>NC_142109.1:35752500-36352500 GCF_056152115.1 Neolamprologus brichardi | reverse complement strand
ACACTCACCCACAACAGTCACGTTATAATCAAACATGAGCTTTTTGTTTTCTTTGTACATCTCCGCTCTGAAAACGGCGCTCTTCCTCATGTTGGAGATGGTAAGGCAGCCAGACGACTGGTCGAGCTGGAGTCGTCCAGCATATTCCTCTGAGACTCTGCTGATTTCTCCCCCATCACAGAGGAGGAGTGTCTGGTCAGAAGCATAAATCCAGAGGATATCGTCACCATTGAGCCCAGTGAGTCCAGTCTGTAGAGTGACCGAGTCTCCAGGCCTCACCATCAGATTCTGGATATTCTGACTGATTACGTCTCTCAGAAGAGTGAGAACTGAAAGGAAAGAGAGCAAGGAGAAGATGGGGGGGGGGGGGGGGGGTGTCACAGGATTATTATCTGCATATTAAAGCGGTTTTCCACTGCAGTGCACTAGTGTGGTGTGAGAGGTCATCAGGTGTGCTGCGGGACCACTTAACTGGTCCAAAAAGTATAATTCATCATTACTGCAGATAAGCTGAGTATGATTGAGTGACCTGTAGAGTACCTGTCAGTGAGTGACAGTGGGTGGAGCCTGTGTGCCACAGGTGGAGATGTACAGCAGTTTGGGGGGAAACGTACAGAGTCTGAACTGGAAAAAATAATAATGGATGAGCTCACTGCAGGTGAGGGGAACCAACAAAAGGCAAAAACGGTGAGCTCGAGTCAGTGCAGCAAACGTTATCTTTCGCGTGGATTTACGTCCACTGCACCGACTCCGGTGTTGTGCCAAAAACTGATTTCCAGTGTTTCTGTGTATTTTTCTGTGTAATATCTTTACGTATGTTCGTAAATACACTTCGGTGAATATGTTTACAAAGGGGTTATATAGAGAATTTAAAAATTATCAGTTTTAAGTATCTTTACAACTCTGTGTTATTGTACTTACATTATAACCAATCCGGTCCTTTATCCCCACTTTAAATATTTTTACAGAACTATTGTAATATTTGAGCCATTTCTGCTGTCCAATACTTCTTACAAAAGACATTTTTAATGTTAATGAGATTTTTTATAACTGCTTAAATAAAGGTTATATAAAAGTCTCTGCCAAAAACTGATCGCGGCTTCTACCTCGTTACACGAATGTTGTTTGTGGCTCAAGATGACTTTATGTCATCCATGAGCGATGCATTTGACATATGTTTCACATATTATAGCCCAACAAGTTACTTATAGCAGTTTAAATACAAGCAATCATTTTTTGGCACAACACCGGTATGTTCAGTGTTTGTGAAAAGCTCTCCAACAGCGCAAGAGTCCCAACCAAGCTGAGACATCCGTCACGCGTGAACACGCTGACCAACGGATGAGAAGAAACACGGGGTTTGGAGCAACTTCGAACAGACGCTGATTTAAAGCGGAGCTTTCTTCATGAACCTCTGGACAGTTTACTGACATTTTAAAGCTTCTGTTTCTACTTCACAGCCAGCGCGAGCCGCACACGTGACTCAGGCGCATTAAAGTGAAGGTGTGGCAGGTACCTTACCGTTAACGGGCTCTGAACCCGCTGCCGGTGGCTCAGAGCCTGCTGCGCTCCTATATCTAACATTTCCCCTTTCTGCAGGAGCAGCGCAGCGAGGCTGTGGTTTAATACAAAAAGTCTTTCTTTGCCAACCAGTTGTCGGGTACGCACGGCGGTAGCTCCTGGGCATTTGGAGATGAGGACCGTGACAAGCGGACCTCGGAGTCAAAAGTTGCTCTTCAGTCAAACCAAAGGCACAACAATAACGCAGCAAAAGCTGAAGAAACTACTCACATGCGAGAGCTGCGATCCATAAAGTTATTGCTCTGCCGCCCATAATGTATCAGCACGTCCGCCGCTCAGAGTGGAGACGGAGCTCCACCACGGCCACAGGAGGAGGAGGGAATGCCAGGACGCGCTGTCATTATGACATACTGGGAACACCCCTCATATCTCTCTCGTCACGTCTCTTTCATGCACTTGTTACCATGCACGAGGAATGAGAGGAACGTGAAAGAGACACGACGGGTGGCGTTTAAGCTGGTGAGAGTGAGAGCACGCTCTGGCATCGCCGGAGGAAGAGTGTTGGGAAACATTTGACATGTTTCAAATATTTTAGGCTAAAAAGTTATTTATAGCAAATCCTGGAAATCAGGCGTGCATCGCTATGAGCAATGAAATGATGTTTATATGGATGCAGCCCATCGTGAAAATACCCACGATAAGATGTTCACTGTGTTGTTCTGCAAATTAACAAAAGAGGGGATTCGGCTACTCTGTTCAATAAATGAAGCTCTAACTCTGTTTCTCAGAAGTTTCTTCCGCTACTGCATGTACGAAGAAAGACCGACTACGCTTAACCTCATCCCTGTTCACAGGGCGCCCCCTGGTGGCAGCAACATAGAACGATCGATGATTAAGATGACCATCTTTTTTAAATTGCTGTGTCCTCAGCCAGTTATGATCTTTGGAATTGTCTTTCTAAAGCTGGGATACCCTGAAATTAGTAGGTTGATGGTTTAATTTAATCTTACTTCCGTCACTATCACAGACAGACGAGAATCTCTTAGTCTGTTCATTTATAGGTTTAGTCTGTGTTGTGTTGGGCTCTTGAATAAAAACTCCTGCTCAAGTGATAACTTGGAGCAATAATTATTTTAACCTCCTAGGACCTGCGTTCACATATGTGGACATCACATTTTGGGTTATTTAGACCAAAATACTCAATTTTGCTCTATAAGGGCCTGATATCCACCTACGAGGACATTTCACTGCTACTGTTATATCAAATTTTTAAACAAATATCCTCATGTGGCTCTGATTTTTCTTAGAAACAAAAATCAGGTAAAAACAAAATCTGTTAATTCTTTGTTACATTCATCAGGTCCCAATCAGCCCAAATATCAAAGAGAAATTAAAAATGCTGCTGTGGAAGAGTTCGGGTCTTAGGAGGTTAATACAGTTTTCTCGTGGCTGTTTACATGCCAACCCATTTCCTGTTTAGTGGGTAAGTACTGCCACCTAGTGGCGCATGCATGTACATCAGTGTAGATTACGTCACATCCCCCTCACTGAAGTTAGGTTGGTTCATTCTTTTGCTCTTCAAAGAAAAAAACGCAGCTGCATGATATTTTTCCAGTACAGACCGCGGCTTGTCAGGAAACATAAACTTTGGTATTTTCATAAACACCTTCTTTTACACTCTTAACACAGGTTGAACATTCTTGTCCTTTTAACCTCCTGAGACCTGAACTCTTCACCAGCAGCAGTTTTCATTTCTCTTTGATATTTGGGCTGATTGGGGCCAGATTTTTTAAATTGATTATTATTGATTATTATTTTAATTATTTTTTTGCATCTATTTGAAAGAGTGAGTGTAAATACAAAACATGATTTTATTTTATATGCTAGAATATGCAGGAAATAGGTTTAAATGTTAAACACATTTCTTCAAGTCAAAGACTGTTGCATATAATATCATTTTTGCCAAATGCAATGTGCATAAAGTTAAAAGATTAAAACTAATAAAACAATTTTAAAAATATTTTTTTTATTTGATTACATTTCATTTGATGATTAAGCAGAAAAAATGTCTGTTGCTTTGTTACATATTCAGGTTGTGTATCATGTTTTTGAAAAATACTAAGTAATGAAGCAACTAATTACTTTTCAAAATAAGTAATCAGTAAAGTAATTGGATTGCTTTCTTGGAGAAGTAATCAGTAATTAGTAACTATTTTCAAGTAACTTGGCCAACGCTGAGTGTTACACACGTTAGTGCAGGCACGTGCAGAGGGGGGGCCGCCCCTTTCCTGATGGGTCCCCAAAGTGCCCTTTTGTTGAGGCAACATTTTAAAAAAAAAATATTTATTTATTTTTTATGTGTGTGTGCGTGCGGAGTCCTGTCTGTGCCCCTCAACAATAATATTTAACTATTAGTCACAGTTTTGCTAAATAAAAGGATCTGGCTTGCATCAGTCACATGATCACATTTAACCAATGATCGCACCCGCATTTTTTGCGGTCCGGAACTGTAAGAGAAACAGAAGTTAACTCAGAGACACAGACTGATGCGACACAACCAGTAAGTAGGTGCACAGCGTACACTGTAGTCTATAGCACACAGTATTAGCTTATTATGTACACGTTGGTATGTTGAAACAAACGAGCGTGCTGTGTGTGCAACAGCACAAACATTACCTGTCCTTTTATTATAGTTTTGTCTGAATGCTTAAACACTAACTGTGATTCTTACAGCACAATTCCTAAAACTATTAACACTTACAGCAAAACCACTCACTGAGTTTGCAAATCTAAAAGCACAAACACTGCTTTGCACTCAGTTTGCCATTTTGTAACACACACTTTGCAAACCTGTAGCTACAATCCACTGCACAGCACAACTGTAAACACAACTCACTGCTTTACACTCAATTACCAAATTTCCAACACACTCCTAGCAAAATTATACACATGTATGGCTATCATTAACACTATTTTGCCAACTGTCTGGCACACTTACACATGTGAAAACTGTTTTAGATAATTAGTCCACTTTGCAATCAGCCTAAGCACTATAATACAGGCCACAGGTAAGCTGTCTATGTGGAGTACAATGGAAGGAGCAGTAAGAGTGAGAAGAGTGAGAATCAGAGGAGGCCGAGGGAGAGGACGTGGAGGTGAAGAAGCAAGAGGGTTAGAGGAAGTTAGAGGAAGAGGACAAGGAGGAGCAAGAAGAGGACGAGGTGGGGGGAGAGGAAGGGTAAGAAGAGTAAGAAACAGAATAACTGATGACATCAGAGCTACAATAGTGGACCATGTCATCAACCATGGGATGACCCTGAGGGAAGCTGGCCAACGGGTTCAGCCTAAACTGAGCCGCTACACTGTGGCAAGCATCATTAGGACATTTCAAAATGAGAATCGGTAAGTACTTTGTAGCACTGCCATACTCTAATGAGAAACACAACAGTACCATACATGCAAAAATACTGAAATTGTTACTTTACAGAATTGCTTGACGTCCAGATGTTGGGGGCAGAGAAAGATGTTCACTCCAGAGCAAGAGACCCATATAGTGAACATGGTGATTGCCAATAATGCAATAAGACTGCGCGAAATACAGCAGCGCATAATTGATAATGACACCATCTTTCAAAATATACACAGTGCAAGCATTTCTACACTAAGTCGTGTACTTGCGCGCCACAGAATTAGAATGAAGCAAATTTACAGAGTTCCTTTCGAGAGAAACACAGAACGTGTAAAGCAACTGCGATATGACTCTGTGCAGGTAAGCTAGTGTCATTGGTTCTGAATTTGGAAGTGCATACTGTAGTGCTGTGCATGGGCCTGATGTGTTGCATTTGTTTTGTCTTGTCCAGAGAGTGATGGAACTAGATGCAGATGCAACGGGACATGAGCTACTTTTTGTAGATGAGGCCGGTTTTAACCTCAGTAAAACCAGGAGACGTGGCAGGAACATAATTGGACACCGTGCCATCATCAGTGTCCCAGGACAACGTGGTGGTAACATAACCATGTGTGCAGCTATAAGCCAAAATGGTGTTGTTCACCATCATGCAATCATAGGCCCATACAACACTGCACACATTATTGCACTCCTGGACACGTTGCATGACATGCTCACTGTTCAGAGACCAGAGCAGACCCGATATGTCATCATATGGGACAATGTTAGTTTCCATAGGGCTGCTTTGGTCCGCAACTGGTTTACAGACCACCCATCCTTGATGGCACTCAACCTCCCTCCATACTCTCCATTCTTAAATCCCATCGAGGAGTTCTTCTCTGCCTGGCGCTGGAAAGTGTACGACCGTCATCCTCATCAACAGGTAGCCCTTTTACAGGCAATGGAGGAGGCATGTGGAGATATTGACCAGGCATCATGTCAGGCCTGGATACGGCATTCAAGGAGATATTTTCCCCGGTGCCTTGGACTGGAGGATATCGCATGCGATGTGGACGAAATTTTGTGGCCGGACCCAGAAAGACGACATGATGTAGGCTGGTTGTCTTTTTATTTCCTTTTTTTGTGAAATTCCTATTTTGTGTTCTGACTTTGTCTTGGTTTTGATGAGTGTGAATAAACACCAATACTTGAAGTTTGGATCCTTGTATGTTTACATGACACTATGACAAAAGTGTGACCTCAAATTGACATCTGTACACAGAGAAAGCAAAAGCCAGATGTGTTTTGTATTCATACCATCAGTGTGCAGTTGGCGCATTGTGTGCTTAGTAGATGATGGCTTGTGTGTACTGTTTGATACGAAAACACCATTTTTACGAAGGTGTGCAGAGTTAATCTAGCTGTGTTCGCTTTTGCAAGAGAACTACAATGTTTTGATAATTGGGTGACAGGTTTTCTTATTTGTGTGCAGAGTTTTGCAAAAATAGCCAATAGTTACAAAAAATGTGCTTAAGCAATCAGAAAAAACTGTAACTGCACAAGTAGTGCTGGTCACAGCTGCTGGCTACCTGTGTAAGGCTGTCATGGGTCTGTAGCTCTGTCACCGTTTTAGGGAACATATTTAGTTTTAAAGTAAGTTTCCGGGCTTTTCCTGCCCGTTTCCTGGGATTATATTTCACTAAAAAACCATCTAATATGCATGTCCACATAATTATGCATTATTATAATTATAATATATTAAAAAACACACGCTGTATTTTAAAGAAAATACATTAAGAAGCAGATTATATTAGATTTATATTTTAAACAAGACAAAATTTGGATTTTACAGCAGTAAAATTATTGTATCTCTACAGTTTAAAATGTAATAAGCTTTGCCCCTGCACAGAGTGGATCGTGAAACAAATGGAATCATCATAAATACATTATTTCATATTTATTACTTCCCCCTCCTCATTGCTTTATTATTGTAGCTCTAGTAATAAATAATAATGTAAGGATTCTGGATCAGCACCATAGTGTATACAGTATTCTGAAGAAGGTCTAAAATGTCCCTGTGTGTGTGTGCATGTGTGTGTTTTATTTAGATGGATTTTTAAAAAAAAATATTACTCATGATATAACATTGTGCAGACATGGCTGGTAAGGACATGAGGAGGAAACAGTAGAGCTGTGTGAGGCTACTAAAGGCAGAGCTATAACATTTTTCTGTCATCATTTTATTATAGATTAAGTGCTGGAGTTGTTAGGTGTGGATAATTAGATTATAGTTTATTGCAATAGCAAGTTGTGCCTTGTTCTCAGATAGACAGCAAGTGGAGAGTGATATATGAGATGATGGGATGGAAGGAAGAAGAGAAGCAAAGAGTGATTCACAGGCAGAGCCTAAATTATTTCTCACAGTTTTTGTTGGCTTATGGTTCCAAGCGCTGTCACCAATCTTTGCATTTTGTTATTATCTCATGACACTTGTTTAATCAGCTACCATCTCTCCTGTGGACTTTTTACTGTCTACAGTCTCAGATCAACACAGCCCTGCCCTCCAGCACTATCAGCAGCAACGTTGTACCCATCAGGTAAAACATCGGCTACGTTTGCTTTGCCTTGTCGCCACCTCACAACAGTGATATAGTATGATGTGATCCCATATTAGATTCTTGATGAATGTGTGTTGTTATTCAGCCTGGTTCAATGTGCCCCTTTTTAACTTTGAGCACCCGCCCCTTTAAACCTCTCTGCACGGCCCTGCGTTAGTGTTACTCGTCTCTGTCGCTCATTGTCACCTGGAAACAGGAAGATGATTTGCTAAACTGTGTGTTTATACATCAGCTTTACTATGTGAACTGAGTCTGAGCTTTTTGAGGAAGAACATTTTTAATTTTCTCATATTAATCAATGTGTGTAACTATTAATCACTAAGTGTTGGTGAGTTTCTTTAGTGCACTTCAAACTTCTTCTTTTGAGGTGAACTGTTGTTTCTGCTTTATGGTCAAATATCTATAGTCATCACTCGCGTCACAATGATGAGTTAAAGTTTTTGTGGCTGTTGTAAAAAATAATTCAAATTTTACTAGTTTGTTGAAAATGTGAGCAAGTTTTAGAACAACTGAGTTTACACTGCAGGTTCCAATAGACCAAGTTCAACAAAGGAGTCTGTGGCCGACACGTTCCTGGTTTCCTAAAGAAATGTTTCCAGTTGAATTATGACTTGAAGATTGTTTTATGTATTACAGTTTTTTCTGAATGCTTAAACCCTAACTGTGATTCTTATAGCACATTTTTTAAAACTATTAATACTTATAGCAAAACCACTCACTGAGTTTGCAAAGCTAAAAGCACAAACACTGCTTTGCACTCAGTTTGCCATTTTGTAACACACACTTTGCAAACCTGTAGCTACAATTCACTGCACAGCACTCTTTATGCAGAACTGTAAACACAACTCACTGCTTTACACTCAATTACCAAATTTCCAACACACTCCTAACAAAACTATACACGTTTAAGGCCATTATTTACACTATTTTGCCAACTGTCTGGCACACTGTCACATGTGAAAACTGTTTTAGATAATTAGTCCACTTTGCAATCAGCCTAAGCACTATAATACAGGCCACAGGTAAGCTGTCTATGTGGAGTACAATAGAAGGAGCAGTAAGAGTGAGAAGAGTGAGAATCAGAGGAGGCCGAGGGAGAGGACGTGGAGGTGAAGAAGCAAGAGGGTTAGAGGAAGTTAGAGGAAGAGGACAAGGAGGAGCAAGAAGAGGACGAGGAGGGGAAAGAGGAAGGGTAAGAAGAGTAAGAAACAGAATAACTGATGACATCAGAGCTACAATAGTGGACCATGTCATCAACCATGGGATGACCCTGAGGGAAGCTGGCCAACGGGTTCAGCCTAAACTGAGCCGCTACACCGTGGCAAGCATCATTAGGACATTTCGAAATGAGAATCAGTAAGTACTTTGTAGCACTGCCATACTCTAATGAGAAACACAACAGTACCATACATGCAAAAATACTGAAATTGTTACTTTACAGAATTGCTTGACGTCCAGATGTTGGGGGCAGAGGAAGCATGTTCACTGCAGAGCAAGAGACCCATATAGTGAACATGGTGATTGCCAATAATGCAATAAGACTGCGCGAAATACAGCAGCGCATAATTGATAATGACACCATCTTTCAAAATATACACAGTGCAAGCATTTCTGCACTAAGTCGTGTACTTGCAAATTTACAGAGTTCCTTTCGAGAGAAACACAGAACGTGTAAAGCAACTGCGATATGACTATGTGCAGGTAAGCTAGTGTCATTGGTTCTGAATTTGGAAGTGCATACTGTAGTGCTGTGCATGGGCCTGATGTGTTGCATTTGTTTTGTCTTGTCCAGAGAGTGATGGAACTAGAAGCAGATGCAACGGGACATGAGCTACTTTTTGTAGATGAGGCTGGTTTTAACCTCAGTAAAACCAGGAGACGTGGCAGGAACATTATTGGACACCGTGCCATCATCAATGTCCCAGGACAACGTGGTGGTAACATAACCATGTGTGCAGCTATAAGCCAAAATGGTGTTGTTCACCATCATGCAATCATAGGCCCATACAACACTGCACACATTATTGCACTCCTGGACACGTTGCATGACATGCTCACTGTTCAGAGACCAGAGCAGACCCGACATGTCATCATATGGGACAATGTTAGTTTCCATAGGGCTGCTTTGGTCCGCAACTGGTTTACAGACCACCCATCCTTGATGGCACTCAACCTCCCTCCATACTCTCCATTCTTAAATCCCATCGAGGAGTTCTTCTCTGCCTGGCGCTGGAAAGTGTACGACCGTCATCCTCATCAACAGGTAGCCCTTTTACAGGCAATGGAGGAGGCATGTGGAGATATTGACCAGGCATCATGTCAGGCCTGGATACGGCATTCAAGGAGATATTTTCCCCGGTGCCTTGGACTGGAGGATATCGCATGCGATGTGGACGAAATTTTGTGGCCGGACCCAGAAAGACGACATGATGTAGGCTGATTGTCTTTTTTTTCCTTTTTTTGGTGAAATTCCTATTTTGTGTTCTGACTTTGTCTTGGTTTTGATGAGTGTGAATAAACACCAATACTTGAAGTTTGGATCCTTGTATGTTTACATGACACTATGACAAAAGTGTGACCTCAAATTGACATCTGTACACAGAGAAAGCAAAAGCCAGATGTGTTTTGTATTCATACCATCAGTGTGCAGTTGGCGCATTGTGTGCTTAGTAGATGATGGCTTGTGTGTACTGTTTGATACGAAAACACCATTTTTACGAAGGTGTGAAGAGTTAATCTAGCTGTGTTCGCTTTTGCAAGAGAACTACAATGTTTTGATAATTGGGTGACAGGTTTTCTTATTTGTGTGTAGAGTTTTGCAAAAATAGCCAATAGTTACAAAAAAATGTGCTTAAGCAATCAGAAAAAACTGTAACTGCACAAGTAGTGCTGGTCACAGCTGCTGGCTACCTGTGTAAGGCTGTCATGGGTCTGTAGCTCTGTCACCGTTTTAGGGAACATATTTAGTTTTAAAGTAAGTTTCCGGGCTTTTCCTGCCTTTCTGGAGGGATTATATTTCACTAAAAAACGATCTAATATGCATGTCCACATAATTATGCAAATATTATAATATTTTTAAAAAACACACGCTGTGTTTTAAAGAACATACATTAAGAAGCAGATTATATTAGATTTATATTTTAAATAAGACAAAATTTGGATTTTACAGCAGTAAAATTATTGTATCTCTACAGTTTAAAATGTAATAAGCTTTGCTCCTGCACAGAGTGGATAGTGAAACAAATGGAATCATCATAAATACATTATTTCATATTTATCACTTCCCCCTCCTCATTGCTTTATTATTGTAGCTCTAGTAATAAATAATAATGTAAGGATTCTGGATCAGCACCGTGATGCCCATAGTGTATACAGTATTCTGAAGAAGGTCTAAAATGTCCCTGTGTGTGCATGTGTGTGTTTTATGTATATGGATTATTTTAAATATTATTCATGATATAACATTGTCCAGACATGGCTGGTAAGGACATGAGGAGGAAACAGTAGAGCTGTGTGAGGCTACTAAAGGCAGGGCTATAACATTTTTCTGTCATCATTTTATTATAGATTAAGTGCTGAGTTGTAGGTGTGGATAATTAGATTATAGTTTATTGCAATAGCAAGTTGTGCCTTGTTCTCAGATAGACAGCAAGTGGAGAGTGATATATGAAATGATGGGATGGAAGGAAGAAGAGAAGCAAAGAGTGATTCACAGGCAGAGCCTAAATTATTTCTCACAGTTTTTGTTGCCTTATGGTTCCAAGTGCTGTCACCAATCTTTGCATTTTGTTATTATCTCATGACACTTGTTTAATCAGCTACCATCTCTCCTATGGACTTTTTACTGTCTACAGTCTCAGATCAGCACAGCCCTGCCCTCCAGCACTATCAGCAGCAGCAGCAGCAGAAACCCCTCAACAGCAACGTTGTACCCATCAGGTAAAACATCGGCTACGTTTGCTCTGCCTTGTTGCCCATATTAGATTCTTGATGAATGTGTGTTGTTGTTATTCAGCCTGGTTCAATGTGCCCCTTTTTAACTTTGAGCACCCGCCCCTTTAAACCTCTCTGCACGGCCCTGCGTTAGTGTTACTCGTCTCTGTCGCTCATTGTCACCTGGAAACAGGAAGATGATTTGCTAAACTGTGTGTTTATACATCAGCTTTACTATGTGAACTGAGTCTGAGCTTTTTGAGGAAGAACATTTTTAATTTTCTCATATTAATCAATGTGTGTAACTATCAATCACTAAGTGTTGGTGAGTTTCTTTAGTGCACTTCAAACTTCTTCTTTTGAGGTGAACTGTTGTTTCTGCTTTATGGTCAAATATCTATAGTCATCACTCGCGTCACAATGATGAGTTAAAGTTTTTGTGGCTGTTGTAAAAAATAATTCAAATTTTACTATTTTGTTGAAAATGTGAGCAAGTTTTAGAACAACTGAGTTTACACTGCAGGTTCCAATAGACCAAGTTCAACAAAGGAGTCTGTGGCCGACACGTTCCTGGTTTCCTAAAGAAATGTTTCCAGTTGAATTATGACTTGAAGATTGTTTTATGTATTAAAAAAATAAAGACATAACAATGAACTCCTTCCAAAAAAGCATGAACGCTGCAAAAAATAAAACATTGATCCATAAATATCTGTCAGTGAGACAGAGTCAATCCCCTGCAGGAGTCTTTAGTACATGGAGAGCCTGCTCAGTGTGCTATAACGGCCTCAAGCACGGCACTTTTTGATAAAGATGAAGATAAAGAAAAGTCTTTTTCACAGTCAAGGGCTCCACATCATCTGATCTATAATGAAGGATGAGGCCACATAAAATTCACTGAGACAGAAATGATAGATCTGCCGTCTGATCTGGACCTTAGGCCTGGGCTGGTGGCTCATGGCTGGTTTGGCAAACACCAGGAACACAGCTGCTTTGTGCTGCTTTGCTTTCCCTTCATGTCGTTGCTTAGATCTGTGACTTTAACTAGCGTACTGCTTTTATCCTTTTTGTTAGGTTGTTCTTTTTTCGTTCCCTTTTGCTTAATTGTCCAGGCACCGGCTCACATTATACTCAGCTTCCTCCTTCTCTCGATTGTTTAGTTTAGTTTTTATGACTGAGCTGAGCTGATGTGTTATATGAATGGGTTAACAGGTGTTCTACTTATGTTTATAATAACTGTTAATAAGCCAACCTGTTAATGACCTGACCCACGTGTCTGTCTAAGTGTAACAGACCTGAGTGGATTTTTACTGAGTGGTACTGGTTTGGGGTAAATGTTACATGTTGTTGGATTTTCGTAAGATTAAAGCTCTCAGACTCACTACCCGTGTAGTTTATGTGGCGTAGAATTACACCATGTTTTCACCACACAGTAAAGATGTGAAGTTTAGATTTTTATCTTTATTTAAAAATACTTCATTACCTGTTTAGGACAGTCCCGTCTTTTTGAGAGGTTCAAAAGTATCTGACAAGCAGTTTCATGGGTGGGTGAGGCCTGTTCTAATTATTCTATCATTTGATAATAATCATCATCATAATAGGATGCCTTTCTAAAACCCAAGGTCACCTTACAGAGAGAAAAAAGAAAAAGTATTATTACTTAACATATTATTATTAGTAGTATTATTATTAAGGATACATCTGTCACCATCTTACAATGCTATGATTGCAGCCATTCCCCAACCCTGTGTGACCGGTACTCGTGGTCATTGATCAGTGGACAATTTGCATATTAATGATCATAACCTGACCTCCCGGCCATTGTTCCTTCACTGGGCTGGTTTCAGTCAAATGTGCTGTTCATAAGGTTGGAAACCTGCAGTCAGCTGAGACTGAAGGAGTCACCTGGATACGTCCAGATGAACAGAATCGACTTTTGGGTTATGTGTAGACAGTCAGTATTTTTGCTGTGTGTCACCAGCTGCACACAAATGACTCTTTATTGGATGCTTTTGTCATCATCAAGACTCAAACGTTTTTCACTCCATAGTGATGATTATTCTGACCCTGTTTGGTTTATCAGATTGAGTCTGTAACAGCATCATGACGGTTTTATGAAAAACTAGTCATACTAATCAAACCCCAGTTATAACTTGTTTTTCTCTATTTCAAGAGCCACAATGACCAGAAGAACTAGTCATCCACCAAGCAGAAGTCTTCATCTTCATCTGGTAATGACTAAGCAGGTTACAGCTCGCACAACTGAGGCTGTCGCAGCAGATATAGACATGTTCAAATAAGGGCATGAAGCCATTCAGAGGGTTTGGCCATCACCAGCCTGCCCTCTATAAAGGTGTCTTCTCCTTGTAGCTGCATCCACTGCAGCAGCATCTCGTCCTGAACAGAGCCTCCAGCGTCACTCAGACCTTTCTCCACCACTGCAGGTAACAAAGGTTTAATGATTGCAATTCAGAATAAACCACAGAGAGAATGTTTTTTCATCAAGTTCAGTGAAAATCTGCACTGAAAAAATGTTCAGACTAAGACCAAACTCATGTCTGTGAAACTGAGCCTAAAACTCTTATTTAGTCCTGACATCCTGCAAACTGTGAAAGGTTTTTGTTTTTTATTAAAGACACTTTAAAATTAATTTTAAGCAAACACCTCCTGAAAGAGCAGAGCTGTTAATCTGGTGAATGACGGTGAGTTTTGGAGAATAATCTGCAGATATTTGGACGCTGTTATATATTCACTCATCTAATTTTTCCATCCTTGTTAAACCCACTCAGATGGCTGCTCCTTACTGGGTTTCTGTAGCGGTCGTTGTTTTGATGACCGTTAGAAACGGTGAGACTGTGATTGACCAAAACCAGCTCGCACCAATTGTACAAGACATTCTGAACACGTGAGTGAAGTTTCTGTGAAATGCAGAAGAAAAACTGAACATGATGATGATGATGATGTTTACAGCAGCTGTTTTTAACAAAAACACTGTGAGCATACAGAGTAACATGTGACAAATATGATATTAAAAGTGTATCACACTGGACTCTAACACAGATCAGCCTCTGTTTAACTCTGTCCAAACTCTCAGGGAAACAAACCAACATTGTTGTGGTTTCATGTAAATCTTTCCAAATGAAATCAACATCAGAACCTGTGTGTGTCTTTTGGCAGGTACACACCTAGCTACAATGGTGCAAACAACAAAAGGTCAGTAACAAAGGTCACTTTAATCTGCAGCACAGAACTTACAGTGTGGTTTATAGTAACAGAAGCAAGCTGAGACTGACAGAACAAATGCATCATTACAAACTCTGTTATTGACAATAATAGTTTCTGTTATGTTCTTTAGCTCTGACACGCTGGGTGTTAGTGACACGAACATGAAACTGTCTTTAACCACAACCTGTCAATGTATCATGCAGACTTTATAGATCAATAAAACAAGCGTTGATTATTGAAGCAGGAGCATAAACACACAAACAGCTAAAAACAGGTGAGGTGCAGGTGGTAGAACACTTCATCCCAAACGTTGATTCTGTTCATCCAGCTGACTTCTTCAGTGTCAGCTGACTGCAGGTTTCCAACCTTATAAACATCCAGATGAACAGAATCAACTTTTTGTGGATTTCCTAACCTGATGCTTGAGCTGCATGAAGATGTGTTACTGTTACACTTTCAAAACAAACGAAAGATTTTAATCAATTTTCCAAAAGTCAGAAAAAGACAAAGAAAGGCAAAATGAGACTGAACTCACTTTGGCTGGTTTAACACTCTGAATACTTTAGTCTTCACGTTATAAATAAAATGTTTTACATGTGAATATTCTCTGTTTGCTTTGACAGAAAGTTTCCCATGTTCAGTGTGGCCGTGAGCGTCCCGTACAATGAACAAACAAACATGTATGATATGAGAAAAGTCACTGATGATGATGGTGGTGAAGAAGTGAAGAAGGATATTCTAAACTGTGACGTATACATAGGTAACAGAGTGGTGGCAGCCACAGTGCTGAAATGGCCCAATGTTTTCCATCAGTGTCCTAATAAACTTGTAGATTGGCCTGTCCCAAAAAAATGTAAGGGAAAGGAGATAAAGACATGGGCTGATATTGACAAATTTTGTGATAAAAAATATATTAAAAAAAATCTGAATCCTCAGGCTGTTCATGCTGAGTCCCGAACGCTGGACTATTTCAAAGAAAACGACCAAATTAGGAAAAACTCCAAAGATGATCTGATGGTTTTCTACGTCCGTGCCTCCCCATGTGATCAGACATGTACCAACCCAGGCAACGGTCGGAATATTCTCAGTAAAATACAACAGATAACGGAATGGACGAATTATGTTGTTGTGTTTTCAGATGTATTTAGACCTCGTAATGGTAAGCCCATACCTAAGAATAAACTGCGTGGATCACTTGAGAGGCTTGCGTATGCAATCGCAGAAGAAGGGACAAAGAAGGAAGATAAAATATCAAATGGTCTTCAGCATATATTCCGATGCTACAGGCAGCCAGAAATTAAGTGCTATAGCTGCAATTTCAATGGTGGTGTTACAGATCAATGTGTTTCATAAGGTAAGCAACCTGACAGCAAACTATCTGATGTTGGGAAAAGTCAGGAAAGAGGGAAAAGACAGAATCAGAGCAAGAAGAAGCAGAAGGGTAAAAGGCAGAGAGGAGGAGTGATGAGAGAAAAACATCAGAATTAACCAGAGAGGGAAAAAGAAAAACAGAAAATGTAATCCGTGCTTTGCATCGTTTTCCTGCATCAATGATAAACTTTTAAATGTGTGTTGGTCACAGCAAGATTAACATGTGCTCCTGAAATCACAGCTGCCATCGTGCACTCTGGTCATTCTCGTCCATGATACTGTCGGCGCCTCTGATTGTGTGAACTGAAACACAAACAGTGTGTGTGGAGCGAGTGTAATCCATTTATAGCCTCTGGTGCTGTCTCTGATTAAAGCTTAATAAACTGCATTAAAACATGTCACAGCTTGGATCTGGTCTGTCCTTCTTTTAAAGCTTGATGTTGAATCTTCTGTTTCTATGATTGAATATGAAGTTTGAGGTAAAGATGCTGCAGGTTTTCTATCCATGGGTCACTCCACAGAAACGCTGGTCATACAAACTGTCGGCTCCCACATTTGAAAGCCAACATGATAACCTTCTCCGGCCAGCGGTGTGGAGATCCAGCTTTTTAGATCCAATCACTCAAAAGGATCCTGTGGAAACAGCAGAGTTATTGAAACAGAATAAACAGAATCACATGAACACCAAACCAATGACCAAAGTTTATGGGTCATGTCACAAACCATTTGATTGCTGCTCCCAGGACTGCGCTCTTCTGGGCAGAGATCTCCGATGTTGTTCCCGGGATCTGCTGGAGCCACTCGCCTAGCTTGGGAGTCACCGCACCGAGTGCTCCGATTACCACGGGGACCACCGTCACCTTCACCCTCCACATCCTCTCCAGCTCTTCTCTGAGCCCTTGGTATTTCTCCAGCTTCTCGTGTTCCTTCTTCCTGATGCTGCTGTCGCTACATCGATCACTACGACCGTCTTCTTTCTTAGAAACAAAAATCAGGTAAAAACAAAATCTGCTAATTCTTTGTTACATTCATCGGGTCCCAATCAGCCCAAATATCAAAGAGAAATTAAAAATGCTGCTGTGGAAGAGTTCGGGTCTTAGGAGGTTAATACAGTTTTCTCGTGGCTGTTTACATGCCAACCCATTTTCTGTTTAGTGGGTAAGTACTGCCGCCTAGTGGCGCATGCATGTACATCAGTGTAGATGACGTCACATCCCCCTCACTGAAGTTAGGTTGGTACATTCATTTGCTCTTCAAAGAAAAAACGCAGCTGCATGATATTTTTCCCCAGTACAGACCGCGGCTTGTCAGGAAACATAAACTTTGGTATTTTCATAAACACCTTCTTTTACACTCTTAACACAGGTTGAACATTCTTGTCCTTTTAACCTCCTGAGACCCGAACTCTTCCACAGCAGCAGTTTTCATTTCTCTTTGATATTTGGGCTGATTGGGGCCAGATTTTTTTTATTTATTATTTTTGATATTTTAATTATTTTTTGAATCTTTTTGAAAGAGTGAGTGTAAACACAAAACATGATTATTTTATATGCTAGAATATGCAGGAAATAGGTTTAAATGTTAAACACATTTCTTCAAGTCAAAGACTGTTGCATATAATATCATTTTTGCCAAATGCAATGTGCATAAAGTTAAAAGATTAAAACTAATAAAACAATTTTAAAAAGATTTTTTCATTTGATGATTAAGCAGAAAAAATGTCTGTTGCTTCATTACATATTCAGGTTGTGTATCATGTTTTTAAAAAAATACTAAGTAATGAAGCAACTAATTACTTTTCAAAATAAGTAATCAGTAAAGTAATTGGATTGTAATCAGTAATTAGTAACTATTTTCAAGTAACTTGGCCAACGCTGAGTGTTACACACGTTAGTGTTACTCGTCTGCTGTCGCTCATTGTCACGAGAAACAGGAAGATGATTTGCTAAACTGTGTGTTTATACATCAGCTTTACTATGTGAACTGAGTCTGAACTTTTTGAGGAAAAACATTTTTAATTTTCTCATATTAATCAATGTGTGTAACTATCAACAGTGTTGGGAAGGTTACTTTTAAAATGTATTCCATTACAGATTACAGATTACAGATTACATGCCCCAAAATGTATTCTGAAACGTATTCCGTTACGTTACTCAATGAGAGTAACGTATTCTGAATACTTTGGATTACTTAATATATTATCATGCTGTTTACAACTACATGAATGTACTATTGCTGTGATTTATTACTGTTACTGAAGGTCCGCGGCTCCGAACCGTAGTAAAGGGACCTCTGGCTAATACGGTGGGTTCTGTGTCGGCTCGTAGCTGAAAACTAGCTTTACTTTGTTGTCTGGGTCAACTTTGCTAGCAGAGACAGAGAGAGGCGTTGAAAGGCTGCTCCAACGGAACTTATTGTTTCAGAGGAAAACACGAACACGGTGTACAGTCGAGTCTTAATAGCTTACTTACAGCTGGGCTCGTCAGGCTCTCTTCTTGGCTGCAGTGGTTATTATTATATTTACATGCTTCCAGCTCCCGTTTTTGCTCGATGACAGCTCGTACTTTTCCTTTTTCTCCCTCCCTCGCTCACAGACACATAACGTGTATGGCAGTCCATTCTCCCTGCAGCACGGACTACACTGCCCATGATGCTACATTCTTTAGAGCTATACCTGTAGCATTCTGCCTGTTAGCTTAGCACAACAACAAAAAGGCCTCTCTCACCCAGGAAACACACAGAGAGAGCGTCACCCTGTAACCATGGCAACCGTAACGCTGCCGCCTGGAACAACAGAACGTAGCTGTCAAACAAAACCCAAACAGTCCTGACCCGCCACAATATGAAACAGGGAAGTACCGCCGTGTAATCCATTTATTTCAACAAAGTAACTGTATTCTAAATACCACCTTTTTAAACGGTAACTGTAACGGAATACAGTTACTCATATTTTGTATTTTAAATACGTAACGGCGGTACATGTATTCCGTTACTCCCCAACACTGCCTATCAATCACTAAGTGTTGGTGAGTTTCTTTAGTGCACTTCTTAAGTTTTTCAAAGTAACACTTCAAACTTCTTCTTTTGAGGTGAACTGTTGTTTCTGCTTTATGATCAAATATCTATAGTCATCACTCGCGTCACAATGATGAGTTAAAGTTTTTGTGGCTGTTGTAAAAAATAATTCAAATTTTACTAGTTTGTTGAAAATGTGAGCAAGTTTTAGAACAACTGAGTTTACACTGCAGGTTCCAATAGACCAAGTTCAACACAGGAGTCTGTGGCCGACACGTTCCTGGTTTCCTAAAGAAATGTTTCCAGTTGAACTATGACTTGAAGATTGTTTTATGTATTAAAAAAATAAAGACATAACAATGAACTCCTTCCAAAAAAGCATGAACGTTGCAAAAAATAAAACATTGATCCATAAATATCTGTGTCAGTGAGACAGGACTCAAATGTTTTTCCCTCCATAGTGATGATTATTCTGACCCTGTTTGGTTTATCAGATTGAGTCTGTAACAGCATCATGACGGTTTTATGAAAAACTAGTCATACTAATCAAATCTCAGTCATAACTTGTTGTTTTTCTCTATTTCAAGAGCCAAAATGACCAGAAGAACTAGTCATCCACCAAGCAGAAGTCTTCATCTTCATCTGGTAATGACGAAGCAGGTTACAGCTCGCACAACTGAGGCTGTCGCAACAGATATAGAATCACAAGGCCTTCGCTCATCTGCTTCCTGCTTGTTGTCAGAAACCTCTGCTTTCATTTGAGACAAATAACCGAGAGCAGAGTGAGTGTTGGGGTGAGAGTGTTAAACTGTGTTAAGCTTTAAAGCTGTGCTGCTTTGAGTGACATGAGGCTGTCAGTCTCTGTGTGTGTCTTCCTCCTACACCCATGGCTTAAAGACTTGTTCAAATAAGGGCATGAAGCCATTCAGAGGGTTTGGCCATCACCAGCCTGCCCTCTATAAAGGTGTCTTCTCCTTGTAGCTGCATCCACTGCAGCAGCATCTCGTCCTGAACAGAGCCTCCAGCGTCACTCAGACCTTTCTCCACCACTGCAGGTAACAAAGGTTTAAACTGGCACAATATTGATTAGAATTCAGAATAAACCACAGAGAGAATGTTTTTTCATCAAGTTCAGTGAAAATCTGCACTGAAAAAATGTTCAGACTGAGACCAAACTCATGTCTGTGAAACTGAGCCTAAAACTCTTATTTAGTCCTGACATCCTGCAGACTGTGAAAGGTTTTTGTTTTTTATTAAAGACACTTTCAAATTAATTTTAAGCAAACACCTCCTGAAAGAGCAGAGCTGATAATCTGGTGAATGACGGTGAGTTTTGGAGGATAGTCTGCAGATATTTGGACGCTGTTATATATTCACTCATCTAATTTTTCCATCCTTGTTAAACCCACTCAGATGGCTGCTCCTTACTGGGTTTCTGTAGCCGTCCTTGTTTTGATGACTGTTAGAAACGGTGAGACTGTTATTGACCCAAACCAGCTCGAACCAATTGTAGAAGACATTCTGAACAGGTGAGTGAAGTTTCTGTGAAATGCAGAAGAAAAACTGAACATGATGATGATGTTTACAGCAGCTGTTTTTAACAAACAAACTGTAGCGAGGTGTGAAAAAGAATACAGAGTAACATGTGACAAATATGCTATTAAAACTGCATCACACTGTGTTGAGCAGTGCAGTGTCAACTCGAAGGGAAAATATTGTTTACTTCTCTGGAAACACATACTCAGTACATCCTGTTAGGACGTCCTCCTGTCCGGTCATGCGTTACCTGCATGGGAGGAGCGTCATCCCAGCAGTTGACGACAGAAACAATCTATCAGTTGAGAACGTAGTCGGAGAGTAACGCTGCTGCAGGCAAGTTATGGATGCATGATCAGTGAAAGAGATGTTTATTTTATTTCTTATTTGTACTAATTTCAGAACCACATCCCTACACACCAGCTCCAGTGTGTGTTCAGTGTGGGCCAGTTATAAATAAAGTTCTTCAATACTGTGACATCATTCATGGTACAGCATCTCTCACGTTAAATAATAAAGAGAAGACCATACAAGAGCATGAAACAGATAAAATGAAAAGATTATCATAACAACATTACAGGATGGCATAAACAGAATTGTACCCAATTTAGCTTAAATCTCTCATTTGTGGGTCAACATCACCCTCTAGTGGACACAATTGCTCACTCAAATGCTGCTATGGTTACGGGTGCACACTCTGATTGGCTGATGGATTGTTTGTATGGTTATGCTCCTTCCATGCAGGTAATGCCTGACCGGGCAGGGGGACTTTTTTTTTTTTTTTTTTTTTTTTAACTTTATTTAACAAACAATGAGTATACAACATACGAACAGATGAAGTATACAAAACAACAGAACATGAACACATAAAGCCAGGGGTAAAAGAAAAAGGTAACAATTATAAGAATACATATTGTTTTGAGAGCCTTTTTGTTGGTGGAGTCTG
Organism: Neolamprologus brichardi; assembly: GCF_056152115.1. Lineage (NCBI taxonomy): Eukaryota > Metazoa > Chordata > Actinopteri > Cichliformes > Cichlidae > Neolamprologus > Neolamprologus brichardi. The sequence goes on along the minus strand of NC_142109.1, from coordinate 36,330,950 downwards.
ATATTGATTGTATGTACATTTCCACATCCTTAAAAAAATGACAGAAATATGGTGTTTTGTTAGTAAACTTACATTTATGGATAAAAAGTTTAGCTAAAAGTATTAACAAATTTATCATAAAAAAACATTTATCATACTTCTTGGGGAACTTAAAGAAACAGAATAAAACATTTTCCCATCGTAAAGAAAACTCTCTTAAAACATGGACAATAACAAACCTGCTAAATTCCTTCCAGAGTCTCTGTGTAAGAGAACAGTACCAAAAAAGATGTGTCACAGTTTCTGGATGATCCCCACAGAAAGTACAATTAGTATTTATGTCCCTTTTAAATTTTACCATGTAGTGACTGGCTGGATAACATTTATGTAGAATTTTAAATGAGACTTCTTTCACCTTATTTACAATTAAATATTTATGGGGGATCATCCAGACTGTCTTCCACTTGATATCTGGAACATATCGGTTCCAAAAAGATATTATATACGGGAGAGAGACGATATCTTCTTGGAATAAACTACGTATTCTCTTATTGCTGTTACCAAGTTCCTGTGAAAAGCAGATTTTTCCTATTGGTGACTCAGCTGGATCAGGGAGAGTGACTGAGGTAGATATTGAGCTGTCAGTGTTTTTATATAACATTAAAGACCCTGAGGGTACGGCACAAAGCACCACTGAGAATTCCTGAACACTGATTGGAAAATTATATAGTGCAATAAAGTCGTTGTAAGTAAGTAGTTGTCCCTCTTTATTAACCAGCTGAGCCACCAATAGGATCCCATTTTGGACCCAAGTTTCCAGGAAAAGTGATTTATTTTTATATAAAATATCTCTGTTGTTCCAGATAAGGTATTTGTGAGGTGAGAAGTTGTGTTTATAAATGAGGGTCCACGCTAAGAGGACCTGCTTATGGAAGGATGAAAGCTTTACAGGAAGTTTCTCAACATTGTAATTACAATTTAAAATAAAATTAAAGCCACCAAAACGAGAGAAAATATGATATGGTATAAAGTTCCAGATAGAGGTAGGGTTTTTAGGAAAATGTTTAGCCCAATTAATTTTGAAAGTGTTATTTAAAGTAGAAAAGTCTAAGACGTTAAGCCCACCTGATTCGTACTTATTCATCACAACAGTTTTTCTAATATAATGCGTACGGTTTTTCCATATAAAATCAAAGAGCATACGGTCAATATCTTTACTAATTTTCTTATCCAGATGTAAGGAGAGAGCAGCATATGTTAATTGGGATATTCCTTCAGCTTTAGTAATTAACACTCTAACTTTCAACGACAAGTCCCTTTGCAGCCGCTGGTTGAACTTTTTTAGGGTTTTCTGTATAATTGGAGTGAAGTTTGAAGAGCATCTTGATTTTTGGTCTTTGGATATTAACCTCTTAAACCCCAACGCCCCCTGATACGGGGGAAAAAAGCAGGAGATCAGGTAGGCTTGGGGCTTAAGAGGTTAACAGTCCCAAGTATGTGACTTCTTGTTTAACAGAGATATTACAGATAGTATTTGCAGGGCAGTCTTTAATTGCTAGTAACTCACACTTTTTTAGATTTAGGCATAAACCAGAGGCCTCAGAGAAATCTCTAATCACAGTAAGAGCTGGAGGGATTTGGTTTGCATTCTTCAAGAAGAGTGTGGTGTCATCGGCTAACTGGCTGATGACAAGCTCCTTATCAGCTATGGTGATTCCTTGTACAACACTGTTTGAAATATTAGTTGCAAGAATTTGTGTACAAAGTAAAAATAAATATGGTGAAATAGGACATCCTTGGCGAATACCACGTTTCAGGTCAAATCTCGGGGTGGAGCCGTTAATCATTTTAATAGAACTATTGCCATTTGTGTATAAGGTTTTGACAGCTTTACAGAAAAACTCTCCAAAGCCAAATTTTTCCAAAGAGTGGAAAATAAATTGATGTTCAATTGTATCAAAAGCCTTATAAAAATCCAGGAAGAGAATGAAGCTATTGTCAGGTACCAAATCAGAGTAATCAAGTAAATCCAAAACCAGTCTAATGTTATTAGAAATGTGTCTGTTTCAGGCAGGGGGACTTGTCACTACCCGATCCGTACCGGAAACCCGATCGGTACCCCGCGTGCGCAAATCTTACGTCACTTCCTCTCTTTGCCAACATTGCAACATTCAATATATTTGAATGATACGGTTAGCGCCCAGTTAGCTCCTAGCATTTCTCAGCAGCTCTGCCTCCTTTTCGACTACCGGGACATTTAAACAATGGATAATCCGTATGCAAACAAATTCACGCTTTTCTCCTCAACAGAGAGCGTCCCCCGATTGAATAACAGTGCCGTAAAATAAGAAGAATGGCGCCTAATTACAGACTTAATAATACAGACTTTGTAATATCTCACGTGTAGATTCATCAGCCAGATTAAGTGTTTACTGGCAATTGACAGTGATAGCGGACATCATCATCACTATTCCAACAATCCTCTCCACACAGACAAGCATAAACACACTCGACTATCACTAAATCAAATTTAACACACGTTTGTAATGACGCCAATTCAGTTTACAATAGAGTTCATTCACTCAGTCAGCAGGTGGCAGTATCCTCGAACACTGCGGAGTAAACTGCCATTAAACGAACAGAAGAAGAAGAAAACCCCTGCACATGCGCGGTACGGATCGGGTAGACCCAATTTGTACGGTCCGACTTTGCACATGCACAGTAAGGATCGGGGAGTCCTGATCCGTCACTATCTTTTTATTTTTCGTTTTTGTCTACATTATATTGAAATGCTTCATTATTGGAAATATGTTATGAGATACTTATTATTCTTAACATCTTAACAGATACTCTGACCTGTAACTATCGTAAAACGCTTCGACCGGAAGTAGACACCTTCGCGCATGCGGGGTACCGATCGGGTTTCCAGTACGGATCGGGTAGTGTCAGTGGCTGTATCCCAATTCAGGGTCTGCAGCCTTAAAGGCCGCATTTTAAGGCCGATTACGTCACAGCGACGCGACGAAGGCTGTCCCAATTCGAAGGCTGCTCAAAATGCGGCCCTCAAATGCGTCCTTCATTTCCCTGAATTTTAAGGACGTGGCGGTGTAGACTTCGTGGCCCAACATATCCCAGAATGCATAGCGCGGCGGTGGGTCTGGATAATTTTGCCGAAAAAAAATGGCGGATGAGGGGCGCCCGAAGAGTAAACTTTAAGTAAGAACTGAATATTATGTCACTTATTTATGTGCAAATGTTTAATAACGAAGAACATTAAAACATTACTGTTGGCCACATGTTGGCAAAGTCATGTGACATTAGTGACGTTTGTACTAACTTGGTTTTAAAGCCTTTACTTTAAAATATACGCCGTTCAATAGCTGAGCTTAATCAGAGAATGATCAAAGCTCATGTAGAAACAAACAAACAAATGAACAAAAGATTTTCTCCTTCATTTCTGTCAAACAAAGCTGTATGAAACGTTTCCAGCTGTTAGTATCATGGTTGCTAGGCAACCTGGGCAGCGCAACGGAGGCTAGACCGTCCCATTTCACAAGCCTCGCACTTCCGGCCTTAGCGGTCTTTAAGTACGTGGCTCTTGAGGATCGTTGAGACTGCGTACTTTAAGGCTGCAGACCCTGAATTGGGATACAGCCAGTGGCTATGTCTCATTTCAGGGTCTGCACGCTTGAAGTACGCGCACTAAGTACGGTGCGTACTATAAGTACGAGAAGTGCTGAAGTGAGAGGCTTGTGAAATGGGACGGTATGTGCTTCGTCGCGCTGTTCAGGTTGCCTAGCAACCATGATACTAACCGCGAGAAACGTTTCATACAGCTTTGTGTGACAGAAATGAAGGAGAAAAATGTTTTGTTGGTCATTCATTTTTGTCATCACATCACTGTGATTAGTTGAGTATCTGAAGCTGAGACCACAGGACTGTAAAACATGATTCAAGGGCTTCATTTCTGTACTGAACAGTCACTTAAGATTAGCTAGTAAATAACAATTAGTTAATGTTGTTCATGAGACTAAAGTCATCTCACTATGGTAATGTAAATATAATATGGCCAATATTATAGTATTGTCAGATTATTATGATATATATATATATATACATATATATATATATCTCACTGACTTTCAGCTTGTTGTGTTTGTGGATATATGACTGACTTTAATTATCCATTAAATCATCAGATTCTCTGTAAGATTAAGGTCGACTATATGTATATTTAGAAGTAGAGGCTTTAAAACCAAGTTAATGCTGAAAGTACAAACATCACTAATGTCACATAACTTTGCCACATGTGGCCAACAGCAATGTTTTAATGTTCTTCGTTATTAAACATTCGCACATGAATAAGTGACGTCATATTCAGTACTTACTTTTGACAGTTCACTTTTCAGCCGCTCCCTTCTGCCGTATTTTGCGGCAAAATTATCCACACCCACCGCCGCGCTATGAATTGTGGGATATATGGGACCACGAAGCGTGCACCGGACCACGCTTGATATTTGGGGAAATCGACGGTGCATTTGGAGTATGCATTTGAAGTACACTTCGAATTGGGACAGCCGTCGTCGCGTGGCGGTGACGTAATCGCACTTGAAATGCGTACTTCAAGCATGCAGACCCTGAATTGGGACACAGCGTGTCACTACCCGATCCGTACCGGAAACCTCTTCTTAACGCATCCTTTCTTTCAAGGCTGCCATTCCTGTGACCGCTCGCTTACTTGATCAGTGGTGTGATGTCACAGCATACGTTCATTCACAGTGGAACTGCTCCCCCTTGTGGTGACGACTAACATACTGCGTCCCAGTTAAACAACAATAATGCACTCCAACACGTTTCAAAACTTGAGTACATATCTCAACACACTGGACTCTAACACAGATCAGCTCCTCTGTGCTTTCTCAAACTCTCAGTGAAACAAACCAACATTGTTGTGGTTTCATGTAAATCTTTCCAAATGGAATCAACATCAGAACCTGTGTGTGTGTCTTTTGGCAGGTACACACCAGAATACAATGGTGCAAACAACAACAGGTCAGTAACAAAGGTCACTTTAATCTGCAGCACAGTACTTACAGTGTGGTTTTAGAAGCAGAGACTGAAAGAACAAATGCATCATTACAAACTCACTGTTATTTATAACTGGATGTTTAAGTTGTTCTCAATTTCAGGGCTTAAAAAAATCCCCCCCAAAAAATAGACTGGTTTCCTGAGCAAAATGTGACTGAACTCACTTTGGCTGGTTTAACACTCTGCATACTTTAATCTGCACATTAGAAAGAAAATGTTTTACAGGTGAATATCCTCTGTTTGCTTTGACAGAGATCCCCCCATGTTCAGTGTGGCTGTGAGCGTCCCACGCAATAAAGACAAGTTTGATATGAGCAAAGTCACTGATGATGATGGTGAAGCTGTGAGGACGAAGATTCTAAACTGTGACGTATACATAGGTAACAGAGTGGTGGCAGCCACAGTGCTGAAATGGCCCAATGTTTTCTATCAGTGTCCTAATAAACTTGTAGATTGGCCTGTCCCAAAAAAATGTAAGGGAAAGGAGATAAAGACATGGGCTGATATTGACAAATTTTGTGATGAAGAATATATTAAAAAAAATCTGAATCCTCAGGCTGTTCATGCTGAGTCCCGAACGCTGGACTATTTCAAAGAAAATGACAAAATTAGGAAAAACTCCAAAGATGATCTGATGGTTTTCTACGTCCATGCCTCCCCATGTGATCAGACATGTACCAACCCAGACAACGGTCGGAATATTCTCAGTAAAATACAACAGATAAGGAACTGGAAGAAGTATGTTGTTGTGTTTTCAGATGTATTTAGACCTGATAATAATAATAATAATAATGATCGTGTGAATGAACTGCGTGGATCACTTGAGAGGCTTGCGTATGCAATCGCAGAAGAAGGGACAAAGGACAAAGATAAAATATCAAATGGTCTTCAGCATATATTCCGATGCTACAAGCAGCAAAAAATGGATCCAATGAAGTGTCTTATCTGCAATACCAATGGTGCTGTTGCACAGAAATGTATTTTAGGTGGTTAGCAACCAAGGGGAGAAAGAGAATAAGACCAAGAGGAAGAGTAACATGCAGAGAGGAGGATCCATCCATGTCTAACTTTTAAATGTGTGTTGGTCACAGCAAGATTAACATGTGCTCCTGAAATCACAGCTGCCATCGTGCACTCTGGTCATTCTCGCCCACGATACTGTCGGCGCCTCTGATTGTGTGAACTGAAACACAAACAGTGTGTGTGGAGCGAGTGTAATCCATTTATAGCCTCTGGTGCTGTCTCTGATTAAAGCTTAATAAACTGCATTAAAACATGTCACAGCTTGGATCTGGTCTGTCCTTCTTTTAAAGCTTGATGTTGAATCTTCTGTTTCTATGATTGAATATGAAGTTTGAGGTAAAGATGCTGCAGGTTTTCTATCCATGGGTCACTCCACAGAAACGCTGGTCATACAAACTGTCGGCTCCCACATTTGAAAGCCAACATGATAACCTTCTCCAGCCAGCGGTGTGGAGATCCAGCCAATTACAATCAAATCACCAAAAAGGATCCTGTGGAAACAGCAGAGTTATTGAAACAGAATAAACAGAATCACATGAACACTGAAACATTACAACACATAGCAAAGCAAGCTGAGCAAAGCCCGGGTGTAGAGCCGTCAGCACAGACAGAAAAGAGCCTCGATGTCACCTCTGACCCTCCATAACTCCTGCAGCTGATGGGTAACTTTCCCTCCTTGTCATCCAGCCAAAAACAACACATGCAGGTCAGGGGTCGAGCCGGGCGCCATCAACTGTGCTTTGTCACAGTCGGCCATAACATGAAGTTACACCTCAGTCCTAATTATTCAATCTCACTACAAGCAGTGCAAATCAACAGGTGGCATAAACGTATCATATATATGTGAATAATACTTGACCAAAGTTTATGGGTCATGTCACAAACCATTTGATTGCTGCTACCAGGACTGCGCTCTTCTGGACAGAGATCTCCGATGTTGTTCCTGGGATCTGCTGGAGCCACTCGCCTAGCTTTGGAGTCACCGCACCGAGTGCTCCGATTACCACGGGGACCACCGTCACCTTCACCCTCCACATCCTCTCGAGCTCTTCTCTGAGCCCTTGGTATTTCTCCAGCTTCTCGTGTTCCTTCTTCCTGATGCTGCTGTCGCTACATCGATCACTACGGCCGTCTTCTCCGTTTGTCCTCCACCACTATGTCCGGTTGGTTAGCCACCACCATTTTGTCCGTCTGTATCTGGAAGTCCCACAGGATCTTAGCTCGGTCATTCTCCACCACCCTTGGGGGCATTTCCCATTTTGACCTCGGGACTTCCAGGTTATACTCGGCACAGATGTTCCTGTACACTATGCCGGCCACGCCGGTTATGGCGTTCCATGTATGCCTTGCCTGCTAGCATCTTGCACCCTGCTGTTATGTGCTGGATTGTCTCATCTTTACACAGCCTGCACCTGGGGTCTTGCCTGGTGTGATAGACCCCAGCCTCTGTGGATCTTGTGCTCAGAGCTTGTTCCTGTGCTGCCATGATGGTTCCTCGCCTTCCTCCTCTTTCTTGGACTTATGCTGCCTGAGGTATTCACTGAGCACGCGGACGGTCGTGGCCATCTTACTGATGCATTTGTGGATGTTTGTTGTCTCATCTTGGACTGTGGTGCCGACACTCACCAGTCCCCGGCCTCCTTCCTTCCACTTAGCGTACAGCCTCAGGATGCTGGACTTGAAACCCTCCATTCATGGTCAGGAGCTTCCAGGTCATCAAAAAAATCCACAACAAAACCTGCTTAAATTGTTGCCTTCTTATAAATCTCACACTTTTCATGGTAACAGCTTCATCTGCATGATTACATGATATAATATTCTGATTCAAAATAAAACACAGCGTTGCTTATTAGCCACACAAGCCTCACCACCACAGTGAAATAGCGACTCCATGTCCAAGTAGCAGTATCATGTGTTCATGCAGCTTTTTGTTTGCTGTTGTCCGTGTCAGAGTTTGGGCTCGTCTTTCTTACTGATGCTAACAAGCTTCTGACATGTATTTGTGTATTTATGGTGCTGCAGGATATAAAATACTAAAGTTGATGAATGAGGTTCATCTCGTAGCAACTACTTCACTGTTTCTCTGCTTTGTTGGATGTATGATGGCAGTGATGTGGTTTATTGTTAGAAAACTGGAGGCTGGAACACATTTCAGCACTGGAGAGGAGGACACCTGGTGGTAGATCCGAGGCCTCCACAGGTGAGGTGGAGTTAAAGTTACTGCCCTCTGTGGGCTGCAGGTCAAGAGGAGTAAAGACCATCTGCCTCTATAGAGATTGACAGACCACGTGACTTTCGCGCATTGCATGCCGGGAACTCGTGGCAAAACAATCCAAGTACCGCATCAAATGCAAGCATTTGCAGCACCGCAAAACGTTCATTCTCCGGTTCCAATACCTTCTTGCTTTTTCTTTGCCCCCCAAAAAAGTTATGTACAAAACGAAGGAGAACAATGCCGGTCTGTACAAAGACAGACTTGATGAAAAGTCAAAGAAAAGATACGAGGAAAAAATCAAAGGAGTGAAAGGGTTATACCCTTACGAGCACACAGAGTGGATAAAATACGTTAGCGTGCTGCCCAACTTTCACCACGCTCATATTTATAATCATACGGTTCTTGGAGTGAGTGCATACACTCATGAAGTTTAGTAACTTCAGGTCACTGCAACAAGCCCAGGAACAGTTTACTGACGGATGGGTACAGGACCATGAAATGCACCGTGTAGAACGAAAGACCATCGTACGTATCATAAGTTTACCAGTCTCACAAATCGTCTTCATAAATACACATTCGTTAACCGTTTATTAATAGGACCTTTGAGCTCAACGGTAATTAATTAGTAGTGGAAATAATTTCTGGTACGCGTCACAGAAATGTAGCAGTGACAATAATATTGTATGCTGTAATCGTACAGCTGCAAAACAGTTTTACTCTGTGAATAAAAGTATATGTTTTTGTCAATGTACCATGGTAATAACAGAAGCGAAACGCAATATTGTGTCAGGACAATTAACTATTTATGCACAATAAACACAGGAGCATAGCGACAATTTCTGTTCAGCGCCAGACTTGCTTGTAACCTATATCACCAATTATGTTATGAAAAATGACGTATTAACTACTACAGAAGACTGACCTTTGTGGAAATGTTTGGAGCAGACTAACCTGTGAGCTGGATGTTCTGGGACGTTATATTTGGTCTTTGAATGGCTGTAATCCAGGCCATCCGTCGCCTCTTGTTACTTCAGAAACATGGCTGAATAATTTCTCTTCAACGACGTAATCCGATAACAACCGATCTCTTTACCCGTCGGCTTCCCGTGGCTGTCATTCGACCGGCTATTGCAGTTAATAACACAACAGCTTCTTGACATTTTTGTGTTTCTTTTTATCGCTGTGTGACTGATTTCAATTGAAAGCCTGTGTGCGCTAGTACCTCTTGCCACGAGTTCCCAGAATTCTTTGCGGTTTTACCCATGAATGACGTCACATTTTCCATCTCTATTCGTGTTTTTTTATTTACCCGACGCACCCGCTGGTCTGTACAGGTCATTTCCTCAAGCTGTTTACCCCCTCAGGTGTGGGTGGAGCTAAACAGCTCACACAGGAAGTGTGTCCAGTCCACTCAAACATTGATGCGCTTTCAGTTCGCGGCATCTGTGCAGCTGATCGGAGACGCTTTGTTTGTGTCTGCAAACAAATATTAATCGGATTTCTTCGGGAGTTTCCGCCCAGCTTTGGTGAGTCGAGCTGAAAACTCTTAACGCAAACATGAAAATTCAGTTTAGGAAGTTTCAGGGGAGAAGAGGATGTTTCGTGAAAAGTTGCAGGTGTTTGCGCTTCTGTTCTGAGGCTCTGCGTGCAAAGCGCCACGTGATTCACGCATCAGTAAACTGCTTTGTGATCTTAAACAGGAGCGTTTTTAAAGTTTCATTTCAGCCTGTTTGTTTTGCTCCCTCCCCTTTGGCCAACCTCCAGAAATACTTTGTACCCCTCCACTTTATACCCCCGAAAACAAAGACTTCTCTGAGGAATCTAAAACAATGCGATGTTTTCAGTTTTGCTTTATGTGTGGAAAGTACTAAAAACAAAAATGGAAACCTTAGAATCAGTTTCTGAGTCACGTGTCTGATGCTTTATGTTGTTTACATGCTAAAGTAGAAAAAACACCAATTTTGTCCTGTTGTTAAAAGACTATTTTTAAAATGTGTTAATATTGAACCCACAAATGCATCAAAGGTGGACGAATAGCAAACCTGAACAACACCTGGCAGAAACTAAGGTAAAACAGTCCACCGTGGAATTTATCCATGACTTAAACTTTAAATCCTTTAATTGTCCCACAAGGGGAAATTTGGTTGTAACAGCAGCCAGAAACCACATATACAAACAAACAGTACACAGTGTAGTGAAGTAGGTTCTGCGGTAGGATTTTACATGATGTCCACAAACATCCACACCTTCCCAGTTGATAATTAGCAGGTTTATAAGGAACAACTGGGCTTCACTACCAGGAGGAGGCATTTGGCAGTTAAGCTCTGCAGATCTCTCAAGGAAAGCTACTCAGTTTAGTATTTCCCTTTAGAGTGGGGTAAGTGGGACCCTTGTGTTCATCATAACGTGGCATATAGTAGAGGTGGGAATCACCATACATCCCTCGATACGATATTATTGCAATTTTTTAAAAATATTTTGCGATATTCAGATTCTGTACATAGAGGTAAACTTTATCAATATTCATTTTCTCTAATATCAAAGTCTCACACTCAGTCTTTCTCTCATTTCAGTTTTATTGTTGACAAACTGAACGGTTTGTATTACAGTCTAGTCCAACTTAACTGAATCAACCATCTGGTACAATTATAGCTATTCTGAACTATGCAGTTTATGAAAACTATGCAGCCCCTTCAGCAACTGAAGAATTTGAAAGTGAATTAAAACAAAATATAATTTTACATTAAATAAAAAAGTTTTAAACTTAATTAAAATAAAACATGTCTTAAATTAAAATAAGTAAACTGTCATGTTTATTGCTGCCAAAAACAAGTGAAACACATTTGGACAGTGAAGGAATGTCAGGATTCTTGCTCAGAAAAAGGATCAACATGCTCTGAAGTCAGAGCACAAAAACCTTTTTGTAACAAAATATCGATTTCTGCTGTCCCTGTATCCATACATTATTAGCAAACAAAGTATCACCATACTACACAGTATCCATTTTCCCCACCCCTAACAAACAGAGTACTGTACAGTTATTAAATTAAATAAAAATAACTACAGATAAGAGGCAAACCAGGTTGTAGTGTGTGAAGTTATAATGGTGAAACAGCGCTGAGATGCTAATGTTGCACAGGAGAGGGAACAAACAGAGCAGAGACGAAAGAAAAGAAATTACAGCAGAACTCAGAGTTCAGAGCAGGACAATACAAGAGCTCTGCTTCACCTCTACAGGATGTGTTATTCTGCACTGGGTAACCAGCGTCTTTCCTTTCTGTTCTCAGTGTCCAAACATGGCTGCTGCCGCCTGTCTGCTGACTGAAGATCAGTTTCTGTGCGCCATCTGTCTGGATGTGTTCACCGATCCGGTCAGCACGCCGTGTGGACACAACTTCTGCAAAAACTGCATCACTGAACCCGCTGACGCCGACGTCCCGTTGCAGTGTCCCCTCTGCATGAAGATGTTCTACCCAAAGCCCGAGCTGCAGGTCAACACTCTGATCTCTGAGATGGTCGAGGCCTTCAGACGCTCAGAGCAACGGCCAGGTAGACGGGTGGAGGTTCTCCATGGGGAAGGCTTAAAACCACTGGCGCTGCTTCTCTGTGTGGCGTTTCTTTCATTACTTTGGGACTGCATGAAATTCAATCATCTTCTGGAGGAAATGAGTAAAGGAGAGAAACTGGTGAAGATGGAGGCTGAACTCCAGCAGACGATCGAGGAGATGCGACTGAAGATTGAGGAGCTCAAACGCTCAGTGGAGCTCGGTAAAGAGGACGCAGACAGAGAGATGACAGATGGCGTTCAGGTCTTTGCTGCTCTGAAGGAGTATGTCGAGAAGCTCACGGAGGCCATCGGAGAGAAGCAGAGACAAACCGAGCTGCAGGCTGAAGGCTTCATCAGAAAGATGGAGCAGGACATCCGTGAGCTGAAGAAGAGGAAGACGGAGGTGGAGCTGCTCTCTGTGCTTCAGCTGGAGGAGCCGCTCTCTGAGGAGATGAAGGAGAAAGTACCCAAGATGCTCGCCAGGTTCGAGCTGAGGCGGGTCCAGAGCTACGCAGTGGACGTGACGTTTGATCCAGACACAGCAAATCCTTACCTCGTCCTGTCTGATGATGGGAAACAAGTTCACGATAGCGATGTGAGGCAGAAGCTTCCAGACAACCCAGAGAGGTTTTCTTATTGCATCAATGTTTTAGGAGAGCAGAGTTTCTCTTCAGGCAGATTTTACTTTGAGGTTCAGGTTAAAGGAAAGACCGAGTGGACTGTGGGAGTGGCCACAGAGGCGACCAATAGGAAGGCTCAAATCACACTGAGTCCTCGGGACGGTTTCTGGACTGTGAGGCTGAGAGGCGGATACGAGTACAAAGCTAAGGCTGACCCTGATGTCGCTCTCTCTCGCCGGTCTGGTCCTGAGAAGGTGGGGGTGTTTGTGGACTACGACGAGGGTCGGGTCTCCTTCTATGACGTTGATACTGCAGCTCTGATCTACTCCTTTACTGGCTGCTCCTTCACTCAGAAGCTCCACCCATTCTTCAGTCCCGGTCTGAATGATGAAGGTAGAAACTCTGCACCGCTAATCATCACCCCCATTGATTAGACCGGCCCCACAGCACCAGAGTAATGAGGTCAGGGGTTATGAAGGAAGGAAGGCTCAGGGTTGAGTAATCAGCATCATGGGCTCATCCGATTAGAATAAGCAGTCATCGAATCATTCACAGGCTTCTCCTTCTATTCTCAAATCAATAAAGCAAAGAAGGAAAGACACACATGGACCACCAATGCTGAAAGAAAACAGATTTAAGTTACTCATTACCTTAAACAATACATAAAATAAAAACCCAAACAGAACCTCACCTCTGCTGCCGCCCCGTGTGGGAGTGAAGAAAGAGCCAAAAGTAAATGCAGTCCTTATATAATGTGTGACAGGTGAGTGCAATTAAGGACCAGCACCACACCCAATCAAAGGTGAGAGAACTAAACAAGGTGCATCTGGTGAAGTGAGTGGGTGTGTCGTTACAACATCAGGTTTATCCTAAACCACACTGTGAACGTGAAGCTCCTGTTGCTCGGTGCATCCTCTGGTATTCCAGTAAAAGAATACTTGGATTACTTGTGTTTCCTCGAGTTTCTATAAGTAGAATGGGAGGCAGCTCCCAGTTTGGATTCAGGGGACGGACCCCCTCTCTGCTTAAGACTCGGCTTCAAACTTCTCTCTTTCCAAAACAGTTGTGACTGGATCAGGTGACTGTGAGCAGCCTTTAGTAGTGACGGCTAAATGAAGCTTTCTGAAGCTTGTATTGAAAAACGGTTCATTACTCGAAGCTTTTCAACACAGTCCTCTCTGGTGACATCTGGTGGCCAAAAATATGAAGAGCAGCTTGAATCCACAAAATAAAACCAACCGCTTCATTTGCTCTCTCTACAGAGTGCAGTTGTGTCTGATATCGGGCCTCTGTTGTGTTGCTTTGAACATGTATTTTTGGGGGGTTAAAAAAATGTGGTTTAGTTGTTTAATAAATAATCTTGAGCAGTAAACTCTCCTTGTTCAAACATGCACCATGGTGTGGTCTTTCTTTGCTTGTGACTTCTTGATGTTGGTAAATACAATAATTGAAAAATACCACATTACATATAATATACATATAATAATGTACAACACATTATGGAGTATGCTTCTGCTGTGAGGTCCTGCCTCCATGCACTTGTGCAAGTGCTAGACGGGTATATTTATAAATAATATTATATTAGGGAAATTTTCCCAGACATATTTTTGACCTGGGAGTAGAATTGATTGTGAACTGGAAAGGGAAAATGCTTATGAACTTGTAAATTAAAAACATGATGCATTTAGAGTAACCCTTCATTTTTATTTAAGAAGAGAATTTGTTCTAGTATGGAGATCATTTCTCCTGCATTAAGGGAAATCCCTTCACATGGCACAGAGGAGGCTGGAGTGCAGAGAAACTGGTAGAGATGCAGTTATACAGTCTATCTGAGCCCCACCAACTATCAGATAAAGAGAATAAATAGATTCAATTGCTGCACATTTAGCAGACTAATATTTTCAGATTAATTAAACAATAAAATATATATTTTTATAACATTACATTAAGAGTCAAGTGGAAGTTTTTCTAAAGTTATTTAATGATATTTATATAATGAAAGCAAATTTTGACACACGCACCGAAGCGTCAGCTTCAAGCGGGCCATCACTAGCCTTTAGTTTCACTGCTGTAGGCTCAGGCCGAGTGAAAGATAAGCAAAGATTATTTGTGAATTATGTAAAGCTACTCTAGAAATGCAGAGCTGATTGGGTCAAACCAACTTTACTTCTTTTTGTCTTCTTCTTCACATTAAATCAATAATCTGACTCTTCCTGTTTATGTCACTGATTTTATTTAGAAATGTTATTTCATTATTCATGTTTCCACCCACGCTGCTACTGCCAGGAAATAACACCTGACTGATAGCGTTTAGCCTCTGGGAGGTTTAAATGCCACAGATTTATTTTCCCCTGAACGGCACATTTGTTAACAGAGGCCAATAACTCATATTTTTAATACCTGAGCTGTGGGAATGACACTTTACCCTCGTCAGCACGGCTGGTATTAAAAGCCTGCAGCCTTTCTAGTTTGAAGAGCAGCTGACTCAGCTAAGACCGAAACAGTGACCTGAGATTTTATTTAACTTTATTAACGAGCATCTATCATATCAGAAGATTCCCGTCGGTGAAGAATTCATTCCTCACTCCAGTTTCATTCAGTTTCAGACTTGTTCAAGCAACAGAAGTAAAATGGAAAGATTGCAGCAGATGAGCCAAAATATGACAGAAAGCCTTCAAAAAATCGGATTCCTGTCATATTAAAGCTCGTCTGTTCTGTTTTATTCTCTGTCAGCGTGGAAGTTCACAAAGTTTCAAACAATGAAATGTGTCTTTGTTAACGTCATCGCTGCGAGCCGAGAGCTCGAGCTGCAGGCTGCTGCATCCTGTGATCTGCTTATTAGAAGGAAGTGACTGATGGATGCTGCAGTTTGGAGCCGACTGAAAGGTTCATCAACATCTCCATGTCAGACTCAGAGAGTCAGCACACTCTTCCCTCCATCATGAAATAAATTCCCAGGTATTCCCCCTCAGTGTGGACTGTCACAGCAAGTGGAAATGTCCTGTGATAGAAGAGGAACTTGTCCATAAACAGGTGAGTTAGAAGAGCCCCTCACTGTTAATACACCTGCAGCAGCTCACGTCACTGCACGGGGAAACCGGTACTTCCAGTAATGTAAACTGGTTTTCTGTTAGAGTCAATGAGGGAGGAGCCTCACAGGTAAAGGCAAACATTTAGAGCTTTTACACAGAGCACCTTATAGCAGCGGTCTCCAACCTTTTTTGTCGCGGATAAATACAACAAAATAAAACTAGTACTGGTACCGAAAAAAAGAAGATTTATTCATAACACACGTGAAAAGACCCAGGAAAACCGAGTAAAGGATCAAAACAATAACAAAATAACCCTGAAAACTATACATTTCACACCTGAGCCTCAACTCTCGTGGCCCGGCACCAAACGACTCATGGACCGGTACTGGTCCGAGGCCCGGGGGTTGGGGACCGCTGCCTTGTAGCAACGCGACGCAGCTACGGACGTTCACACTTTCTCTTCACACATGAACCCGTTTTTCTTGTGTTCACAGAACAGCTGGATGTTTATTTAGTTATTTTGATGGAGGAGGCGTCCAAAATATTTTACCCAGTCTGGTGTTTATTGCTCCATCTAGTGGCCGATTAGATTTACTGCAGGACATTTACTCGTTTCCACTCAGACTCGTGTCTGAGGCAGTGTTGCCAACTTAGCGACTTTGTCGCTATATTTAGCGAGTTTTCAGACCCCCTAACGACTTTTTTTCTAAAAAAAAAAAAAAAAAGTCGCTAAAAAAAGACGTGAAAGCGCATATCGCTTTTACTCTCAACAAGCAGCGGGTGCTGTAACGCAGTCAGTTCTTCTTTTACTCTTATGCTGTTTTGTGGATCAGGTTTAAAACTACTTATAAACACACACAAAGTAACTCCACCAGAGTGCCTATTTCGGGTCACTTTTGCCGGTCCAGGCCCGGATAAAGGAGCAGGGTTGGAATTGTGACATTAAAAAAACAATAATTGCTAAAATAAATTTAATTTGTAGTTCTAAATAAATTCTAACTGCATTTAGGACGTTTTTTACTCACTTTATGTCCACGATGTTATTTCTCTCTCCAGCAGCGTAGGTTACAATTACATTAGCATGACCAATTAATGGTGATGACGTCATTTAGCGACTTCTAGCGACTTTTAGGACAGCCAATAGCGATTTTCCTTACTGAGGAGTTGGCAACACTGGTCTGAGGAGAGCAAGAGTCTCGCGCTGGAGTCATTTATGTGAAGGATTTAGTTTCACTCGGTGCTTTTGGGTCTGACAACAGAAAGAAAAGATTTGAAAACCACCTGGGTGGAGGAGTCTTCATCTCTTCATCTCCTCTGTGAGATTCAGTTCGGGTCAGAATCTGGTGTGAAAAACATGAAGTGATTCTTCCTGCCCTGTGTCAACACTTCAGGCTGTAGTTGGTGTTTCATGGCACACTTTGGGCCCTCCAGCATTACTGAGCATCTCACAGCACCTCAGACGGTTTGTGGAACCTCTCGATGAGTTTGCTGTGCTTAGACGGCCTCCACAGTCCACAGAGGTGGAACGACAGCTTCACATCATTTATATCTGTGTGATGGTATCATGTCAATATGGATCCGAGTGTCACAGGAATGTTTGCAGCACTCAGTGAGTTTGTGCCACGAAGGACTGAAGAAGCTTTTAAAAGAGGGTCCAACCTGGTACCAGCAAGGTGTACCTAATAAAGTGGCCTACAGGCATATACACAAAAATGAAAAGTGCGTGAACATTTCTCATAATTCCTTGTGTGAGCTGGTGGAGATCATGTTGTGAGCTGCGTTTCTCTGCTTCACTGAGAGTAAAAAGAGTCGGGAGGCTTCACTGCAGCTGTAAGGCTCGTGCACGTGCACGAAAACACGTGCACGAGCACTTATACCGAGAAGATCTGCGCATGTTTACCTGCTGCGCAGTTTTTAGCACTTTTTCTGTGCACAAAGTTTCCTGCTGTCATTTTTAATGACACATTTCAGTGAGTTTGTTTTGTTTAATCCGACATAAAAACTTTCAGTCTGTTCGCCACAAACAGGTTTAATCACAGCTGTAAGTCAGTGCATTCGTGTATTTGTGCAGCATGTTGTTGAGCGGCTCTCGCTGCATTAATGCGAGTGTGTAAAACTTTGATTCCCGTTGCCTCCGGCAGGCTGTCAGGCGCTGAAATGAAAGCACGTTTGACTTTGTTGGAACTTGTCGGATGAAGCTGTGAGTCACACAAAGCTATACATAAACTCTCCAGACACACGCATGCATGCACATCGCTCCCCTTCAGCACCTGGACTCCACGTCTTCTTTATTTGTGCTGAGGAGGATGAGACGCGCTGGTTTAGCGCAAACGAGCTGAGAGGTAAAGTAAACCTTCATCTTCATCTGCTTCATTTCAGCGTTTCTCAGGTGAGGCTGAGGCTGGTTCACCTGTGTGCTCCTGATCAGAGTAGCAGCCTGTGAGCTGTGAGGTTTGTTAGAAAGTGAAAAATAAGTTTTTAAACTTTAGTGAATGTTTGAGGGGAAGCTCAGACCCTCTGTGTATTACAAAAACAAGAAGAATTATAATGTTTAAATATACGTAGTGGGTTTCATGTGTTCATGTAGCATCACTGTCCAAGTGTAATCAGCTTCTTATGAGCAGATTTGAATCTCATGTGTTTGTGTCGTGTGGACACATGTGCAGCCTTTGCAGGAGGTTTTGGGGGAGTGTGAGTTACACTCTGCCCCGTTAATAGATTCTCCTGTTATATCAGGATCATTTCTTTCCAGAAAGATGCCCAGTCATCTGAAACAGTGGAAACATCTCCCTCCGGTCCAGCGGTTTAGCATCATGTGTTGGTCTGGGTTTGCAGAAGGCTGCAGGTGCTGAGCAGCACTCAGATATCCAGCTGTTTACAGAAGCTCCTGTTCGGTTTCTCTGGCATCACTGAAACATTGTTTTCAGCTTCACACATCAGCTGAGCTGGAGGCACCAGATTTTGGCATTAGTGACAAAAACACTTGAGGGCACCATTTTTAACTTTTCCTTCTTTAAGGCCTACGAGGAAGTGAGGCGTCGACGCCATGAGGGTATCAGATGTTGTCTTTGCAGGGTAACTGCTGTGAAAGGACTTGTTTCATCCTGAACTCTGTCGTTTCCTAAATGAAGCCAAATAAGTTTAAATGCTCAGACACAACCAGAGAATGAAAGCTGACAGCGCGGCGCGATCTCAGTGACGAGGCTGCTGAGGATGTTATTTTCAGATAGGCAGAAGTTAAAATGTCCTTTAAAAACTCTAAAACTCAAAGTTCTCTGAGCATCTCTGACCCACAGAGTTTGTTTGTTGTGGGTCTGAATTTAAATGTTTTTGAGTTGATGATAAAAAAATTCGCAGCAGTGAGGAGTTAATCAGTCCAGGTGTTCCTAATAGACCGTCTCTAAATATGTTTTATTCTAATAAAACCTTGAATGTTTACATTTCAAGATTGGGAAGAAAAACTATCAGCGGTGCTTCATGATTCAGTTTAGGGTTTAATGTCAGAACCTGGAGATTTAAAAATGTGGGTTCAGAGGAAGCAACCAAAGTGCTGCAGAACAAATGATGCTCAGAGTATTTTTTTAGAAATGAGTGACGTTGGATTATTTTAAAAGGTATATAAAGGTCGTACATGAAGCAGAATAAAAACTGAGACGCACTGTTGGCCCTTCCTTTTCTTGTATTGTGATATCTTGGGGACTAAATGTGCAGATAACCTACTTTACACTGACAGGAAGTGGATTTTCCCCAGTCTGACCCACTGAAGGTCACAGTGGGCTGTATATGTGCCTCCGTGTAACGTGAGGTGGGATCCCCTCCTAGGACCTGGCGTCCACATATGTGGACATCACATCAAATACTACATTTTGCTCTACAAGGGCCTGAAATTAAAAATGCATGCATGGAAGAGTTCGGGTCTTAGGAGGTTAAAGGCTCTCTGCACTCATCTCCAAGGTTACGCTGACTCAGGGCACCGTCGTGTAAAAGTACAGCCCGACCCGTTTTTAACTTCAGTGAACATCTCTTAAACACTCACAGTCCTGAGTCCTCAGCACTGTTGGTCAAGTTACTTGAAAAAAGTAATCAGTAACTAAATACTGATTACTTCCCCAAAAAGTAATCCAGTTACTTTACTGATTACTTATTTTCAAAAGTAATTAATTACTTAGTTACTTAGTTACTTTTTAAAAACACGATTTACAACCTGAATAGGTGATAAAGTGATAGATCTTTCAGCCCAATTCTACTTTTTCTACATAATCATCATACAAAATGTAATCAAATGGAAAAGTCTCTTTTTAAAACTTGTTTTATTCGTTTTAATCTTTTAACTTTATGCATCAAGCAAACATTTAATTATCTGCAACATTCTCTGACTGGAAGAAATTAGTTTAATATTTAAACCTATTTTCTGCACATTCCTGCACATAAAATAAAATATTTTGTGTTTACACTCAGTCTTTTAAATAGATGCAAGTAAAACACAGCAGAAAATAAATAAAGTCAAAGACTAGCGGTCCTGTTGCTCTATTTTCACCTGTAAAGCAGGAGTGGGGTAGGCGGAGGGTTACCCTGGTGCAGGTGTGCAGCGGTCAGTGGAAGAATCCGCGAGTTTCTCTGTGAGTTTCCCATTACGTCGTAGCTACTCGGTGCTTGCTCGGAAGTTTAGGGAGTTTTTCGCTGTAAAAAGAAGTTTTCTTCCCACGCACAACGGACACTAATGTTTTTGTCACTTTTTATGGAATCAAACTCAAAGTAAGGTCAGTACTTCCACGCTTTAAACGCTGCACGCTCATACTCTCTCTGCACTCGATATATGATCCATTGTTGATCTGCACACAGCTGTTGCCACGAACGTCGCACTCGCTTACGTCACTGTCATGAGACATTCTCGCAAAAAAATCACGGTTTTAGTAACGCAGTAACGCAGCGTTCCTACGGGAAAGTAACGGTAATCTAATTACCGTTTTTGCAATAGTAATCCCTTACTTTACTCGTTACTTGAAAAAAGTAATCGGATTACAGTAACGCGTCTCTGGTCCTCAGTGAGGTTAGTTTTGATGATGCTGTCTGGGATTGTGTCCTCCAGGTTTCACTACCTGTCTTAATAGTCGCTCTTCCTCGAGTCAACTTCCTGTCTTTGGTTCCCTGACTGTTTCCGCCTGTGTCTCACGGCTCTTCTCCGAGCTCCCTCCCTTCTTTTCTCTGTATGAAGGCTCTCATCTCTGTGCTTTCAGAGTTCCTGTGCTTCCTTTGTGCTTCTTTGGATTCTGTAAACTTTAAACTTTTGCCTCAGTCCTCGGCTCTTCTCCCTCCATCAGATGACAGATGGGCCACAGTGGTTTGTTTTCAGCATTGATGCTGGAAGCCTTAAAATAATTTCAGTTGAGGAGAATTCAGGTGTTTTCAGTCCATTTGTTGGACTGTTAGAAAACCTTTGATGCCACCTCCCAGTTCACCAGTAAAACCTGCTTCAGTTTTGTTGAGGATTGTTTTTCTACATTCGTCCCATCTGTTAAAAGCAAAGCCACATTTATCAGGCGAACAAAGAGCTGCGTCCTTTCTGCAGAGCTTTCAATCATTCTAAAGAGCTTTTTCCACCAGAGACACAAAGGAGAGAAATACGAGCTCAGAGAAATATCGGTGTGCAAACACGGCCTCGGGTGTGCAACAAAGTCCACTTCACTGTAAGAAAATCAGGCTTTTTACGAGTCGTGCTCTTTCATCTCTCACACAATACGAGAGCTGCTTTGTTGTGGACTGACTGCAGCAGCATGTGTGTTGTTGCAGCAGTTAGCGTTGGATGGACAGGTCGACGGCGGAGAGGACGGTCGGCTCAGGCGGAGGCGCCGCAAACAAAGGTGAGACCAGAGAGGTTTGTTCTGAAACGTTGGTTAAAAGAAACTCAGTTTAATCGAATCACAGCGGAGAATAAATCATGTTTGGACTGAATGTGAATGCACATTAAAGGCTGTCAGGATTTTGGTAAACATGGTGAAAATCCTGTGAGAACATCAGAGACGACGTATTAACGACTAAATATTTCTTCACAGTCTTCAGAAAACCACCAAAGACTGTTCGACTGACGTCGCCAAGTAAGTTTGGATGTTTTTACTTTCATGTGGATATCAATCAATAACTGCAGAGTCATTATTCATGGAGACGAAACAAATCACATCAAACACATTAATCATCATTAGGTTACGGGAATAAAGTTTTTAGAATCATTTTTCTCTCCACTTGGAGACAAAAGAGCAAGAAAAACATTTGTATCCTGTAGGGCTGCCACGATTAGTCAACTAGTCACGATTACGTCGACTATCAAAATCGTCGACGACTGATTTAATAGTCGACGCGTCGTT
This sequence comes from Neolamprologus brichardi, assembly GCF_056152115.1. Classification (NCBI taxonomy): domain Eukaryota; kingdom Metazoa; phylum Chordata; class Actinopteri; order Cichliformes; family Cichlidae; genus Neolamprologus; species Neolamprologus brichardi. Next base: position 36,309,084 of record NC_142109.1, on the reverse strand, counting down.
TGAAGCTTTGTAAGATCACAAAAGACGCAGGAATAAGTAGTAGGATTTAAGAGTGTAATAACGGACTGAAACAGAAGATGGCAGCACTGCATGTACAAGGATGCCAGCTGCCGTTAAACCCCGAAGAAGAAGAAGCTGTGTCCCAGAATTCATAGCGCAGCCCAGCTCAGTTTACAACAATGGCGGCAGCTAGTTAGTTTTAATGTTACTCTTATTATTCTTTCTGGGTCACAAAATAAACGTTTAACATATTTTCAGGCGAGAATGTAGCTGTGTAAACCTCAAATATCTGCTCAGTTTATCAAGACACCACATATTTTCAAAAGCGCTCCGACGTTTTCGGAGACGTCTGTTAGCCACTAGCTCGATAGCTAGCCGGGGGCTAGGCTAACTAGAGCCGTGAGAACACCGGACTCCCGCCGTTTTTCGCTACTCAGGTTAAACATGATATATAAGTCACTTAGATAACTTAAAAATGTTATTGTTTGGCTTTTTTTTTAGTATTTTATTGGTTCCTGTTTAAATCGGTTTGGCTGAGATTAAAGTTATAGTTTTTACACAGCTGAATAAACGTCAAGCAGATTAAACTCAATTGAAACAATCTGCAAATTTCATTAAAATTTAATAAACTATCATCTTGTCTTTATTTTTAGTTAGCACATACCTGAAACACTTAAAGCTGTAAGCTAATGATAGTTATATAAGAGCAGATGCTGCTGGTGCAATAAGCTGTATGTTTTACGTCCAATGGATGCAAAAATAATCGGTGACTAGTCGACTATCAAAATAATCGTTTGTGGCAGCCCTAGTATCCTGTAGTTATCACACATTTATCATCATTACATGTTTTTATTGGTTTTGAGTCAGTATCCACTCTTTGCTGTGCTGCTTTAGCACATTCATCATCGTTTTCCTTTATTTTTGCAGTGGAAACTTGAACATGTAAAAGTGTTAAATCAAAAACTTTCTATGAAGAAACTAAATGTTGTTTGTTGTCTCGTTTATGTCCAAGTGGCCACAAATCAACAAAACCAGGTTTACAGAAATCCATGAAAAAGTAGAGTCAGCTCTCGGTCAGTGTTTCGATGCTCAGTCATCCAGGAAACCACAGAAAGTTTGTTCGGTTCACCAAAATCAACTTTTCAGACTTTCAGTGAACAAGATTTGCTCACGTGGGTTTTAAACAGAACCCCACAGGAGGCTCGCGTCTCCGGCTGGAACTGAACCAGACTGAAGATTTAGGAGACAAATTTACAACCACATCTTTAACGTTGTTTAACATTCAAAGATCATCCAGCTGAAGGATAAACTTGAACGTCTGGCGAGGTTGGATCCTCTCATCGCTCCACAGGTGCCAACACAGAAGCTCTCAGCTCATCCAAATCCAAACCTGAGCCTCGGGAATCATCATGTTTTTCTTGGAGTCGTACCTGCAGAACAAAGCATGTGTAGCTGCTGAAGCTAAATGCTTCAGTTTGCTCACTTCAGTGTTTTCTGGCGATGCGTTAAAATGAAGAACATGAAGCTGAACCACAGCAGCACGACTGCGAGCTGTGAAACTAAAGAAAGACCTGAAAGGTGTTGAGATGACAGGTCTTCATAACTGGCACCTGCTCTGTACAGACTGAGAGTGATGTGTGGTTCCCGGCACAGGCTGGCAGCTGACAGCTTATCATTTTTAATAGAAATGGAGACGACGGCTGTGGGCAGCACCTGCTGTGTGCATAAATCACACCTGAGGGTGCAGGGCTCACAGTCATAAAGCATGCTGAGACACAGAGGGAAGCGGAGGATCCTCTGAGGAATGTTATTACTTTACTTCTTTTTTTAAATTAAAGGTCAAATATGAACTCTGCCAGTTCGGTCTTGCAGTTCTCGCCTGGCTCGGTCACGGCAGGCAGACGGTTTGATAAATTACTGAACCGATGACAAGAAAAACAAAGATTAAAAAAATATTCATTTAGTTTTAACTAAGCTGTTTGTCTGCAGTCTCTTTGCCTTCAGGTGATCCATCACTGGGTGTCAGTGGGTCAGGTGGTGGGGCTGCATCAGGAGGCTCTGGAGCGACCACATCCAGCAAGGGAATCAGCACCACCTCTGTAGGAGCTTCCTCTGCTGCATCTTCAGGTGGAGGGTCTCTGGTTTCAGAGGCCTGGGAGGCGTTGGGTGAAGAGTTCAGGGCTGCTGCCGGCTCCTCAAACATGTCCTACGGTGCAGGAAGCGGTGGCAGAGAGGGGGCGAAAAGGGACGGCGGTTTGGGCGCTGTGACAGTTTCCACCGTGAACAAACCCGGCTACAGCTCAGGAAGATCAGGAGAGGCGAAGAGGGGCTCCTCCTCCTCCTCCGTGTTCATTTCTTCACCTGCTTCAAAGGAGAGGAAGAGCATCACCACCATGGCTGCGGCGCTGTCAGAGGCCTTTGACGGTGAGGGTCAAAGGTCAATAAGCAGTAATAAGCCAGCTTTATGTTACTGAGATACGTGAAAAAATGTGTATTTCAAAATAAGAGTCTTAATTATGGAATCAGAACCAGCAAATTACAATCAGCGCTAAAAAAGTAAAAGCAGACATTTTTCAGCAATCGACCAGTTCCTGTAGAAAACACGACGAGTCGTAGTAAACGTTTTAAATCACTTCAATGAAATTAATGTTTCACAGAAATCAGCTAAAGTCATAAACAGCCTGAATCCTTGAAGGTTCAACCTTCACACATTAACTGGCTGCAGTTTGGTCTGAGTTGCAGCAGGGGGCGCTGGCAGGCTAATCCTCGAGTCAATGAAGCTAAACAGCTAAAATAATTGTTTACATCATCTACTAGAAAGAATCAAACTATCACATTTATTCTAACCGAACAAGCTTCTCAGGTTAAACATCTTCAACAAACTCAAAGACGTCCGGTCACTTTCTCTTTAAGCTCCGAAGACTTTTTATTTCATCTTCGCGAACATATTAATTATTTGTCCAGCTGCAATAAGTGATTAGCAGAGCATTTTGTTCACTGCAAGCATGAAGTGAGTATATTTAGGTGTTATTGCATCAGTTAGATTAAAAAGATGCAGCTGAAGTCGACCAGACATCGATTAGCACGTCAGTATCCAAACCGAACCTCTAAGCTTGTTCGGAAACCTGGAACCTCCATCGAGACCGGAGGCCTCAAGTGGCCATTTGAGGAACTGCAGTGTCGGTGTTTCTGTATTCATTGTCTAACAGTTAGTAGGTTGTAGTAGTTAAAGGCCAGCAGAAGCTTCCACGACTCATTGTGGTGATGCAGCTCCCATCCCTCTGCTGCTCGGGCTGCTGCGATGACCTTCACTCACAGAAACGATTTTACATCAGCTCAAACTGTAAAGAAGAAACTGAGCTTTAACTATTGTCTAAAACACGTCTACTGAACCATGATGGACATTTCCAGAAAAACAAAAGAATATAAAATATTTATGTTTGGACTCTTCAGGCTCTCGTTCATGCTGGACGGTCTCGATAGCGCCCCCTGTGGAACAGGAGGTCCAGCTTTCTAATAATTAGTTCTTTAATTTTATGTTTCAGAAAGCTCGAGTCCAAACTCCTCTCCAGAGTACAACAGGAAGGACTATGGTGAGTTCATGCTTGCATTTCAGATTAAAAGCTGGAGTTTACACGTGCACTATTACAGATTTTTGGACGTTGTGTTTTTACAGGCAGTTCAAGCGCACCATCCACTTCTGTCACTAGAGGGAGAGCTCAGAGCCGAGGTGACACGCTGAAACCACATGATCAATAAAAATGAAGCACGGCACCCTTTTGTTTTAATCTAAACGTATCAGGTTAAAGGTCAACTGATTAGTTTGGGTTGCTTTCAGAGAGTGAGATCAGAGTCCGGCTGCAGAGCGCTTCTCCTACAGGAAGCTGTGAGTATCGCCCTCCATCACACATCCAGACCTTAAAGCATTCATTCATCAGTCATCATCCTCTGTTTGGTCCAAATGCACCGGTTCCTGTGCTTCAGGGACGGAGCTGGACGACGTGAAGCGCCTGCTGAGAGGAAACCGCTCCACCAGCATCAGCCCCACCCAGTCCCCTAACAACACGCTGCCCATCCCCAAGAAGGCCAGCGTGGACCCGAGGACCCTGCCTGACAGCTCCGGTGCAGGTTCGGTCACTTTAAAGGCCTCACATGTCACTCGTGTAGCAATTTAAACTCTGAGATGATGCAGAGATGGTCCTCAGGAGTTGCCCACCTCTACACACAAGCTGTAGACGGGCAACAACCATCCTGGGTTGAGAGGATTGATCCAGGATGGATCTGAATGCTGGACTCAACCAACAGGTCCAGCTTATATTTGTCAGATGTGACATCGAGATCAGATCGAGTCAATGAACCTTTGTCAGAGCTGCAACCGAGCAATGAGGGCTGAAAGGAGGCCCAGTTAGGCCCAAACATGTCTCCCATGTGAGGAGGAGGTCAGTGGATGAATATCTCCTCTTTCTTCCCTGTTAGATCAGTACGGCAGCCTGTGGAGCGGCTCGTCTGTGAGCAGCTACATGTACAACCCCAACCACAGCAACCTGAGCAGCCTCTACCAGCCAGGTCGGTGACAGCAGGGCTTCTGTTTGCCTCAGAGAGGATGGAGGTCGTGAACTTTGTTTGTTAGCCAAACTTTCTGCTTCACGCTCTGTATGGATCTGCTGATGTTTTCCTTCAGCAACAGTAAATAAAAATAAACATGAATCCACACAATTTCTGCTCCAGATCAGCTCGTTACCGTGGTGATCCAGACAGGTCACAAAGTTCAACTTAAGCCACTGATGTGTGTTTGTAACACAGCAGCATAGCAAAAAGGTTTGTTTACTTTGGTGAAGAAAGATGAAAACTTTCACGATTCAAACATTATCAGAAGACTTTGTTTACTTTAATAATAAAACAATGTTTTTATAAACACTGTTTATAAACAAACCGTGGGGCAGTTTTGTTTACTTCTGAAAAGAAAAATCTATAAAAGCTTTTATTTTATAAATGTTTTAATATAAAATCGCCTTAAATATTGAACATATGCAGAGACGTCATTTTAAATTTACCTCAAACAAAAAGAAAAAGCTGAAGACTTTACAATCATTACAAAAACTAAAAAGGAAGATGATGAAGATGATTTTAACCACAGCTAGAAAAATTTGCTGTGTGGATGCCTTAACGCTAAAGATGTCTGCTGAAAAAAGCTGAAAAAGTTTAAAAATTGCAAAAAGTTGTATGGTGGTGAAGAAACTGAAAATTCTGCTAAAAACAGGTGAAGACGGAGAAATTTTTGCTGAAAAGTGGTGAAAAAAAACGTTGCCCTGAACAGGATTCAAACCTGGCCCTCCTGGTCTCAAGGAAGCCACGCAGCTCACTGAGCCAAACTCATTCTGACAAAGAAGAGGTGGAGAGACTGACAATTTTGCTGAAATGAGCAGAAGCTGCTGAGAATTGTGCTGATAAGAGGTGAAAAGGCTAAAAAATTTTCCGAAAAGAGGTGAATCAGCAGAATTTCTGCTCAAAAGAGTTTTTTTCTGAAAAAAGCAGAAAAAACTGAAAATTTTGCTGAAAAGAGTTAAAAAAGTTTAACTGTTAACTGAAAGAAATGTTGCCATAAGCGGGATTTGACGGGCCTCCCAGTCTGAGAACGGCTGCTCATCTCACTGAGCTAAAACACAGCTCAACCTGGCGAGGAAAACTAGTGACCCCACTGATAATGTGGCAGAAATGGGCAAAAAATATTGCATAAAAAATTCAATATCTCAAAAAGTATAGACGTCATGAGCACCAAGAGTCAGAGCAATAATTAGCAGAAACAGCAGAATTTTGAACGGTGCTAATAGCATGAAAACTGAGGGAGTAGTTAAGCGGCAAAAAACGTACGGAAGCAACCAGAATAATAAAGAATAAAGAGAAACAGGAACTCAATAGTGCCCTTTGAGGGCATCCACACAATAATGTGATGCAAGGAAACAAAGACAACAAAGGGAAAAATAAGCCACAGCAAACCTTTGTTTACTGAAAACACCGATAGATGGTTATTATTAAAACACTCCATATATTACCTGCTGCATGCACGTCCCTGCTATAGATGAACTGAGGTATCTTCCTCTGGCAGTAACAAAGTACTGTGATCGCCCTGCACTGCATGTTCCTGCTGTAGACCTGTTCAGGCCTTTGAAGCCTTTTCTTTGCCGTCTGTGGCAGATATGATAATAAGACTAACGAGGCTGTTCTGTCACGTACAGGAGCTCAGAACAACCTGACGCTCGGCTCTCCGTCTGTGAGCGGCGGCCCGTCTCCGGTGCAGAACGGCAGCTCCGGTGAGCTTTTCCTGCCGTGTCACAGCGCGGCGTTCAATGCTGAGCTTCACGCTGTCATCAGATAACGACGCTGTTTGACTCTGTTTCAGCTCCAGTGTACGGCGTGCAGAATAACCTGACCACTCCCACTCCCACTGCCTTTTCTCCCACTGCAGCCAACACACACATAGGTCTGTCCCACTTCACCTCCTAGACGTGCACATGACACTGAAAAGCACCCGAACACATCAGCTCACAGCTTTGCCCTCCTTGTCTCCTCACAGTTTACGGCGTGCAGAAGAACGTGTCTGGGACGAGCACAGCCGCCGGTGAGGACGTGATGAATATGACGCTCCAGCTGCTGGCTGTGAAAAAGATTTAAGATATTTAATCTTTATCTCGCTGTCTGTGTCTGACAGTGAGACCCAGCAGCCCCACCGGTGACGAGGGCTCGGGGAAAGACTTTAAGTTTGTGCTCACGGAGAAGGAGAAAGCTCCGATCAAGCCGACAGAGCGGCTCGTCGTGGCCAAAGACACCGGGAAGCAGTTCATGTCTGCTGCACCTGCCAGTTTACCCGGTAACACAAACTAAAAATCTGAGCTTTATTATTTGGAGTGAAATTTGAAGGTCTAAAGCACAGCTGTGTTTGGCTTTTGTAGATATATTATTATTTTAACGGTCCTGAAGATCTAATTCTTGATCAGGTGTCATTGTTGTGTTGCAGCTTTGTTCTCTGATGACACCCTGAAGACTGAGAAACTGAAATCCTTCAGCACCGTGGACAGAGCAACAGAATGTAGGATAACTGTCACACAGGTTATACGACTGGTTTGCACTTATTAATGTCATCTCTGTTTCTGCCGCAGCTTCGACCCTGAAAGCTGGGACGAAAGACAAAGCCACCTATGCAGGTATGTCAACAGTCTTAATAAACTCCTGCAGGGTGTGATGTTACCCACACATCGTCAGCTGTTAGCTACAAAGCGAAACACTTTACGTGTGCACTGGGAACTGCTAGCCTGGGTCTGTGTGGAGTCTCCTAGTCCATCTGAAGTTGATTAATTATGTTTTAGTAAATAAACCAAAAGGAAAAAACGTATCAACTAAACAGTAGCTTTAACGTTGTGAGCAGCAGCCTGCAGACTCTCAGACTCGCAGGAATCACGCTCGCATGTTAGCAAATCTTTGTCCTGTCTTTCTACCCTCACCTCAAACGGTTGCAGCAGATGGCCCCGCCCCTCCCTGAGCCTGGTTGAGGTTTCTTCCTCTTAAAAGGGAGTTTTTCCTTCCTGCTGTCACCAACGGGGACCACTTGAAAAATGAGAAAAAAATCATATTTTGCACGGTTGGATCTTAACAAGGTTCCAGCTTCAACATCCAACAAGAAGAAATGGGAGTGACGCAAAACATTTTCTGAGCAATTTAAACTGAAACAGTCTGTTGCAAAATGTGGATTCGTTGTCATTTTCGGTCAGGTAGTCACACTGCCATGACCTTCTCATGGCAAAGCCAAACAAACGTTAGCTTTTAGAACGTGGTCGGGTTGTTGAACAGCAGGAGCAGGGTCACGGTGCCCACAGGACTTCTTCCAGGAGAATCACTCTCTTGGACCATCCTACGTGTTCCCCTGATCTAAATCCAACTGAGAACTTTCAGGATGGATGGCAGGGGAAGTTTACAGAAATGCACAACCGTTCCAGACAGTAGATGTGTTTGTGCAGCCGTCTGTTCCCCCTCACCTCATGGAAACGCTTGAATCAAGCATGCTGCAACGAATGTTTGAGGTGATCATCAATAACAGTGGAGCTGCTCATGACTGAGTTCATGTTTGATTTCTGTTTTGGGGGGTTTACAGGTTTTTTGGAGGTGTAAAACAGCCTGTTTCAGTTTAAGCGCTGTTTTCAATAAATGGCTCAAAAAAACCATTTTTTTCTCTCTCCCATTTCCTCTTGTTGCACGTTGAAGCTCTACTTGGAACCTTTTGATCGGGGCTGTATGATTGTATGATTGTAGGGTCTACCTTGCAATATAAAGCACCTTGAGGCGACTGTTGTTGTGATTTGTTTCTGTATAAATAAAACTGATTTGAATTGAATTGAAATCATGAAACCGGACTTTTGTAAAAATCTGGCTCATTTTTGCAACAGTCGCCCCCTGCTGGCCATTAAAATTAATGCAGGTTTATTTTTATCTTGTATGTAAAAATAGATCGATATGACTAAACAACACAAATCTGTTTATTTCTCAGACATCCATATAAAAGACATGAAACAGTCCAGTTTTGGCTGCAGCTGCTGCAGCTGGTGGAAGTGGCTCCTGGGCCTTCTGCTCAGCCTGTTGCTCCTCTTCAGTGTCCTTTTTGGACTCATTGCTTTGGGTAAGATGGAAAGACTTCACCATCACAGGGGTCTGTGAGAGTGATCTGCACAGGTTTACCTGCCAGCCTGCGTCTTGTCTCACAGGTGAAGAAGTCAGACGCCTGAAAGGCCGCGTGGACGCTCTGGAAGCCATGACCAGATCTGCGTCAGTCAGTCACTTGATGTCTTCTGGCAACAAAATCTCCGAGCGGGTGGAATCCACATACATCGAGAAGAACGCCGCTTCAACCCTCATCCACTCCGACAACGGGCTCAACCTGGATGGTGGTGGCACGGGCGGAGGCACGGGAAACAGCCTGGTCCAGGACAGGGCCGCCCTGGAAAGACTCATACAGCAGCTGGTCAGGGATGAGCTCCACTCGGGATCTGTAAGAGGTGTGAAAATGTAACGCACCGATCAGCTGTCTTCAACCATTTCTGGACATTTAACAAATACTGAAAACTTTATTTGGGTTTAGAAACTCTGGCATACTCACTGAAAGGAGAGAGAGGAGAGCCGGGACCTAAAGGTGTGTTTGAAATCATTTAAAATCATTTAGAAATTCACATTTTGTTTGTATTGATCGTCTTGGCTTCTGCATTACAGGTGACCCAGGGCCATTAGGACAAAAAGGTGAGGAGTACTTCTAGGTACACATAATAACATGCGGTGTAATATGTGGAACTAGCTGCTGACGCTTGTTTTGTTGCAGGTGATATAGGAACGTCTGGCCCTCCAGGTAAGCCTCAGAACTAATGTTTGTTTCCTCCTCGCTGAGCCGACAAACTTCTTCTTTGATGTCTGCTTTAGGTCTTCCTGGGCAGATCGGGCACCCAGGTTTGGAGGGAACAAGGGGACCAAAGGGAAGTGCAGGTATATATATATTTTTAAATAATCTTTGTAAAGACAACACTAAAAGAAAAAAACCCTGACTCCTCCTCTTTTTTGCCCAGGTGAACCAGGTGCTGAGGGACCACAAGGTCAGAGGGGTCGGGAAGGACCGGTGGGCCCCCGAGGAGAACCTGGATCACCTGGCTTTGGAGCCAAAGGAGACAGAGGTTTGAAACTATACACAAGTAAGTCAGCGAGTAAATACATGAGAGGATTTATTGATTGTATTTTGGCTTTGAAAGGATTCCAGGGTGAGCCAGGACGACCGGGTCCCGCTGGTATTGCTGGACCTGCGGGTCCAAAAGGTAAAGTTAAGCTTGTGATGATCAGACCAGATTAGTTTAGATTCAAAGACTCAAAAATGTTATTTAGCAGGTTTTAGGTTAAATGCTAATTAGCAGCTATAAGCATGTTTTTCTTGTCTGCTTTAGGTGCCACAGGAGAGCCGGGTGCCGCAGGAAGTCCTGGTAAAGACTCAGTTTCACGTCTATATTAAAAGTGTTGATTTGTATCGACCAACGGTCTTTTCTTCATTAAATCTGTCAAAATGTATCCAGGTGCTCCTGGATCAAAGGGATTCCAGGGGGAGGCGGGGCTTCCAGGAACCAAAGGTAGACGCTTTCTCTTCGGTTTTTTAGACTTGTGTATAAACTGCTGACACTTGTAAGTGTGTTGGGACAATATTACCCAAAATCCATAGACCATGTGTACATTCAGTGGCCACTTTATTAGATACACCTTGCTCATACCTGGTTGGACTCCGTTTTGCTGCTTAAATCCTTTGTCTCACTAACACGTTCATGTTAAGGTGATAGCACCATGCAGTTGCTATGCTATGGTCATAAAGGCTCAGTAACAATACTCAGCTACACTGTGGCGAGCTCAGCTGGCACTAAGGTGCCCAGAAAATATCCCCACACGGCTACATCACCACCAGCAGCCTGGTGCTCTGTTTGATCTTCAGCAGCTCATCTCAACCATGTCCATGTACCTAAATGCATTGAGTTGCTTAACGGATAAGCTTTTCCACTCTCTGATCACCCCACCGTTCTCCACTGTCTGTGACGCAGGGGACCGAGGAACATCTGGGCTGCCGGGAATCAAAGGAGACCACGGAGAGAGGGGACCACGTGGACCGGCAGGTGTGTCTCAGCACACGTCTATGATCCACAACAGGCCACGCAGTCAAATAATATTAAATATTTGAAAATCCTACGATTTTCAGACACATTGACCTCTGACATTGAGGTCAAGGTCACCAGGATGTTCATAAACTCTGGTTTCCATAATGCCCGCCTGCTGGCAGGCTGACTATCCCATCAACCTTTTACAGCTAAAGGGTAAAAAGACTCTGTCTGCAGAAGGGGGCAGTTTAGTTTTAGATTTTAGCCCCACCCAGACTCTGCATCTTTAACAATAACTAAGAATACAGTCATTTTGAATGCTGATATTTTGCCCACCACCATGTTTGGCTTGTAGAGCTAAAAGTTACCAAAGTGTGTAAGGACGCGCCACGTTGTCAGCCACTGCAAGCTAGCAGTACATATGTATGTTGGGTTGAGGTTATTCTATTACAAGACGAAGCAAGAAATAACTAGTGAGACTTAAAAATGTCATCTTCAAACCTCAACCCTTTATTTTTAGGTGAACCCGGACAGCCTGGACCTCAAGGACCTTCAGGATTAAAGGGATCTAAAGGAATTGCAGGTGAGAAGTTTGGACAAACACTGAATAACTACAGAACACAGTGTTGTAAATGGTATAAAACATCTGTGTATAAACTGTAGGTGACCCAGGTTCAGTTGGACTTCCTGGTGTCAGAGGACCACATGGAGTTCCTGGAGATGCCGGTCCCCCAGGTATCAAATGCCTGTCCACTAAAAGTCCAATGCTGCTACTGGTTACATGTTCGGTTTAATGTTATCTGACTAACCTGAAATAAAAACCTCAATCTCTCTCACGCCTTACAATAACACTTTTTTCCTCAGGCCCCCCTGGGTTGCAGGGACCCCCAGGTATGACAATATCCAAAAACTAAGGTATAGATTCAAATGTACATATTTAAATGATCATGTTTTGCTTTTGTGATCTGTTGTACAGGTATTGCAGGAATCCCAGGCCAGCCTGGTGGTAAAGGTGAGGTCGTCTTTTCTTTCTAGTCAGTTTATTTATTTCCTATGAAAATGAAAAAGGTTTGGACCAACAGGGCAGAAGATCTTGAGCTCTTAACCTTAAAGCATATGAGGCTACGCTAATGAATAAAACTGGAGCCAAAGTTCCCCTAAAAAACTCAAAGAAATTAATAAATACTGTTAGTTATTAAGATTTATGAAACACTAAAGAGTGGTTTTCTCAAAAGCTGGTGGAGGCGTTGATATATGTCTAGACTGCATAGGTGCTTGATGAAACCTAACGCTGTGTTCCAGGTGAACCAGGAACACCTGGTAAAGTCGTTTCTCCAGGTAAGAACAGCAGGATTTGTTATACTCGCTACATGTCGTTCATTTTTGTAAAGCTTTACTTGGTTTTGGTTTATCTTCTTTTTGTGTATAGTTGGCTCTGATACTGTGGCCATCCCTGGACCTCCAGGACCAGCTGGACCTCCAGGTCCCGCTGGATCACCTGGTCTGTCGGGTCCAATTGGCCCTGCTGGCATCCCAGGACAACCAGGTAAATCTGCCATCTTGTCCAATGCGAAGCATCTGGATGGAATAAAAAAAGACTGATTTTTTTCCTGTGATAAAATCATTTAGGATCTAAGGGAGAGCGAGGAGAAAAGGGAGAGAGGGGGCAGAAGGGGGAGCCAGGTGAGCGGTACAGAACGCTTTAGTTTCACCAAATCCACTACTGGTTTCAGAAAAAACATATTATATTAATATGTCCTCGGTGTTTTCTTACCTAGCGGACACTTCCTCAGTGGTTGGATCTCGTGGTCCACAAGGACCTCCAGGACCTCCTGGAGTACCTGGTCCTCAGGGTCCTCAGGGTCCTCCTGGTACGTTTAGAGCTATATGTAACACAAATATTTCAAACAGTGTGGCTTAAATTAAACTCGCGATTATACAAATGTTACTTTCATTCAGGTGAGTCTACACAGGGTCCCCCAGGACCCAGAGGTCCTCCTGGAGAGCCAGGTAAATAAGTATTCTTTTCCACGGGCACAAAGATAAATAAATAGATCATCAGCATAAAAGATGATTTTGGCAGCATCAGAATAAAACAGCTTTTCTCCATCTTAAGCCGATCTGTGTCCTCACAGGTATCGGCGAACCTGGACCTCCAGGCGAGAACGGAGCACCTGGGAGCTTTGTGCCGACATCAGGTTGGTAAAAGAAAACTAATTTCACACAAACACACTGTCCTCTGGTGTCTTTGCCTGGCATTTAGTTTACTTTGTATCTCAGAAACCTTCTTTGCTGGACCACCCGGACCTCCAGGACCCCCGGGGCAGCAAGGCTCACAGGGTAGGTGCAGAGGACCAGATGAATATTGATGATTGAACATTTTTGAAAATTAACTGGCCAGTGTTGAAGTTTGAATGTTTTTTTATCATTCTTTCATCTTAGGTGACCCAGGACCACAAGGGTACCAAGGTGAGGAAACTGCGTCGTACTTTAGAAACTCCAGGTTTTCACAGACAGTCTAAATGTAATGGTGGCTATTCCAGGTGAACCAGGACAACCAGGCCTTCCAGGAAGCCCCGGAGACCCAGGTGTTGGTATGTCAGGAACGTTTTACTGTCTCAATGTGTTCAGGTGCCCCTGATGTATTTCTGGAGTCAGTAACAAACAGTCAAGCTATGATTGGATATGAATGGTTTTCATTGCAGGTTTCCCAGGTCAGCCTGGAACTCAAGGCCCACCAGGTCCAGACGGGCCACCGGGACCTAAAGGTGAATTCAAATCATTTCTGAGCTTATTGAGCTTTCCGATATTATTCTCTTTTTATGTTTGCACATTGGTTCTTCTTTCTGTCCGTGTGCTTCCAACTCAGAAGCCTCTAATTTACTTTAATTTGATTTATGTTTCCTTTCACAGGTGATACGGGAGATCCAGGACCTCCAGGAATTCCAGGAGTCTCCACAGGTAAAGTCATCCCCTACATATGCTATATCTGTGATGCATCTTTAAAGTCTCACAGTTTTACATTATTGGAAGTAATTTGTCCCAGTGTGATGTAAAATAACTAAAGGAAAGCCCTCATTTACAACCTATTCGTCTCTACGGAGCCCCGCAGGGGACATGGGAGACAAAAAAATTAAGACGGACTTTTGCGAGATTTCGCAAAACTTTTGCGAGATCTCGCAAACCAAACTCGGGATCTCGCAAAACTTTTGCGAGATCTCGCAATTCCAACAATGGCGGCAGCTACTTAGTTGTAATATTACTCTTTCTGGGTCACAAAATACACTTTTAAGATATTTTGAGGTGTGAATGTAGTTGTGTAAACGTCAGATACCTGCTCGGTTTACAAGACATCACATATTTGCAAAAGTGCTCCGACGTTTTCGGAGATCTGACACCCACTAGCTCGAAGCTAACGGGAGGTTGAGACCTACTACAGCCGGGAGGAACACCGCTTTCCCGCCTCCCGGTTGGCTTCGAGCTGGCGGCTGCCAGAGGCCTGATTACCCAAATTTTCAGAACCCTCGGGCATTAGTTGCTCTGTATCTAGTTTGATCCGTTTTCTTTCTTTAAAGCCTTTCCAGTGTGAGTTTGACAGCGTTAGATTATTAGAAATGTTACTTAAACTGTTTCAAACATGCTTTCCTTTGAACAACCAACAGGGGGCGACTCCTGGTTGTAAAGTGTTCAGCACACTATACAACTTGTGGCTGTATAGAAGTCGGTGTCGCTGCTCGGCCAGCGTTTGAAGATGTAGATGTTCTTGTCATTAGCAAATATTTTAAAACTGATATTTGAGCTTATTGTCTGCATGTAAATGACATTCTGGGAATTCATTAATTCAGGTAGCTTGCTCAATCATTGCCCCCCAGGCCTACCTGGACCGCCCGGTCCACCTGGAGGAGATTGTCCTGGATCTGGATCACTTGGTTTGACCCCGTGCATTGCAGAATTCCTTAAGAGTAAGCTGTGCACTGGTAAAGCTGCGCAGGCACGCTGCTTCTCCCTTTTCTTATACATCTCCATCAAATTCTTCTTCTTTGAAGCTCCCCCTGGAGTCCATGGCAGACACTAAAACATTAACAAATTTGGCAAAAAATGCCTGAGTTTGTTTTTTCGTGTGTGTTTTTTCCACCAAGCTTCACATCTGCGCCTCAAGCACTCCAGCGCCACCTATGGGCTAGAATTGGACTTGTGTTTATGCATGTAATTTTGAACTGCTTTATATAAAATGACGAAACTTGGAATCTTTGGATCGTGTTGATTTTAAAGCATCCAATGAAATGAAATTCGGGATTAAAGAAAAATTCAAAGGTCACAGTTGGGATAAAACTGGGATAGATGATCTTCGGGCCAAGCCTCGCAGATGTTAGGGTTTAGATTTTTCATTTTTTAATGTCCTCATCCATCACAGCTAGCATAAATCAGCCACAAAGTTGGGAAAATTGGAAGTATTTGTCAAATTCCAATTTGGTACATATACTATACATATACACAAAACATCCTGCAACTAAAAAGGATGCGGCAATAATTATAGAATAATTCTTTAAAGACCAGGACATGAAAAGTTGTACCATCAGCTGTCAGTTGTCATGTGTCCACTTTGTTATTCTTTGAGTTTAAATATTTTCCGAGCCATGATTCCGTCTTCCAATCCACGATCTTGGACTTGTCGCCTCTCATGAGCATCACCTGAACACTGGGAGGTGCTTTCAGCCTCGCTTTGGACATGGCGCCCTGCTGAACTGCATGGCTGCTTGTAGCTTTCATTGTACTTGCGCTGCTTGCAACTATGTTTGAACCTGGTATTTCAACTCGGTATCTACATATGGATAAAAATGTTGAATAAATGTGCTTTGACATCAGGTGGTGGCATCAGAGAGTACTTCGTTGGACCTCCTGGGCCTCCTGGGCCTCCGGGGGAACCAGGCACATCTGGACATGCAGTGGACGGGCTGGTTGATGATGTCGCCAGCAGAGTCATCGCCTACATCCACAGTATGGTCAATCACATGATAATGCTCCACGGGATGGTACACAAGACGTGTGAGTGAAGGTCCGTAACTGTTGCTGTTTCAGGTTCAGGCAGAGGTTATGACGGGACCCCAGGCCCTCCTGGTCCTCCGGGTCCACCTGGCTCCGTCTCTCTCAATGACATCATCAGCCTCTTACAGAGTAAGTCTCTGCTACACCGTCAACATCTGCTACAATGAAAGAAACAAAATTGTTTCATGAGAATCCAAAAGTGATGAATCCTATCATTTGTTTCCAGGAGAGGACGTGAGGCGATACATTGCTGGTCCTCCGGGTCCACAGGGACCTCCAGGAGCTCCAGGCTATGGCAGCTACAGCTTTAACACACAGGAGGTGGCTGAACGTGTCCTTAGTTTGATGTCTGGTAGGTGTGACAGTCTTACAGGCGACCTACAAAAGGTCCTCTGTTGTGTCTGACTATAATTGTGGTCTCTCTGCAGAGAGGGAGGCGCTTGGTGTCCCTGGACCTCCTGGACCTCCCGGACCACCTGGAGCTCCTGGTTTTCCTGGAAACTTTTTACCAGGTAAGAAGCATCACAAATCTCTGCAATTAGACCACATGGTTGACCTTGAGGCCAAACCATTTTGGTCTGGGTGAAACAAACAGGTCTTGTTCAATGTTGACCCACAGCCAGAACCCAGCGGAGTGGGTCGACTTTAAGATACCTCAAGTTCACCGTGATTTAGTAGCATTACTAATCCAATAAATATATTATCCAACTAGATGGGTATCAAACTTTAGTTGGCCCTCAGGGGCCTCCTGGTCCCCCGGGTATCCCTGGCTCACAAGGTCCACCTGGCCCGGAAGGACCACCTGGACCACCTGGATTTTTTAAATACATCAGCTCAGACATTCGTGACTACCTGCAAAGTGAGTTTGACAGAAATCTTTCACTCCACCTTCTCAAAGAGAGAAACTGCGTCTCACTGTTGGGCTTCTTCTCCACTGCCCTCCTACAGATGTTGCTTTCAAAGGTCCTCCAGGCCCACCTGGACCCCCTGGACCTGAGGGACCCCCTGGACCAAT
This sequence comes from Neolamprologus brichardi, assembly GCF_056152115.1. Lineage (NCBI taxonomy): Eukaryota > Metazoa > Chordata > Actinopteri > Cichliformes > Cichlidae > Neolamprologus > Neolamprologus brichardi. The sequence goes on along the minus strand of NC_142109.1, from coordinate 36,292,359 downwards.
CAGTGGGTTGGTTACTTTAGCTGACCATCTCAACAGAGACACACTCAAAGCTGAACTACAAGAATATATCAAAAGTGAGTTTAAAGCAATGCTTCGCCCATTTAAAATCCAGATATTCTTTGGTTCTACACGTCTTTGGGGGGAATAGATGGTGATCAGTGTTACAGAGAATCGTGGGTAGAGAAGCTACAGTTTAATGAACTTAGACTGTGCTGTGTTTTCCTCCAGGTGATGATGCGAGTGCCGCCATGTTTGGAATTCCTGGTCCACCAGGTCCTCCTGGACCCCCAGGACACAAGGGAGAGCCAGGTTTGCCTGACGACTACTCCAGTATGGCTCTCAAAGTAACTGATTACATCAAATGTAGGTGGCCGTCACGCTTTATAAAAAAATACGATTAACTTCAGACTGAATCTGTTTAAACACGTTTTCTTAAATCATGCAGCCCACGGTCTGCTCGATGATGCCATGAGCAACTCTGAGCGCGTGGTTCAAGGACCTCCAGGACCTCCAGGAATGCCTAGAGAGGCCCGATTGGTTAGTTCCCAACAAAATGTCATGGATGTGGTGGAATACTTAAAATGTAAGTTAACCTGACCTTTGGTTTCCTTTATAACTGACACTGAAGTGCACGGTTATGTATATAAAATGGTAAATGGACTGTTCTCATATACTTTTTTCTACTCTGATCACTCAAAGTACTTAATGCCACCAACCAATAACCACCAACTTGATTAGTAGATGAGCTGCTCTACCTCAGGAGATACAGACAGCCCAAAACAATGGTGTGTCCACTGTGATACTACTGGCGGATTTGTGGATGCTTTAAGATGCTAGTTTAATGTGTGAGGCTTTGTTTTGTATCCAGAGGTGCTGCCCCCTGCTGGACGTTTTTTAAATGCTAAACACTCTTTATTTGTGACATTTGTATCACCCTGTTTCCTTTGATCTGCAGCTCATGGTGTAGTGCGGGACATTATGAGGGAGTACAGACATGTCTTTCAAGGCCCTCCAGGGCCCCCAGGACCCCCAGGTCATCCAGGATACAGCCACTGGCTTGATTCCCATGGTAACGCCACAGATCTGGTGGAATACATCAAATGTGAGTGACTGTCCTATCGGGCAAAAGTAAAGCACGTCTGAAAGGACTGCTGGTTAACACTTCTCTTCTTCTCGGTCGCAGCTCGTGGTCTCCTCCGTGACACTGAACGTGTCATCCAGGGACTCCCGGGGCCACCGGGACCTCCGGGTCCACCCGGATACAGCAGACTGTTTGGTTCTGACACCAACGTTTCTGATTTAGTGGAATATATAAAAAGTAAAGGACATATAGCAGCAGCATGGTGCAGCAGAATGTGGATGTGTTTTAACCACCGAGTGTGTTCTCCACAGCTCATGGAGCCATCGTGGGACCACCTGGGAGACCAGGCCAGAAGGGGGAGAGGGGATTTCCAGGACTGAAAGGAGAGAGAGGTGCAGTAAAAGGAAATCGTGGACTTCTTTGGTAGTGTCAGAACATTTAACGCGTCGGTTTATAATCTTAAGATGTGTTTTTTGTGTGTGTGGACACAGGTGAGCAAGGCCTTCCTGGACATGACGCGTACGGAGGCCCAAAAGGGGACAGAGGTCAGTGTTGCTCGTGGGAGTTTAAAAGAACAGTTAAAGGTTTTCCTCTGGCCTGTTGTGCTGTTCATCCATCCAGACTCTTCTGATGTTGTTAACATTTCTGTAGCTACTTCACCAAAACTGGCAAAGTTAAACTCAACTAAACAGCTCATCAAAGTGAGCAAACAGGACGTAGGCACCATGGTAATGCAGTAAAGCCCTGATATGAAGCCTCGAGCTGACGGCTGTCAGTGAGGGAGGAGTCTGAGAAAGGGCGGGACTCGGCACGTCGTCGGGGTAACAAACTGTCAAACTGGTAACAATGTTCACTGAATGCAGTCGTTACTGCGAACCTTTGCTTCTGCAGCAATAAGCTGTTTGTAAATGTTCAGCCTTCATCAGCCACTGGTTGGTACTCTAAAATAACAAAAAGCCATAAACATGCTTTTTAATGCTGCTTATTTGGCATTTCAGTGGTAGCTGAACTTTTCTTCTCTGGAGGCTGATTGTTTGCAGCTAGACGAGTCGGCCCCTGCTGGTCGTTTAAGAGAATGCAGGCTCAACACGCTTCATGTTTGAGTCAGCAGACTTTCCTGACTCAACCTCAAAGGCATTTGTGTCTCCAGCTGGAATAAAGCCAGCGACCTTTTGCTAGACAAGCAGACGTTTAAACCTCTACACGAATTCCTTTTTCAGACCCAGAACTGTTTTTGTTTTTCTTTCCACAGTCTGTGAAAAACGCAGAATTTTGACTGAAATGTTTTTGTGGGAACGATTTTCTTTCAGTGACTTTACAGTAAAAAAACTAAACTGAAGGTTTTCTGTTTCAGGAGAATTCGCAGTGACGAGTAAAAGGAGGAAGAGGAATGCTGGTGTTTGACGCCTGAGCTGCTGAAAGTCGTTTCCTGCGTTTCGCTGGTGTTTTAACTGTAAATGTGTTGAAATCAGGGACGTCGTATTGAATTAGGTCATCTGTGGTAACTTTACCATTTCATGTTTTACTCATCAGACCAAGTATTTTATGTTTTTTGGAGTTTGTGTTTCAAGCCTTGGGATCCATGTAAAGAACGAAACAGCACAACGTTAGAGAGAAAAGTTTATTTACATGAAAATGAAAATCAGCATTACAGGCCTTCTAAAAACTATACATGTTATAAAATGTGATGTTTTTTATAATCAACATTCAGAAGTTAAGAACCAGAATTTTGTAACTGTTTGTGGTGGACGATCAGCTTTCGTACATAAATAACTGCTGAGGACGTTTTGTAAAAGGTGCACAGCACTCCTTCACTGAGTTTTGTTTTTTTGTACATATGATATGAAACACCTTTGACTAACTAATAACAGCCAATCAAAGAAGATGAGATGATCAAATGAACCAATCAGAGGAGGAGATGGCCTAAACCAGTCAGGTCCAATTTTTTTTATAACATTACATCAGATTTAATAATAATAATAAAAAAAACTGCAAAAAGCTCATGTTGTGCATTTTTTAATAAAGAGCCGTCGCACCGCCTCGATAACTGTTAATAAGCTTCAGAATTCCTTCAAAGGCAGTCGCAACAGGTATGCAGGGTATCCACGTCTGTAGCATTAAGGCTAGTAGCTAAAACAGTGTTACAGTCCGAACCTGCTGAGCTGCATGTGGCAGCAAAAATACAGACGAGGCAAATGTGAGGTGTGATGGAGTCATGTGACTTTGACTGATCTCTTGGTTAAGATCATCTCCTCGTGCACCTCGGGACTATTTTATACAGCAGTCACTTTGTATCACTGTGCCTGTGTGAAGCGCCTCCATCAACGAACCTGCCGAGGACGACGGGTGGTGAGCAGAGAGCTCTGTGAAAGCATCCTTCAATAAATCAATAGTGGCGGAGAGACGAACACTAAATGTGGAAGAAAATAATTTGAGAAACAGGCGAGAACGTGAAAATCTGTGTGAAACAGAAGTGCAGACGTGTTTGTGGGGAAACGTTTTAAAACAAGAGCAGAAATAATCCAGAGCAACACGAGGAGATGACTCTGAAGGGAAGCTCGCTCTAACCATAAAATCAGATCGCCGCGTCACATCATCGTCCGGTTATTTGTCTTAAAAACTGCAGTTTGTATTCCTTCTTCATCCCTGAATATCATTCCTACAGACAACAACAAGGAAAATAACCCAGCTGACGGGTGCGTAAATGCTTTCCAACTGTCGCCACAGTGACTTCCTAACAGTCTCCACCCTCCTCACGGGGTTTGTTCCTAAACAACTAATAGTCTTGAGCTCAAGACTGAAGGCATTCTGAAGAAAAACCTGCAGTAAAAGTTCCTAAACGCTGCATTAAAGTCATGCATCAGATCACGAGCTAAGGTTCTAGCAAACACAGATATGTACGAGTTCATCAAACGTCATCAGCCCTTCGACAGGAGGCTCCTCTTTTATCTGCAATACATTCTCCTTCATCATCACTTAAAAGTGATTCTTACTGATCTTATTTATTCAGATTTAGTGGTAAAACTAGTTTTCATCATTTCCTTTGTGCAAAAATCTAAACGGGAAAAATGTCGAGCAGCAAATAAAATTGGGAATTAATTGAATTTAAATGCAGACACTCTGCAGGCACTGCACTGTTTAGAAAAATACTTCAGGAAGGTTGGACTGAGCGCTTCACACGAACTCTCCTTCAAATGCATCCTGATAGAAAACAGAGGAAAAGTCTGTCAGAGGTCAGAGGTCAAAGGCAGCACGGCTCAGTCTTCACCGTCTCCGTCGGCGCATCCGATCGTTTGTCCATGTGTGTGCAGACGTCAGTGTCCTCTAGAAGCCGGTGGACTGGACGCTGGGGATCGGATAGAACTTGGAGATGCGGGTCTGCGTGGAGGGATTAAGGCACTCCGACTCGCCGCTCATCTTGAAGAACACTTCCTGTTCCTGCAGCTTCCTGGCGAACTCCTCCTCCAGCGCCTGAAGAGCACACACATGGAAATGCTTCAGGTTCCTTCGTGTAATGAGCCTCAGGTAAACTGTGGGGTCACCTGACTGAGGTGATACAACCTTTAAATCCTTCCTAAAACACATTGTTAGACGTGACGTGTAGGGCCGGCGATAGATCGAATCGATGTATTGCGAGTTTTTCCACGAACGATGGTTAAAATGACGTCATTGTAAATATTGAGTATAGGTTGCCATGCAAATATTAAGCTGTCTGCGCATAATTCACTGTGAGTTTTGTTTCTCCCAACCAGAAAATGCTCTACCCGGCGCACCGAGCTGAGCATGCGTGTTTATCCTTCCACACAGGGACAAACATGGCGATCGGGAGTCGTTTGGATTTCAGATGTCGAACAAAATGCAATAATTTGAAAAGCATGGCGTAAAACTGTTGCCACAAAGCAGAGCCAAGTAATTATTCCAGAGGCTGAAAAGTCATGCACTGCAACATGATGAGTGTTTTAAACTCAGCATGTGAACGTCACACCAAAGAAACCAGCTGTGAAACGAGCTGCAGCAGCTATCAGCCAGAGAAACGGCTCAGTACGTCTGAATCCACGTTATTGTGGGACGGAGGGTTAAACTGCAGCTGAGCCCTTTTACGCACTGGGGCTCAAAACATATCGCGACATATATCACGTACCAGGATTAGGGCTGCCACAAACGATTATTTTGATAGTCGACTAATCAGATCATCATCCATTGGACGTAAAACTACAGCTTATTGCACCAGCAGCATCTGCTCTTATATAACTATCATTAGCTTACAGCTTTAAGTGTTTAAGGTATGTGCTAACTAAAAATAAAGACAAGATGATAGTTTATTAAGTTTTAATGAAATTTGCAGATTGTTTCGGTGAAGTTTAATAAACTCCTTGCTATCTAAAATATAACAGGACACCGGAGTAAATTCTCGAGCATCTCACACTTCTGATAATCAGCTGTCTGCTTGACGTTTATTCAGCTGTGTAAAAACTTTAACTTTAATCTCAGCCAAACCGATTTACTCAGGAACAAATAAAATACTAAAAAAAAAAACAAACAATAACATTTTTAAGTTATCTAAGTGACTTATATATCATGTTTAACCTGAGTAGCGAAAGACGGCGGTGGGTTTGAAAACGATTTGCGGGAGTCCGGTGTTCTCACGGCTCTAGTTAGCCTAGCCCCCGGCTAGCTATCGAGCTAGTGGCTAACAGACGTCTCCGAAAACGTCGGATCGCTTTTGAAAATATGTGGTGTCTTGATAAACTGAGCAGATATTTGAGGTTTACACAGCTACATTCTCGCCTGAAAATATGTTAAAAGTTTATTTTGTGACCCAGAAAGAATAATAAGAGTAATATTAAAACTAACTAGCTGCCGCCATTGTTGGAAACTGAGCTGGGCTGCGCTATGAATTCTGGGACACAGCTTCTTCTTCTTCGGGGTTTAACGGCAGCTGGCATCCTTGTACATGCAGTGCTGCCATCTTCTGTTTCAGTCCGTTATTACACTCTTAAATCCTACTACTTATTCCTGCGTCTTTCAGGATCTTACAAAGCTTCAAACGACGCGTCGACTATTAAATCAGTCGTCAACGATTTTAATAGTCGACGTAATCGTGACTAGTCGAGTAATCGTGGCAGCCCTAATCAGGATATAGCCAAATAAAACACTGCGATATTAGATTTTCCTCGTATCGCCCGTGATGTCGCCGCTCCAGAAGGTTCAAACTGTTCACCAGAAAACCTTTTGTTTCAGGGGCGTTACCTTCTTCCTGGGTCGCAGTTTCTCCCTCCACTCCTTCAGCTCCAGGCTGTGCTCCTCGTCCAGCTCCTTCAGCTTCTGGGTCTCGTGTTCGATCAGCAGGTGGCACTTCTCGTTCTGCAGCACAAAACAGAGTTACGTTGCTTTAGCGCGGTCTTTTATCAAACGGGACTTTGGCGTGGTTAACGGCGCCGACCTGCAGCTGCTGCAGCTCACGGATGTTGGCGTCGCACTGGAGCTGCAGGTCTCTCATCTGGTTTTCGTGCTTCTGCTGTTGGTGCAGCCGCTCGTTCTTCTGCCTCTTCTCTTCCTGAGCTGCGAACTGGAGACGCGATTATTGACTAAAGGCGGGAACTCTTTGAGGGAGCGTTTCGCTCTCCGAGCTGAAGGCGGTGGCTCACCTGTTTGACCTTCTCCCTCTCCTGCTCGGGGCTGATGATGGCGCCGGTGATGCGGAGGCTCTTCTTGAACATGGCCATGCGGGTTTTGGCTTCGCTGCGCTGGATCTTGGGCAGTCGGGCTTTCTCCTGCGTCTGCTTGTTCTTCATCTCCTCGATCAGACGCTGGTTGTAGCGCTGCATCTGCTCCATCTCCTGTTAAGTTAATGCGGTCGACGTGAAACATATTCATGAGGGTTTTCATTCAGATAGGATCAAAAGTAGCAACGAGAAAGACGACAAAGAGTTTTGTGCATCTTTGGCTGAAAAGGTTTGACAGGAAGCACAAAGAGAAGAGAGGAACAGGCTGGATAAAGTCATGAAAGGTTCAGCAGGACGTGAGCAGTTGGCTCAAGAACAATCACTACACTCACTCAGCTTCTAACAGCTGAACAGGATGTTCGAGGATTTGATGTTCAAAAGGCCAGAGTTTAGAAATCATTGGATTTAGTGGGAAGAGCCACTCGGTGTCTGTGAAGTTTTGTTGTGACCTTCAGCTCGGGCTGCTCGATTATGGTAAAAATGATAATCACGATTATTTTCACTGAGATCTCGATTATTTGACGATATTTATTTAACAATAACAATGTGTTGAATAATGACTTTTAAGATGGTAAAAAAAATTATATAAAATAGTGTGCAAATACTGATATAAAAATATGAAATAAATGTAAACATCTATGTTTAGTGAACTTTGCAGTGTTGCTCTGTGGTGCAGCTACGACACTGTAGCAAAGTTTACACACTGTGTCTACTTGATCCACGTCTGACTGAACCCATAATGTTTCCACACCACTCAAGTTTTTTTACCTCTTTTCACCAACAGCAGTCACTCTCCTCTCCAAATAACTTCTGCTGAGCTTTCCGAGCTTCCCTCGGGTCCTCTTAATCAGCAGTCCCCAACCCCCGGGCCTCGGACCGGTACCGGTCCGTGAGTCGTTTGGTACCGGGCCGCGAGAGTTTAGGCTCAGGTGTGAAATGTGTAGTTTTCAGCGTTTTTATCGTTAACTCGGTTTTCCTGGGTCTTTTCACGTGTGTTATGAATAAATCTTCTTTTTTTCGGTACCGGTACTAGTTTTATTTTGTTGTATTTATCCGCGACACCTTAAAGGCCGGTCCATGAAAATATTGTCGGGCATAAACCGGTCCGTGGTGCAAAAAAGGTTGGAGACCGCTGCTCTTAATTGTTGTGACACGTGTTCGAAATGCAGAGAGGTGCGCTCGATTTGCCACACGGAGCAGCGCCAGAGTAAAGCACGAGGGAGGGGCTAATAATCGGCTCCGTCATTTTTAATGATCGTTGAAAGCCCAGATCGTAATCGAGATTAAAATTCGATTAATTGAGCAGCCCTACCTTCAGCAGAATTTCAGAAGCTGGAGATTTAGTCTCTAAGGGAGCGCAGTGTTGCCTTTCCCCGAAATCTTAAACTGACTCGCTCTTCATCCATCTGTCCATCCCGCGGACTCTCAAATCTCGTGGTGATGGAGCCATTTTTATATTGTTAAGCACTTTGTGCAGCATCGGCTGTTTGAAATGTGCTATACAAATCAATTTGACCTTGAATGCATCTCGTGCCGACTAAAAGAGAATCAACGGGATCGGAAGTAGAAGTAAAACTCTCGGGGTTCGAGAAGAAGCTGAAGGACCGGCTGTGGTTACAGTGGCACGAGGGTCCTTCAATCCCACCATCAGACTGAGGTCTTTGTGTGTGGAGGTAGTGGGGTTAGGTTAACTGGTGACTCTAAATTGCCCATAAGTACAAATGTTTGTCTGTGTGCGTGAACCCTGTGACAGACTGGGGACCCTGCCTCTCGCACTAAGACAGCTGGACAGGCTCCACCCTCCATGTTTGGTGCAAACATCCAGTGAAGGCGGAGGTTACCCCCACAAGACGAGCCTGACGAGCCCCAGGAAGCATCTGTCCTCCTTTATTCTAATAACGGTGTTAAATCATCAGTTTTTCTTACACAAACCTCGAGTCAAACACTTTAGCTTCTCGACCTAAATGAAAAAACATCAAATAACTAAAAAGTGACTCAATCAGGAGAACGTGACGATGTTTCTCTGTGCACGTCTGAGGTCACCTAACAAACTGAACCAGCAGCAGCATCCGCGCCGTACCTTCTCGTGTCTCTTCAGCAGCTGATGCCTCTGCATGAAGTACTGGTCTTTGAGCTGCTGTTTGAGCAGCTGGTGTTTCTCCTGCAGATGGCGCTCTTCCAGCTCCCACATGGCGGCCTCCCGTGCTGCACGCAGACACAGATCAAAAGACAAAGCTGAAGCACAGAGGAAGCATTCGCAGGCTGAACGTCTTCACTACATAAGCAGCTCCAGACCTCAGCGTCAACTTTACTAATGACGGTTCACATTTGACCTCTGCTGCCAGCCGGCGCTCGCTCTGAGCTCCTGAAGCGCAGCTGCAGCCTCCCGTGACCTGCATTTCTGAGAAGTGTTATTTGTGCCGCTCCTGGAATATTAATCGTGGGATTAAGTGCCAGTCTGTGCCAACGGGCAGCCGTCCACCTTGCTCCGACTGGAGGGGGTCACGGTCAGAAACCTCAGCTTTTATATTCTGAGGTGAAAACACCTGCTAACATCAGTCTGAGTGTTTACAGTGTCGGCACAGCAGGAACCGTCTTTGTTGAGTCGGGTTTATTTTATTTATTTTATAAACAGTCATAAAAACTAGAGAAACACTGTTTGGGGGGGAGGGGGTCGCAGTGAGACCTTGAAGGCTCAGCCATACGAGTGATTTCTGCAGTTATCACAGAAATCCAAACCATCTGGGAACTCAAACGTAATCTGCTTAGTTAAGTTTAAGTACTACGTTTAGTTGTGCTTATCATCATAAAACAGGAAGTATTTGTTGCGGGTGGGACGAATTTAACACTGCGCACATGACTCAGACAAGCAGACCGCGTTGGACTAAAACTGATTTTCAGTTTTAAAGTCCATCCTTAGATGGCGATCTGTCTCCGAGCGTTTACCTCGGAGGAGCTGCTGCTTGTGGTTGAGGCAGTCTCTCTCGATGGTGGCGAGCTCGTGTTTGTGCTGCTGGATGATCTTCTTCAGGGCGCTGTCCAGATCCTGCTGCTGCTTCTGCAGAAACTCCTGTTCCTGGATGAGCCAGATTAGAATTGGTGTCAGCAAATCACAGATCATGTGATCATCATCCAAACGCTTAAATAGGGAACTTCACATTCACACATGACAGTGAGTGTGTGTGTGTGTGTGTGTGTGTGTGTGTGTGTGTGTGTGTGTGTGTGTGTGTGTGTGTGTGTGTGTGGACGGGTATTAACATCTTCATTGGGACCAAAAATTGATGGTTTACTATACTTGTGGGGACAAACAGCCCTCGAGCCTCACAAGTTTGAAGGCATTTTAGTGTCAGGGTTACAATGAGGTTATGGTCAGGGTCAGGGTCATTTTTAATGGTTAGGGTCAGCGGCCAGGGAAAGCATTATGTCAATGAGATGTCCCCACAAGGATATAAATACACCACACGTGTGTGTGTGTATGTCACAGGCTAAGTGTGGTTTGAACTGATGAACCAGACACTTGCAGCTGTCCTTAGAGGACATTTCACCTGCCTGTCACATTAATCTGACCTACTTGGCCCGGTGAGCAGAGAGGAGATGATCTTTGACTCCAGCACGGTGACACACAACAGCCAAATGTTTGAAAATGAGCTGCTCTTAAAGAAAACACCCATATGGTAAAGATCTATATAAATCTTATAAAGTTTGTATCTGTCTGTGTGAAACTTGTATGAAAAGCACACAAGAGTGAAAACAGATATAAGATCCCTTGAAAAATTATATGAAACTTGTATGTTTTGGATACTTACTAACAAAATATATGAAAGTAATGAGAAAGTTCCACTTTCATGACTGAATCATATATGTTTTTATTATTTCTTTTCCATGTGGGCAGAGCAGACGTATTTATGTCTTTATCAACACAGCAGACTGCATTTCATTTTGAGCAATGAGTGATTTTGTTTCATGTGTTTGTTTCAGTTTGCTCGCTCTAAACGAATAAAACAAACTAAAAATAATTATGTGAAGTTTTAATTCTAGTCAAGATGAAAGAAGAGCTTGTTAGTGCCGTTTCCTGTGTATGATACTTTACATGCACATCACATAATCAGCTCCAGCTGTTTTTTCCCTGAAGTCTAGTTTTTCGTGTTTCCAGTTAGAGTTCGTTTCTCTGCTGTTACTTCGAGTAGCTCTACTTCGTCCTGCTCTGAAAGACAGAGCTGTGACGTCCTGACGATTGTCTGCTTTGCTAACTGGAGTCACTAAACTGGACCTTTCCACCAGGGGTGGTTTTGATTATCGATTTATCAATTAAAATCGATTCTAGCTTGGATAACGTGATATCGATTCATTAAAATCCTGAATCAACTTTTTAATATTAATTATTTTGCCCGAAACGCCAGAATCGCAGGTTAAACCTCACAACATTTCAACAACCACCAAACAGCTAACACAGTAAATGAGAGCAGGAACACGGATTCTGCACAAAGACGTAAACACAAAGCTCGACCCGCCGAAACATCAGAATCAGTGAGATGTGACGTTCTCACCGACGGCACGGACACGGTCGGGGCTGAAAGCCGACAGCTCGCTGATTCTGATGCGTCGGCGGGTCCGAGCTTTGTGTTCACGCCCTTTTTGCGCTGAGCTGCAGGTTTTTAGTTTTGCTGTTTTGCTTCCACCATGATAAAAATCACACTTCATGCACAGCTCTCTCTCTCTCTGTACTTCATGAACAGTTTCCCGTCTAAAAATCTGTTTTCTGCATTCTTCGCTTGCTTGTTACGCACAAGTCTACCGTTGTTTACTGTCGGCCGACGTTTTTTCCTTTTCCTTTTTAAAATTATGCAAAATTGCAAAACGCTGTGTCTCTAATCAAACCTCTGCAACTTTGCTCTGCTTCACTTCAGCAGCATCAGGTGATGTTCACGTGTTGATTCATGGTTTTCTTTTGTTTCTGATCGACTGCAGAATATTTGTATAAATCGCAGACCAGGAAAATCTCCTTCATGTTTTTCTGTGTTTCATCTTCAGCTACTTTGACACAAAGGCCTCTGCTGTGATGCTCACACCTTTGACAAAGTCTCACGAGTGTCAGCTTCCTTTTTATAGATATGAAAATATGGAAATGTACTGATGCATGATCTGAATTATAATATTTCTGACTGCCTGAGGCAAAATGTCCCCGATTCAAATCGAATCGATTCTAGAAATCAGTGACGATACCCAGCCCTACTTTCCACCATGCTGGTGCCTCCTGGTTCATTTTTAACTGAATTACAATTTTTAAACACATTATTACTGTGACTGCACGCCTGTTAAGCTCAGGTTAGCTAACAACATGTCCAGCTTCTTGCATGACATCAGTTCTCTGTATGTTGTCTGCATTGCGTGACTTGGTGCACCGCCCTGTGATGGAAGCGTTCGCACAGATTAAAGTCCAGCCGCAGCTGAACTTTGAACTTTGAGTCGTAGGCGTCGTTTCATCACGTTCAGATGTTTGGATTCATTTTGAAAGATTTAAAACGTTAAATGCAGGAATTTACAACAAGTATCTTTGCCTGATTTGCTTTTCCAAACACTTTCAGTTGAGTTTTAGTAAAATATTATAAGATGAAAGTCCAGAAATGATCTGAGGAGGCCTCAGTGACAGAGCAATGTTCACTGACATCCTGCACAGCGTACACGAGGACAACTGAAAGGACTGAATCACACCGTGAGCCGCTCCCTGTGGATCGCAGCACTCTGAACCTGTGTCAGGTACAGGCTCAGGATTTCAAAGACGAAAGTCAGATATCAACTTTCTCTTACTTTTCTTACTTTGAAGAACAAGTTCAAGTTCAAAACAGCTTTTAAGATTTCAAACTCCACAGCAAACGGAGCCCTCAGACGGGCTTTAAGATGTTTCAACGCTTTGGAGAAACTCCAGCTGTGAGGAGCACGTGGAAGTAAAATGAGAAAACGCTGCGGGAAGTTTAGGACTCGATGAGAAAGTAAATGAGAAGTGGCAGCGTAGACCGAGTTAACCCTCACCAAGATAAACACAGGTTACGCAAGCTGTTATAAGACAGATCAGAGAAGTGGGTGTGTGTGCGGGTGGGGGATGGGGTGGGTTGCAAATGTCAAAACAAGCTGCTATAAATAGAAAGCTATCCGTCCTTCTGAGGGCTACGTGTGCAGGTGAAAGGCACGCAGACGCGTCTAACCTCTTTCTTGCGGTTCTTCAGCACGTTCTGGTACTTGGCGAGTTCTTTCTCCTGCTCGCCTTTGATGCGTTTGGCCTCGTCTCTGAGCCGGCTGGTGTGCTCCTGCTCCAGCCTCTCAATCGTCTGCTTCTGCTGCCGCTCCAGGTTCTCCACCTCCTGGTCGTACTGTCGCTTCTTACTCTGGAGGACAGACGGGAACCAAACGTGAGCGTATATATTACTTATTAAACCTGCAATATTATCTGCATCAGATGAAAAAAATAAAAAACTATCAGGTGCAACACTTCCAGCAGTGAACTGAGCTTTTCCTGCAGCACCTTCACAGGAAGGGAAACAAGCTTTGCAGGTTCTGTGTTATTCCCCCATAAACAGGCCGGGTGGCCTTCACAGAGGAACATCACACAGGCCAACTAATACTGTGCGACAAATCGTGACTTATTTGAATATTTTCTATGCTGACTATAAAAAAAAAAGCTAAATTTGACTTCACCACACAATGAGCTGGATTTTAAACATACAGGAGAAACGGAGATGAGATGCAAAAAGATCCAGATTCCTCTGCAGAGCGTGAGGAGTATCTGTCCTCACACAGGTACCCACTGCTCACTAGAGGTGGGAATCACCGTACATCACCACGATACGATATTATTGCAATTTTTTAAAATATTTTGCGATATTCAGATTCTGTACATAAAGGTAAACTTTATCAATATTCATTTTCTCTAATATCAAAGTCTCACACTCAGTCTTTCTCTCATTTCAGTTTTATTGTTGACAAACTGAACGGTTTGTATTACAGTCTAGTCCAACTTAACTGAATCAACCATCTGGTACAATTATAGCTATTCTGAACTATGCAGTTTATGAAAACTATGCAGCCCCTTCAGCAACTGAAGAATTTGAAAGTAAATTAAAACAAAATATAATTTTACATTAAATAAAAAAGTTTTAAACTTAATTAAAATAAAACATGTCTTAAATTAAAATAAGTAAACTGTCATGTTTATTGCTGCCATAAAAAAGTGAAACACATTTGGACAGTGAAGGAATGTCAGGATTCTTGCTCAGAAAAAGGATCAACATGCTCTGAAGTCAGAGCACAAAAACCTTTTTGTAACAAAATATCGATTTCTGTTGTCCCTGTATCCATACATTATTAGCAAACAAAATATCACAATGCTATACAGTATCCATTTTTCCCCACCCCTACTGCTCACACACCACATATTTCACCTTTCCATTCAAAACTTTGGACCTTAAAGCATCAGCCATCACTGAGCTGTTCGGCTCAGAAAGCGAGCGTATCCAGGTTATCAGGCAAACCGACGTTCAAGCATGACTGCAGGTGTGAGGCTGTAAAATGTGAGCGTTCAAACAGTAAAGACAGTTTCTGAAACACTGATGCAGGAAATCCTTCCTCGTTATGGGGAACTTGGTCAGACGAGGCTACCGAGTAAGGCCTAAACTTTAACTGCTTTTCTTATAGTTATATCACGTTTAAATGCAGATTCAATTCAGTTATTTTATTTATACAGCACCAAATCGCAACAGTCGCCTCAAAGTGCTTTATACTGTAAGGCCGACCCTACAATAATACATGCAGAGAAAAACCCAACAATCATATGACCCCCTATGAGCAGCACTTTGGCGACAGTGGGAAGGAAAAACTCCCTTTTAACAGGAAGAAACCTCCAGCAGAACCAGGCTCAGGGAGGGGCGGGGCCATCTGCTGTGATTGGATAAAGGATAAAGACATGCTGTGGAAGAGAGACAGAGGTTAATAACAATCGGCCTACGAGAGACTGACCGTGGTCTCCTGCTCGAAGCGTCGGTAGATCTGCTCCTTCTGCTGCTGCAGCTTGTTGCTGAGCTGCTGCTGGGCCCTCTGCTCCTCCTTCTGCAGGAGACGCAGCTCCCTCAGCTCCTGTCGCCTGAGGAGAAGGGAGGATGTTAATCACGTGTCGTTTTTTAGCTTAACGTGACAGTCGTGTTGTGCTCTAAGCTGCCTGTATGACTCATTTTCATAATATTTGCATTGAAGCGGTGCCTGCCGTTTATGCAAAAGCAGGGACTACCTGAGGAATCTCATCTCCTCGTTCTTGGTGTCATTGTCTGTGATGATCTTTGATGTCGTGACGCTAACTTCCACTCCATCCACAATGAATTTGCGAGTCTTCTTCAGCGTCTTCTTCTGCCGCTTGGTGTCCTGAAAGACCCCAGAGGAGACTTTTTAGATGCCTGTGTGACATTTTTTGTCTGCGAGTGTGTGGACTGTGTGCGTTACCTGTATGGAAACAGATCCAGCCTCTTTTGCTTTGGACAGGAAGCTCGAGATGGACAGATTCAGGTCTACGCTGCTGTTATCTGCAGCTGAGCTGTTTCCAGAATCCGAATCTCTCTCTTTGTTGTCCTTCGCTCTGTCTGGCACCGTCTTCTCATCCTTCTCTGTGGGCTTCTCTCCATCCTCCTCCTTCAGGACAGCGTTATCTTGATCTGGTAGTGTCAGAGTCACCTTTAGATGCTTGTACCGATCTTCCTCTTCCTTCTCTGCTGGAGTGTTTGCTTCCTCTGTGATGGGCGTCTTTTCCTCCTGAGAAGCCTCAGTGACCTGTGAGCGCTCCTCATCCTCAGCTGTGTCCACCTCCTTCTCATCCTCCACAGCTAGTTCCAGCTGCTGTAGCTCCTTAGCAGGTGTCTCCGGCTCAGACTCTGGCGGGGTGATATCAGCCAGAGGAACTTCTGGAACTTCTTCCTCTACCGGCTTCTTTTCTGCCTCTTCATCCTTAACTGGAGTGTTTAATTCCTCCTCTGCAGGCTCTGCTGGAGCAGGAGCAGGAGCAGCAGGTTCCTCTACGAAGCTGGTGCTCACCACGTGGTTGGCCACAGGGAGATCAGCAGGTATGGGCAAAGGAAGAATTGGCTCCGCCTTCTCAGGGACTGACTCCAAGCTGGAGGGAGAGAGGGGGATCTTCTCATCCTCAGAGCTGCCGACGCTGACATCAGAAGGAGCGCGTTTATGACCCTAAAGAAGAAGAGGAGGAGGAAATGGAGACAAATTACTCACTGTGACCGTTCTTATAAACCGAGGAGCAGAATCTAAAGTCCTGGCTGCATTAGACAACGTTGCAGATTCTCCTCCACAGATTGTGCAGACAGACTAACACTAAAAAGAAGGATGCTCACTGTGTTTCACTGCAACAGCAGGACATTAAAACTTGCATGCACCTCTTATCCTTTAAATGCATTTCCAAATAAGGCGCTTCATGCAAGCTGTAGATCAATAACTGCTTTATAAGTGAAATAAGCTGCAGTTGCAGCTGTAAGTTAAGAAACAGCAGGAAGCTCTTTTCTGGTTAAGCTTCACGTATTTTTCACACCTACAAACACAGATTCACAGCACTGCAGCACAGGGTCCATATCCACTCACCGGACGTGCCTCTGTCTCTTCCTCCTCCTCTTCTTCTTTGTGCTCTTCTATCTCCTCGGTGACCTCAGCCTTCGCCTCAGCGATCAGCTCCCTCAGTGGCCTACTGTCCGTCACACTAGACACGAATGAATGCTGCTCGTAAGAGAAAGAAAAACAACAGGAAATAAAGACTATTTAAAAAAGAAGCAGCCAGTGGGGGGAACATGTTGTGGTAAACTCTCTATTTTAACTGCCGACCGAGATACAAACTCTTCACAGTAGATCAAAACAACCATTTCAGCTTTTACTCTTCACCCTTCTTCTTTCTTGCGGCCCGAGTGCAAAAACAAACAGATCAGCACGCTGTTCAGAGAGAAACGCTACAGCTCACCTTCCTCGGCTTAGAAACGTGCTGCACACATTCGATCGCCGGCCTGAGAATATGCAGCTTCTTTGATATCAAAACCTTCATCGGCGGCAGACTGCTATTTTGTATTTTTAAGCCCATTGAGCTCTTCGTCCGCACGGAACAATCCGTTAGCCTCGGCGTGCTCCGGTGTGCCTGCGTGCACCGACGCGTCCTCTCTGTGAGTAAGTGGCTCAGACGTGGCCGAGCACCTTAAACCCTTTGGAGAAAGAAAAGCCCGCTCTGCTGACGTCAGCTCAAGCACACGGGGATGAGCCTCGCTGGGACAGTCAGTCCCACGCCGAGCAGGTAAACAGATGTCGGCCGGCTTACGCTCTAACGGCAGGTGGGCCGTGGGTAGGGGTTGGGGAGGGCTGCAGCATGCAAGTGTGCAGGTGTGGGGCTTAAGGAAAAGAAAACAAGTGCTCAGCGGTTTAGCTGGAGAGATGTTCGAAACAAAGGTACCTGCAGAAGCTGCATCGCACTCCATCTGTTGTCGATGTTCTTGTCCAGGCAGCGCTTCAGGAAATCGCTAAATTCTGGAGACCTAAAGGTGGAAGTAAAATGATGCAAGATCCAAGTTACAAAGCCCAGATTTACAGCAGAAGTTCACATTTACAGCCTGACGCAAAAATTATTTTGGTTTCTACAGTTGTGAATTTATTTATTTAAGTGTGTGTGTAAAGCAAAGCTGTGTTTTACCAGCGTGACGGCTGCATCAGCGTCGGAGGATCGGCCTTGGCTATTTTCAGCAGAACTCTCATGGGGTTCATCTCATGGTTTGGTGGCTCCACCTGTGCCATCTCAATCAGGGTGACCCCGAGGGACCAGATGTCAGCCTTGTAGTCGTACGGACGGTCCTTGGACGTCTCGCACATCACCACCTCTGGAGCCATCCTGGAGTTAGACACAAGAAGAAAAGAAATCTGAGCTTCCCCTTTTTAGCGCTGATGTGAGAGTTTTTCAGTTTTTATAAGCAAAAGCTTTTTTGTTCTACATTTGACTCACCAGTACGGCGTTCCAATGAAAGAGTCTCTTCTCTGGAGTGTTTTGGTGTTCCTGGCAGACACACCGAAGTCCGCTGGAAGTCATGTGATTCAAGCAAAACCAGAAATTAGCCAGAGGAATTACACTGTCATCATTTATTTTCCAAATGCAGCCTCAAAAGCCAAATGTTCAAAACGGAAAACGACATAAAACCTCATTCTGCAGCTACACGTGCATGAAGGCATCATTCTTTGTATCATGAGTGAGTCACGCTCATCTGCGTCCCAGCAGGCAGATGCACAGGCACCTCTGTGTGTGTTATGTCACTGGACAAAATGCTTGCTGTGTGTCATTTCCCCAGTGACTCATCCCCGTTTAAGTCAGCGTCAGCGCTGCATCTGCTGAGGATGTCGGCCCAGACGCTGAGCAGCTCCAGCGAACAGCCTCTGCTGTTACAAAGGCTTTCCAATTTTTGGTCCCCACAAAGATATGAATACACGCTTACAAACGCACACACACACACACACGCTCAAACACACACACACACACACCTGTGAAACTGTTATATAACATGTTGAAGAGTCTGAGCTTGGACAGGAGTGTGAAAGAACTGAACCAGGCACAGTCTTTATCGCAGACTAACAACTTTTGCACACACTCTTCTGTTAGTGTGAATGTGGTGTGTTGTGAGTGGTGTGTATGGGTGTTTACTAGCTGACCTTTGCTGTGCAGCCAAACTACAGCTGACAGTTAAAATGAGAAGTCAATGAGGCTGAAAACAGTCCCTGACAAGTTAATCTGACTCGGCATGAGAACAAATCAAAGCGGTTTGAAGAATATTCCCACAGCATGGTGAGTAACCATCAGCCTGTCATTTAGGGCTGCCACAAACAATTATTTTGATAGTCGACTAGTCACCGATTATTTTTGCGATTAGTCGACTAATCAGATCATCATCCATTGGACGTAAAACGTACAGCTTATTGCACCAGCAGCATCTGCTCTTATATAACTATCATTAGCTTACAGCTTTAAGTGTTTAAGGTATGTGCTAACTAAAAATAAAGACAAGATGATAGTTTATTAAATTTTAATGAAATCTGCAGATTGTTTCGGTGAAGTTTAATAAACTCCTTGCTATCTAAAATATAACAGGACACCGGAGTAAATTCTCAGCATCTCACACTTCTGATAATCAGCTGTCTGCTTGATGTTTATTCAGCTGTGTAAAAACTATAACTTTAATCTCAGCCAAGCCGATTTACTCAGGAACAAATAAAATACTGAAAAAAAGCCAAACAATAACATTTTTAAGTTATCTAAGTGACTTATATATCATGTTTAACCTGAGTAGCGAAAGACGGCGGTGGGTTTGAAGCCGGGAGTCCGGTGCTCGCACGGCTCTAGTTAGCCTAGCTCCCGGCTAGCTATCGAGCTAGTGGGTAACAGACGTCTCCGAAAACGTCGGAGCGCTTTTGAAAATATGTGGTGTCTTGATAAACTGAGCAGATATTTCAGGTTTACACAGCTACATTCTCGCCTGAAAATATGTTCAACGTTTATTTTGTGACCCAGAAAGAATAATAAGAGTAATATTAAAACTAACTAGCTGCCGCCATTGTTGGAAACTGAGCTGGGCCGCGCTATTAATTCTGGGACACAGCTTCTTCTTCGGGGTTTAACGGCAGCTGGCATCCTTGTACGTGCAGTGCTGCCATCTTCTGTTTCAGTCCGTTATTACACTCTTAAATCCTACTACTTATTCCTGCGTCTTTTGTGATCTTACAAAGCTTCAAACGACGTGTCGACTATTAAATCAGTCATCGACGATTTTAATAGTCGACGTAATCGTGACTAGTCGACTAATCGTGGCAGCCCTACTGTCATTGCATTGATCATATTACTGATGTCAGCGTAACGGTGATGGGAACGACCCGAATACACCTTCCTAACGTGGGAGTCGACCTACAGCATTACTTCCTCCATCATCATCATCGACAATATAAGAAGATACTAAAAGCCAGAAGATATTCAACGAAACATCTGGTTTTGCCTCTCTCTGAATCATAAAGATAAAACCACATTAGCAATGAAGCTCAAAGCACCAGCAGGATCGAACGAGTTTAAAACAAATCTCCCTTTAGTTGTGACCATCTCCCCTCCCTCCAGAGACACAAGGTCATCATGTCATTACTGGCAGAAAAAAATCAGGTCAAATTTCTAGCAAATATTTGTGTTTCTGGAAAAACTGTCAGAACAAGCTGCACAGAGTCATGAGAACATCCAAGATTCTTGTATTAGAAAGATTAAAAAGGAAAAATCTAGATGATGCCATAAAAAACAACAGTTTTCATCTATGTCAGACTGAACTCATGATTTCTCATGAGAAACATTTACAAGCACAAATTCTTTTTCCGTTCTTAGGTTTCTCCCTCTCCACTTTAAACATCAGTGAACTGAGGCTCTGAGTCAGAGTCTCGATCCTGGACTGTTGTTGTTAACAGCTGGGCGTCACTTGGCCCTTACCCAGCTTGACATCACCGTCCAGCGTGAGGAGGATGTTGCCGGCTTTCAGGTCTCTGTGGATGATTTTGTTTTCGTGGAGGTAGACGAGCGCCTGCAGAGTCTGCCTACACACCACCCTGATCTGAGGCTCTGTCAGGGGTCTCTCCAGCTCTGCGGGGAAAGGGTGAGGGGGTCACACGAAAGCACATTTACAATTCCTCACATACTAATGCAACCTAATCATAGGTGGTAATGAGGGCTAAAGCTGCATTTAGTGTCTTGGAGAAGAACGCTGTAACATGTGGGTGGCCTGCTGAGAAATGTCTCAAGTTTAAAACTGGCTCTTTTCCCTTAGCTGGTTAGCGCTGCCATGAGAGCAGCTTTCTTTAATGTTATAACCCAACGTGGGAATGCTGACTCACCGAGCATAACAGCATCCACGGCCCCTCCTGCACAGAACTCGATGAGTATCTGCAGACACGAGGAAAGAGAAGTGTGAACACATGCATTTGTTTATGTAAAGCACACGGTGTACCATTATGTGCAGAGAGGACAGCGCTGCAGAACATCTCCAACAGAGTGCAGGTCATTGACGAGGCGGCCGGCTCCGGTTCAACCTGGTCACCTCTGAAATCTGCTGTGAGCCTCTGGAAGCTTCTCATCAGGGGTCCACATAATAAACATTGAGCCGATGGCCCAGGGCCAGCAAAAAGTATGGTGGGCAGTTTGACTGGATTTCCACAACTCACAGCTATGTTCACCTGTGAAGTAGGGCTGCCACAAATGATTATTTTGATAGTCGACTAGTCACCGATTATTTTTGCGATTAGTCGACTAATCAGATCATCATCCATTGGACGCGAAACATACAGCTTATTGCACCAGCAGCATCTGCTCTTATATAACTATCATTAGCTTACAGCTTTAAGTGTTTAAGGTATGTGCTAACTAAAAATAAAGACAAGATGATAGTTTATTAAATTTTAATGACATCTGCAGATTGTTTCGGTGAAGTTTAATAAACTCCTTGCTATCTAAAATATAACAGGACACCGGAGTAAATTCTGCAGCATCTCACACTTCTGATAATCAGCTGTCTGCTTGAGGTTTATTCAGCTGTGTAAAAACTATAACTTTAATCTCAGCCAAACAGATTCACTCAGGAACAAATAAAATACTAAAAAAGTCAAACAATAATATTTTTAAGTTATCTAAGTGACTTATATATCATGTTTAACCTGAGTAGTGAAAGACTGCGGTGGGTTTGAAGCCGGGAGTCCGGTGTTCTCACGGCTCTAGTGAGCCTAGCCCCCGGCTAGCTATCGAGCTAGTGGCTAACAGACGTCTCCGAAAACGTCGGAGCGCTTTTGAAAATATGTGGTGTCTTGATAAACTGAGCAGATATTTGAGGTTTACACAGCTACATTCTCACCTGAAAATATGTTAACTGTTTATTTTGTGACCCAGAAAGAATAATAAGAGTAATATTAAAACTAACTAGCTGCCGCCATTGTTGGAAACTGAGCTGGGCTGCGCTATGAATTCTGGGACACAGCTTCTTCTTCTGGGTTTAACGGCAGCTGGCATCCTTGTACATGCAGTGCTGCCATCTTCTGTTTCAGTCCGTTATTACACTCTTAAATCCTACTACTTATTCCTGCGTCTTTTGTGATCTTACAAAGCTTCAAACGACGAGTCGACTATTAAATCAGTCATCGACGATTTTAATAGGCGACTAATCGTGGCAGCCCTACTGTGAAGCTAGCTGAAGTGGACCTGTAGTCAGGGTGAAGGCCTCGGTCACTGTAATGAAGACTGTCTGGGAACAATGGGACTGGTTGGAGAAGGTTTGCTGGCTGTTGCAAAGAGGCTGCTATACTAAAAACCGCCCTGTGACTGCACTGGTTACCAGCAGGTTGCTGCAGGTGTCTGGAGTTTGCATGGAACACATTGATAATCGCAAACTAACGATAAGCTGCAATGAAACTTGAAAAAGTGTGAGCAGGTGAACATTCCCAAGAGGAGTCTCCATTTCTGCTTGATGTCACAGTTTCCTCCTCCGTTGTGAGGAGTTTGAAGTGAAGTGAAGAGGCAACGATCACCTCTGTGGGATCAACTTCATGCCAACAGCTCCCAGCAGTGCTGAAACAGGTCCAGCCTGGTTCTGGTTCAGACTTCCACGCCCTCGCCGCTCTCCTAGGTTAAACGTGGCGGTGTCCAGCCTAGTTTATGGTCACACTTAATCATCTCTGAGCTTCACACAGGACGAAGATGAGATTTCCTTCTGCGTCCTCACTGATTTACTTTGATGTTCAGATAGTTTATTGGTTAAGGTTGATTGTACATTAACAGTTATAACATTATTAAATCCCAGGACACTGCTTCTTTTTTAAATATGACGACGTCACAGCAATTTTATTCTTACATATAAAACGGAAAGTTAAAAAAGAATAAAAGCTTACATTTACTGTAAATGACTTTGAGGAACACCTTCATGGCCCAACAGACACTGGCTCAGAGAAATATTACTGGAACATCCACTGTACACATTAAAACACTCAGCAGAGCTCCTCCTCCTCATCATCATCATCACGTACCCTGATGAAACCACTGAGAATGAACGCCGCCTCCTGCATGAATGAAACACTCTGAGCTCTTAAAGGCATTTAGGAGCTTTGAGTATGGCTGCTGATGTAAGAGGATTGGCCCAGTTGGGGCCACATTGTGGAAAGGCTTCACACAGCTGCTACCTAGCCTGCTTAATCGCTATCTTTCCAGACCTTATTCTGCTAACAGGATTATCTCTGGGCACAGAGGCTCAGGTAGCAATGAGGATGATGTGCAGGAGGTAAGACAAAGCATCTGGAGCGTCTTTTGTGAGCTTAGCTCAGCCATGTGGCGTGACGTTCACTCACACACCTGCGGGGATTTGGGGAACATTTGGCTGAACGCCACGCCACACCCACAGAAGAGGAAGTAAAGCTGCACTTCTGCAATTTTGGAAACCATTGAGAAACAACTTGTGGTTAATCCGTTGGTTATGGCCCAAACTTTTCACACAGGGTCGGCTCGAGGTTAAAAATGGAAAATCTTTCAGGAAGTACAGAGGAAGGGGGAAAAAAGACGGGTTGTAACGTGAAGTTTGAACAGCCCTCCAAGACAGCTGAGCTTTTCAAGACTGCTCCACTTCCCAAAACAAAGCCCTCACAGGACACACAATGCCTCCAGTATCAGAGCGGTCTTGTGCGCTCACACGCACGGTTCTCGTGTTTCTCTGTAGGAGTGTTGTTGTTTTAGTGTGTCCGCTATCACACAATGGTCCTCATAGTCGCGGCGGCGCGGAGAGGAATCGTGGGCCAGGGCTGTGGCTTCCTCTCCTATTTGTTTATTTGACACATACACGAATGCATGGAGAACTGCGCACCCGCATACTTTCTAATCCATTCATGTGGCACAGAGAGGAAGGATGTGATCTCACCTGCAAGTTCGAGGCCGGGAAGCGGCACAGAAATCAAAGCAGAGCCTCGGAAGTGTTCAGTTTAGACAGCGCAGGGAAAGAGAAACAAAGGTCAGCAGGTGGCATCGATTCACGAGGCAGTTATCAAGAACGTCACCTGCCAGCTCCTCCTGGGATCATGTGGGATGAAGCCTTTCATCTCCACCTCCTCTGTGCATGAATGTGGCACCTGTTCAGCACCTGACAGACATCAGCCTCCATCAGGCGGCACTTCTTGTTCACAGGACAAAAGGAAGAAAAGGGCAGAACGCTCACATGTACAGGTGAGCGCGAGCGCTTATGAAGGCCCAATCTTCCTTTGAAATGTTAGTGCAGACTCACATTTCCTGATTTAAATCACACGTGCTTGAGCCGTTTCAGTATGAATTTATACATTTCAGGCTTGGTGCAAGTGGCAGGCTACCTTTTGATTTGTGCAAAAAACCTTGAATTCATATTTTTCTGTGACATCACATCCTCACAGGAACGTCGACTTTCAAAACACAGTGGTTCAATCGACGCAGCCACTCCGTTTGTTAGAGTATGGCTATATAAGCTCCAGAGCAGCTCAGGGGACGTGTCTGAATATTTTATTTGGATTTGAAAAGCTCCCAAATGACTGAGGTGACCCTGCAGCCACGATAGCTGCAGCATGGCCGACCAATACTGAGGAAAGGTGCTTCAACGCTTCCTTTATTACCTCTTGTAGTACATCTACCATCTGTTAATGGAAACACACAATCATAATAACTGACAAGTGACTGAGTTCATCATCAACAGGCTGCAGTGTTTCAGTGGCTCTTGTGAAGTTGTTGCCTTATGTCAGGGGTGTTGAACTCCAGGCCTCGAGGGCCGGTGTCCTGCAGGTTTTAGATATCACCCTGGGTCAACACACCTGAATCAAGTGATCAGTTCATTATCAGGCCTCTGGAGAACTTCAAGACATAGTGAGGAGGTAATTTAGCCATTTAAATCAGCTGTGTTGGATCAAGGAAACATCTGCAAACCTGCAGGACACTGGCCCTCGAGGCCTGGAGTTATAGCATACCTTATGTGCTATAAATAAAGAGCGCCGTTTAGTGTAACCCAATTTGCATTGGTTATTGCGCTCGTGCACACACGCAGCTTAACTTAAACTTCGGTGCTGACTTTGTGCAGTTCCTATGATGCAGTCTGAGCTTCCAGTGTTTGTACTTGTGGTGTGCCTGCTTTGCTCTGCAATTTGAAAGCCACTGGAATGCTAGTTTAGTTAGCAGTGAGGGTTTCTCTTCATCATTTTCCTGAATGTTCTCTGCTCGTCTGAGGCTGTCTGATAACTTGGCTGTTCATTTGTCATTAGTGTATCTTTGTAGCCAATGCCATCTCTGTTCCCTTATTAATGCTGAGGATTTCTTGTTCAGTCTTTGTCTCTGCCAGAGAGTCTAAGAAGCTGGGAAAGAAAGCGACAGGAGTTCTTTCAAGAAATGTAAAGAAGTCCAGTTTACTACCAGGACCTGGATGACTGAGAACCTACGCAGACTTTAGAGAAGCACACCCACCAGCTACAGCTGATTATTAACGTTTATCACTTCAGATAGCCAACAGTGAGTCTAGGCTTCCTTCAATGTAAACGATTTGAGCATCAATCCAGCCGTCACCATTGACGTAGGAAATCTTAAAACAACTAGAGACAATATCAGCTCTGATAATCAGATGATTCCCAGTGTCACACTAATGCACATATTCCCCCTCCAGTACTCTGCATCAGTCATGTGACTGAAAGCTATGAGTCCCCCTCACAAGCAGCACATTTATCCAGGAACATGGCCTCAGCCCTCAGGCTACAATCACGTGTGCTGTCAGCACGTCTGGAAAGCTCATCAGTGTTTACAGCGATGCATAAATCAGCTTCTATGATGTGAAAATACCTAAATGGGTTTTTTTCACTTGAATTATAAATGTCATCAAAACACACTCATCTGTGTTACATAAATAGCTGGGGAGAAAACAAAGGCATTAAATATGAGCTCATATCATAAGCGGATGGATTATAAACCAGTATGATGATTAACAGCACTTTAGGCTCTTGGTTTCGGCAGCTCGTGTGAACTTTGGCCGCACATTTTGATAAGAAAACTACAGCAACGAATACTGGAAGAGCTTTGCACCGACAGCACGCAGCAGACACGGGTGTAAGTCCTGAAAGCTGCACTGACATATAACTGTCTCTAATTTGTGATTTGTATTGGATCCATAATCCCCCTCATTAGGCAGTCACACAGTGATCACACAGCACATCCTTCTACTCACCCACAGTTTGCTCTCGTAATAGAAAGCATCGAGCAGTTTGACAATGTTTTGGTGGTCGCAGGAGGCGAGGATGTCAATCTCCACCATGTAGTCCTCCAGCTCCTCCTCAGTCTTTGTGTCAATAACTTTGGCTGCAGCGAGGACGCCCGTCTGCTTGTTCTGAGCCTGTAAGATTAAAATACTTTTAGAAATTATGAGAACAAGTAACTTTCCACTCCTCTAGACACTTGTCCTAAAGACTCAGGAGGCCAAAGTGGGTTTAGATTAGATCTGAAGTGCTGTTGACCCCAGACCTCAGAGAAATACTTCAAACTGAGATCAGTGGCTCAACAACCAACAAACAAACACTGGGCTGTGCTGCAGGTCTGAAAGTGGCAGCAGAACATGTGACACGTCTCCAAAGTGGAAAACTCTCCTGTTTGTTTTGGCTTCTCTGCAGACAGGAAGTTCTCGATGAAGTCGCTCTTGCGATATGGGATTCAGCCACTTCCTGGTGACCTGAGAGCCAAACACTGATGCACCCCCTACAATATACTAATACTAATCCATTCTTCAGAATGGAGAACTCGTATTGCTCTGAATCAGAGTGTGGGTACTGCCCTGGTGATGTGATGCATAACCACGATGGCCCAAAGCCCAGACGTATAAACATAAAACTGCAGTTTACTATTTGTGGATCTCCTGCAGCTCGACTCTGAAGTGCAGCACAAACATGCAACAGTTCTTTGGTTTGTCTTTCAACAGAAAACAAACGCAACTAATCTGATCATTTAGGACTTTAATCCATCAAAAAACACACAGCTTTAGTCATATCTCAGGACCCTACAGTATTAGAGAACACGGTGATGGTGTCTGACAGAAAAAGACCTCCAACTGAACCTGGATTATGGAGGGGTGGCGACTTTATACCCTTTAAAGGTGTATAATATTAAATGTGCAATACATATGAGAACTGACTGATATGCAAACTCCTGTAAAAGGAAGTTTGGAAATTTACAGTTAAAATATCACAACAGCATATAGAAATATATAGATGAGGACAAAATAAGTGATGAAAGGCTTGCGGGTGAAATGCTGGGAAACTAGCAACCCTGGGGCCCTGTGGAGGAAGATTAGGCTTAACGTAAGTATGATACACTGGCCTGAAGTCTTGGGTAAATCCAACTATTTAAAAGTCTCCAAATATAGCATCCGGCAACAAAGGGGGCAAACAGAGCATGCAGACTTCCTGGCATTGAACTCCTGTGTGATAATATTTACTGTTTCTCATGGTAATGAGGCTCCAGCTAGGATCAAATCAAACCACGGATCTAAACATCCAAACAACCGAAACCTGTCAGCACAAGAGCATCAAAGTATCACTCTACCTGACACCATCTCTGCTGTTACAGAGCAGGTGTAGGGGCAGGTGTAGGGGTGGAAATGACTGACGTGGCCCTGCTGCTGGCAGGGTGCCCCCAGAACCAAGAGTTCATGCGAGTGGGAAAAACACAAGACACTCCAAAGGAAACAGTATCATTAAACCCGAGCAAGAGACGTGTGGCACAGAGCAACGAATGGGTGGTGGGGCACAAAATGCCTACCTTGAAGACTTTTCCAAAGGCTCCATCTCCCAGCTCACCGATGATCTCCCAGATCTCCTCCGGGTTTTCATCCCTGCGGACGTGCTCGTACTGTTTCTTCTTCTTCTCCGCTCCCAATTTGAATATTTTGCGAAAATTAAAAAACGACATCGTGGTTTATTCTGCTGGAAAGTTCCTGAAGGAATTCAACTTTAACAGAAGTATGGATTCAGCGTCGGTCGTTGGCTGATCATGTGTGTCATTAGTTATAACGACTATGAAGGCTTTTCTCAGACCTAGCTTAGCCTTTGACACTGTTCTGGACGGTCCACTGAAACGCGCGTTCTCACATCACGGGTCATTGTTAACGCCTGAAAACACCAACAGACCACTTGGACGTCTTCTAGTATTTAAAATTCGTCCAAAAAATATTTTCTGTTGCTGTAAAGTAATAAAAGTGTTACTGGAGGCTCGTCGTTGTTCCAACTCCTGGCGACCCACTGGCCCGACAGCCCTGCGGAGCTCTTTCTTCTGCCAAAAGACAAAAAAACACGGGATAAGAGTCCTTTAAAATGACCGAGTCGCTTTCCACGGAGTAATTCATTAGTTTCCTTCAGGGTATAAAAAACACGTACAGTTGGTCCGTGTATTATTATTCGCTAAAACGGTTAAAAACAGTCATCTTTCCCTGGTGTGGGACGGCTTTAGTAGTCTAGCGGATTTAGTGTCTGTGCGCGTCCACGAGTGCGCGTGCCGGTGGTCTTTTCTTTCCCAGCTCCTCGCGCCTGAAGGTTGGCGCGCGGATTCCGGTCTCCTGCTGCCCCCGTCTGTCCCAGAGACCGATCACAGCTGACGGTTAAACGGTTCCCGTGCTGCATTCCCACCAGGAAAACAGCCGACACACCCAGCTTTACTCAGTCGTTGTGGTGTTATTGCGTTCAACGGTCTCTGTCATTTCTATATACAGAACAGTCGGGGTTCTTTGTGTTCGTGGAACTACATTTCCCATCAGCCACTGCAAACGTAGACGCGCCGAATTGGCAAGACAAAATATGCCTTGAAATATTTAGTTTCACACACAGAAATGCTGCTAACCTACCTTTTTAATACTTTGTACATACACGAAATCCTTCTAGCACTTAAGAAAAGTGAAAAAGTTGACTAAAGGTCACGTGACCGAAAAACCGCTATTTCTAGGATTCTAGTCGTGAAATAATCGAATAATAACACTCTACGGATTGGATGAATTTCGTAAGGTTAGCACTTTTTTCTGTTAGCGTTCTTTTATATGAGGAGTTTGGAAAATTTATTTTGTTTTTAGATTGTGTTTATATCTTCTCGTACAGTTTAAAAAAGAAAAAATAATATTTATATTAGGGACTTTTCAGCACTTTACGGCACTCGCCATTTTGCTTTCAGGCATGAAGCGAACAGCCGCGGAAAATCAGTAACAGCGTACGCCTGAAACAGTCGAGTTCACCCACCACAACCAGATAACTGTTAACGGACACATGATCGTGTCTGTTGTGATGAACTTCACTGCTAACGCCTGATCACTTTTTAATTTGGCTGCCATCAAGGTAGTGTGTCCTGTCGTAAATCCTGACTTTGTGGGCAAAATCTTCTTCTTTGTAAGAAAAGGGGAAACGGGTGTTGTTTTACTGTATTTTGAATGCATTGGAAAATAAAATTTGTGAAACCTGAAATAAAACCTGGATTTTATCTTCTGGGTGAAACTGCACATTAAGTTCGGTCCACTTTTATTCATCGTGAGCGCCCTCTGCTGCGCCTCCGGACGAACTACAGGTTCATCTACCGTGGGATTAACAGGAAGTGACGCCACTGAAACCAGCTAACTTTGTCCTGGAGACGGTTTGTGTGGCTGGCGGGAAACCAGTGAAAGCAGGTAAACCATCAGTGTTTGATCCCAGGATGAAATGCAGACAGCTGCGATGGATCAAGCGGACGAGCCTCCGTCGATGTTGTGGGGACTGGATCCGGTGTTTTCCGCCTTCGCTCGGCTGTATATCAGAGACATCCTGGAGATGACGGAGTCCACCCAGGTACCAGGTAACAAACTGGACCCGTACCTCACCTTTTACTTGGTCGTCACTCCTGAAGCTCTAATTTGAAATTAGATTTTGTTAAAGCTCCTGTTAGCCTGCACCACGCATTGTGCAATATTTTACATTTATTGAGCTCCTTTATTTTTATTTTAGCATTTATTGTAGTTATTTATACCGTTTTAAATCCTCCGTTATTTCATTTCAACTACACCACCTGATGGTGTGCCAGGTGTGATGTGTTGTAGTTCCTGTCAGCGCATAAATGTAAACCCTGCGGGGTCAGGCCCCATGTGATGACGTGCAAAAAGACAACAAAGAAACGCAAACATTTGCAAAGTTGTGCCAAATAAATCTGTGATATCCAGACTGATATCACAAAGTTTTTACTGTCTGGAGACACACCTTCACCTTTAATTATCTGTTTTCCACTCAAAGGGATTTACTTCTACAACCTGCACCCGATCTCCAAAGTCGATGTGCTGGGAACGGTGGTCTACAAGAGGGAGAGGGAAGACTTCTTCTGCTATGGAGGTGCTCTTCATCACTCACTCCCATTGTGGAGTTGTACTCATCACTGCTGTAGTCGTGAGACCTCACGATTGTATTCTGGTCACATGTGCTCTGTTTTTGTCTCCGCCCACGCTCTGCTGCTGCGTCTCACAGTGGATGATGGTACGGGCGTTATAAACTGCCTGTGCTGGAAAAGTGACGTCCTGAAAGAGGAGCGGGAGCCGAGCAAGTGTGAGTTCATGTTTGTATCTCAGAGTTAGCGTGGCGTTGCTTTCAGTTTGTTCAGTAAAATGAAGCGCTCTGGCGCCTGCAGACATGTCCTTGTCCTCCTTTGTCAGCCTGGTGATGCTTCAGATGCAGAATCGATACAGAGCGAGTGTCCTCCTGTGATCTCCAGCAGGGGCACAACTCGGCGCCGCGGCTCAGGGAGGCTTCGACCCGGTGGCGGAGCTGCAGAAGCTGAGACGAGCCCAGCGGACGCGCTGCCGCCTGGAGATCGGAGAGCTGCTCCGAGTCAGGGGACCGGTGAAGACGTCGAGGCAGCAGAGGGAAATCAAGGCCTCCACCTACTGTGAGCGGAGACGGCTTCATCCGCACACTCTAATAACCACCATCAGCTGTTTACTCCACAGTTAGCCCACAGTCCTCCACAAATAACACAAAGAACCACAAACAGAGCGACACACACACAGAAACACACTCACAGTGAATATTTGGATGTGGCTCCGCCTCCGTCCTCACCCGTGTGCTTGTGCGTCCTCAGATAAAGTGAGCGACTCGGTGATGGCGGTGCAGATTTCCTGGATGATGGAGGCGCCTCAGCTCTACAGACAGTGTTACGACAAAGCGCCTCAGCTGGAGCCCGACGCGGCGGGGTACGAACGTCCACCCAACACACCAGAGAGTCAACATTCAACCCTGAACACACACAGTAGCTGAGTCCACATCAATAAACCACATCTGACCCAGGATCAGCTCTTCTTTTAAAAACAATAACTTCAGTATATTTAATGAAGCCATTAAAGGTTTTATCTTCACACTCTGAGTAGGGCTGCCACAATTAGTCGACTATCACAATCGTCGACGACTGATTTAATAGTCGACATGTCGTTTGAAGCTTTGTAAGATCACAAAAGACGCAGGAATAAGTAGTAGGATTTAAGAGTGTAATAACGGACTGAAACAGAAGATGGCAGCACTGCATGTACAAGGATGCCAGCTGCCGTTAAACCCCGAAGAAGAAGAAGCTGTGTCCCAGAATTCATAGCGCAGCCCAGCTCAGTTTCCAACAATGGCAGCAGCTAGTTAGTTTTAATATTACTCTTATTATTCTTTCTGGGTCACAAAATAAACGTTTAACATATTTTCAGGTGAGAATGTAGCTGTGTAAACCTCAAATATCTGCTCAGTTTATCAAGACACCACATATTTTCAAAAGCGCTCCGACGTTTTCGGAGACGTCTGTTAGCCACTAGCTCGATAGCTAGCCGGGGGCTAGGCTCACTAGAGCCGTGAGAACACCGGACTCCCGGCTAATCGTTTTCAAACCCACCGCTGTCTTTCTCTACTCAGGTTAAACATGATATATAAGTCACTTAGATAACTTAAAAATGTTATTGTTTGGCTTTTTTTAGTATTTTATTTGTTCCTGAGTAAATCGGTTTGTCTGAGATTAAAGTTATAGTTTTTACACAGCTGAATAAACATCAAGCAGACAGCTGATTATCAGAAGTGTGAGATGCTCGAGAATATACTCCGGTGTCCTGTTATATTTTAGATAGCAAGGAGTTTATTAAACTTCACCAAAACAATCTGCAAATTTCATTAAAATTTAATAAACTATCATCTTGTCTTTATTTTTAGTTAGCACATACCTGAAACACTTAAAGCTGTAAGCTAATGATAGTTATATAAGAGCAGATGCTGCTGGTGCAATAAGCTGTACGTTTTACATCCAATGGATGATGATCTGATTAGTCGACTATCAAAATAATCGTTTGTGGCAGCCCTAACTCTGAGTGATTTCACAGCTGTGGGGCCAGAATACACACGAGTGGGTCAACATTTCACACTGTTATTTTTTTCTCCATAATTACAGGAGATTTCATCATCACATTCTCAGGCTCTGTTTGAAACTGCAGTCTAAACTCCAAGTGTCACAGTCTAAATCTGTTCAGAGATCAGGTCTGCTTTCTGACGATTCGCTGCAGAGAACCTCTGAACGTCCTCGGAAAAAGAGGAGAAGCTAAAATAGATGCAGATGTTTCTTATTCCCACATCTTGTTGTGCCTTGAAATCCTCAGGCTGTGGTTATTTCAGGCTTACAGTAAACCTGACTCAGGTTTTCAGTGTGTTCTCAGATTTGTTGGCAGGACAGACGGTGAACGAGGTCACAGGCTGCTTACACGTTCGATCAGCTGTTATTTTTTTATTAGAGCAGCTCGAAGGCTCACGACGAACATCTGTCTTTCAGAGACTCGGCTGTCAGCTCCCTCAGCAGGGCAACAAAGATCTTGAAAGACTTTTTAAAGCAGAAGTCTGTGAGCAGGTTCAGACCCTACGATGTCCAGGACCTCCTGCAGCCTCTGATCTCCAGCCCGCCTCAGGCAGCATCCGCTGACCAGGTATGAACTGGGAGGGGACGTGGAACCAGTCGTCACATCTCGAAATACTGAAATAAACACCAGGATTTGATACTTTGCAGCAAAGTAAAACTGATTCCTCTGACATCACATTTTAAGATCTCAGAACATGGTGTGCTGCATGCTAATACCAGTGTTAGCATGCTAGCTAGCAAAGATGTGAAGATGTGAAAGCACGCCATCAAACGGCGCGTGCATGAGGCGCGTCTATGTTTGGTATTTTCCCCAGAGAGTGTTTCTGATCTGGCAAAGAAGGAAGCTGAAGCCTGACATGTTAGTACTGTTAGTGTTAAAGCCTCGAGCAGGAGTCAGCAACCTTTCTGAGGATGAGTGCATCTAACATTCCCTCAGAAGTCAGTGTGCTGTATGATTGCATTAGCAATCAATTTAGTAACGCTCTATATTAACATCACACACTAGATAGAATTATATTAACACAGAGACACACATGTTAATGTGATCTCTGGTCTCCGAGTGTCCAGCATTCAGAGGCTACCTGAGGACTCTGCTCACACAGATGTGTAGAGCCAAATACTGTCAATAAGGCCTCTGCAATGTTCTGAAGACAGTTAAACGTGTCAGGTAGTGACGTCCAGCAGGTGAACATGCAGCTCCATGAACACGCACAGCTGTGGATTCCAGCCGTGTTCGTAGTTCTGCAAACTTTGACCCCACAGAGTCGAGCTTTTCAGTTCAATTGGCTGCATTTCGATGTCCTCTGTGTCCAACCAGTTAATGTGAGACAAATCCAGCTGCTCATTAAAGCTTCTGGTTTGATTAGAAAAGAAAACATTGGTCCAAACACCTGAAAGTCCTGAAAACACTTTGTGAATTCTGTCTCGAGTCTACGGATGTATCCGTGTATTTCCGCGGTGCTGATGCTGCGCTGAGCAAACAGCTGCTGAAGCTTTTGAAGTGTTGGAACATGGAAATTTCAACATCGCTTGAAAAAACTGACAGCTAGCAACGCCCCTCTCACCGGTAGGCTGAGTTATTTTTAGTCCGGTAGTTGGGTTGTTAGCTAAGATACTGTCATTAAGAAGCGGCACAACTAATGTGTCTATGTGAGCTAATCTGCGATGTGCACCGCTGACCCGGACTTTTATTTTTCAATGCATCTTCTCAGATTAATTCACTGCATGTCGTGCCCAGGGCTGGACTGGGACATAAAATCAGCACTTTGACTAGAGACCGGCCCCCCAGGTATTAAAGCCATAAAGCCTTTGAATGAAAACAGAAGCTGTTGTGACAGTGATGTACAGTCTTGTTGGTCTATGTATGATTTCTATACATTTTACATCAGATAAAAACTTTGGAAGATTCAGATAATTATTTATTAAAAGCGAGAGATTTTAAATGAGAATAAGAAAGAAAAGTATTTCTTTGTGCCCCCCTCTTCCTGTTAATGCCCCACCTGCCCCCCCTGCACAGTTACCAGCTGTCAGCTGCTTAGAAAAGGATGCTGGTGTTATTTGTCTCTCAGAAACAGTTCATAACTTCAACTCATTCATGTCACCTAAAAGGTAAACCTGTTTCTCCATCACCTGTTCAGCTCTGATGATTCAGTAAGGACATCTCCTGGTTTCATCTTCAAAAACTCATCTGCCCATAAAAATGAAAAATCATCATTGGGCATAGTAGACAAATGACCAGTGGCCAGTCCAGCTATGGTCACCAGTTAACCCTCCACGTGCCAGCGGTGGAGCGCGTGCCCAGGGTTACGACCCCTGGCCTACACTAAACCTCCACCGGTGATTTTAACATGAGTTCCTGTAGCATTGAAAGGTCTCACTCATGTGGAGGTGAAGTCGGCCTGTAAGACAAATGTGTTCAGATCTGAAGCAAAATCCCTTCTTTCTTCGTTTCATTGGCTTTTTCTGTCTCGTGCTCCTCGGATGCTGATTAGGAGCCCGTCGCGGGTCCGTCTGCGTGCCAGCAGCTCCGTCAGCTCCTGAAGGAGGCTCTGCAGATCCTACAGGACGAGGGCGCCGTGTACCGCAAGGTCAAGTCCCAGGACGAAGTCTATCTCGTAAGAAACTGCAGACACATTCGTCTCCGGGAGCTTTTTGCTGTGCCGTGTGTGACGCTGTTGCTCCTCGTCAGGTGACCGTGCAGGACAAGGATCTGCTCGTGGCCGTCAAAGACGTCATCAGGGAGGACTCGAGGAGGGAGAAGTGTGCGTGGACTCGCTCTCAGTGCAGCACAGACACAAAAGTTTAGATTAGCGATGCCCTCACAGCTTCTCTGACTCTCCTCAGAGGCACTGATTATTTTTCAGAGGATGTGATTAAGAATGAAAAGCTTTTACCTGCTTGTCAGGAATCAAATGAGCACAACAATTACACCTGTGTGTGTCTGTGTGTGTGTCTGTGTGTGTGTCTGTGTGTGTCTGTGTGTGTCTGTGTGCGTCTGTGTGCGTCTGTGTGCGTCTGTGTGCGTCTGTGTGCGTCTGTGTGCGTCTGTGTGCGTCTGTGTGTGTCTGTGTGTGTCTCTGTGTGTGCATTCTCCTCCTGCGCCTGCAGACGTGGAGAAGGGCTGCCACGTCCTGCACATCCTGTCAGCAGTCAGGCAGCGGTACAGCCTCAACGTGAGCCGCGCCGCTCTGGAGCTCGTCCTCAAGACGCTCGAGTGCAACAGTGACATCATCAGCACCAGCGACAGCCACTACACTGCCGTCTGAGGAGCCGCCGCCGCCGAGCATCAGCGCTCGGTGCATAAATCATGTTTAGCTTTTACCCAGCTGCTGTACGAGCGCACAAATGCTAAATATTAAGTTATTAAAGCTTCTAAAAACCATGACAACCACATGTAAACAAACCATCACTGTTGTAAATATGTTTTTAAATAAATAAGAAACAAAGATGGGAGGTTCCCCGGCCGAGTCTCCTGGCTCCATTCAGCACGTCTGCTCAAGAACATCATCAGATAAGGTGCCAAGAAGAAGAAACCCCACAGAACATTTCCCCGTGGCCTCATAACATCAGTCCATTACCTCCTTATCAGCCCGGCTCCTCCCACAAGCTTCATTAGTCACAAACGTTCCATCCATGGGAGATAAACACAGAGGAGATGGTGTTTAAAGCAAAACTCATGGCTTTGTTATCGCTAGAAGGCTGGAAACACGTGATGACCACGATCACACTCACCTGCTGCTTCAGGCCTTATTCCAGATTTCTGTCGTTGATGATGGAGAATTGGAAATTGGACAAAGACAGAATTCATAGATGAGTCTTTATCTACGGTTTTAACTTTGCCACAGCTCACTTAACCCAACTCAGTTTTATATGCAGTGCTTTTAAAGATGAGGCCGCCTGCAGTGTGTGAGTAAATTATTAAAGTGAACAGTAATCGATGTGCTTAACGAGGACTCTTATCTCATTACTTCAAGTACATGTAGATGAAACCTTTGCACTAAATTCGGGACTTCAGATGCAATACAAAGATGTTTAGGCGTCTGTGCAGCATCGTGTCAGGTGGAGGTGGAGGTGTGGGCGCAACCGGGACGGAGATAAGAAGGATGGACGGACAGGCGGACCTCCTGCACCCCACCCCCTCCCTGTGCCACCTCCCTAGAAACACGCCTGACTGAAGTTTGTCTCCTACATTCTTCACTAACTTCCACAGCGGCTCAGAGTTTCAGTTTTTCTGAAACCCTGGAAACATCCCTGTGGTGCCGAAACAGCAAAAACACACAACGGCCTCATTGTCACGGCTCCAGTTCATCATGTGAAACTGGTGAAGCGCTGCTTTCAGCAGAGATGTGTGTTTTTTCCCACAGACTCAGGTCCTGAAGCCTCCGAGGATTCAAGCGCCTGGGGCAGATTTGTGCATTTTGCCTGCTTGGTAATCTAGCCTTTTGTAATTAGATTACCACGGAGCAGATGAGCCTGCAGCAGGAAACCTGCAGCTTCCAGGCAGCTGCCCAGATGTGCTCCTGCTTATGTAACCGGTGTGATTCTGCGTTGTGTCTGATAAAAACGTAAAAGAAAGAAAGGCCTCCAAGTAAATCATTTGCCCACTCCAGCTCCTCTCCCACAGGGGAATTATAGAAAAGGCTGGCATTTATTTTTACATTAAACATAAAGTATGGATTTACACGTAACATATTTGACATAAGATAAAACAAAAACAACAACACAAAATCTGACATACCTGATAAAAAAGGTAAAAGAAAGAAAGGCCTCCAAGTAAATAATTTGCCCACTCCAGCTCCTACGACCAAATACAAACAGTGGGGAAGAGGGTTAGCTCAACCCACCACAACTTCCAAGCTAGCAAGGAGTATATATTCATGCTAGCATTTATGGCGCCTAAAACACATTTATGATACACACATACTACACACTTATAACATCTAACAAAAAACAGGCTTAATAATGACAATAATTGAACTAAAATCACAATCAGAGACATCCAGGTGGCTAAATATGCATTATATGAGCGTTTTACAGTGTTGGGAAAGAAATGACACCCACCTCTCCCACAGGGGAATTGTAGAAAAGGGGAGAAGCAAAAGGGGTACACTGTATTTATAGGGTTGCACCGAAGAAGAAAAGAATGAGGAGGGGCTCTAACTGATAATGAACTACAGGCTTGGAGGTCCTAAAAGTCAGGTATAAAAGGAACGGTTTGGGAGTTTAGAACACATTTTGTGTAATTATAACAATGTGATTTATGACCCTGTTACACTTACAGCAAAGCCTCAGAGATGAGAGGGTGTTTTTTTTAAAGTGATTTCAAACATTTTGAGGTACTTGAGTGTTTTCAAGGTAAATTATTATCTTTTAAAGTAATTTATTTATTTCTAAATACACTGAAACTATCATCAGATTGTGAAAAAAAAAATCGCTTTGAGTTTATGTCTTAAAAAATCGACTGAAAACTTCTCCGGAAAGCAAACTAGGACCTTGCAGTACTGTGGTGTAATACCACTTTGTACCACAGGGTGGCGCACACAGTGCCAGGTCATTAACCTGGTCATTCTTATTTACACGTGCGGACTGGGGAAGAGCTTTGAGGAGATGTAGGATGTTACAAAAGTAACATCAAAGGTTAAACAGCAGCGCTCATAAGACACGTGGAGCGGCACCACACCGCCCCCTGCTGCTGGGAGTTACAGCTGCAGTTTGCAGAGCGGGATCACAAAAAGCATCTTTAAAGGGTGCTGCTGCGTGCGCAGGGGGGCAGTGTTTAGTCACTAATTGGCTGCTTCATGTGGAGCAGAGGGGCGGCCGCTGATTGGTCGCCGGTGAAACATCTGTATCCATACTTCCACTTGCGCGTGTCTCCGGCCAGAAAGCTGCCGCTGCGTGGGACAGTGGTGGTCGTGGTGTTCAGCCTGTGACGTTCCCAGCCGCACGTGCTGCCAGATGTCCACAGCGTTCCCGGTTCTCTGAGAGGGGGACGCTCGGGGTGGCCGTACAGATTTCGGGTTCCGTGTCAGGGCAGCGGGATGGAGGCGCAGCCGGTACCGGCTCGTTCTAGTCTTCAGCCGTGAGGACGCGCGTGAAGCCCCGCCCCCCTCCGCCGGCAGCTCCAGGTATGCAGACCGCAGACACAAAGGCAGCCGCCGCACGTCGTTTCCGTTTGTGAGGTGACCGCCCGCCGCCGGCTCAGCCTGTGGAGGCTGCAGGCGAACCCGCTCACGGGCACGCGCTCAGATGGACCGTCGATAAGTTTGGGGTCGGATCGGATGCTGGTTGCGTCACGAGTACGGAGCGCCGAACCGTTAGCCGACACCGGCGATGCGCGCGGTGATTTCTCTGCCGTGATAAGAGTCAGCTGACCGGAGCCCCGCGGCCGCACGCACGCGCCTCCATGCAGAGCCTTTGCAGGGTGAAGATGCAGCTGCGCACCGTGCTGGACGTCAAGGTGGTGGACGTGGAGAAGAGGCGCAGTCCGTCCAAGCACTACGTGAGTCACCTGCACCCCCGCACCTGGTCCCGCTCACGAGTGTGTGTCTGTCTCTGTGTGTGTGTGTGTGTGTGTCTGTGTTTGTCTCTGTGTGTGTGTGTGTGTGTCTGTATGTGTGTGTGTCCCTGTGTGTGTCTGTGTCCCTGTGTGTGTCTGTGTTCCTGTGTGTGTGTGTGTCTCTGTATGTGTGTGTGTGTGTCTGTCTCTGTATGTGTGTGTGTGTATGTGTGTCTGTATGTGTGTGTGTGTATGTGTGTGTGTGTGTGTGTGTCTGTCTCTGTATGTGTGTGTGTGTATGTGTGTGTGTGTGTGTGTGTCTGTCTCTGTATGTGTGTGTGTGTATGTGTGTGTGTGTGTGTCTGTCTGTCTATGTGTGTGTCTGTGTCCCTGTGTGTGTGTGTGTTTGTGTCCCTGTGTGTGTGTGTGTGTCTGTGTCCCTGTGTGTGTGTGTGTGTGTGTGTGTGGCCTGTTCACAGTCACAGTGTGACTCCTAAACGCAGTGTTTAGCGTCTCTCCGTGCGGCCCGGCTGCTGGGGGAGAACAGCCGCTCAGCTCGGCTCGAGTTGCTGCTCTCAGTGAAGGAGGCGGAGCTCGGGCACAGGTGAGCTGTCACACAGCCAGCCTGCTGCCTCTGCTCACCAGCTTCATTGTTATTCTGAGCTCCTGACATGCTTTGGTGCAGTGTGGACACACGGGCATCACCGTGGAGACACTGTACCCACAGTTTACCTTCAGGGGGGAGCTGTGTGTTTACAGACAGCTGAGCGTTTCCTCTTACTTCTGTCAAGAATCTGTTTCATTCTCGAGGAAACGATGCTCCAGTTAAAAGAAGTTTCCTGCAGATGTTCACGTCTCAGCCTGATGATTGGTGCTCCGTTTGAAGCAGCATTTTCCTTCAGAACTCACAGATGACTTCAAACATACAAGGAAAGGCGAGCAGCGCCTAAACGCTGCAACAGTGAGGATAATACTAATAATACTACAGTAATGTGTCCTCGTCGTGTGGGGTTCGGCTGTTGTTGGTTCTTGATGGAGATTTTCTCCATTTAAAGCAGTGCAGGGATTGTAACATGTAGTCCTTTTACTGAACTGTTTCTACAATGTGTCCTTCGCCTGTAACAGCTCAATGAATAAGTGGAGGATGATGGTAGATGGATGGGTGGACGTTGGGTGGATGTATTGTGAGATGAGGAGACTTTCAGCACAGGGTAAACATGATAATCTGCTCGCTCCATGTGTCTCACGGCGGTGTTAGAGCAGCTAAACCAGATTCTGTTTGATGCGAGAGGACGGCGATAAAGTTCCCGCTCACTCTGCTGTGTTTGTGCTGCAAACCTCAAAGCCGTTCTACAGAGTTGTGCGTTGTATCCAGGGGTCGGATGGCCTGTCGTAGACTCACAGAGCGGTTCCTTCTTATTTAAAAGGATCTTCTCGCTTTACCTTCTGACTTGCACTCATCAGAAAAGTGCAGGAGGTTATTTCGCCTGTCCCAGGACTCCGGCTGCTGTCCCCAAAGCTCCCCTGAGTTTGTAGGAATCGCTGACTGAAGAGTCTGCTCTCACCGAGTGACCGAGTTTAAGGTGATGTTCGGTGAGCTGTTATTGTCTGTAATCTCAAGTGTAAAGAGCAGAGCGTGTCCTCGCTGACAGGCCATTCGACGCGTCGGACATCGCAGCCGTGATTAAATCTCGTACGGCCGTTACTATCGGCTCCGTCTGGAGAAGAAGCTCAGCGGCATTTTTAACCAGCTGAAGTTTAAGTTGATGTCAAATGATGAGAGGATAAATTCTGTACATTAAGTCTCTTAATCTTGATCTTAATCTCTTTAAAAGCTTGTGCCAAGGTGAGATGACCCTGCTCCGCACTGAGCATGTGCAGAGCAGGTTTGTGCACAGTGGCTTGATTTTATTCGTGTGAAAGCCAGATCGGTTCATCCTCGATAACCTGTAATAATCCTTTTTGCAGTCATGTGCTGGCTGAAATAATCTCTTAAAGGCCTCGTTGCATTAAACCTCTTTCCTGTAGGAATCTCAGTGACTTTATTCTCCACTTTCTGGCCCAAGCGAACCCTCGTGACAGGCTCCAGTGGTTATTATTACTTTGCTGAAGCTCACCTCCCGTGGCCTCGCTCATCAATACCACACTTGTTATAAGCGTGACAGCGAGAGTTTGTGGCGAGGCTCTGCACCTCACATCCCCGCTTCAGATCCTATTTCAAGCTCATAAACAAGTCAAAATAAATGACCACCATGAAAGGAACACGATCTCGCTCATATGCAATTACATTCCTGCAGGCTCTTAGGCTCAGTGATATGTGGACACAATTAGCGCACTTATTCTCCTCGGTGTGCCGGGACACAACGAACCTGCTGCAGAAAACGAAGGAAGATAAAAAAACCTTGTTTTCAATCATTTAAGGTCTGTTTAGGAGCATGTGACACGTCCGGCGTCACAGCACAGTCCAGCCACACAGTTCTGCAGTGCACACAGACTGTAAATAAAAGACGCAACTGCCTCAATGTCACCAGTTGGCTGCCACCGTCTTAGCTTTCTGAAAACCAGGAGTGAGCATATTTGGAAATGGGGCTGGAGTGCTAAGTTAGTACTAATGCTAGCTAAGCTAGGGCTAGCTAAGCTAGGGCTAGCTAGCTAGGGTTAGCACGGTGCAGAGAGCTGCAGTGAGACCTGCTGTGATGGTTTGGAGACGATGGAAGATATTCAGATGTTTACTGGGAGTGAGCATATTTGGAGATGGGCTGGAGTGCTAAGTTAGCACTAAGGCTAGCTAAGTTAAGGCTAGCTAAGCTAGGGTTAGCTAAGCTAGGGCTAGCTAGAGTTAGCACGGTGCAGAGAGCTGCAGTGATGGTTTGGAGACGATGGAAGATATTCAGATGTTTACTGGGAGTGAGCATATTTGGAGATGGGCTGGAGTGCTAAGTTAGCGCTAGGGCTATCTAAGTTAGGGCTAGCTAAGCTAGGGTTAGCTAAGCTAGGGCTAGCTAGGGTTAGCACGGCGCAGAGAGCTGCAGTGAGACCTGCTGTGATGGTTTGGAGACGATGGAAGATATTCAGATGTTTACTGGGAGTGACCAGCATGGACAGGGTTAGAGATCAGTCCATCAGGGTGTCTCTGGGTGGATATACTGGACAGAGGACGATGAAGAAGGAGCTGCCAGGCAGGAGGAAAAGAGGAAGACCTCAGAGGAGATTCGTGGGCTGGTGTGCCTGAGGAGGACAGTAGGGATGGAGGGACGAGCGATGGCTCTGCTGTGGTGACCCAAAAGAAGACGACCATCCTGTGTGGAGCCATCCGTTGGACCTGATTGGAGCGTTTTGGTTACCTGCAGTGACACTTCAATCGAAGCAGCCACATCTCCTCATATGGATGAGTTTTAAAAACACACAAATATTCCTTTACTTCTGTTCTGTTGGGATAAAGGCAGGAAAACCAGGTGGTGCAGATCCTTCCGGATGTAGTCAGCTGTCACTGCACCAGATCTTGGCTCTGTCCTGCCTTATCCACTAATACATTAAACATAGAAGTGACGGATTAAGAAGCAGGGATGGAAACCACTATCTTAGCTTAGTTTAAGATATTCGGATGATAAAAGTCTTTTGGACAGAGCTCGGCTGGCCGGTTGCTCCTGTCTGCAGTGTTTGTGCTCATTAGCATAAAAATAACTGGAGCTAAGCTGATCTCCGTGCGCCTCCAGCTCCATACTTAATACACAGACAGGAGATCAGTCTTCTAAGCTCGCTCTCGGCAGGAAAGCGAATAAACGCACTCCTCAGAACGTCAAATTATTCCTCAAAAACACACACGGAAAGCAAATAATTATTCTTAGCAGGCTAATTGAAAATACACCCACAGGCAGGTGCTCGGAGACACTGAATTAATGGTCTCCTGTTGATAATATAGACACAGTTTCAGTGCAGCGCGGGCGCTTTTCCCCTTAGAGCGGATTAGTCGTGTAACACGAGCTTCCCAAATCGGTCCTGCTCTATAGGAAGGCTCGCTGACGCTATCCAGGCCACTCGTATGTACAGTGAAGGCGTAAGAGGAGCTTCTTCTCAGAGCTGTGTTTGGAGCTCCACGGTCTCAGCAGGCTAGTCTGTGGCCTAGTTTCCCTAGCTACCCGGTCTCGAGGGACGAGGCGAGTCACTGTGAGAAGAGAAAAGTGGGAGGCGGGGCGGAGAAGACGAGAGGAAGACACAATCTGTGGCAAACACTGAATCCCATTTGTAATGTTTGTGAAACCAGCTGGAAATGCTTATCCTGTGGGAGGGGAGGGGG
Source organism: Neolamprologus brichardi (assembly GCF_056152115.1). NCBI lineage: Eukaryota > Metazoa > Chordata > Actinopteri > Cichliformes > Cichlidae > Neolamprologus > Neolamprologus brichardi. The sequence continues at coordinate 36,249,273 of NC_142109.1, read as the reverse complement.
GGATTACAGCCCGGCTTTTGTCAGAGGGAAAACTGGACCGCTGAGTCGCAAACGCGAATCAAACACACACTTTCTTTAAAGGGTTTGTGTGTTTGCAGCAGGAGGAGGAGGAGGTGATAAAAGAGGAAGCAGGCCGGGCACGGCCATGTTTACTTTCAGCTTCTGTTTCCCTACAAGTCCCAGTCCCATAACGCTTCGTTTCCCAGAGACTCCTGCGCCGCGCCGAGGCCCAGGCTGCAAGACACTGTTATTCGGCGCCGTAAAACATGTCTTCAGAGGGCTGTCCACACTCATGTTTATTGGCCTATCAAACACAGGCTGATATCTCAGTAAAAAGAGCGCCTTTTTTCCAGACTCGGTTTACGAGGCTGCCTGCTTTTTGTCTGGGAGAGGTTGATGAGCAGCGGGCGGCGGCTGGTGTCAGTGCGTTTGAGGCGGGCGCCATCACGCCGTGCTGATATCGCCAGGACCTCGGGGTCGTTTTCGTGCGTTTGATGATCGACTGTATTTTTGGTGAAGGCACGCATGTGAACACCTCCTTTCTTCTGAGCAGCTTGGCTCTCGATGACGTCATAAGTGGAGATGATGAGAGATGGCGTGTGTGTGGACATCATGTGTGGCCTGCACGGCGCTGGCTTTGGTTTTGTTGTTTGGGAAACGGTTCGATCTTACGTGAGCGAGCAGGCGGAGTGACGGAGGGATGTGGAGTTGGAGCACAAGGATGATTTACGAGGAATACGAGCGCAATCAGCTACAGTACAGCAGCAGTTAACTTCAGTTTAAACAGTTAATCCAGCGATGTAGACTGTTGCTGTAACCGGCAGTTGGAAGATAAACTCCCATCAGTTTGGTTTCCAGACGCAGCGGTTAGCAGCTATCAGCAGGAAGCTGCAGACAAAGCCAACAGACATCACCTGTCAGATTAAAGCGCAGGTGTGCTGGTCGTCTGTGGCTGCAGCGCTGATGTGCACATCCCTGAGAATCTCTACTGTGATTGGCCTGTTCAGTAACGTTTGGTTCCTCCTCAATTCGCTACAAAACGCTACAATGATACATAGAGAGAAACCCAACAATCATATGACCCCCTATGAGCAGCACTTTGGCGACAGTGGGAAGGAAAAACTCCCTTTTAACAGGAAGAAACCTCCAGCAGAACCAGGCTCAGGGAGGGGCGGGGCCATCTGCTGTGATTGGTTGGGGTGAGAGAAGGAAGACAGGATAAAGACATGCTGTGTATTACCTGCTCGTATTTCTCTGCTGTTTTTGAATTTATCAGGAAGAGAATAACAATCGTCAATATGAGGAAGAATAGTTGTAAAATAAAACACATATATATGATATAAAACACGAGCTCGTGACAGTACTGCACCTGCACAAGCATAAAGCTGAGCAGTGATGTCGGCCTCTTACGGGAGCTCTGCAGAGATTCCCAGCAGCTGAAATCAGACGTGCTCCTCACAGGTTACCTTCAGCGCCTGCAGACCGCTGTTGATGTGCTGAATCTCTTCAGGCCTCAAATGAAAGCTCGGTGATCTTGCGTGGAAACTCGCTGCGTGCTGTCCCTGCTTTTAGTTTCACTTGTCTCCGCCCGTCAGTGCTGCACAGGATATGAAGTCTTTGCGCGTCTGTAACTTGTGTTGTGGCTCTGTCAGCCGTCTAACGTTGCTCTGGGTTTCTCACACGAGCGCCGATGTTCAGACTCAGACCAGCTAAAATTCAAAACCGGGAATCCGCCGCGCAGAGCCCGCCTTTGAAGCGGCGTTGGCAGAGTGATTTATTCGAGCGCACGACCTTGTCTGCTTTTTCACTTCGCTGGAATCTAATCGGGAATAACTTGAGAATTGTTCTTGTGTATTGTGCAATTGTATTGAGGCTTCAAAGGTGCACAGGACTTCCTGCGGCTGCAGCTCGGGCACGCGAGGCGTGACCGGGCCCCTGCAAAGCGGCTCGCTGACAGTTTCGAAGCATCACTGCGTGGCTGCTAAAGGCCACAGCTTCTGTGGAGGGGTTTCCAGAGACCCCCGTCCTACAGTTTGCGTCGCTGCTGTCAGTTGCTAACCTCTCGGCTGAACCCAGAGACTAAGTGACCCTATTAGACTCGAGTATATTTAGACCAGCTCCATGTGGAAAGACTTGAATTTTTCCAGCTCCATTTTTTTCTTTGATGGTCTGAAAGTGCCGCCCGTCTGTTTTATAAGTTCCTTTAAATATAGTTTAGGCGGGGTTCGGCGCATTTAGTGGCTGGGCCCACATTCAGGGCCCCACCAAGAGCTCGGCTCCTTCGCCTTCTCCTCCTGGAAACGGCGAGGCTGGGTGCTGGCTCTTCTCCGACGCTGTAAGTTTTGTTTTTGTGTTTTTTATACGTTCTCCGTGATCTGCGATTGTCGATGAATTATTTTAACGTCCTGGTAATTAGAGGAGCGCTCTGCAGAGGCGAGGCGGGGGGAAATAAAGCGAGCTGTAAGCTCGGCATGAATATTCATAACCGGTTCAGATGAACACGATGAAATAATCAGAGGTCCAATTTGTTCAGTCGTAAGAACTCGTGTTTCTGTCGTTGCTTCAGAGCATGAATAAAACTTTTGTTTTCGAGCAGCTCTTCCTCTGTGGGATTAGCAGATGTGCGAGTGCTTTTCTTCCTATCTGGGACGTGCTTCCCTCCCAGGCCTCGTTTTTGTTTACGCTCTTTATGAATCTTTTTTTCTGACTGGTTTGAAGGACGAACACGTCAGCGCTGTGGCGCCTGAACAGAAGCTTCTATTCTTACATATATATCTTATGTATTTCTCCTGTTCTGTAGCAGCTGTAGCAGCTCATTGTTTCCTAATCTCGTGGTTTTAGCGTCAAACTCCTTCCTGTTTCCAGACGCAGGCCTGGTTATTCTCAGCTCACTGTCAGAAACCTCGAGATCACACAGATGTTTTAACGTGACCACCTCACACAAATCTCAGCCTCGGTTTTGGCCTTGCAGCAACGCCTGGTCCCGACATGCCTGCTGTGCAGCAATCGCAGCGTTTTTAGCTCGCTGTCTGTGGTGATGAAACATGTATGCGAGTTAATTTGGAGATTTGCGTTTATTTAATAGGCAGACAGATTATTTCCTAACTGACATTTGAGTGAGTCAATCGAACAGTTGATTCGGGGCATTTGTGCTCTCACGACTGGGCGGACTCGAGCTCTGAGTCATCTCAGCTCGCCTTATTTTAGTTGCACGAGTGTCTGGAAAATGCAGCTACCATGTAAACTGCAAACAGAAATGATACAAATGTAATTAGCAGCCAATCAGACGATGTTTAGTGCTAGATTTATCCTGAGAGGTGGCAGCGGCGGGGTCGAGCGTGTGCAGTTTATTTCAGGGACGTTCGGTTAAAGCGTGATATTTTGGGCTCGAGCAGACCTGGGACGTCGTCGGTTGTGTTTTTCACTGCGGTTGCCGTCACAGACCCATCTGCTTCTGGGGTTTGGATCCTTTCACTGAGTCCTCCCGCCTGGCTCACGTCTTACACTTAAGCTCAGCACGGATTTTCATCCGAGTCGAATTAAGTGGTCCAGATGCATGATGGGAGGATGATAGTCTGGTATGCCATTAGGGTCGGAGGAGTTTATAGAGCACTCGTTTACACACACGCTTGGTAAAGTTGCACTGCTGCGTGCTGTTAGATCCAAGTCTCCCACACTCGATCATCCAGGCTGATCCTCGTCACATGGTTCTGTCTGACAGCATGACATCAGCATGACATCAGCATGACATCAGCATGCCAGCGCTGCAGTTTTAAACTCTAGAAACAGAGAAAAGTCCAAACTCTATCATGAGCTGTTCTTCTACGACTTACCTGACCGGATGTCAGCCCATCTTTAACCTCCACACTACAGCCTGACAAGCCCGTCGGCGTGACATCGACTCGCACTGATGGAGGACAGGGCAGCTTCCTTACTTAACCCACTCACTTAACCCAGCTTCACTTTATTGTTATTCATATTCATATTTAAAAGTGCAATACTGTGATTTTCTGCTGCTCATTCCTGTGCAATATCCCATCTGCCCTCCCGTCATATTTCTTTTCAAGATTTTCTTATTTAATCACTAGTGTACATATATTTATATTTATGGATACATATATATTTAGTCATCTTTTCTCTTTTACCATGTCTCTCTAATATTTAGCTCCTTACTATTTTTATATTTTATTTTATTATATTATATTTTATTATATTTTTTATTTTATTTTATTTTATTTTATTATATTTTATTATATTTTTATTTTATTTTATTTTATTTTATTTTATTTTATTTTTAATTTAATTTAATTTAATTTAATTTAATTTAATTTAATTTAATTTAATTTAATTAATTTAATTTAATTTAATTTTCTCCTACTGTATCATGCTGCTGAGTGACTGCTGCTCGTCAAACACATTTCATTGCAATGTTAACCCTGTGCTAACTTGCATATGACAAATAAAACTGAAAACACTCAACAGTGGGAATGCGTCCACAGCAGACCGTGTCCAGCTGTGTCCTACAGATAAACATCCCCAAATTATGCAAAGTTCATGGGAAAAATGTCTTTTGTAGCGCAGAGGACAGTCTTTATCATGGCTGTCAACATGGACCAAAACCTGTCATGGATGAATCTGAGCCACGGGAATGAAGCGATCTTCTTTGCATCGCGTCACTCTGTAGGTAATCATACAGACGACGATGCCGTAGTTATTTAGACGTTTTTACTTTCAGCGTCTCGTCGTCTTCATCGTGCTGCTCAGCTGTTACTGAGCACAGTGACTCTGATGAATCTAACAGTGGTAGATATTTGAATCGCACCAGCTTAAGCACAGTGATGTGGTGTTATAAATGATGTTTTTAAATAAACTGCTTAAAAATAATCGTCATTAAGCAAAATTAAGCTGTGAGAAGAGCCGGGGGCAGAACCTCCGTCCTCCCTCAGGTCTGATGTGAGCTGCCAAGAGCACATGTTTGTGTTTCTGCTTCCTTATTTATGATTACATGAAGCTTTGAAGGTGGACGAGGCCTCGTGTTACCCGAGGACGCCTCAACCAGCAGCTGATTTAGTTTTAAAAACTCTTTCTTTGATATTAAGCAGCAGTAAAACGAGCTCTTTACGCTGCAGACGTCACAGAGACACTTGGATGTTGCTGACTGTGGCTGGAGCCATTTTTGGGACTCAGCACAACCCCGGGAGCACATTTTCACAGCAGTAAATGCCAGAGCTAATCACTGTGGTGACACCCCACCGTGCACGTTTGTCGCGTGACAGTTGCAGCTTCTGCATGCCAGCAGCCGTGTTTGCACGAGAGTGAACGTACCGCAGCAGCGAGGCCTTTTAACGCTCCGCCTTTGTTGCGGAAGTTCCTTTGTTGCGGAAGTTCCTTTGTTCGGGCTGTTGTCCTTCCTGCGTCAACGTCGAGGCTTTTGACTCAACCTCATTCATCTCGCCGCTGCTCTTGAGACTCTTGGCAGGTACGGAGGGTTGGAGGGATGGCGTAAGATCAGTCCCAAAAGATGGCGTCAGCTGAAATAAAGAGCAGCAATGGCTCACCGGGGAAACGCACACCGCCTGTTTGATGCTATACGTGAGGCTGCGTCTAGGCCACTTTACTGAAATGCCCTGGCTGGGTGACAGTGCTGCTTTACTTACCAGATGTATGGAGCTTATAAGTACAGCAGCAGCACCACAAGTGAAGTTTGGATCGTCTCTGGCAACAGCAGAGGGAAAAACCTTCATCCTAGATTTGAAACCACGATAAACGTCATCATAGTTACGATCGTTACCTTGACTTCAGCAGCTTTAGTCGCCTCAAACCTGCAAGAACTAAAGTCCAGAGACGACGACCACGAGGATGAGCGGGGGTTCCTCCCACAGCCAAAATACTTTCATTGTCTAAACGTAACGAGAACTACAAACTGAAATTCCAAAAAAAGTTACAAACTTTAAATAAAACCGATACTTTTTTCCCACTACGACACAGAAAACATGTCAACATCTAAACGCACGTTTGAACTGAGACATTTTAATGTTTCATGGAAAAAAAGAGCACATTTTTAATTTGATGTCTCAAAAACGTCGTGATGGGGCAACGACTGGAAACTGAAACTGAACTAAAAAGAAACAAATCAAGTTAACTGGTAACATGTCACATGATCGGGTACAAAAAGAGCATCTTTGAGAATCAGACGGTGCGTCTACAAGCTGTGGAAGAGTTTCAGTTTTGAAGAATGAAGACTATCTGATCAGTTACAGGACATAATATCATCAAAACATGTTGTCATTGGGTCCAAAATGAGCTCAGTTTAAACATTTGTTGTGTTTAGATCTGAAAGTTATTGCATTAAAGTCACTTTAAGGTGAACTTTTATGTAAAAATAAGCCTTTTTCTGTGAAGCAAACATTTGTAATGAAGGTTTATGTCTGATTTGCTGTCCACTGTTTTTCATATTCGACCTTTAACTGCACGGAACAGGAAGCACTTTGTACGTGTTGCTTGGTGAACAGTTGTTTCACATAAATTGCTAATAAACACATTCAGAGATGATTTTAATATTTATTCTCACTTCCTGTCATTTTGGCGGTGGCGTTGTTTTAACATTTTTTCTTGGGCTGCGCCAAAAATTCCTTTATGCAGGAAAAAACGTTGTTTTATTGACTATCTTCGATTGTGCCCACGGCAGCTCGAGCGTGCAGCCTGTTACGTAACAGCTTATCCACTCGAGTAATTTCACATCCAGGTCTCCTCTGAGCGCCTTTATAACAGCAAATGAGAGATCCCACCTGCTCTTAACGTCTCTGATGAAAATTTCTTGGCCTCCGGATCCGTTACCTTGGTTATCTATGTTTCATTAGATTAGAGATGATGGCAGCATCACTTAGCTCCTCTTGACAGATAAATGGACTCTATCTCAATCTTATCAGGCCTCTCAGGGCTGCAGCGTGGCTTCGTCTGGCAGGGTAAAGGCCGCCAGGTCGGTGTGCGGGGAAGAGAGGGATGATGTCACCGTCCATCCTGTGGCTGGATGGCGGTTTTATGACCGTCAGCTACTGTGATGCATCAGCGCTTTAGGCGAACGATTGCGAGTTTGTTTCCAGCAGAGCAGCTGGACAGACAGAAACCATCACGAGTAAAGTTATTGATGATGTGTTTGCCTTTACCAAGCGTCCCTCTATCGCCCCTCAGCCGGGCTGTTGTTGTTGCATTGAAACCCAACCTTGTGCAACTTGAAAGAACCTCAATGTGTGCATCTATGTGGATCTATGTGCGGATCTATGTGTGCATCTATGTGCATCTATGTGTGCATCTATGTGCGCATCTATGTGCGCATCTATGTGCGCATCTATGTGCGCATCTATGTGTGCATCTATGTGTGCATCTATGTGCATCTATGTGCATCTATGTGCATCTATGTGGATCTATGTGTGCATCTATGTGCATCTATGTGGATCTATGTGTGCATCTATGTGTGCATCTATGTGTGCATCTATGTGCATCTATGTGTGCATCTATGTGTGGATCTATGTGTACATCTATGTGCGCATCTATGTGCGGATCTATGTGGTGCTTCGTTTCTGTCACATGTGCTGCGTTTGTGAATTTCAGGTGGAAGTGTTGAACAAGTCTTCTGGATTTAAGAGATTAAACCACGCTGCAGTTTTAACTTTGCCTTCTTTGTCTTTGCAGGTGTATCTCATCAATGTCACCTACTCAGACAACACCTCCCACATCATCTACAGAAGATACAGCAAATTCTTTGACCTACAGGTAATCCCCGTCAGCCCCGCTCTGCTGCCCTGTGTGGGCCGTGCTTGGATCGAAGTCCCCGCCGCTGCCGCCGCCCGCTGATGTATTCTTCAGCAGGTCGAGCGTGTGAACTTGCAGCATTGTTTTGTATAGATTAATGTGTAAACCTGGCACCCGTTTGCTGCTGCTGCCGTGTCTCTGGCCGTGTTCGCCACACCTCGCCGCCTCAATGAATCGATGTGTGAGTTAGTAATTGGCGGGGGAGCGGGGGAGACGTGGCTTGTTCGCCTCAGCCTGCACCTCTCTCTCCTCCCGCTCTTCTTCTTCCTTTCTCGTCTCGTCGCTGGCTTGGCCTCAAAACGTCAGGGAGCTGACAGGCCTTTTTTATGGTACAAGCAAGAAAGCCACATGGAAGTCAAATTTAATGTACCAGGCTTTGCAGTGGCTTGTCGTTAGATGCTACGCGCTGCTCTGATTGGTGGCTTCTTTAAATAGAGCCTCGTACGGGGGAGGCTTTTTTCTGCTTTGCTGTCTTGGCTCAGACGCTTTACTCCCTTGTTTGAAATGTTGTTGCGGTGTCTCTTTGGGACTATTTATTTTGGAATGAGGCAGGAGTGGGAATGAAAACCTTTCCTGTATCTTTCACATGGACGCTTCCATACTGAGAGAATGTTTATGTGCACTCCTTCAGCCCCCTCGCACCTTTGCCCTACTGCAAGCTGATACCATATGTAGAGTGCACCAGGGGTCTACCAATAACTAGGGAGCACATCTCAATAGCTCCAGTGTGCTCGTCCAGCAGGGAACGATGTTTCAATCAGCAGAGGAAAAGTCCTTTCTGAAAGGTCCCATTGATGACCAGTGAAAAATGGACCCTCACCCCTACTGCAGCTGATTAGTCCCAAACTGGAATAAAGAGAGAGGTAAAGTAATAAACACAGAACAGTATGAATGCTTCATACACTCAGAAAGAACAAAGTTCCTTATTGTAGTGGTTGGACAGCGGCCCTCTGAGGCACTACTTTGTGTAGGTGGACTTATTCACACCTTTGTGGTTTGTACTCGAACCTGTGGTGACAGTTTTTTTGGTTTGGTGGCAAAACTAGTTACAGTCTGTGATTAAACCTGCAACTCTAACAGTGAAAATAATATTTATCCAATGTCTTTGTGTATTTTGCCAAACACAGAGATCACAGATTGTGCAAGATGTGGTGCAAATATGCACCTTTTTAACCCTTTAAAACCTACCATAGAGCCAAGTCCGCCAGAGCTTATATTATATTTTTACATGCTGTGGAGCCATTTTTGGGAGCATTTCAAGTTGCTATACATCAATACAACCATTACAGCTCAATTTTTAATAATATGTCTGCATTAAGTGCATAGTAACTACATAAATTGCAAAAAAGTGCAATAAACTACCAAAATATTGAAAATCGTTTTTGTTTTTTTAACATATATTTCTAGTTAGAGAAATTTAAGAGGTTTATCCCTCAAAACTGTAAATACAAAAAAGTTGCACAAAATAGTTTCCCACCACAGGAAATTTATTTTGAGTGTCTTCATAGTTTTATTTTTGAAATACACCAATTTTTATACACTGCAGGAAAAACAAAAATTAATATTATGATGGAAATTTGCAAAAAAAGCAGCATATGCATCAAAATAAACTATTTCCAGCAGTGCAATATGAGTCCTAAGCATCCCAGAAACGACACAGAAAGTCATAAAGTCAAAGATAACTTTTAAAAACACCAGTATAGGCTCATGAGGCCTTGATGGTAAAAAACTACATTTCCGCAAAAATGACGTCACTTCCGGTTTCGGGCAGGTCATGGCGGACATGCGATAGTTCACGCTGATGAACTAGGAAGTGTTACGAACAGCTGATCAGATCGGCAAAGCGTGTTTCTGGAATATTATGTTTTTGCTGCTGCAAGTGCTTTTTATGCAGTTTTTGCAAAGCTATATGTGGAAGGAAACTGTGACCGAGGACAAGCTGATGGCATAAGATGTAAGTACAACTCCTCCGGTTTCATATGCAAAAAAAATTATTGCGCTAGCTTACGTGGTTGCAGAGCTACCAGGATTTAAAAATAGTTACGCAAAACACAGCGTGTTGCTCCGACCGGTTTTAATGGGTTAAAAATGTGTTCCTTTCTGGTCCTTAAATGTCCACAAATGCCATAAGTAGCCTCAGACGGCACATTTGTTGTACCTGTGGGGACGTGAGTGGACTGTGGATTTATCACAGCTAATTGCTGAAATATCAGAAACAGATTGCATTAATTTCTAGCTTGGTGTCATTCAGCAGTAGACCAGGCAGACTGATGGCAGACTGATGGTAGACTGATGGTAGACTGATGGTAGACTGATGGCAGACTGGTGGTAGACTGGTGGCAGACTGGTGGCAGACTGGTGGCAGACTGATGGCAGACTGATGGCAGACTGATGGCAGACTGATGGCAGACTGATGGCAGACTGATGGCAGACTGATGGTAGACTGGTGACAGACTGGTGGCAGACTGGTGGTAGACTGGTGGCAGACTGATGGTAGACTGATGGTAGACTGATGGCAGACTGATGGCAGACTGATGGCAGACTGGTGGTAGACTGATGGTAGACTGATGGCAGACTGATGGCAGACTGATGGCAGACTGATGGCAGACTGATGGCAGACTGGTGGTAGACTGGTGGCAGACTGGTGGCAGACTGGTGGCAGACTGGCTCCTTCTTATGGCAGCATTTATATCAGGTCTTAGTGACAGTGAGAGAAGTTTTTCCTATTTTATAAAACAGTTATTAATAATAATTTTGTACTGATGTGGTGTTTGGTGATTCGCACCTCTAATATCCACCTCGCCTTCTACAACAGCGAGGTCCTCAAATTGCCTGGGAGGAAACTAATGAGCCTTAATGGTTCCTGGATAGCTTTGTACAAAATGACTCCGTCAGCAGCAGCACGATTGATTTTGTTAGGTATGTGAGATGTCACGGGGCCAAAGGTCGTCTAACTTGTTCCTTCATTGAGTCAAATATAGTCGTGTCAACAGAGTTTGCTGCTTCTCAGTCAGCTCTGTTGTGAAGACTCTTCTGGTAAATATTTCAAACATGTACCAAATGCTGTCTTTAAATCACACTGCAGTGCATCAGCTCCAGCACGGCTCCCCCTGCCCGGTTTCCTGATGTGTCCATTTCCACGGTGACATTCATGAATAAAACCACCGCTGGCAGCTGTGACAGGCCAGCTTTCTAATCCTCATCTCTGTCGGTGTTTGCACTCAGAGTGAAGTTCTCCCTGCCGGACTTTGATCTCTCTCGATGGCTTTGATGGAGCCTTTTTGATCTCATTGTTTCCAGTGAGACCTGGAGCTTCTCCTGTCCAAACATTTATCTGCTGCGGGGTCCCCGCTGCTTTTAAGCCGCCTTGCTGTAACCCAAAGGGAGAAAAACACAGACTGGAGCTCTGAAAACTGCCGGAGAGCAGTTTAACCAAATCCTTGGCAAACACCGCTGGGATTCCAAGACCGTTTCCTAGTAATAACCAGACCGGGCTGTGTTCCTGGAAACACTGGCCCCGCTTCCAGGCTGCCATCCAAATGAGAGGGACCACAGATGTTGCTTTGACTGACTTTGTATAGGTTGAGTCACGGAAACAGGCTCTTTATGTTGTGCTGAATGCACGGGCAGTGAAGCTCACCTGCTTTCATATTAGACACATGAAGAGTGGCCAAAATCTGAATCTGAAGTTCACAAATCCTTCAGTTTCAAAGCGCTTCTGTCTGCACAGCACAGAGAGTGTGTTAAGCTAAAAGTAATAGGAGCCATATTCCTGCTATTTTGTGTCCCTCTGTGAAAAAGGAAGTCATTTACGGATAATAGAATGAATATATTAGTGCAAAGTGTTGCCAGAATTGCCCTGGAGGGAACCATTTTTTCTGCACTTTCACTCTGTTAGGAGTGTGTTGGATCCCGCACTCTTTAGAAAAAAGCTCGTACCTCCGTCTGCCACCGTCATCCATCCAGTATCACTTTATTGGTGGTGTTTTTTCTTCTGGCTGGAGCTTGGCGTCGGCAGTTTCACTCGATGGCGTTTATGTTTAAATAATGAAAAGAGTCAAAGATAAACTGCTGCTGATGGAAGTCACAGACGTCACTATTGATTTGACATAGCATTTTAATGTAGCTGCCCTCACTATCTGGAACCAGTTTGCCAAACTGATTAACCCTTTAAGACCTACCATAGAACCAAGTCGGCCAGAGCTTATATTATATTTTTACATGCTGTGGAGCCATTTTTGGTAGCATTTCAAGTTGATATACATCAATACAACCATTACAGCCTAAATTTTAATAATATGTCTGCATTAAGTGCATAGTAATTACATAAATTGCAAAAAAGTGCAATAAACTACAAAAAAATTGAAAATCGTTTTTGTTTTTTTAACATATATTTCTAGTTAGAGAAATTTAAGAGGCTTATCCCTCAAAACTGTAAATACAAAAAAGTTGCACAAAATAGTTTCCCACCACAGGAAATTTATTTTGTGTCTTCATAGTTTTATTTTTGAAATACACCAATTTTTATAAACTGCAGGAAAAACGAAAATAAATATTATTATGATGCAAATTTGCAAAAAAGCAGCATATGCATCAAAATAAACTATTTCCAGCAGTGCAATATGAGTCCTAAGCATCCCAGAAACCACACAGAAAGTCATAAAGTCAAACATAACTTTTAAAAACACCAGTATAGGCTCATGAGACCCTGATGGTAAAAAACTACATTTCCGCAAAATGACGTCACTTCCGGTTTCGGGCAGGTCATGGCGGACATGCGATAGTTCACACTGATGGACGTAGGAAGTGTTACAAACAGCTGATCGGATCGGCAAAGCGTGTTTCTGGAATATTATGTTTTTGTTGCTGCAAGTGCTTTTTATGCAGTTTTTGCAAAGTTATATGTGGAAGGAAACTGTGACCGAGGACAAGCTGATGGCATAAGATGTAAGTACAACTCCTCCGGTTTCATATGCAAAAAAAATTATTGCGCTAGCTTACGTGGTTGCAGAGCTACCGGGATTTAAAAATAGTTACGCAAAACAGAGCGTGCTGCTCTGACCGGTTTTAAAGGGTTAATGCTGTGATTGGTGTCCAACCAGTAAATGAGCAGGGCTGATGTGGGCTGTCAAACCAGCATCCTCCCAGTGGTGTCTGGGCCGACTCTCAGAGATGGAGAAGCTCCGTCATCTTGTAGCAGCAGCTTGCATCTCCTTCAGGATGATTGCTCGATGTCCCGGTGAAGCTTGTTGCTGTTGCAGACGCCTCAGAGCTTCTTTAGCCACGAAGCTTTGACCAGCTCACGTTCATCAAGACGACTAAAACCCCAAATCGTCATAAATAGTTGGGCAGTTAAACTTTGTGTTTCACAGCTCGCTGGGCTCTGCTTGGAGTCATTGACAGGGTTTCCACTCGTCCCGGTCGAGCGCCGTGATGCCACATGAGTTCACGTTGAAGCCTCCAGCACACATACCTGAAGCATAAGCACAGACATGTGCACCAGTCCTCCTCATTGACTGGCTCTTGCTGGCTGCACGGATGTGGTTTTGACTCAGACCTGACTCGTGAGCAGCTCTGGCAGAAGTGCCTGAGTTAATCATCAGGAAACCGGGACAGGGAGCAGCCCGGGTCAGCCAGCGGTCCCGGGAGGAAAGGTGGAATGATGATGATGAGGCGATGAAGCAGTGGAGAGCTGGAACATGAAAGCTTTAACGGTAAGTGACGGTACTGACGGTGATGCAGATGGAAGACACGAGTATTCTGATCATCTGCGTTTCTTCGAGGTCACTTTTTACAAAACGGCCTTTTGTATTCCAGGAAGCCGTGAGGAGCGGGTGATGGCGCTCCGGGTGTCCTTGTGCCTCTGCTGAAGTTTGTCTATTTAAAGCTGTGGCGTGGCTCTCCATGTGAAGGCCTCTGACTCACGCCTTTACGAGGCTCTTCATTTGTACTCTGTCGCCACGCGCCTTCACAAACACTCTTTTCCTTCTTTGTCCGAGTCCGCGCTCGCACGAGCTTCCCTACAGCTCCTGAATGTGCGGCTCAGGGAGGTTTTCATGCTACGGCTTTCCAAAAATCCCTTTTATTAGTCGCTGAGTCTCAAGGCTGGAAGCAGCTTAACAGATGCTAGCAGCAGGTTTCTGGTGAAACGGCAGCGTATATATTCAGCACAGCTAATTACACAGTCGCTGTGGTCAAATCGCTTACAAAGAAGGTCACCGACTCGTGAATCTCTGACCTCTATGTGGGCCGTTTGATGGAAACGTGTGTCTAGACCGCGAGGCATTATCGGTATGCCATCCTCGAGGACAAACTGCTGAATGGACAGAGCGCTAGCTCGGCCTCGTTGTCCTTGAGGTGCTTTGTGGACGAACTGTAACTCAGCCCATTGTTTCAGGTCGAGGCTGCTTTATTTTATTTATGGGCGTGTGAGAAAAGAGAGAGGCAGAGGAAGGACACCTACACGCCGAACACTGGACGTGTCCCTCTGAGTTACAATCAAGCAGTTGAGAAGACGGCTACAGGCCGGGGGGGGGGGGGAGTATGCAGCGTTTCCCACAGTCGCAGCGAAGCGGTCGGGAGAGGGGCTAAATTTAGGATGAATGAGCACAGTTCATGTGTTTGTGGGACGTTTCCGTGGCTTGAAAAAGTCAGCAGCGTGACTGGACGTGAGAGAGGCGGCAGAAGGAAGCGCCACAGTCGACGTGAAACACGAAGCAGAAATACTGCGCGTGGTTAAGCTGAAGGCGACATGAAGTAGCCTTTATAATGAGCACAAAGCCTCCAAACGCCAACGTTTGTGTGTCGTCAGCAGCAAACAGCTGCTTAACTGTTTCTGTGTCCTCACTGAGCTTCTGATTGCTCTCGCTCCCAGACGCTGGCAGCGTGAAGTGCATGCTGGGAGTTGATGGCTGCACGTCTGTCACTTCAGTCACTGACTTCGGTCAGTGCAGACTTAAAGCTCTGTTTTTACAGTAGTTTTGTGTTTCTGTGCAGCTGTTTCCTCCCTCCTGCACTTCTTCTCTGCCGGTTGCAATATTTGATTAGATACGGAGGCAGCCTGCAGATAAAAGGCCTCTGCACGTTCCCACAGTGTGCTTCCTCTGTTTCCTTCGCTGCCTGTTACCTGCGATGTATGTGGTAGCTGACAGTTGGCTGTCTCGCTCTGCTTTTCTTTCCTCTCTCCACGCTCAGCTGGTCAGGTTTGTGTTTCTTCTCCGCCACTGAGCTCGGAAGGAGACTCGACGAGAACTTGGGAGAGCTCCGGCAGCTTCACGCTGAGCTTTGAACAAAGAAGTTGCTCAAGGTTTTGTTTTTTGCTTTTTCATTACATTTCTGCCCGAGAATGACGAGCCTCCGTTCACCGTGAATAACACAGTATTTATTTTACACTCCTGCGGCGTCTGTTGTTCAGAGAGGGCGGGTGGTGTCCGGATATTGTTGAGCACAGAGCAGCTTTCACTGTTCAGTGACTGAACAACAGATGTTATCAGCAGTGGGGTGAAAAAGAAATGCATGAAGTATAAAACATGGTGAGACTGAGACGTGGAGGAAGACTGTTCCCATCTGAAGCAACGAGTGTGTTAAACTTTATTTGGGAGCTCGTCATGACATCACTCCGACCGGGCTTCACAAACAGCTGATCGATCTGGGACTTGGTGCCCAAGCAAGAAGAACCAGGAGCTGGTGGAAGAGGCTTTGCAGGAACGCCATTCTGCAAAATCCTCAAACGACTGAGCCAATCAGGGCCTCAGTCTGTGAGGCGACTTTGGATTAAGAGGTTGATCTGTGGTTGGTTGCTGGTGGGATGCAGGTCGGGGCTTGATTAATCCCGGCTGGGTCTAATGTTTAAAGACACGAACCCCCCCGTGATCCCACCACCACAGATTACTGAAGATGCATCCCAGAGAGATCATCGAGAAGATGGATAGATGCATCTTTCACGCGCTGCCGGGAAGCCGCTTCGCTTCAGGAACCAGATGGTGGGAATGTTTGCAGGAACGGGTCCCAGCTGAGTTGGGGGAGAGAGAACCGACGTGCAACCAGATGTTGTTGGTTTTGGTGGTGATGTTTAATGTCCACAAGCAAGAAGGGGACAAACTGAAGGGCCGGAGAGTGCTGCTAAGTCAAAGACAGGAAGTAAAGCAAAAAGCTAACAGGAGGACTAAACTACAACCTGCTGACTCCTCGTCAAGAAGAAAGCACCACTGCCTTTGCTCCTGGTGTGTGCAGTGTGTGTCTAAACCCGGCCCGGCCTCAGGCAGCAGCGAGTAACTGCACCCAGTATCTGCCTGTTAGCAGAGCACATCCTCCCAGTGTCTGCCTGTAGCATTTATGCACTGAATCACAGGCAGAAAGTGCACTGCTCACATTTAATCACAGCCCACCCTGAGTCACAGCCCTGCTGGGCTTAAATAGGGCAGCAACTCGGAGGACCCACTGATTGGTGGGTTGGACTCGGCTCCCTTCCAATCAGTAATAAGTGCAGTGAGGAAGCGGAGCGACTGGCAGTAGCGTCACCGGGGCCAACGGACGGCACGGTAACATCTACACGTCCCCCAAGTCACTGTGAGAGTGGACGATTCCCCAGAACAGATATGAGTGGAACTGTGAGCCAAACTAAGAGACTGAGATCTTATTTAAGGTTGAACCAGTGAGCACGAGGCCCAGCAAGGCCGGGCGCAGGACTGCTCTTTGTGATAAACTAGGCCCACGCATAAAAATGATGCACCACTCGTGGTCAAAACGTCACTAATAACGCTTTGCAGCATGAAGCCGTTAGCATGACTTAACATCACGTTCTTTTTAATGGCCACCAGGGGGCAGTACCACAGAGCAGTGGAGTTTATGCGCCCGTTTAAAGTCGCACTGAATAAAACATTAAGCACATTTGTAAATTATGATAATTCCAAGAGTCAGAAAGGAGATTAGGATTCATACGCTAACGATTTATCACTCACGACTCATTAACCGAGGAGTGTGCTCATTCTCTCATTTACTCAGCTCATAGCAGGAATATGCAGCGGCTGCATCCATGTGCCACAGTGTGTCCTGCAGTGACATCAGGCCTCCTCAGTTGTTACTAAGATTCGCTCTTTTTAGTTTTAAAATGTGGGCTCAAATATGCCCGACACAGTCTGCTGTTTGCCCTTTAATGCTATAAACGTGCTAAAGGAAACTTCAGCCTAATCGAGCGTGCTTCCTGAATCTGACGCCATCTACGCTCTGCTAGCGCCTGGAACGTCTCCCATCTGAACTGAAGTTCTCACAGTGCTGCTTATCTGCAGTATCGGTGGCCGGTCCCAGCCCAGCTTTATCTCGCTGCCTGTAGCTTAATAAACAAGGACTGAGTAACCAGCAGGCAGGAGAGGACACATGGGAGAGGTGGAGGTGGAGGAGCACAGAGATAACAGGAAATCTCTCACGCTGTCGTCTCCCTTTTTCGTTTGCCTCCCTCCGCACTTGTCACGTCTCCCCTGCCACCTCACTCTCCTCGTTCACATCAACTTCCTGCGACTTGTCGATCTGCGTCTCTGCCTGCATATCTGTTTCCTTCACCACCTGTGCGCCCTCCTATCTCCTCCCCAGCCGATCCAGCGCAGCTTCCAACCTCTCGGGGTCGAGCGCTTTCACCAACTCGGCGCACGTTTCGTCAGTTTGCGTGTCCGAGGACGTGCATGCACACGTTTGCATGTGGGTGTATGCGTGATCCAGTTTGCCCCCGCGGGGACCGCTCCATCTCAGCCGGATTACATTTTATAGTGCAGACACAGGAGGAGCTTTAAAGGAAATAAAAGACCTTTGAATTAAAGCCCTTCAGCGAACCGTGATACCGTTTACACTTGGAAAGTTGGCCTCTGGAGGCTGATTGTGGAGTTAATTATGTCCCTAAAAGGAAATGGTAAAAATGTGAGCGTGCAAATGAAAACAGCAACGCAAGAGTGTGACCGCTGCGTAATAACAAACGTTTACATTTTAATGCACGGAAATATGCATGCACGTTTTTGCAGCTTTGGCGTGATGGTCTCACCTGTTTGAGGATAGTAAGTTTTAGTATTCATTGATTAAATGTTTCACTGTTGGAAACTTGATGTGCAAAAGGCTCAAGCACCTCTAATTTCTTTATATTTTGCTCTGAGCACGAGGCATAGGTGCATGAATGTGCTGAAACATGAGCAAATATATATGAAAATCCACTGCAGAGGCAAAAACAGAAAAGTCGATATTTGGTTCGAGCGCCTTTATTCTGCAGCACAGCCGGAAGTTTCTGAGGACCCATGGAAGGATTAGGAATAGTTGGGAGTAGTTCAGGAACAGTTTGGGACTGACGTTCTTTGGATGTTTCTGCCTTCTTGTTCTGTTCTCTGACACGATGATCCGTCACTGCTTCATGATGCTGAAGTCTGGGCTCTGACGAAGCTGATCCGTGACTAGTATGTGTGTTTGGGATCATCGTGATGCTTTCCAGAATGAATTTTATGCTGGATCAGAATCTGATGGTATTTTCTCAGGTTCATGATTCCTTCAACTTTAGCGAGATCTCCAGCACCTCTGGCTGAAGTGCAGCCCTGTACCGTGTTGTTGTCTGCAGGCAGCTGCTGCTGTACCTCGCTCACGACCCTCCTAACATGTTGATTGCTCGCTGAGTTCTTGTGTAAGTTTCATACTTCAGCCTGTGTGCTGTAGTTTTTTGTAGCTCTGTCACTTGTTCTGTTCAGTATGGATGCGCTGCACATCGTGCTGAGACCACGTTTGCAGCTAATAGCACTTCTGCAGGCACCGTGCTTCTGCAGAAATGCTATTTTATGCCTGTCAGACTGTGTTATCTTTGGCATTTTTCATCGTTTCAGCTAAAGAAATGGAAATGAATGATGTGTTTTTGGCTTCTTGTAACAAAGAGCCTAAAGATACAATTAAAACTTTGCCAGCTTTTCTCTTGTGTGTCGACTCGTTGGTCGATCTTCTGAGTTGGGGCCTTTTTATGGTTCGAGGACTAACTGACCTCCTTTGACAGTATCACAGTATCAGCTTAAAGCACTTGTTGCAGCTGCTGAGTTTGCATCTTTTGCTGTGAAGTACAGCCAGACTTTGACCGCTTCGCCTTGGACATTTTTAATCTGTAGCTCTGCTCTAAAAGAACGTACGTACCTGGACCCGCCTACTATCCTCGGAAACGTAAAATGATTGGCTAGAATCTAAAGTGTATCACATCTCAGGAAAAAAAAGCACTGAAATGTGCGCTGCTTTTCGGTCTGGTTACTACTGTTTATGTCAGAACTGGGGATACCGGTACCCATCCCTACTCGTTGGTTGATCTTCTGAGTTTGGGCCTTTTTATGGTTCGAGGACTAACTGAGTGAAAAAGCAGCCCAGAGAAAACCGTGACAGACCTTCAAAAAACCTCAAACTATTACTCAACACCACAAAAATTATGCAAAAGATATGAAACCTTGCCCAGTTCTCATGAATGGGAGCAACTGGTTTTATAGTCAAAGTCATAATTCTGGTCTCAGTGAGATTTTATTTCCCGTGCCGTGCGTGACCACTGGTGGACATTAGCAGCAGGGTTGGTATTAGTTCACGGCACCAAGTCCACGAATGTGTAAAACACAACAGTTTGATTTCACATAAAACAGTCTTTTATCCTTGTGTATAAATAACTTGGCACCAATCAGGGACGGCTAATTCGAATCCACATTTTTCTGGTTGGTTTCCAGTATTTTCTGCCTCCTGCTTCTCTCAGCCCACTCGTGGTTGTATTCCAAACCTCACGTCTCATATACCACCCCACCCTCAGCCATGCAGTGCACTGACAACCACCCTGTAGGGAGGAGAATGAGGTTTAGCCACGCCGCCCGAGGTCGGTCCTGGCTGTCAGCATGGAAACTCTGGAGACGCCAGCATGGCTAAATTAGGTCCTCAGCTGCTTTATTAGCGCTGAACTCTGGCTCAGGTGAGGGCCTCTCCTCTCTGCCTGTAGTGTAACTGTAAGCTGGCTGGCCTACTTTCTTAACCAAACTAAACACGCCCATGTTCTTCGTCCTGGACGAGGCTGCAGCTGCTCCAAAGAGCAAAGACATTGTCGGTTTACTCCGCAGGACTCGGCCAGGCTGAAGCGATGACTGGCCTGAAAATGCCACTGCAGCATTTAGCCGGTGCCTCTATTAAATGTGAAAGGAGGTTAAACTGCTGGGTGCAAATAAAGGGCAGAGCTCGCAGGATAAAACAGTCACTGTTTGATTAATTTTGCCCTTCAAAACTGCTTTTTATTATGGATTAAACGTCAAGTCGTCGCAGCTCAAACGCCGGTAAAATAAACTCTGTGAGGGGGAAAAGCAAACACTTCTTTTCTGCACTCGGCGCACCGACTCGGTCTTCAGAGTTTTCAGAGCAAATGCTGTTTCATGTCTGTGATTAATGTATTTTTAATGGCCGTTTGTGAGCGAAGCACCCACTTGTCTGAACCTTAACACCGCTACTTGTGCCGAACTCTTGAGATAGACACGGAGAGGCGTGCGGATTGTTCGAGTGCCTCGCAAACCGCATTTTTCTGCCAAGCTTCTCCTCCAGCACAGAGTCGACACAACTGGCAGTCCAGCTCACGAGTGCTTGGATGATATTACCCACTTCATCTTCAGCTGCCACGTGGAGTGGATTCAGAGTAAACTGCGCCGAATAGTTTCAGTTGTAATTTGTGGCCAAACGTTCACCTGCTGATCTTTAAAACCAGCTCAACCAGTAACTACTGGAGCCTGACGGATAGCCGATGTTTTTAGGCTGATACCGGCTTTTAAAAATGGAAGTATCGATATCTGAACCAGTTACATGACGTCTCCACAGCTCGGAGGTCTTTTTGTCACATGACCAGACAAACTCCTGCTGATTAACCCTTTAAGACCTACCATAGAACCAAGTCCGCCAGAGCTTATATTATATTTTTACATGCTGTGGAGCCATTTTTGGGAGCATTTCAAGTTGCTATACATCAATACAACCATTATAGCCCAGATTTTAATAATATGTCTGCATTAAGTGCATAGTAATTACATAAATTGCAAAAAAGTGCAATAAGCTACAAAAAAATTGAAAATCGTTTTTGTTTTTTTAACATATATTTCTAGTTAGAGAAATTTAAGAGGCTTATCCCTCAAAACTGTAAATACAAAAAAGTTGCACAAAATAGTTTCCCACCACAGGAAATTTATTTTGAGTGTCTTCATAGTTTTATTTTTGAAATACACCAATTTTTATACACTGCAGGAAAAACGAAAATAAATATTATAATGCAAATTTGCAAAAAAGCAGCATATGCATCAAAATAAACTATTTCCAGCAGTGCAATATGAGTCCTAAGCATCTCAGAAACGACACAGAAAGTCATAAAGTCAAAGATAACTTTTAAAAACACCAGTATAGGCTCATGAGGCCCTGATGGTAAAAAACTACATTTCCGGTTTCGGGCAGGTCATGGCGGACATGCGATAGTTCGCGCTGACGTCTATTCCAACGTAGGAAGTGTTATGAACAGCTGATCGGATCGGCAAAGCGTGTTTCTGGAATATTATGTTTTTGTTGCTGCAAGCGCTTTTTATGCAGTTTTTGCAAAGCTATATGTGGAAGGAAACTGTGACCGAGGACAAGCTGATGGCATAAGATGTAAGTACAACTCCTCCGGTTTCATATGCAAAAAAAATTATTGCGCTAGCTTACGTGGTTGCAGAGCTACCGGGATTTAAAAATACTTGCGCAAAACGGAGCGTGCTGCTCTGACTGGTTTTAAAGAGTTAAAACTGCAGAGATGAAAGCTTTAAAACTTCAGTGGGCTCTCCTCTTCCTCTAGATTCTGACAAAGCTGACAGCTGATTATATTTGGCCGTACATCCCGACTCTGGGTGGCTTTTCCAGGAACACTGGGAGGAACCTCGGAGACTGGGATATGTCTTTCAACACGTGCATTAAACAAATGTAGGACCGCTTCCAATCATCGACAGGATGATGCTAAAATTAGAAACATCTGCTCTCAGAGTGACTCTGTCGCCAAACGCTGCTCAGAGCAGATCGTCTGATTGTTGGCGTGTCTCTCAGCGCCGTCGGGTCTTTACTTTACTGTAAAGTACCCCGAGGTGACTGCTGCTGTAAATTGGTGCTAATAAGATAAAACTGACTTGAGCTGATGTTGATTAATTGCTAAAAACTCATAGAAACCTGGTCTGTATGCTACCTAAGCTTGGTGAGGGACCTGCAGACGCACAGCTTCCTAAAACTGCAAACATGCTTTAGTGCAGCATGCAGGAATATGATGCAAAGCTAACGTTTTTATATCAGAGTTATTAGCGACACGACGCTTGGTGCTCATGTGAGACAAATGCTGTCTGAAGCCCTTTAATGTTGCAAAGACTAGAGGTCTTCCTGTTGGTCCGATTGTGAGTATTTGCGTGACTGCAGATGCCACAAGGAGTTGAGATAAGCTGGAATTCCGGTTCATCCTCTCGAGAAAACAGGATCTCATTCCAGTGAGGGAGTTTCCCGCTCAGAGCCTTGTTCCAAAGCTCGCAGCGGGCCCTGCAGCCCGGGGTTGGGTAGTGATGACAGAGCGACTGCAGATGGACGAACATCAACACACGCCTGCACCTGTTGTCGTACTGAAAGCGAGGGGAGCCCGGCTCGCCACGTGGGGTTAAACACCCTGCGGCGTCGACATATTCATGAACAGAGCCTCAACTTTGAGACAAACTCAAGCCCCCTGCCTTACTCCCACGCATGCATTCGCTGCTTAAAGCGTTCAGGAATCCAGCGTATCATGTTCCGACCTGATCTAATGCGCCCACCGCGGGCAGCGATCTGTCCGGATCTGCTGCCAGGGTGCCGGTCTAAATTTAGAGACACAACTGAGTGAGTGTGGTTGGAAAGGAACGCCTTCCCTCCACAATCGGAGACATCTGCCTCTCTGAAACTGAACACTGCTGGGTGCTAATGCATGCTCATGCTTGATTCATGCGCTCCATTAGTTTGTGAGCTGTGATGAAATAAAGATTTCAGGAGGCTTTCTAATGGAGACTCCTTGTTTTCTGTCATAACGGTGAATCTGTTTATTAAACACGTCCAGATTTTCAATCAATGAGGTCGACATTTGACCCAAAAGCTCAGGTTACACACTGCTCCTTCTGTTTGGGAGGGGCAGCCAATCAGAAGAGGGTTGGCTTGAAGGAGGCGGAGTTTGTTTCAAACAGTTAAACAAACAAAGGGTTGCATTCATGTACATAAGGATTATTTTGAACTGTGAGTCATGCCGAGCTTCTCTGAGTAATAAAATCTGGATCTGGGAATGAGCAGAAGGAATCTGACAGCTCCGGGGTGTAAAAGCGAGCGCCAGCATGTTGACTTTGTCTGTGACGGGATGTTTGCATACTGACACGACAGCGAGAGCAGCGACCTTATCGTGCGCTCGCCAGCGAGGAGAAGCATGCTCGAGCCTGCGGCCTCACTCGGCAGATCACATGGTTGCTTTGTCAGGACAGTCATGAGTTGTTCCAGAAGTTCGTGTGTGTGTGTGTGTGTGTGTGTGTGTGTGTGTGTTTCCATTCCACTCTGTTCCACTCCTGCAGAGCTCGGGGTAAACCCACATCACCCACAACAGGAAGTGAAGCATCAGTTGGCTGTAATGGCGCTGTGGCATCCCCCAAGTTTGTGCCAAGTGACTCTCACAGCTCCTTACAGAGCGGCTCTATTCTTAGCACATGTGCATGAAGCTGCTGTTAGTCTCTGAGCCCCGTCGTTCCTGAATGAAGCTGAACTGAGACTAAAGTGAGACTAAAGCGCTCTTATAGTAACTGTATCGCTGCTAAAGCTACGTGGACCAAACGCTGAGCTGGAACGTTCTCTTGAAGGTGGATGTTTCTATGTTTTCAGAGACAGATGTGGATAAGATGAGCGACCTCTGCTGGTTACAGTTACATCTTCCTGCTTTGTCTCTGTTTTAGTCACAAAATGATGGTGCAGATAATATGATTTTTTTCTTTAGTCGACTAAATGAATGAATAAACAGTTGAATCACGGTGAAACAAACGTATTACTGGAGCCTTTTCATCACTGCCCAGTTCCTTTTCGAGAACAGACATGAAGTCCAGTCCTGCGTATGGTAAATGGTAAATGGACTGGTTCTTATATAGCGCTTTTCTACTCATCTGAGCACTCAAAGCGCTTTACACAACTTGTGCATTCACCCATTCAGACCCATTCGCACAAGCACATCTTTCTAAGTGCTTTCTAGATAACATTCACACACATTCATACTCCGATGGATGCATCGGAGAGCAATTTGGGGTTAGTATCTTGCCCAAGGATATTTGGCATGCAGACTGGGGGAAGCCAGGAATCGAACCACCAACCTTCCGATCAGTAGATGACCTGCTCTACCACCTGAGCTACAGCCACCCTACAGCCACCGTATCTATTAGGGGTGCAACGATACTCGTATATGTATCGAACAATACAACATTTTTTAACTTATTTTAATTATTTTATCAACTTTCCTTCTGACGGTGCTGTCTGTGTTGAGCGCTCAGTGGATCTGCGCTCGACAGTGCAGCCTAGGCGGAGTAGTCGAACGCAGATTCACTAAGTGCAGGGCAAGCTAGCGAGACAGAAGCTAAGCTCGTTGCAACATGGCAAATTGAACCTCCCCCACCCTCATTCAGATCTGGCGTTTGGAACTATTTTGGTCTTCATGTGACGTATGACCCTGAAGGTAAGCGCGTCATGGACAAAAGTATGTTGGATGTGCCACGCAATGCTCAATTACATGGGTGGGAACTAGTGTGTTAGCGCAGTTAGCTCGTTAGCGCAGTTAGCTCGTTAGCGCAGTTAGCTCGTTAGCGCAGTTAGCTCGTTAGCGCAGTTAGCTCGTTAGCGCAGTTAGCTCGTTAGCGCAGTTAGCTTGTTAACGTGTCAGCCGTCCAGCCCCATGCACGGCGATCCGCGGTAGCTCGTTAACGGAGATTTGCCGTGTTGTGGCGTTAATGTCATTTCACATTAACGCTGACAGCATCCTAGTGCAAAGACAAGTGGAAGCAGACAAAAACAACAAGCATGCATGCTACAAACTTTACCCGAGTCATTTAGACAGCCGTTAGCACATGATTCTCCTTATGGGGACCTGATATGTTTAATATGCTGCTGAGAATATAGCCCAGAAGAAGCGTATAGTATAGCTTTTATTTTGGAAAGAGACATTTCTCTGTAATAAACTCTCTTTTCCAAAGATGAGTGATTCCTCAATCAGATAGATTTTTTTTTTTATTACTTTGTTGTTTCAGTAACATTAAATTTAAAAACTGTACTTTTGAGTTAAAATATATATTTATAATTTTAATAATGACAAATTAAAAAGGCATGAACATTTTTTTTGTATCGAAAAAATATCGAACCGTTAATTTTGTGTATCGTTGCACCCCTAGTATCTATGCTAGCCACAGAGGCTGAAGTGCATCCAAATATGTTTCTAAATATCTCGATTTTCTGACTCGTTTGTCAGCTGTAGAACAGAATTGGGGGAAGAGGACTGAATTCTGCTTTTATAGGCAAAGTTTAATAAGCTACACTTCCTCAGTGACTGTGTGGAAATCAAAGATGGACAGCGATGTTTACGGCTCTACAAAATTCAAACTGCCTTGATGTTTTTATGAATTCAGCCACTGCACGTGTCAGCCCCGTGGGTCCCTGATTGGTGGAATTTCTCGTGCAATCGGCGCACACAGACTCTCCTGATTATTAGAGACTGTTGATGATAAATGTTAGTTGTCTATATGCATTCTGTTTGCCGTCATCCTAAAAGGAGGCAAAATAACTCAGTGGATATTTCACTTACCCACAGGTGTAGTCCAGCGTCATTAATGGTGGACGGTTTACTTTCACTCACGCGCAGCACGAGCTGTCAGCGTTCACGTGTGTTAGTTAAATAGAGACACAACATGTCTAATATTGTGTGTGTTACTGACTCGGTGTGAGACGTGTACTGTTCTGCCACTTGTTTGGTCATTCCAGCCCAACGGTGGGACCTCCAGGCCTCGAGGGTCCTGCAGGTTTTAGATCTCACCCTGGGTCAACACACCTGAATCAAATGATTAGTTCATTAGCAGGCCTCTGGAGAACTTCAAGACATGCTGAGGAGGTCATTCAGCCATTTAAATTAGCTGTGTTGGATCAACAACACATCTAAACCCTGCAGGACACCGGCCCTCGAGGCCTGGAGGTCCCACCCCTGCTCCAGCCGATGTGCTTTGCTTCAGTTACCTGTGTCAGTGCAGAGTCTTCCTCCATGGCCTACATGCTCGTCTTGGTATGAGAAGTAGCTCCACCCTCACACACACAAACGTTGGGAAAGCCGTTCAGCATTATTGGGTTTAGGAGGCAGGAGTCTGTCTTTTCACAGAGATGTATAAAGTGGGACTGAGCCCACTCATGTCGTCGCTGAAGGAGCTCGGCTGCTATTTTTGTGCTGCTTCATTTTCAAGGTTTTGTTTTGGACTCTAAATCCAGAGCTGCTGAATTGTAGTCCCGAGGCCGTCTCAGGACTACAGACCACCTTCCTGTCAGTAACTACACTCACGTTTATGCTTTTAGCTCATGTGGAAATAAGGCGAGCGTCAGCGCGAGCCGGACAGTGAGCATTACATCATCGCATCCTGGATTCACTCTGAGGGGAGACGAAGAACAATCTTTTTTTTTACCTGACTCCCAACATTTACACCAGTGGTCCAGAGCTGCACCGCATCATCCAATCACATCTCTTCACAACTCTTCTTCACACTCTCTCTCTGCTGGTTACCAAGGAGACAGTGGAGTCTGAGAAGTGGAGCGATGGTTTGGCGTGGATGTGTTTCTTTCTTTCCTTTCTCTTTTGGCGTCCTCAGAGTGGAATTTTACCACCTGGACTCCTGATCGTCTGCTATCGTGCTGCAAACGTGCACGCTCGCAGGCCGTGCACGTGCAGCCTGTGTGCATGCATCCATGTAAAAGAGCAGTTGCGCCCGTGGCTGTGTCACCTGATCCCCGCCGTCCCACCTGTTCTCACCATTCTCTCTCCCTCGGTGATCCTGTAACTCCCGGCAGGTCGTGAGCACGCTCTCTCCTGCCAGGAATCTGTCAGCGGCGACAGGAAAACGTGTATTTCAGGACAAGCTTGGACCAGCCGGAGAGCGTCTCGAGTAATGAGCTGACCTTGATCCGAGTGGATCAGTTCAGGCTGCACCGGCAGAGTTTGAAAAGGAGGGTAATTAGTTTGTTGAACTGAGAAGGAAAGCTGACATGACGAGCCTTACGGTTACGTCTGTCCTCTCAGTGTGTCGCACCTGCACGCAGGTGAGCACGTGCCGCACCTTACATCTTTGCCTTCATTAGGAAAGTGGAAACGGTGGCACAGTCACACTTCAAACCTGTGAGTGGTCAGTGGATTAGTGGGAAAAAATCAGACAGGAATTCAATGAAAAGGTGGAGGCAGACTGACAGATGGACGGGGGAAATGGGATCAGGCGACGGATGTTTCCGGAGTGGGCGCTGGGGATTAGTGCGAGTGTTTTCTGGGTATCTTCTTGCATCCAGAGACCCACCCGGCTGTTTGCTCGCTCGGTTCCCCGCGGCCTCTTACAGCTTTCAGCCATCACACAGACGCGGCCGACGGCTCCCATCGCCTGTTATACCTCTTTATGGACTTCAGCCCCCTACACACACGTGCACACATGCTCCGTGCACACACACACGTGCACACACACACGTGCACACATGCTCCGATCCTGTAGGATGTCTGCTGCAGTGCTGTGCAGCCTCCTCACCCTCGGCATCTGTCCTCTGCTGTTTTTGCTTCCTCTCTAATCTTGATTGATCTATTTGAAGAGTGGAAACGAGCAGGAATCTGCTGCGTTCTCTTTCTCTTGACTTTCTCCTGTTTTTGTTTTTTCTTTGTCTTAATGCTTCGCTCTGCACGCTCCCTCGCTCTGCGCCTCCTGCTCTGGTGTCAGCACTTCTCTCACCATCTTCATGTCGTTCATGCTGGTTTGACCCCCGTGAACCCTGCGGCTCAGTGGACTTGTTTTGTTTTTTTTATTGATACCAGCGTGCAGCTTTGGGACTGAGGTGTGCGCTCGATATGTTGCACAATCACCCCTGAGCAGAAAAACAGTTTTTAGAAGCGTTTTTAGTAGATTAAAAGGTAGTTACTGTGACTGACTGAGGCTCTTACTTCATATTTAAGTCACCTTCATTGTTTTTGTTTGGGAGACTCAGAGGAGGACGTTTGGTATCAGCAATACGTTTGCTGCTAACATGTTCCAGCAGCTAACCAGATACAAAGAGATCTTAATGTGTTGAACAGACACTACTGTGGTGATGCTAAGCTAACTGCTACTGGTCTTTGTCCTCATGTTAAACCATTGTCTTTTTCTTTCTTAAACCTGATTGGTTACCAGTCCTGTGGTAGCTGGGATAGGCTCCACCCTGTGCTGTGGGCGTTTAAGTTAGCTTAGCTTAGGTTAGCTTAGCATAGAAACAAAACAGAAACTTGGCAGCGTCAGGTCTTAACCTACATCTGCACTTTAGCTCACCTTCATATCTTCCTTTTAAAAAGGAGTTTTTTCTCACCACTGTTGCCAACTGCTTGCTTGTATGTTGCTGTTATATGATTGGAGGGTTTTCAACTTACAACAAAAAACACCTTGAAGCAACTGCTGTTGGAATACAAATAAATACCATCCATCCATCTTCATCCGCTTTATCCGAGGCCGGGTCGCGAGGGCAGCAGTCTAAGCAGAGAGGCCCAGACCTCCCTCTCCCCAGCCACCTCCTCCAGCTTATCCGGGGGAACACCAAGGCGTTCCCAGGCCAGCCGAGAGATATAATCTCTCCAGCGTGTCCAAATAAATACATTTATTATAAATAAAGGTGAATTGAATTCATATCCAGGGTTGGTTTATAGCGTTTACCTTTTTGTGGCTTCCCACAGGGATGAATAACTGTCCTGGTGCTGCGCGAACTTTGCTGCAACTTTACCTTTTCTGCTGCTGTGACAGCATTGCATCATTTCCCAACCGTACGGTGTTTGAGAGACACAGGAGTGAGCACCTCGTTGATTTCTTTAATAAATATTAACTTTGTGACAATAAATCAGCTGCCTCTCCACTTTCTTTCTGATCGTGTGTCATTGTCTCGGATAACTGATCTAAATCTTTAAGTTCACCTTTGTTACTCTTTATCCCCCAGTGTTCCTCCTGCATGGTGTTTGTCTTTACATCCACACATGCGCAGCAGATCGTGTGCATTTATACTTGTATGAACACACAGCTAAAGATCTCCTGCTGCAGAGGCCTGAGGCTGAGCCGAACCCATTTTTCTATATAAATAATTAATGACAGTCAAACATTTTTGAATGTTGCTCACAAATAAGGAAACAGTTTATGTCTCTATAGCTAGGGATAAAAAAGTAACATGCACACAAGCTGGCGTCTGCTTTTAAGGAACGCCATCCTGGAATGATTTCCTGCAGGGTCGTTTATCTTTGGTTTTTCTGTGTCGGTGAGAATGATCTCTGAAGCTGCTCTCAGGAATATATTTGAGCTAAAGAGCTTGGCTAGCTGTGTTTATGCTAAGCTAATTGCCTCCCGGCTTCAGGTTTATACTCGACACGACACACGAGATTGATATCGATCTTTCTTATCTCGCGCCCAGGAGAGACGCGGATGATTCCTAAAACGTGAAGCTGAGCCGAACATAAAACTAAAGCCGTTTCCTCTCCTCGTGTTTCCACAGATGCAGATACTCGACAAGTTCCCAATTGAGGGAGGGCAGAAAGACCCGAAGAAGAGGATCATCCCATTTCTCCCAGGTGATAGTCTGCTCCTGAGCTCTCGTTATCTGAACAGGCTCCCATATTAATAATGTATGACTGGCACTCGCAGGGCGTGTGTGTGTGTGTGTGTGTGTGTGTGTGTGTTACTGCTGATGAGGCATTATCTGTGACTTTCAAATCTCAGCTGTGTTTTCGTGCCTGTGCGTCTGTGTGATGTTCATTTTTGGATGTGGAGAGCGTCTGAGTCACATTATGATCGTGCATGAATGTGACTTGATTATGCTGTGCTCGCGTGTCTGTGTGTGTGAGATCGACAACACACACACACACACACTCGTCTCTCCTCACATTCAGGTTGATGGTGACCTGCAGCGTTGGGCACGATGCTGCATGTGTGTGTCCACCTGTGTGTGTCCACCTGTGTGTGTCCACCTGTGTGTGTCCTCCATGTAGATCCTCCAGCTCCGTGTGTGCTCAGGCAGTAAAAGGCTTCTGTGTGTTCACAGCAGTTTATTTTGGTAACCGCTCTGTTTAAGCCCCGCGGCCAACACGTGGTCCCAGCATCAGCTTTATAGCCCCCCCACCCCCAGCCCTCCCCATCCTCACACTCACAAACAAAACCAATCTGGAAACCCACCAAACACAAACCTCCCACTTTGCTAGAAAGCCAGTGGCGCCACATGCAAACATAAGCGCCTGTCTGCGGATGCACGCTCAGCTCGCACTCTTAATGGACTCTTTCAGTCTGAAGTTGCAGGACGACGTTTTAGTTTCAGTGTGTTAGGGATAAGAGAAATATTTTTTAATGTGTATCTGCTCATTATATTGTTTTATGTACTTTAATAAAGGCTTGTAGAGCAAGGCCACTTTTAACTCACAAACTAAGTGCTCAGCCAGACTGAAAAACAGGAAGTTTTAAATATATTTAAAACAGGAAAAATATATTATTATATAATATAATATAATAATAATAATAATATAATAATAAATAATAATAAAATAATAATAATATAATAATATAATATAATATATTTATTTATAAATATATTATAAATATATTTATAAATAAATATATTATAAATGTATTTAAAACAGGAAGTTTTAAATATATTTATTTATAAATATATTATAAATAATATATTTATATAATAATATAAAATAAATAAATAAAGTACCAAAAAAAACCTTTATGAAGCACAGTTTATGATTCTAATGTTAGAGCTCTTGCAACTGGCGTTTGTGCAGAGGTCTCTCTCTTCCGGAAGATGATTGAATAAAAGAAATATCAATATTTTAACACACTATGAGTCGGTTTTCTTTGTTCTGTCATGGGGACAAAAGAATCGGGGTTTAATAAGAGCTCGGCAATAAAAAAAATAAAAGAAATCACCAAGCGTGCAGTTTTTCTACTGTTTTGTGTATGGAAGCCAAAAAGCGCCAAAAAAGATTTGATTATTAAATAAATACAAAAACAGGAGTGTTTGGGAGGCCACACGGTGAGTGGGTTTAAATTTGTTTATATTGAAGAGGATGCTCATGGCCCCACAGCAGGGACTGTGGATACGTTCAACATATAAGGTCCACTTAACTTCAAACCATTCTCCTGTGGCCACACTGAGCTCTCAGAGATCTTCTGCTGATGATCACGCTGTTTCCCTGAGCGGATTGGTCAGTAAGCAGCTGTTTGATGTGTGCTGAGCTCCTCGTTGGAGCATAAGTGGCTCAGAGGTGAAACACCTGCACAGGACCAGAGAATATGTGCCGTTCGATGGTGTTTAAGGTCAAACTTTCCAGGTTGCAGTGAAACAGTCATGTTGTTGTGGCCTCTGGTCATTTACAAAAGTGCGACTGTAGTGAAAGTTACTGTATGATTTTTGCATTTATATTCTGGTATCACTGCATGTCTTCATGCAGCATTTAGCATTTGAAAATGTTGCTGTAACGTCACATTAACGCTGCTCCAGGTCCAACGTTGCACTGTTTTTGTAACTCACGGGGAAAATGGGACTAAAGTCTGTGCTGGAGGATTCCCCTTTAAACAGTAATTCCAGGGATCCTCACACAGCAGAGTGCACGACCCCGGGCCTGCCGGGGTGGGGGGGTGACACAGCTGGAGTGTGGGCCTGAGATGTCATTCGTTACTGACATCTCCTGACAGGTCTGAGTATTACAGGAAGCTGCTGCTCTGCAGAATCAGCGTACATGTGTGTTTTCAGGGATGCTGTGCATGTCTCCAGTATTTACTCTTCTCCTCTGTTGGCCGTCACCTCCATCCTTATTATTTTTCTCCCCTTTCCTCCCCTTCCAGGCAAAATCCTGTTCCGGAGGAGTCATGTGCGAGACGTGGCCATGAAGCGGCTGCGTTTCATCGATGACTACTGCAGGGTAAACGTCCCTCAGCTTCTCGTCTGTCTGTGGGGGCTGTCAGGGGTCGAGGGTCACGATCCGTGCTGTCTTTCACACGCTGTTCAGATGGGGGGGGGGTGCATAAAACGTGCACACCTTAAACTGACCTCCATTATTTTAAAGTCCATCTCGCTAACGACCTCCTCCCCTCGTTTGCTGCTTTTGTTTCCAGCAACAAAATCAACCTACAAGTGACGAGCGTTTGTAGTCCTGCAGCTCCAGAGTGACTTTCCTTATCACTTCCTGTTCCCACTCTTATTAGTTTTTTTAATCCTCCATCGTGCCCTCCCCCTCTTCCTTCCTTCCTCTTGGCTCAAAGCTGCACGAGCAGAAGGAGATTCAGGCTCTGATGTTTGTCTCACGCATAATTATGCAGCAGTATTCCTCGCCTGTGTCAGGCAGGGTTACCCACAGCATTAGCTCAGTAATTGGGACTAGTTTAAGAAGCAGTTCCTCACATGTGAAGTGAAGCTGGTCCTCAGCTCAGCACAGGCGAAGGTTCACACAAAAGCCTTTTCATTATCCAAATAACCTAAAGCGCTCCAGTGTTTACAGTTGCTGCAGCGAGCTGGTGTTTTTCAGCCAGCACGCCGCACTGTTTACTTCCTGCATCCTGTTTATGAGGCAAACACAGAGGAAGAGAAATTATTCTCCAAGGATGGGCTCCTCGGAGCCTGCGGGGTGGAAACCCGGCCGGCTGCACGTGGCCTCTGCTGTGGATAATATAGGATCGGATGAATGAAACATGAAGGCAGCTCAGACTGTGGCAATTTAAATAAAAAGCCTACGCCGTACATATGTTGTGTATATTTCACGGTCCAGCACGCCGAGCTGTACGAGAGTCAGTCCTGCAGCTGGAGCCAGTCACATCATTAAATATAGATGTTTAGACTGACATGTGATCCTGTCTCTGACTGCTTCTGTGTATGAACAGTGATTAATTGTGTGTTTGTGTTCTGCAGATGTGTAGCCAAGCACACACGTGCAGTAGTCTGTATCATTCAGCTTATATTGAAACCTGAAACAGCTCCAGAAACAAAGATCTACATTTAAACTGATGTTATTTGTATTTATAGCACTCTGTGGGAGAAATACAAGCTGCACATAACTCTGCTATATTTTCACTTTATAGAGATTGAATAAAATCTGCTGTATGTCTGAGAGCTGGTGCCTTAGACCTGCAGTGTCTCTACTGACCAGCAGGGGGCGCTGACTCTGAATGGCGATGATTCTAACTCTACTCTTTATTCTGATGAGTTTATTAGCTCGAGCGCTGTTTTCAAGTCTTGCTGAATACAACATAATGTGCGTTTGTAATTTATTGTCCCGTTTAGAGCTGAGAAAGGAGGAATCAGGGTTTGCTCTAATATAATAAACAGTTTTGATTTAAACTCAAACTTATTTTCAAGCTGCTTAGGTAGAGTCTGAGGAGGAAACTGTGGCGCGTCTTCAGAGAGGCGCTCACTGTCTCTCTCTCTCTGCAGGCGCTGGTGCGACTCCCTCCTCAGATTTCTCAGAGCGAAGAGGTGCTGCGCTTCTTCGAGACGAAGGCTGAGGACATCAACCCCCCCGTGGAGTGAGTGAAGCACACTGTGGACAAACACCGCACACACAGGTTCTGTATAGGCTAATCCGCTGGCTAATTTCTGTAGCTGAATCAGCTTTACACCTTTCCAGGTGAAAGTGGGTGTGGCTTAGATTGGCATCACTTTTAAAGGAGGGCTATGACATCAGCATTATCAAACTTGACGTGTCACTCTTCCTCTCAAAGATGAAGAGTCGAGTGTAAAAGCATTTAAATCAACAGCTGCTCCGTGTTTCAGGGGTTTAATCACATAACCAGCTGGTGTCGTCACTGTTAGCTGAGCGTAGCTAACGTTAGCTGAGCGTAGCTAACGTTAGCTGAGCGTAGCTAACGTTAGCTACTGTTTGCTAGCTTTACTGTATGACAATTCCACTTTTGTCACTAAGCTAAATGTTGTTATTAAAGCAGCTGAAAGTGTTGGCAAAGTGAAAATATGTCGTTTTCCTGGTTAATTAGCAACATTTTGATAGCCATCCGCTGCATTAGCATGTAGCTAACTGTACACACTTCATGGCAAAGGAAGCTAAAATCATTTAGATGCGTGTAGTTTGTCGTAGAAAAAGGAAGTTTTTACTGTTTCTTGGTCAAATAAACTACAAATCCACACAGGAAGTTGAGCGTAGCATGTTGATTAGATTGCACAGGTTTACAGCCAAGATGCCGCCACAGGAAAGGCAGCTTGTTTGCTCTGCCTCCAGCCTGGATTAGTCTATGCAGTACACACACACACGTGCATGCAGACACTGTAAATTGCTGGCACTAATTGCATTGCGCTGCATGCAAACATGATGCTAAACGACGGAGTAAATCTCGCGTGTTGATTGATAATGTTCAGCTCAGATGTTCCAGTACTCCCAGCACTCACTGGCTCAGCTCATTGCCTCTCTGTCTGTTCTCGCTTTCTAGTCTAGTCCCAGTTCGGCTCTTTCTCACTGAGTTCGTTAAAACCTCCTAGCAGGCCAGGCGGAGAGGGAGGGAGGGCTGTTGTAGGGAGAGCAGTTGATGGATGTGAGTGTGGGAGGAGGAGAATGACTGGTTTCATAGCAGGAGATGGCCCCTTTGGGTAGTTGTTAATTAGAGAACACTCTCCTCTCCAA
The DNA here is from genome assembly GCF_056152115.1 of Neolamprologus brichardi. Classification (NCBI taxonomy): domain Eukaryota; kingdom Metazoa; phylum Chordata; class Actinopteri; order Cichliformes; family Cichlidae; genus Neolamprologus; species Neolamprologus brichardi. Next base: position 36,214,535 of record NC_142109.1, on the reverse strand, counting down.
ACCTCAAATGCCAGTATCACAGTATTCACTGGTAATGTGCTCCTGTATGCACTGAGACAGCCGTGCCGCTCCTGCTCCATCCAGGCTCCTCTTCTCTGCACGCCTTGCTCACTGACCTCTTGCTTTCCTGCGTTTGCCAGTAACGGAGCGTCTCTCCTCGCTCATTTTCCTCCTCCTCCTCTAACTCTTTGTGTCTAACTCACCCTCGTAAATTCAAGTGTGCTTAATTGACGAGACGGCTCAAGGTTACAAACAACGGCGCCGACACGGTCGTTCTTCGCTCAGCTTTGGTCCCCTCGCCGTCCACACTCTGTCACACCTGCGGTCTCATCTCTCCCGTTTTTCTCATTTGACTTCTGCTCCTCCTCCTCTCTCCTCCAGCCTCCTGGAGAAATCCCATTAATCTTGTTGCCAGAGTATGTGGGAGATGAAGTCATACATGTGGAGCATCAATAATGTGTGCAAGCACTGACCTCATCACACGCAGCCTGTTATCCTCCATCTGTTGCACACAGCGGTATGCAGAATTACTTTGAATACTTAATTTAGCTCGTCTGAAACTGAACGGATGCCAAAACAAGAAGCAGCGCGTGAAAGTTGTTAAAGGACTTTCAAGGATGTGCGAAACACCGACTAACAAAGTGCACTAGGCGAAGTCTGTGCACACAGAATGAACGGGGGTACAAAGGTTGATCCCTGAGGAACGCCATGATTAAGGGGAGCACAGGCGTGCTGCAAACCTTTGCTTACGTAGCGTGCGTTTCAAACCTACAGCTGCCACTGAGCAGAGCTACAGTCAGACGAGCAGCAGGGGTGAAAAATGACAGCTGCAGTTCCTCCAGTGGCCACTTGGAGGTCGGCTCTAAAAGTGAGTCAGTCTTCATAGACTTCCATGTATAGATTTAAAGTTGTTGTAGTCCCACTGAGTGACAGGTGTAGCTGCTAGCTCTCTGCTAAGCTACACCTCAGCTAACTGGGTCCCTGAACTGGACCAGTGCACCTGTTTGTGCTGTTGGAGCCTTTTAATGACATCATGTGACCAATAATATGGCTGCTGCAAGGTTACTATAGTGACAGACCTTTACAGAAACCTGTGCTTCAGTTTTGGTGAAATTCAAGGATTTTAATTGGATGTTACAGAACACTAATTAGCAGCATTTGTTATTATTCTTATTATTATTGGAGCTAGCTAATAGCATAGCAGTCCAGCCTCCTCCAACATGGTCAGTGATGTCTTTTAAAAAAGCCACATGGCTGTTAGAGCTGAGGATAAAAGAAAGAAACACCTGCTTTGTTGCTCTGCATGGAGATTCGGTTGGATTTGTGATTTTTACGGCAGCTCTGTGTTTACAGGAAGCGTAGCTGGGACAAAAATCTGAAAAGCACCTTTCTTTCCTGCTTTCACAGCTGTAAATTAAAAGGAAATGCATTTCCCATCAGAGAAGAACATCGCAGCACAGTTTCCCTTTTATTTCATCTTGTGATGAAATTTAATTGTAACAACCAGCTGTTACAGAGGGCTCTTTCTAATCGCCCTGCCATTTACCAAGTAACCATTTAATTTGGGTATTTTATAAGAAGAAAACCAAATCAATGCATTAATATTAAAAAAACAATCAATGTGCCCAGCGTCAGGGCAACGAAAACCACATTTGAACTCATTTTCCAGTGAAAAAAGCAAAGTCTCATTTATATTCATTGATCACGTTCAGATTGAAACCAGCTATAAATCAGAAGTGAATCTAAATGGAAACACACGCATTTAAGGTTTATGCATGAAATTTTCTTGAACGTGGAACGACAGAGCTCGCAGGATGTGAGGAAGCACTTCGGGTAGATTTGGATCAAATGGAGCTCCAACCTCTCCTGGCCGCTCGGCGTCCCTGCAGGCGCTCGCGCCGCCTTAATAACAGAAGGAAATACTCAGGAGGGGGAAGCGCCCGCCGTCTGCTTTAACAAATAGCTCTGCTCGGTTAGTTAGACGTCGTGATCCAGACGACTCGACTTGTGTCTCGGCTAAATTGGATGGGCTCCTTTCATTCCTTACCCATAATGCATCTGCTAAATGAAAATGAACCATGGGGGAGGGGGTGTTCGGCAACCAGAGTGGCCATTGATTCCAAGCCATGATTGGACAGTGTGTGTTTGTGTGCCACAGAGAGCTGTGGAAGAAGAAGAAAGGCGGCGTGTGAACACACCCCGCTGTGTGTGTGTGTGTGTGTGTAGGTGTGTGTGTGTGTGTAGGTGTGTGTGTGTGTGTGTGTGTGTGTGTGTGTGCGCGCACTTTCACGAGTCAGGTTTTTAGATCAGCTGTGGACACTCTTTGTTTTCACCGCCTGCTTCACTCTGTCGTCACCCGGAGCTTTTCCAGCAGCTTTCCAAAGAACCATCTGCAGAATTAAATGGAAACCTCACCAGCAGGGGGCAGCGCTTTACTAGTGGATATTTCTCTGTAGCTGCCCCCAGCCTGCCTGTAAATACGAATGTGTTAGGATACAGTGACTCACCGTCTGGTTGTTTCAGATCTCAGGAGTCACAGACTCTGAGACATAAAGTCACATTTTAAAAGTTTTCAAACTAATTTAAACTCATACGTTTAAAATTGGGACTTCCGGGCACCTGTTGGCAACTTTCTGCCAATCTGTAGTCCAGCAGGACCCAAACATCCTCAGCTGATCGAAGGCGAGGCTGCCTAGTGGAGCAAGGTGGCCTCATCCATTTTTATATGGTAGCACCTCTGCAGACTATCGAGTATTAAATAACAAGCAGCCGGAATAAACCACCAACACTCTCAACTAAAACTCTTCACACTGGGACTCTTAGGAGTCGAAGGTTCAGGTGTGATACCTGATGTGTGCAGTAGTGGTTTCCTAGCAGCAGCTGAGACGATGTGATGAAGGATTTGATGCTTTTTGCAGCTGAACGTGAAGAAACGTTTAAAGTCGTTGAGTTTTTTCTTCATGTCTTAAGTTAAAGATGGGCTGTTGCTTCTCGCTATGAAATGGATTCCAGGAGTACCTGAGTGGTTTGCAAAACCAGCTCACTACAGCAGAGAGTGCAGGAAAGCCCACAGTAACTATTGGCTCCTGTGGTGATGGTCAGACACTGCAAACCTGCGGTGAAGGTAAACGATGGCTGCTCGGAGGAATCAGAATCATCTGTGTTTGTTGTGTTATTGCTCAGTTCGGCTTTCCTCTGATCACTCCCACAAAACTAACAACAGGACCGAAAAGGCTTTGAGTTTGTCGGTGTCCAGACTTTAGTCTGCTCGTCTACTTCCTGTCCCTTTCACACATTTATTTCTTTAAAGCAGAATTTTTGAGCAGTTTTAGAATATTTCAGAAATTGTAGCCAAAAATGTTTCAAATCACTGGACCAGCCAGCTTTGATGCTTCATTTTGCATGACCTATTTAATCCAAATATGAGAGGTCTATTTGTTAACCCTTTAAAACCAGTCAGAGTGGGCACGCTCTGTTTTGCGTAACTATTTTTAAATCCCGGTAGCTCTGCAACCACGTGAGCTAGCGCAATAATTTTTTTGCATATGAAACCGGAGGAGTTGTACTTACATCTTATGCCATCAGCTTGTCCTCGGTCACAGTTTCCTTCCACATATAACTTTGCAAAAACTGCATAAAAAGCACTTGCAGCAACAAAAACATAATATTCCAGAAACACGCTTTGCCGATCCGATCAGCTGTTTATAACACTTCCTATGTTAGAATAGACGTCAGCACAAACTATCGCATGTCCTCCATGACCTGCCCGAAACCGGAAATGACGTCATTTTTGCGGAAATGTAGTTTTTTACCATCAGGGCCTCATGAGCCTATACTGGTGTTTTTAAAAGTTATGTTTGACTTTCTGACTTTCTGTGTGGTTTCTGGGATGCTTAGGACTCATATTGCACTGCTGGAAATAGTTTATTTTGATGCATATGCTGCTTTTTTGCAAATTTGCATTATAATATTTATTTTCGTTTTTCCTGCAGTGTATAAAAATTGGTGTATTTCAAAAATAAAACTATGAAGACACTCAAAATAAATTTCCTGTGGTGGGAAACTATTTTGTGCAACTTTTTTGTATTTACAGTTTTGAGGGATAAGCCTCTTAAATTTCTCTAACTAGAAATATATGTTAAAAAAACAAAAACGATTTTCAATTTTTTTGTAGTTTATTGCACTTTTTTGCAATTTATGTAATTACTATGCACTTAATGCAGACATATTATTAAAATTTAGGCTGTAATGGTTGTATTGATGTATAGCAACTTGAAATGCTCCCAAAAATGGCTCCACAGCATGTAAAAATATAATATGAGCTCTGGAGGACTTGGTTCTATGGTCGGTCTTAAAGGGTTAATAAGCCTAAAATATTGATGTGGATTAACCGGAGGATTCTGGCTCCAGGCAGACGAGAGCGAATCACCAGAGACCATCTCCACTGAGCAGCATCGGCACCGCTGCTTCCCCGGCTGCTGACGAGAGCGTTAGCATTACAGCCAAGAGTTATTTTAGCCTATTGTCAAGAATTAGCACGTGAAACTGGAGATCTAATCGTGATGTTAAAGTTTATTTTCTATAAAATACTAATATAAGTACACTTCATGTTATATAGATGCGTCAGTGTAGCTATAAATGTCCTCACTGTGGAGGTGAGCGCAGTGACTAATTCTGTGATGTCACAGGAAACTGTATAACGGCGCTCTCTCTTGGTTGTAGATGCCGCTCGCTGCTTTTATCCAAGCTGTGAAATACGGTTGGCGTGCAGACGTCCTCGCTGCCCGGTGCTTCTTAAAATGCTCGACACGCTGCCAGAAGGCGCCGCTAATCTCTGAACGCTCTGAACGCCCGCACGTGTGTTTATCTCCTTCCCCACTTTTCCTCTCACCCCGCGTAACGAGGCGGCGTTTTGATGAGTCGACATAATTTGGTACCCGAGTGCTAATTGGAAAGAAAGCGAACGACGACAGCTTCTCATCAGCTTCCAGCCGCAGAGAAAAGAAGGAGGACGGGAAGCTGACGGGTGCACGGGTCCCCAACACTGATGAAAGGACCTGATGTTTCGCTCATCATCAGAACACTTTTGATCAGACTGAGCTTGGAGCTGATTATTAGACGTCTGTGCTGCTGGACCTGTTTGGTGGACACTGTGTATCTGAGTGACTTTGTCAGGTGTTTCGATCACATGTGGGCCGACAGGTTTGGAGTATCATGATGAAAACTGCTCAGATATGAGTGACAGCGTCCTGTGAGGGGCTTTGAAGAAGATTTAGACGATAGCTCTAGACGAGGGTCCAGAGTGTCAGCGGTCTGTTGGTTCGTTAGCTTGCGTCGAGGTCGTTCTCTGGTCTGTTTGAAGCGGCGCAGATGAGAAGGAACGCCTTAAAGGCTGATGGCGATGAATCTCAGCTGGGTGCAGGGTGGAGTACCCACTCTGGGAGAGGAATCGCGTCCCGAGTGATGGAGGTGAAGTATGTTCAGGTCTTGTTCTCAAGTGACGGCAGAGATGGATGCCACGCTGGCCTGTTTCAGTAACCAGAGAGGCGGAGCCAGAGACCAGAGGACAGATCCAGGACATGAATCTGGAGGAGGTGACTGGGGAGAGCGAGGTGTGGACATCTCTGCGCCATGTCCTGGGTGGGTAGCAGAAAGCAGATTAATGGATGGATCCGAAACCATGTTTATGTCTCAGCTGTGTCCTCGTCCTGCAGTCTTTCCGTCATCCAGGAAGCATCCGTCTCCGTCCTCTCATCCTCCCAGTGTCCCGTCTGCTGTGAGCTGCAGGCAGGCGATGTGCTCACTCACCCGTGATGGATAAGCTGCTTCAGTATCAGGGCCGACGGGGGTTAAAGTGTGTCAGAGTGGCGAGGAAACGGCGACCTCGTGCACCTCGCACAAAAAGACACGCAGCATCATCAGAGAGGGTTTCTTCTCCACGCCTGAATATTCCTGCACGTTTGCAGCGACGTCAGCGCGCCTCTTGTCTGCTCTCAGCTCGGTTTCTTTCCCGCCGTCGCCCTTCACGGATGCACTCGTTCACCCTGATGCAGCGTCTGACTCACGAGCACTCGCACACTTACTCGCTGGGCGCTGTCAGCCTGGGGAGGGAGCTTCCTACCGTAATAGCTGACTGCATGAGAGTGTGATGAATTGAGCGGGCCGCGGCAGCTGAAGCTACTGTGGTGATGAAATGTGTGCACTTTATCATTTCCTGCAAAATGAGGAAGGAGAGCAGGAAAGGAAAGAGGAAAGGGGGATCTCCCTCGGGGGGAGGAGGAGAGCAGGTCAGGAAGGAGGAAGGAGGGACGTTATGATCCGGTCGTGACGTCTTATTCTTTATCGGTCCTTCATAAAAGCTCGTTGCCTTAACTGTAGTCGGTGTGCTGTGACTGTGATCTGATTAGAAAAGGAGCCGCATGCCCGGCAGGGCGGCGCAGGAACCAGCGCCATCAATCAAAGCTCCAAAAAGAGCGGAGACCCCGAGCGAATCCCACCGTCACGCTGTCCGTGTGTGAGCGTCTAAGCAACGTCGACCCCTGTCTGCAGAGGAGCGTACTGCAGCGCGGTCACAAGCGGGACTCTGAGCTGATGTCACTCTCCTGCAATCGTCAGCTGCTCCTTTTTGAAGTCCGGCAGCCTTCATAACAAATGAAGTTTTAATGGAGCCTTAGTTGGATCGCCGCTCTTCTTCTTTGTTTGCTTTTTGATGCGTCGAAATGCCCTGAAAGAAAACCGCAAACATGTTTCTCTCCTGTGATGCAAAAGCCTGATATCAAAGCAAAGGCTTTGTCTTTGGAGCTTTTATGTCTCCAACACATCATCTTTACAACTACACACGTTTTTCACACACAGGCAACGGCTTAACTCCTCCAAACATCAGACTGATGCCTCTGCTCTGGTTTCCAGTCTGTGTGCTAACGATGCTAAATGATGATTGCTGAGGTAGAATATTAACCCTTTAAGACCGACCATAGAACCAAGTCCGCCAGAGCTTATATTATATGTTTACATGCTGTGGAGCCATTTTTGGGAGCATTTCAAGTTGCTATACATCAATACAACCATTACAGCCCAGATTTTAATAATATGTCTGCATTAAGTGCATAGTAACTGCATAAATTGCAAAAAAGTGCAATTAAGTACAAAAAAATTGAAAATCGTTTTTGTTTTTTTAACATATATTTCTAGTTAGAGAAATTTAAGAGGCTTATCCCTCAAAACTGTAAATACAAAAAAGTTGCACAAAATAGTTTCCCACCACAGGAAATTTATTTTGAGTGTCTTCATAGTTTTATTTTTGAAATACACCAATTTTTATACACTGCAGGAAAAACGAAAATAAATATTATAATGCAAATTTGCAAAAAAGCAGCATATGCATCAAAATAAACTATTTCCAGCAGTGCAATATGAGTCCTAAGCATCCCAGAAACCACACAGAAAGTCATAAAGTCAAACATAACTTTTAAAAACACCAGTATAGGCTCATGAGGCCCTGATGGTAAAAAACTACATTTCCGTGAAAATGACGTCACTTCCGGTTTTGGGCAGGTCATGGAGGACATGCAATAGTTCGCGCTGATGGACGTAGGAAGTGTTACAAACAGCTGATCGGATCGGCAAAGCGTGTTTCTGGAATATTATGTTTTTGTTGCTGCAAGTGCTTTTTATGCAGTTTTTGCAAAGCTGTATGTGGAAGGAAACTGTGACCTAGGACAAGCTGATGGCATAAGATGTAAGTACAACTCCTCCGGTTTCATATGCAAAAACAATTATTGTGCTAGCTCACGTGGTTGCAGAGCTACCGGGATTTAAAAATAGTTACGCAAAACAGAGCGTGCTGCTCCGACCGGCTTTAAAGGGTTAAAGAAAATCTCATTTTTCTTCATCTGACAGGAAAGTTTTTGCACTACAGCTCAGCTCAGAGTCATGAAGAACAGAAGAGTCCACCTGAGGAGCCCTGATGCTGTAGATCGTGGCGGTTTGAGCGCCGGCAGGGCTGACGTCACTTTTATGCCACATCTGCGAGCACCAACTGTCTGCCATCTATAATCCAGTTTTGAGATCCTTTCCTGACGCCTTAACGCCCACTCACATCATGGGCCAATCACATGATAGGGTGGGGCTAGGTCTGACGATGGGTTCACCTGAAACCTTGGCTGATTGTGACCCACAATCCCCTGTTTTCACACCTTGCTTCATGTGATTAGAGGATCAATAGGAGGCCCATGACCCTCTTGGGGGGACACTTAGAGCTGAAGAAGCTTCCCGGACGAAACGTCTTCTAGAAACTTAAAGGAGTCCAGACGCTTTTCTTTCCGAGCTCCTTAGACTACGATGACCTGGATGACTGAGAACCTTCACAGACATCTTCAAGCATTAACAGCTCATTCTGCTGATATAAGAACAATACTGTTTGTCCCTGACACAGTGGGGGTGTCCACCTCAGAGGCTCGCTGTGAGTTCAAACACCTTCAGCTGAGCTAACGTGAGCATTCAGGAGTCTAAGTGTTTAAATGTGCGAGCGGTCTTTAGGACAGTAATCTCAGTCGTTCACTACTCCCTAAAAACTGGCCACACGGTGGCGTACTCTGCATCACAAACCACCCGGTGGAGCCCACGCCTCCTCCGGCTTCATGTATAAGTGTATCGAGCTCTGGCCTCGTAGCCGAGCCTCTCTCTGAGTGAGATATATTTCCACCGTGTGGAATTTCTCGGCCGACCAAAGCTTCCTGCCCTCCTCTCCGTCTGTTTTCCCCTTTTTTCTGAGACATATTTTATTCCCTCTTCTCTTACTTGGCGTTTTTTCCCGCAGATCTTGCATTTTTATCGAGTGGATTTGCATGGCCGTGGGCAGCGATTTGTTCTATCTGTCGGGGCTCACGGTTGGTAATCGTATAACTATCAGCTTAAATGGAGAACCCGTCCTCTGCGGACCATAACGTTGACAAATCACTCTGTTATTATGCGCCTGCTGTATTTGAGCCACGGTGGAGGCATCGTATAGGCCGCGGTGATGCTGTCATCGATCATCGCGCCCCTCACAGCCCTCTCTGTGAATACCAATAGGCTTTGACCTTGGCTTGTGTCTGGCGGGGAAGAGATGCTGCAAGATTATCAGATTATTGCTGGATAAGGCACGAACTCGTGCGATTGGTCAGTTTTCGGGCTCCCAACAGGGGGCTGCTTAAGAGGCAGCGTTACCCCTGGTGATGGGGCTCGTTGGGAATAGTTGTGGGCGATGACGTGTTGGTGTAACCCAGGAGGCCTCACATCCAACGTGCTGGTTCACGCCACGTTAATGACATCCTTCTTTTATTGAGGTCAGCGGGGTTAAAAGGTCGGGCTCTGTTCCCTCAGAGGAACTGAATCACAGGCTGAGCTCATCTCCAGATTAAAATGATTCTGCATTTAAGCCTAAATCACAAAGAGTTGAAGGTGAAGGCTACAAGGCCGAGCAGCTCGATGTTCCTGTGACGACCCCTGACCTCTGACCCTAACCTGCACGATCCAGGTCATGATTTCTGAGCTCGCTGCTGATGCTTTGAGCGCTGAATCGCTCTGCAGAGCGTGTTGAGGGGTTTTTAAGATGAACCTCAGGCTGAAACACTGACCTCGAGTCTCATATTTCATTCACTCCTCGCCTGTCTGCTGCTTCTACCATCTATTATTAGATGGTAAAGTTACAGGACAAAATCAAACATTAGATGGTGTCAACTTGGAAAAAATGATGGAAAATTCATCGACGGATAATAAAAGAAACACTTTTGAGTAAATGATTTTGCTATTTTCCCGATCAGTCACTGAGAAGCGTGCGGTGGAGACGATCAGGAGAAACCAAACTGAATGCTCGAGCCTTCAGCTGCCTGCTCCATCTCTTCTCTGCTCGCCAAGTGTGACGGCGCTCCCGCGTACAAAGCGGTTAATTGATTCCTCCAAACCCATCTGGACAGCTAATGCCCAGAGTGAGCCGCAGTCTTGTTGTGGCCCCGAGAGTAATGAGGGGGTCCTCGGGGGGCTTAGAGTAGGCGGGCTCACGGGCGGGAGGTTGGAGCTGAGGTCTGGATTTGACGAGGCTTAGAGATGACCTCGGCGGGGAGCGAAGCAGCGAGAGGCTAAGGCGATAATCTGGGGAAGTGTTTATTTACTGGTGGTGCAGGGCGGCCTAGCAGGAGGCCAATGAGAATCATTAAGTAGCATCCATTATGCTAATAGTGGTAAACACATCGATTAGCCCTCTATCTGCCTGCCCCACTCATACGCTCTCATTAGGAAATCCGTCGTTTTTCATCCACTAAAAAGTTTCTTTTGTAAACCGAAGCCGCTGAAAATCAAACAGCAGCTTTAGGACGAGACTTACAAGCAGATACCAGGCGCCTGTGACCTCTGACCTCACTGCGCTGGAGCTGCTCCGTGTAATTCCTTTCATAACACGAGGTTGCGGTGCTAAAGATGTAGTATTTGTTTAGCTCCGTTTTCTTTAACGCCAGCCTGTTGTTGAGACTTCAAGGGGAAGAAATCCAATATTCAGCGAATCTTTCACCCTGGACCGAAGCTCTCAGTCAGCTGACCGCGTGCCACACGCCATCTGTTTCGTTTCAGTCGATGCTGAGCGCTCAACGCTCTGGAAATGATAAGAAGTTCTCTGACGTGCTCGCGCTGTCCTGTGACTTCTGGGCGGTGATGTTTTCGTTCTCTCTCTGCTTACCTTTCACGCTGAACGCCGTCATTTATTTCGACTGTCGTGAAAACACCGCCGCTATCGAAACATCCATTTTTAATGATGCACGACTGATCGGCGTGAACATCTGTGCGCTCAATGATCTGTCATCACAGGTAGTTTGTTACAGAGTCTCAAACAAAAGCTCATCAACAACCTCTGAACTCTGTCGCAGGGACCAGATGAGCATTTTCTCCCAGCACTGCTTCCACACATGACCTCTGACCTCCTGCTTCCTCTTCTCACCTCCAGTAGATGTGAGTAGAGAGCTGGCGGGACTCTGGTCACTGGCTAAACTCTGGAGCTTGTGTTTCTGTTCTCCCAGCTTCTCTTGGTGCTCTTCCCCTCGTTTGTGTAACGCTTTACAGATGCCTCCAGATCCAAACCTCGATAAATAAAGCAAAAGTAGCCAGCAGCGCTCCCGCTGGCACGTCCTGGTTCAGCCAAAAAGACTGCAGACGCTCTCTCTTCACAGTAGTTTATGCTGTAATTAACTGCTCTGTGTCAGTATTGCTGTAATGTGCCTGTTGAGCTGCTTCATGCAGGTCTGAAAGCTCACACATGATACAAGCTCACCTTTATTTATGAACAGACGTGCTGTTAGTTACTCTGTTAGGATCTGATGGTGTAAGAGAGCTGTGCAAACGTCTGCAGCTGCACCAGGACTCGCTCACGTTCAGCTTCTCTCCTGATTGGAACTTGTTGTTTAGAGCGTTTCGAGGTTGTATTTGCCTTTCAAACCGTGCACAGCGTGAATAGCTTAACAGGCTCCCAGGGAGCTCGCTAAAGCAAAGTGCTTTTCATTCTGCTGCGGTTTTCCTCGAGGAAAAACCCTCCTTCGCTGGCCCCGTCCTCACCTCCTTGATAAGTTACAACCAGACATTTCCAGGTCTCACACTTGCACCTATTGTGCTGCCACTCGGTGGAGATCGTTTACCGTTAGCTTGTTCAATTAACCCAGCAGGCATGCAGCATGTGGCTGATGGAAAGGTGATCCTTTTACATACTGGGTCGTTTGGATTTGGCCTTTTCAGTACAAAGGGAGACCTGTTAATCTAACCCTGACTCCAAACGGGTTAAAAACATTTAACGTCCAACCCTGCATCAGACATTTACGTTCTCACATGCACCTCTGTTGAGTAACGTCCAGAGAAGTGCAGGGCTGCAGGGCTGCAGAATGATGTAAGACTTGGGAATAAAAATAAAGGTTATTTTAAACCGCTGCAGATTAGGAGGCTAAAAGACGAGCACCGTGCATATGGAAATGTGAACACGGCAGTTAACATTCCCTGGAAATGTAAAACATTCCCTCGCACCCCAACAGAGGATATCGGCATCTTTCAAAGCCGCGACGGAAAATCCTGAGTGAAAAGGGCAAACGTCTTGGCAGATATCCTGGCTCGGTCATTCCGAGGCATACTTTCCACTCAGACCCATCCAGACACTAACTGGTTGGCCACTGGCAGAAGTGATATCCGCTCGCCGTGTTTTAGAGGTCGTGTGTCCCGTGTAGCCCGAGATGGATGGGATGAGATGAGGGGTCAAGTCCTTGCTCACTCTGTGTCCCACTTTGGTGACAATGAAGCATATTCTGGTTGCTAGCACGCAGCGATCTTGGTGGAGATAAAGGCTTTATTCATGTGCTGCGGGCGGGCACAAAGAGGCAGATACAGCTCATCAGATCACAGGGGGCTGGAGGAAGGGATGGAGAGGAGAGGGCGCAGTGACACGAAGAATCAGGAGCTGCTGCTTCAACCAGGCGTTTGTGCCTGATGTGTCCAGCCGGGACCTGAGTGCAGCCGAGATGGTGCTCATTAACCTCGTGCAGTGACGGGCATCGCCTCCACCGCCGGCCACCCTGCTGCTTCTGCCCTCGTCAGTGTAATCAGCCGTGCTACATGACCAGATGAAGCCCCTCATTAATGAAGTGTCACAGGGACCGCCCACGCCACCTGTCCAAGTAAAGGACATCTCAGAGCTTCATTTGTGTGTGCATACATGTAAAGACCACACATGTGCCTACATAACATACTGGGGCCAAAATCTGCACCAGCTCAGCGCCGTATACTGGTCGATACTGGACGATGGTCCAGTGCAGTGACGGTTACGACTTCAAGACTTCCTGAGCTGTAATCAAGGTTGAGCTGTGTGTCTGTGAACACAACGTGTTGTCACATAAGCAAACGTCGTCTCACCTGATGAGTGAAAACGCTGCTTTGAGTCACTGGTTTGGCACCAGTGGGGTTAACACCAGCTCTTGAGCCAAGTTGGTCAAAACTTGGTGAGACTTGGGCTACGTCCACACGTACCCGGGTATTTTTGAAAACACAGATTTTTCTATGCGTTTGCACCTTTCATCCACACGTAAACGCCGTTTTCGGTCACTGAAAACGGAGATTTTTAAAAACTCCGGCCAGGGTGGATATTTTCTAAAACTCAGTTTTTGCATTTACGTGTGGACGAGAAAAACGGAGAAAACGCAGCATCAAAGGTGTGCGCATTTTTTGACGTCACACTGTGCGCCACGGTATTGCTTCGGTGAAATGAATTTCTACAATACTGTTACTGTTAATTGTCTCTGCAGTGTTTAAATGCTTACATATACACACACAGTTACTGTCCCTCCACACATACGACTCGGTTCTGCTTCTATGCCCCAGCTTTGTTTACTTTTTCCCACCGAGGCTTCTAGACTTCTGATTGGCCAACATTTCTACACGGTTAGGAATATAGCGCCACCTGCTGCTTTGGCATGTTCCTAGCAGCGTTTTCCATCATTTCTGCCTTTACGTGTGGACGGGATTATTTTTTAAAATGAAAACGGGAAATCTCCGTTTTCAAAAATACCCGTGTACGTGTGGACGTAGCCTAGGTTTGTAGGTGCCAAAGAGTTTTTATGGACAGAAGAAATCTGCTGGACATTAGCTGCTTACTAGAGAGCCTCACACGAGGTGCCTAAAGCCGTCTCCAACCCCCGAACCACGGACCGGAACCAAACGACTCACGGACCGGTACCGGGCCGCCAGAGTTGATGCTCAGGTGTGAAGTTTATGGTTTTCAGGGATTTTATCGTTAACTCTGTTTCCCCGGGTCTTTTCCCGTGTTGTAGTTGTGTCTTATTTTGAAAGAAATGTTTACAGGTTACCATAGCGACCAGAGAGCATTAAGGGTCAAAGAGGAGGATGTTACTCTCAGTGTTGTTGGTGCATTTCAGGAGGACGCTACTAATAAAGTTACACAATTACACAGTGATTTCATGTTTATATTATAGTTACAGAATACCACAGTTTGTGTCTCGGTCATTTCATTTATTTTGTTGTATTTATCCGCGACACCTTAAAGGCCGGTCCATGAAAATATTGTCTGACATTAAACCGTCGGTGGAGCAAAAAGGTTGGGGAGCGCTGAGCTGCATGATTAAACCTGCAACACAAATTGAAGAAACTTCTTAAAATTCCTTGAAGAGTTTCAAGGAAACTCAAAGTAAAGCACTTACTTACCAACGCTCCAAAAACACTCAAAGCATTGGTTACTGTCTGCTGCAGGCACTGTTAAGTTGTTTATGAAAGAATGAATGCATAAGTTTGTCTTTGTTCAGTCCTACTTTTCATTTATTTAGCTCTTAAAATGCTTTTTACTTTAATAACCCTGAGCGTGGTGAGACCAGGCGCAGGTACAAGTCAGCAGGGTTTCTGTCAGCTGATACTTCAGCAGGTTTTAGTGGATTCGGCTCTTTGCTGCAGCACCATGCAGTAGTTCTACTGCCTGTCTTTGATTTCTAGCTGTACTGTAGCAGGGATGACGTGGCTGAATCTGAGAGCAGACGAGGGTTTTATTTGTCCTCAGGAAAAGTTGGAATTCTAACAAAAGAGAAAAAGAAGCCTGGGAGGAAGGAAGGAAGGAAGGAAAGGAGGGATGATAGGAAGCGTGGATGGACAGGTTTTTATCAGGTTTCTATAAATAGCTCATTCTGCCTTCATCTGACTGTTTTCACCCAATCACCACGCTGCCTCAGTCCAAAAGTCGCTATTGATTAAGGACAGAAGCAGACTCTGCTCGCCGAACCTCGCATACGAATCTGTCGCTGCCGATTTATAGCTCAGGCTTGTCGCATAATCCCATTAGAGTCCTTTAAGCAAGGCATCTTCAACTGATCCTCCTGCTTTGAAAAGTGGGGAGAGGTCTCCTCCTCCTCTGACAGGGAGGATGAGGAGGAGGAGGATGGCGGTGCCGCTTTAGAGTCACATGACTGATTTGTGTCTGTTGCTGGGAGTGCAGGCAGCTGGCCAAAGTCGTCCCTCCCTCTCTCTCCATCCTTCGCTCTGTCTCGCTCTCGCTCGCCCTCGAACACACGCGTTCGTCAGTGCGCTGAAGCAGATTGCATGCGTGCGTCCGTGCATGAGCGCAGCCGCCAGCTTCTGCAGACACACATGTGGTGGCCCGAGCTGCCCCGTCACTAACCATGTCCCTCTTGTGTTGCTTCTCTCTCAGGGACTATGGCTCCAAGCGCAAGTCGGGTAAGTCCAACGTTTTTCTTCATAAAGTTGACTTTAACCTTCCTTCTCTTTCCACTTGTTGCTCCTTGAGATCCACATCCAGGGGGGTGTGGTGGGGGGGTTGTGTCTCATACGAGTCTTAAACAGGACTGCGGATTGTCTGCTGCTCATGTGATGTCAGTGTGTGGTTTGTAAACGAGCCCCGCTCTGTGCTTTGGGCTGGGTTCAAACAGCTGTCGGGCTGTTTCCTTCTGGCTGCAGACTTGCCTCACAGCCCAGGGTGCGGTTCAGAAATATCTAGTAGCTTTTTGGCATGTCAGAATAAAGTCGTTAGAGATCTGATGTGATCAGAACGACTGATTGTTTCCCCGAGTCTTCAGTCGAAGTGGCAGGCAAAGCATTCTGGGTGACACGCGTCTAGTTTGCTTAATGATTCAACATGAAGATGGAGGGATGTGTCTTTGTCAGCACAGGTGCGTCTGAAGGTGCGGAGATCAGCCTGATCATTGGCTGTCACACGTGGTTGTAACAGAGGTTAATAGCATTCAGTAATAAATGTTGTGGCAAAAACAGCAGAAAACAACCATCAACTGTAAAACTGTGACTGTGAACGCTCTTTAGCCTCATTAAGAAGGTATTAGCTGCAGAATAGCTGCTTAACACAGGATTGGTACATGTGAGTCACTCATATATGGGAACCCTGCATGTTTAAGGCTTTAAAGCCGGTCAGAGCAGCACGCTCCGTTTTGCGTAACTATTTTTAAATCCCGGTAGCTCTGCAACCACGTGAGCTAGCGCAACAATTGTTTTTGCATATGAAACCGGAGGAGTTGTACTTACATCTTATGCCATCAGCTTGTCCTCGGTCACAGTTTCCTTCCACATATAACTTTGCAAAAACTGCATAAAAAGCACTTGCAGCAACAAAAACATAATATTCCAGAAACACGCTTTGCCGATCCGATCAGCTGTTCATAACACTTCCTACGTCCATCAGCGTGAACTATCGCATGTCCGCCATGACCTGCCCGAAACCGGAAGTGACGTCATTTTGCGGAAATGTAGTTTTTTACCATCAGGGCCTCATGAGCCTATACTGGTGTTTTTAAAAGTTATGTTTGACTTTATGACTTTCTGTGTGGTTTCTGGGATGCTTAGGACTCATATTGCACTGCTGGAAATAGTTTATTTTGATGCATATGCTGCTTTTTTGCAAATTTGCATTATAATATTTATTTTCGTTTTTCCTGCAGTGTATAAAAATTGGTGTATTTCAAAAATAAAACTATGAAGACACTCAAAATAAATTTCCTGTGGTGGGAAACTATTTTGTGCAACTTTTTTGTATTTACAGTTTTGAGGGATAAGCCTCTTAAATTTCTCTAACTAGAAATATATGTTAAAAAAACAAAAACGATTTTCAATTTTTTTGTAGTTTATTGCACTTTTTTGTAATTTATGTAATTACTATGCACTTAATGCAGACATATTATTAAAATTTAGGCTATAATGGTTGTATTGATGTATAGCAACTTGAAATGCTCCCAAAAATGGCTCCACAGCATGTAAACATATAATATAAGCTCTGGTGGACTTGGTTCTATGGTAGGTCTTAAAGGGTTAAGGCTTGGTAGGCTGTAGAAATGCCTCCTTATGAATTATTGAAGGGAAAATGCAGGAAGTAGGCTGTGGATATGGGAGACTATGGTTCTCTTGGCCTACTTGATGTCTTGATTTTTAAGCAGCTTGAAGGTTGTGATAGGTGGTTTCCTCTGAGAAGAACACTCTGGCGAATGATCGTGAGTTTATTTTTGGCCTGACAGCACAGAGCTGAGAGACGGGTTATTATTCAGTTACGTCCACGTACCTCGCAGTGATTTGATTTCTCGGAGGCTGATTGCTTCTGCGGAAAAGCAGCTTGTGATTTCTCACTGCAGGCTCTGAGGCAGGCGGCTCCTGTAACATCCGTGTCTGCCGACGTAGTCTTTGGGATGTTGCCCGGTTGGACGGCGCCCCACTGACCCACTCGTCTCTGCTGCAGCACGACCTCAAGTATCATGAAGTCAGTCAGTGTTGCAACAGGGTGTCTGAACTTTTACTTTAGATTTCAGAGAGATTACAAAACGTCTGAAACATTTCAGTAAGTGCAAAGTAAAGGAACAGTATCTGTTAACGAAGGCAACACACTTCTTCTGTGGTTTGTTCTGGCACAGACCTGGAAATGGCAGAACCAGATCGAGTCCTTATATACCAAACATGTCAGAGTTTACACGCAGAGGTGGGGAGTTACGCAAAGCTGTCGAGCGTTCAAACGTTCACTATCTGCTGTACGCACAGTCACAGCTGTTAGTCTCGCTGTTCATTCTTCTTCATACTGCAAGTCATCATCGTCTGCTCCGTGCTTCCTTGTTAAGTTTGAGGGGACGGTTCTGTGTAAACGTGACCATTAAAGCTCATCACAGCTAACATCCAGCATGACCTTTAACCTTTCACATCCACACTGCAGGACAGCCTCTTTGTGACTCACGTGTCCTTTGAAATAATTTCACATTATTGATTTAATAATGAAGCTAACTGTTTTAGCGTCCATCGATAGCTCTGTGCCAAAACGTGGCTGCGTCCTCCTGAGGCCGATTACGACGCGATGAAGGCCGTCCCAGTTCAAAGACTCCAAATGCGTCCTCCTTTTCCCCAGATTTGAAGGATGGGTCGGGTGTGTCCTTCGTGGCCCACCATATCCCAGAATTCATAGCGCGGCCCAGCCAATTCCAGTTTCCAACAATGGCAGCTACTCAGTTTAAATATTACTCTTATTAATCTTTCTGGGTCACAAAATAAACTTTTAAGATATTTACAGGCGAGAATGTGGCTGTGTAAACTTCTGTTTATCAAGACATCACATACTTGCAAAATTGGTCCAGTGTTTTCGGAGACGTCTGTTACCCACCAGCTCGATAGCTGACCGGGAGGTCAAGGGTCACTCGAGCCGACGATAACAGCAAACTCCCGGCACATCGGTTTAACTCAGGTTAAACGTAATATATGAGTCACTTAGATCATTTAAAAATGTTATTGTTTGACTTTTTTCAGTGTTTCATTTGTTCCTGAGTAAATCGGTTTGGCTGAGATTAAAGTTACAGTTTTCACACAGCTGATTCAGCAGAAGTGTCACGTGATCGAGAGTTTACTCCAGTGTCCTGTTAGATTTTAGGTAGCAAGGAGCAGATGGCCGAGTTTATTAAACTACACCGAGACAGCGGTGATGTAATTCTGAAGACCGTCCAGTTTCACGGCCCACGTAGACCGCGGAGGCTGAGTCCACAGGAGGATGCAGCCTAGTTGGGACACTGCTAATGTTAGCTTAGTCTAATGTTAGCTTAGTCTAATGTTAGCTTAGTCTAATGTTAGCTTACTGTTAGCATTGTACTCCCGACTGCTAGCTAACAGTTTAACAGCTAGCCATACCTTCAGCTTAACACATTTCATTGATTATTAGCTAACAATATATTCATTGTATTAGTCGATACCTTTGGCTAATTCAACGATTTACTTTTTGAACAGTTGCTTATTTTATTATTATTATTAGTCAAACTCAGACGTGTTCAGCTCAGTTTTTTCTTCTCTGGTTTTTCATGTCTGACTCCTGCAGGCTCTTCGGCTCACTGAATGTCATATTGAACAAATCTCTGACCTGACTGTTCTCCACCAACACCAGGCGTCTGCAGTAACTCCTGTTTTCTGTCGTCTGCACTAATTAGCCTGATTAGGAGACCCTGGCTGTCGCTGTGCTGCGCAGACGACACGGACGATCTGCTGATGCTTTCAGTTTCCCTCCGAACTTCCAACAACACAGGACATAAAGATGAAGAACTAGTCCTTCATTTATTCCACAAACGAGACATGAAGCACAGCTTTGTGTTGGCAAAAGTAAAAATTGGTTTCTTATCATTGTTGTTTAATCGTTTATAAGATGAAAGATGAAAGAGAACAGCTGATCACTGGTGACAGCTGCAGATGCTCGTCTGTGATGGAGGGTTTGTGCGACGTGAGGCTCACAGGAAACCAGTCTGAGTGCTGGTGATTATTCTCCGGCCTTCACATTGTGAAATCATAGGCAGGTTTAGTCTGTTGCCACATTATTGTGTTTGCTGTGCGCAGAGATGATGTTGGTTGCATCTGCCCACAGCCGTCCTCCTGTTAATTTGAAACAAACTGTTGGTGGCGGAGCATCCGTCACTTCCCCCGAAGTCGCAAAAACACAAGATGTTTCAGACGTAAACTGATTGTGCAACTACACAAATTCACAACAGATGAGATGGAAGTTGCGTCGCTTGTTTAGCGCACGATGAAGGTCAGACGCCATAGACGTGATGAACAGTCAGCAGGTGTTGCTGACGCGGTCGTTTGCAGGTCGCTCGGACGTCAGGCGGACACGTGTGAGTTAAACATCGTCAGTTTGAGGGAGCGCGGCTCGTACTCCTCCATGTGTGAGGAGCGGGTGGAGGAGGGGGGCGCAGCTGTGCCGCAGGAGCGTGTTTGTTTACGTGGCGCAAGAGATAAGATTTCAGACGTGACAGCGTGTGTGTGTGTGTGTGTGTGTCTCTGTCTGTGTGTGTGTGTGTTACAAGCAGTACAAAGTCATTTAGCAGTTTTACAGTCAGTGTTGAGCAGTTTGCATGTAAGCTGTCATCTCAGGCTGCTGTTTGCACATCAGGAGCTCCTCTGTCAGCGCACACACACACACACACACACACACACACACACACACACACACACACACACACACACACACACACACACACTTTCATGCTCCATTAGCTGCCACTTTGTAACGATAAAGTTCTTGTTTTTGACTCTTCCTCTAACGTCACTCTGAGCACCTGTTTGAAGCAGTAATGATGTCAGCACAGCGCTGGTGATGATGTCAGCACAGTGCTCAGTTAAAATTGGAGGAGGTGATGTTTGAGATGGAGGCGAGCCGGGCTGGATTGGCTGAAGTGACGGCGCCCTTTGTGGGCAGATGTGATTTGAGCTCCTCGCTGAGATCGGGGGTTTCACTGGAGTTTGACCTTCACGTCTCCTCCTCGTGTTGTTTGCACACAAATGTCGTTCGTCTCTGACGTTTGTGTCGCAGTCAGACTCGCCGTCTCTCCTCGCTAAACGTGGCATCAATACGAGTTAGGTTTTGCCCGCGGTTTGACATCGTTAGTGCCGGCGTCCCCGTCGGCCGCTGTGCTTTTTCACGAGCGCTGAATCGATGCTGGTTTCTGTGATTTGTTACTGGTGCCTTTTGTGTTGGTGACGGGGTGATGGTGTATCTGTGGTAGCGCAGCGTTGGCTGGCTGTGTGATGACTCTCCAGATTAAGGCTGGAGCTTCACTTTGACATTTTTAATGGGGATTAATGGACTTTGCTTATCTGATAAATATTTAAAAGTGCTCACGTACTCCACCCAAATTTAATATTCTACTATAAGTGTCTTTGGCTCCGTCTCCACCCTCAGTGTTCAGCACCAGTTCAGCACCAGTGGGTCCCAGCTGTGTGCAGTTAGGTTCCTGCTCTGTGTCTGACCCCAAAGCTTCGACCTCCTGATTAGATAATGACTCACTGAGACATTAATCGCTGACACATTCTTGTATTCAGCTGTGCTGTGTGTAGCCGTAGCTTTCCTTGTGTTTTCTTCTGATGTTGAAATGCAAACGTTAGCATGCTAAACTGCAGCGGTGCGCATGCCAACCATTGTAGCTGCTAGCATTGTCACATCAATGGCTAACTGACATTAGCACTTAGCACAAGGTACCGCTGTGCAGACTCTCAGAGCTAGCGTCGG
Source organism: Neolamprologus brichardi (assembly GCF_056152115.1). Classification (NCBI taxonomy): domain Eukaryota; kingdom Metazoa; phylum Chordata; class Actinopteri; order Cichliformes; family Cichlidae; genus Neolamprologus; species Neolamprologus brichardi. The sequence continues at coordinate 36,193,486 of NC_142109.1, read as the reverse complement.
TGTTGACGCTACGTGCAGCTTTCAGCAGGTGCTGCTGCTCAGACGTGTTTGGTTGACTGATGGTGAAGAAGCGTGACGATCACGGCAGTTTTGGTGGTTTGCTGATCAGAGAAACTCCTCACACCAGCTGTCGGTGGCACGGTGGTGGAGGGATGATGGTTTGGGCACCGAGCAGTCGCTCAGTAGACGCTGAACACAGAAGTGAAGCCGTCTGTCTGTCAGCTAAAGCCTGAACTGGTTCATGCAACACGGCGGCGATCACAGCACAGCAGCGAAAACACTACTTCCAGATGAACTTTCATTATAAGATTATTTCCTGTGTTTACTCTTGCGGCAGATCATGTTTTCAGTCCATTTTCTCATAAATTGGTTGAAAATCTCTCTGATAGTTACATGGACACTTCAAACATCAGAAGCAAATCAGACGCAGATTTTTGGGGGAATTTAAATGCATCATATTCAGATTTCCAATCAAAGCGTTCATGCTTCCTGTGGTGCTTCATGCACTTATGCTGGATGCCGTAGTCCTTACACTCCTCAGGCAGCGCGTTTATCTTGTTGATGGACTGATTTGTCAACTTTTGTACTTATCATCAACTTGTTGACAGAAACTGGACACAGCTGATAGGCCCAGAGAAAAGGACCTCAGAGACGTCACTTCTGACTCTTAATTGCTGGGTAACGTAGACGTTTGGGGTCAGAAATGCAGGAAAATTACAGAGGAAACGCTGCCGGGTCGGCTGGTGTGTGGCATCATCTTCCAAACCTGAAAAGAATTAAGTGTCCGTGTGCGTGTTTGTTTGAAGGGGGAGAGGGTTAGTGTGGAGGACGCGGGGTGGGGAGCAGAGCTAATATCATTCAGATGTTGCGAGCGGCGGGTGGGGAATAATAACGGTAGACTGTCAGCGTGTAGGATTTGACCCTGGCTGACCTGGGACCAGCCTTGTCCCTCCCTGTGGGGCTAACTTCAATCCCGAGGCTCAGGAGGACGACGAGAGGGGATTTAGCTTTTATTATCTCACGTGAGTCCACGGAGGAGCGCCGCGGCCTCGCGACAGGGACGGCGCCCAGTACAGCCGCGAATCAGAGCGTCCGTTTACCTCAGGGCTGAATTTAAATGTGGACTCTGCTGCGCTTTATTTGATAAAGACCTGCTTTTGATCATCTTTAAACTGCTGTTCGCACAAACCTTTTTTCTGTTTGGCTTCTTGAACGTTTTTGTTCCAGTTTCTCAAAGATATTTAACTCTTCTGGCTTTAAGCTTTTCCCGTCTTACAGACGTCTGAGAACCTGCTCAGCCGCCTGCTGATGGTGTGGTTGGAGTATTCACTGCTTGTCCTGAACGACTCCCTGCAGTGCGCTCCACACTCACTGTCGTTTTATTTGCGAGTGTAAACCTGTCAGAAAAGCTCGTTTCCACAGCTTTGATAGAAACACTGTTTCGTCAGACTCGTTCACCCTGTTTGATATTCAGCTTATTTATACTACAACACTCCACATACATAAGTTTATCCTCATGTTTATTCTTTAGTGTTCAAATGAAACATTTTCACCGATTTGGCCCCGAAACAGAAGCGATCCGCTGGGGTCGGGTTAGGGCTGCGTCTCAGCCGCACGCCGCACCGTCAGTGTTTCCAGAACTACGAGACGCTTCAGATGCATTTAGGCCTCTGCCGTTGGGTTAAATAAGCTGCGTCATTTCTAGCGTTGTGGAGGCGCCTCCACGCTTTGATCCTTGCTTTGGTCTGGTTCGAGACGACGCTTTGAATCATCAGAGTGTAGTCGCTGTGTCACGCTCGCACCTCCCCGTCTCCTCTGATGCGTTGTGTTTAATTTCCTGGTTTGGGGCTGCTGGTGTTTTCGGCGTGGCGACGGGAAGGTCTTTAGAAGTGGCTCACGCCCCTCAGACATTCCTCACACAGCGATGAAGAAATGGAGAAAGATGAAACGGGGGTGGGATGGGTGTAGCGAGAAGTTGGTGTGTCATTCCTGGATCCGGTGCTAAATGTGAAAGGATCTTATCTGTGCCACGTTTTATTTCGTGTTCAGTGGGTGTGAGAGCGGCGTGCTGCAACGTAGTTTTGCTTCTGCATGCCGTCAAACTGAATAATCTCTCTCTGCTTCTTTCCTTCCTTCTCCTCGTCTGCAGTGTGGATGTACGGCTTTACAGACAGCCCGAGGAAAGAGGCCTCAGGTAGATATGCATGCGCTGCTGTGCTCGCGCGACATGCTAGCTGCATCCCTTTTAGGTTTTCGGTTGATTTCTTTTCGCACTTCAGCTTTCTCTCAACATCTGCTTTGCATGCGCCCCCCTCTTTCCCCCAACCCATCAGCTTCTCTGTCTGCAGCGTTCTCATCCATCTCCGGATGGATGGAGCTGCTGGAGTCATAAAGCAGCTGGCTGCAGAACGTGGACTTCTGGCCTGCATGTGGTGCATGAAGTGCATTGAAATAAGGTGTCAAGTCTGATCTTTCACATTTGTTTTGATCGCTGCCGCTGAGCTCCGTTAACTGTGGGAGTGCAGGAATGATGAGTGAGAAGAACAACAGCTGATGTTCCAGCTGAGAACATTTCTCCTGACTGTATACGAGCGCGTAGCTTCGTGTAGCTTCACGTATCCGAGGCTCAGATGTCAAAAGTTGTTCCTTAAAACTGTCAAAGTGCTGCTTAGGGACAAAAAGTAATTGTAAAACTTTCAAAAACATTATTAACTTAGACAAGGAATGTTTTGCAATCAGTTGTGGAATATCGAAGAAGAAGGAAACCGGTCTTTATTGCTCAGCAAGGCGTGGTTGCCATTACCGCAGCGTAAAGCTTTTAAATAGCTTTATTACTTCAGGCTGGCTTTGACTGCGTCCTCCACGTACGCTGCTCACTCACTCACACATTAATCCTACTGGAGGAGATGCTAAAGTGGAATTCCCGCCCTCACCCAGCGGTGAAGTAAATTTATGAGCATTCCAAGGTGTTCGATGCCAGTTCTGCTTCACATGCCAAGATGCTTAACTGTGTTTTAGGCGTACTAAAGCACTAAATACCTAACATTTTCCAAGATGCTTCAATGCTAGCTGCATTCTGTTTACTGCAGGACTAAAGACAGTTAACTTTAACAGTTAACACCCACTGGGGTGTCCAGACTCTCCCCTAGAGATAGGGAGAGGAGTTCGGCTGTTCAGGACAGGCAGCGAGCAGCGTCGCTACTTCATCATCTGACTGCCTCCTGGACTCCTGGGAGGACACATAAACCAGGGGTGGGGACCTCCAGGCCTCGAGGGCCGGTGTCCTGCAGGTTTAGATGAGTCCTTGATCCAACACAGCTGATTTAAATCGCTAAATAACCTCCTCAACATGTCCTGAGGTTCTCCGGAGGCCTGCTAATGAGCTAATCATTTGATTCAGGGTGATATCTAAAACCTGCAGGACACCGGCCCTCGAAGCCTGGAGGTCCCCACCCCTGGTTTATGTGTCCTCCCAGGAGACATACAGATTATATGTATGCTATAGACGGATTAAAGTTGGATCTAGCTGTTGTGATACCATCCACTGGTTTCTGAAGTCTCGGTTTGAAGACTCAACATGAGTCTTTTCAGAATCGTCATCGGTTTCAATCACAAGCTGTTTGCCAATGTCAGGATTTACAAAGTGGCCTTAATTAAGTTTTTTATTCAATATGATCCCAAATACGTGACCATAGGCTCAGAAAGTGGTTTTCCCATCGCTCCCAAGGCTTTTTCTTCATATCGCCCCCTGGTGGTCATTATGAAGAAGGGGCGTTTGAGGCTGTTCCACATTGATGTCACCTTTGAGATGTAGAAGCGGTGTCCAGAGAGCCCGGGACAGACCCCGATGACGTCTCTCGACTGGCTCGTGTCTCGTCTCCTCCCAGAGGAGCTGCTGTTTCACCACGAATCACACGTGTGGCAGAAATGGACGAATTTTTCATTTTGTTCGCTAAAATCTAGTGAAATCGAGGGTTTTGGAGTTCAGGGTAGGAGTTATCACCAGTAATGACCTCTGAGGGTCCGGTTATTGGACCAGTTTGGAAAGTGTGTGTTTTATAGTGTTTTGGCCTCACAGCACCTGTTTGTTTTTACTTCCTGCATTAACGTTCGGTTCCTGAAACTCTCGCTAAAGCGTCTCTGTGAACAACAGGATGTGGAGTAATTGCTAGTCAAGTTCATCTGAGTCTGCATGGGGTCACCTCGCCGTGGCCAAACAGGCAAATAAGCGTTTCTGAGAGGCAGCATGTGACGCGTGGCGTCTAAGAGGTTAAACACTGGAGGGAGAAAACAGAGCGGGTTAACCCAACTGCAACTCTTTCTTCTTTTGTTTCACGTAAACATGGACCCAGCCTCCTCCTCTGTTTCTCTCTAGTCGCCTCATATGTTTCTATTTAAGGCCAGCAGTGCCGACTGCTATGATTGGTGTGCTCACCCCCCCTCAGACTCCCCCGTCCAACGGCTGGCTCCCAGAGGCGGCGGAGGGGAGGCCTTTCCTCTCAACCGCACTGTTGATTTTCCACAGGGAAACTTCACCATTCCTCCACTCATTCGTTCCCCAGTCTTCCCTTCAGACGTTAGCAGCTCTGCTGTTTCTCCTTTTTCTTTCCCTCCTTTTTTCTCTCTTTCCTTCTTGGATTCGGGAGTTTGCCTCAGGTCATGGATCCTCTGTAGATGTCAGATGGAGCGCCTACAAACGTCTCCCCTCGCTTCTTCGCTTGTGTTTTGACTCCTTCCGATGCTCCTCGGTCTTTCGCTGCGGGCCAAGGGTCGACTCAGCTGTATGGCCAGACGTTTGGGACTATGCAGCCAAGTCGTGTGGTCGCATTCTGATTGGGCAGGGACGCGCAGCGGCGGGGAGCGGGGTTCGGCCGATGGAGACGTACCGGGCGCGCGGCGGCAGCGCGGTTGGTTGCGGCGGGCGTTCGCGGGGTGCCACGGCGGGCAGGTGGCTGACGGCCTGTTTCTTCCCCTCAGGGATCGACAGCTCGGAGCCCATGGTGCTGGAGCAGTACGTAGCCGTGGCCAACTACGAGCGGCAGGAGAACTCTGAGATCAGCCTGAAGGCCGGCGAGACGGTGGACGTGATCGAGAAGAGCGAAAGCGGTGAGTGGATTTTTTTTGCTCTGTTTACATGCCGAGCATCAAGTGCTGACGTAGATCTACAACCAAACATCGTAGCTCACAGGTGTTGAAAACAAAGGGAAAACACGCTTTGAACTGCTGGACATTTAGTTTGATTCTTCCTGTGGCACAAACACACAAAACCAGCTCACTCAGCGCCTCTCTGCATGCTGTCTCCTGTCCTCTTCATTATGTTTCCTCCTTTTAAAACCTCGTTATACACACACGGCTGCCTCCTGCGTCTCCTGGCTGGGCTTGGCACCACCTGGAGGCTGTTTGGCTCTGAGAAGTCGGGTTTGTGGACAGGAATGTCCAGTAATCATATAAGTGCACTCACACCACCTCGACAGAGTTTGCTTCATCAGCAGACGCTCCACGCTCTACCTTGCATTCCCCCCGTTGGAATTCTGTTCAGCGACCTCGGAGCTGGATCTGATTTTCCGTGCTAACAGCCACTGACAGCCAGCAGCTTGCACAACTCGCAGCAGAAACTCCGGCACAGACACAGCACGCCGCTGCGTCTCTCAGCTCTTATCTGTACTCTGATTACACACGAGTCCATACTCTCTGAGATATCCGGAGCTCGCACATCTTCGAGTGATTACGTGCGTTATTGAGTCCGTTTAGGCTGCAGCTCAACATTTTTCACATTTTTGTTTATTTGGCGTTTTGTTTGTTTGCAGTTTGAACACATCAGCATAAATGAGACGATCAGGAAGTCGATGCAGCTTTGTTTATGATGTTATGAAACATCGTGTAGGACGAAAACTGTTTCATTTTTTGAAAACATGACATTCCTTTGAACTTGAAAGATAATGTAAATACATGAAAGCAAGTAAAGCTGGAAAAGCTGAGCGTGTGGGGGCACACGGGCTCAGCTGACTGTACAATCCCTCGATGTTTCCAGGTCTGACAGCCAGTCCATACGTAGGTGGCGTGCGGTGAAAATCTCACCTGATTGAACTTTTTATGACTTTTTCTAAAAGTTTTGAGTAAATTGTTTAGAGTTTAGAGGTGGGTGAAACAGTTCATCATCATCCAAATGACTTCTTCAGGTTCCTCCAACCTTACAAAGAGCTCATTTGCATAACGAGCGCACCGCAGACGCCCCGGTTCAGCAATGGTCGTTCCTTTTTATCACCAATGGCTCCTTGACTCCTCGCTCACTTTGATGCATATAAAAGAAAAAAGGACTCAGTTAGTTTGTTTTTGTTTTCATAATCGTTCAAAGCTGAAACTGTAACAAGAATAAAAAACAGTTATTAACGTCAAGTGTTCTTAGAAACTCTCGACTTAACTTTGATCGCAGGCACCGTTTGGTGTTAGGCGCACGCATCGCTGAACGTTTTATGTCATGAATATTCATGTTTGCTCAAGTTGCACAGTAGTTCCTCCCTGTGATCCTGTTTCTGTGCATGAGGCCTGACAGCAGCTGCTCACCAGGCGTGTTTAAAAGCAGCGTGGATGCAGAACTCGGAGCGATAGGAACGGCTTCTGAGCTCTCGGGAACTCTCGTCTCAGAGCTGGATGTGTGCGCTGTCGTCATCTGCTGAGCCAAGGAAGTGGAGCAACGGTGATGATGGTGATGGTGACATCACTTGGAGACGATGCCAAGGCAAACACATCTGAGAGCTCGAATAATATCCTGCTTTTCAAGGCTGTCCTGGAGCCTTCTGGTCCGATGTGCTTATGTTCTGTCTTCAATGCAAAGACACTGACAGTGGGGCTGTTACAGCTTATTTTCTTTTAACCCTTTAAAGCCGGTCAGAGCAGCAGGCTCTGTTTTGCGTAACTATTTTTAAATCCCGGTAGCTCTGCAACCACGTGAGCTAGCGCAATAATTTTTTTTGCATATGAAACCGGAGGAGTTGTACTTACATCTTATGCCATCAGCTTGTCCTCGGTCACAGTTTCCTTCCACATATAGCTTTGCAAAAACTGCATAAAAAGCACTTGCAGCAACAAAAACATAATATTCCAGAAACACGCTTTGCAGATCCGATCAGCTGTTTGTAACACTTCCTACGTCCATCAGCGCGAACTATCGCATGTCCGCCATGACCTGCCCGAAACCGGAAGTGACGTCATTTTGCGGAAATGTAGTTTTTTACCATCAGGGCCTCAATGAGCCTATACTGGTGTTTTTAAAAGTTATCTTTGACTTTATGACTTTCTGTGTGGTTTCTGGGATGCTTAGGACTCATATTGCACTGCTGGAAATAGTTTATTTTGATGCATATGCTGCTTTTTTGCAAATTTGCATCATTATATTTATTTTCGTTTTTCCTGCAGTGTATAAAAATTGGTGTATTTCAAAAATAAAACTATGAAGGCACTCAAAATAAATTTCCTGTGGTGGGAAACTATTTTGTGCAACTTTTTTGTATTTACAGTTTTGAGGGATAAGCCTCTTAAATTTCTCTAACTAGAAATATATGTTAAAAAAACAAAAACAATTTTCAATGTTTTTGTAGTTTATTGCACTTTTTTGCAATTTATGTAATTACTATGCACTTAATGCAGACATATTATTAAAATCTAGGCTGTAATGGTTGTATTGATGTATAGCAACTTGAAATGCTCCCAAAAATGGCTCCACAGCAGGTAAAGATATAATATAAGCTCTGGTGGACTTGGTTCTATGGTAGGTCTTAAAGGGTTAATACGTGGAGTGGAGTGGTATGTTATCCTCTGATCCTCTCCAGGAAATATTGAAATCCTTTTGTGTACCTGATCTTTTTCATTCACATGCACATTTTCTTTTCTCTGCACACTCGACGCACATGTTGTTAAGCATTTGCTTTTATTTATTCCAGCAGAGAAGAGTTCAGTCGGGTTTTTCGAGTGTCTGCAGGCTTGACCTGACATAATTACGGGTTCAACCGTGGAGCCGGATGTCGTTTATTTTTGCCTCTGTGAGAAGCTATTGGCCTTACAAGTCAAGACCCAGCTGTTTCACTGTAGCGTCGACAAGCTCCGTCATCAGGCTGGAAACTGGTTAAGTCATGAGCTCTGTGAGGTGGTGTGCATGCAGCTCGCTTTGTGTATCACTGAACAAGTATCTTACAATTTAGGAGCTGCTAATCTAGTAAAAATAGATTTATGAAGCATCAGGGGGATGGGGCGAACCAGAATCATCCCCGAGTGAGGGATAGAGTCGGTCTGGGCCACCATCCTGGATCTCTCCCTCTGGTCTGGACATGGGAACCACTCAGTGTCTGGAGAGGCAATGTTCCAGCTGGAGAAAATAAATCTGCATATGTGACTAGTTAAATTATATGATGTGTCGGAGTAAGAGGAGGCAGTGATGTGAAGGGACAGAGAGGGAAGGCTGATGTTTTTAATTAGTCACAGACCTGCGTTATAGCTGGTGCTTGATCAAAAGAAGTGGTCGCTGACCCACTCTCCTGGTCCCTGTTCCACTCTCCTGGTCCCTGTTCCACTCTCCTGGTCCCTGGGGCTGACGGGGTATGCTGTCTCCCAGCTTGGGTGGTGTGGGCACCTAAGTTTGTCAATGTGATAACTCGAGAACGAGGTGACACCGGAGCTTCAAACTGATGCCAAAGTGTATCTACTAAAATTCTCAAACGAGTTTGAATCTCAGTGACTTTGACCTCAACGTCAGCGTAAACCGACGTAAAAATCTTGTGAATGTCATAACTTGTAAGTCATAGAAGTGTCGATCTTGCGCCATGGGGCTAGAAGAGAAGTCGAGGATTGCCTAGATTTGCCAGATCTAGTGACAAACATCCCTGCAGTCTGTTTATCTGCATTTTATATGAAACTAGGGAAACAACATGGAATTGATTACATTTCATCATGACGCTGAGATATTTCACAGCAGAGTTGGAGTTTGGACATTTATTGTTGCCCGTGACAACAGTTCAAAGCATTGCTAAAGAACTGAGGATCCGACCACTGGTATTGTGGACATCTGTACCAGACTCCATCAGTCCAGCAGATACAAAGAGTCTATGAGCTTCATTTAAAACCACAGGAGGAGGCTAATGAGAACACAGCAGTCATTATGGTCCATTTTGAGGAGACCACAGTTCAGTCTGGTCCGTAATGGTAGACCAACAAACAGCTTTCCTCCAGGCACCTCTGCAAAACGAGTGCCTGCTTGGCACACTTTTTATGACTCCACAGGTTAATTGTTTCTGGTTAAATTATGCTTGGATCTGTTGGTATCAGGGCTGACTTTATGTCCTCTAAATACCAGGTTTCTGCATCAGGCTGTTCTAGATCATGGACTTGATTTCAATGATGGATTCACATTTTTTTTTACCCAAATCCAGCTACATGTTGGCGTAGGGTCTTAAACATGACCGTTGCTTCGTGTAATCCCTCCCATTCTTCTTTCTAATGGCCAACAAGTTCAGAAATGATGTGAAAATTGTACAGAATAAAGATAAAGAGTGTTCAGAAGATTAATTCGTCACCTTCTGAGATCTTTGACAGTGAATTCTGAATTGCAGCGACTAGCCTTCCTCTCTGTGGGCAGACAGAGAGTACATGGAGGAAAAACACCCCTCTTCCCCCTGTTTCATCATCTGAGACTAATGGATGTACCAGCAGGACCTTGACTCTAAACTGCAAACAGGATTCTTTGGGTTAGTGTGCCGCCCAAGCCCCACCAGCCGGAGAAGCCATTTGCCCAAATATCTTGGCCTTGCTTACTGCCAGGGTTCAAGAACATTTTGTCACAGTTGATTTTAAGAGATTAGACAGCTTTGCTTCTTTTTCTCTCGTCTTGACTCAGCACCTCATAGAGTACGACCTCCTGCTGTGTTCCCAGATAATACTAATCCTCCGTTTAAGAAAGTTACAGCAGTTTCTGTCATAAAGCTGAAGTCTACATGGAAATACTGATGCCACATCTTAGTTATGTTGAATTATTGTCAGCTGCTAAAATTCTGTTGGACGGAGAGTCAACGCCAGAAGTTTTGGCACCATTTTCCCACCACACCTTTCCATGTGCCCAGGGGAGCTGGTAGGAATGGCAGCACTTAGACTAGCCCATGACGCCTTTCCAAAGCCCTGTCCTCAGTGAGGTTCATAAAGAGAGAGCCATGAGCTAACACACTGAGTGAAACCTCAGCATTAGATCATTTACATTAAACGCTCCTGTTAACTTGGGGCAAGCCTTAACTTTCAGCTGTGCAATAATTTATTAATTTGCACCGGACTGCTGGATGAAAAATGTCTCTGAATGGATTTAATTTCTTCTCCTGCAGTTGCCAGAATAGCGCTCCACCTGCCCCTGAAGGCTCCTTGTATAAGGATGCTGTATGTTTACTCACAACTGTGGTTTAGATTTATGAGCAATTATAAAAGAAACGTAGCTTTCAGAACTGCATCAATAACCCCACTGAAAGTACAGGAAAGACACAATAAATATATCCAATAATGTTACACTGGAAATATTGAATGTACCACTGTGGGTCGTAAAAATCACCAAAGTGCCAAATTGTGAAATAAAAACTTTATGAAAGCCTCTTAAACATTTTGTATTTAACCTAGCTTGACATGTCCGTTGCTTTAGGCCTTCAGTTGTACATTATGTCGTTAATTAAGATGTGCCAAGGCTAACTCGGAGGATGTTCTGGATCAGAAAAAGGCTGTTTCGGACAGCACGCTGCGGGCGAGCATTAATACTGACAGCCTGCATTAAACAAGGGGGTTTATCCAGAAGATGGTGTGCTACACCCTAGCTTGGCTGCATTAGCTAGCTTCACCCTCAGGCAGTAAAAAGGCGCTAAAGTGCTTCAGTCTCTTCTTAGAGTCGAGCTCAGGGAGGCTGGGAATACTGGAAGCTCAGAGGAGCTGCTGTACTTGAAGCTGGCCACCTTCAGGGGGTGGAGGTGAACACATGCTAACACACATGATCAGTGCAGAGGTTTAGCCTCACTCCACTGATCGTGATGTTTGACCAAAAATGGTTATTGAAGTTCCTGCTGTCAGCTATCCCCTTTCACTTGTAACAAGTCGGCTCAGTCACAAGACCCCCAAGTTTTATGAAAACTCCCAGGAGGTAACATGAGCTTCAAACTGGGATGTAATGCTTCCACCGTTGCTCATCAGTAAAGACCAGAACCTTGACATTTGTCACTAAGAGGATTGGGTGCCCTTTTATAAACTCTTTTTGAGACTAGCTTTGAAGTGCTTTAAAGTGACACACCATGTGAAATCTGTGCTTTGAATATGAAACATTAACCCCATGAAGGTTAGATTGGGAAAGTAGGTTCTAGTTATTTCTATAGCAAAGTTTCAGTCTATTAAATGTACTGTGCTAAGTCATTAGTGAGATGGGTGGAGGGGAAGTTTCTGGAAGGATTTTACTCCAGTGTAACCTGACTTTCAAAAGTTATCATGATAACCTTAATGTTGTTCTTGGAACAGACAATAGTAGGCCGAGTAATCAAGTAACTCCGTGAAACAAGGAAAAAGATTTCAGGTTAAAAAAACCTTTCATACAGAATTAAATAAGAAGCTGGCGAGTGAAGAAACACTGGCCTACTGAATGCTGAGACACTTCTGCAGGTTGTATAATGACAGGGTGGCTTAACCAGGCTAGACAAAAGCATAGATAATTAAAAATAGCATGTTAAAAGTATGGCTAATGAGTTGAAAGCTAGCTATAGCTTGTTAAAAGTATGGCTAATGAGTTGAAAGCTAGCTATAGCTTTCGGTCCCAGTTGAAAGCTAGCTATAGCTTGTTAAAAGTATGGCTAATCAGTTGAAAGCTAGCTATAGCTTGTTAAAAGTATGGCTAATCAGTTGAAAGCTAGCTATAGCTTTCGGTCCCAGTTGAAAGCTAGCTATAGCTTGTTAAAAGTATGGCTAATCAGTTGAAAGCTAGCTATAGCTTGAAAGCTAGCTATAGCTTTCAACAAGGTATGTTTTTGTTTTTTAGCTAACCAAACCCTAACCCTATGTGTAGCAGTTGGGTTTCTCGCTAGCAGGATGGACAAACATGACATTTTTGGCCTAAACATGCTGGATAAACGGTTAAATTAGCTAGCTAAAATTATACATAAAAAACTAGAAACAGTTAGCTGTCGATGAAGGGGCTCTCTGCCTGTGTGGCTGGGCTTTCAGAAGCTCTAGTTTTACAGGCAGTACTTACTGCAGTAGTTTTGCCACCAAGCAGCAGAGGTAGAAGTAGCTGCATGTTTCCAGCAGGCAGTGATTTTGGTCAAGTTTATTGAGCTGTTCGATGTTGAGTTGCAACTTGGCAGTTTATAAAAGAACCGAATGGAGAAGCCAAATTAGAGCTGTTACACTTTCAGAACGCTTTATTATCCCAATCAGTAACAAACCACAAAAAATGACCCTAAAACCAAAATCAAATGTATTTTATGTGCTGAATGCTAAATGCTGTGTGTAGTTTGAGCTCACTGTTGGCGCTTGAACTAAAGGAAGTTTTAAGGATACTGATCAGACGCTTGTTACAGAAATGTTTCGTGCTGCATTTCACTGGAGTTTTTGGATAAAGCAGCAGATATTAACACTGATGATTCTTGGCACTGCCGTCTGCTAAACAAAAGTGACTTCTATCTACAGCCTTGGCATGTCTTCTTCTTCTCTCTTTGATGACTTTTATAGCTTCACAGAGTTCAGTCTGTGCAATCCCAGCTTTGTGTAGGTTTAACTGGGGACGGTCTGGGTTTCAGTTGGAAACATTCAGTCACCAACATTTAGCATGTCGACTGGATCAAAAGGATATTTTTGGATGATGTTGATGAAAATCTCTGGTAGAAAAGCACTGCTTCAGGCTAATCTCATTTATGAAGCTGCTGCATTTCACGGTAAAGATAACACTGTGGCTAATTGTGCAGCTGGTTTGAGGCAGCGAGAATTGTTGTTCTCCTATTCTTTGAATCTCTCCTTCTGCTAACTCTGCAGAAAGATAAGCAAGTAGTTCAATGCTGAAAAGCAGCACTGCGTTCCAGTCCTCGCCGCTCTCCAGGGGATCTGTTCCCAATTAAAGCTGAAGGGGACGAACAAAAATGACAGTCATCTCGTAGGTAACCCCTGCATATCACATTAATAAAAGGCCTCCTTGTCGAAGCTGATGAGCGTTCGGCGGTCCAGAAAATGAGAACGTGAGAGGAAAGTGTGAGGTGCTGTTTTTGGAGGGGAATTAGCATGAAACACTCGAGCTTTGAAGCTCCAGCCAAACATCTGCTCCCCTCCTTTGTCTTCCCTCGGTCAGTCTTTGCCCATACCACCCTTTTAATCTCACTTTCCTCCTCCCGCTCTGGCTCTGTTCCTCACCTCTGTCTTCTTTTTATCGCTTTTGCTCTTAAGAACTTTGTGTATCTCCTGTTCCTCCAAAGCGCCTTCCCCCAGGCCTGTTTCAGTCACTGATAAGCCAGCTCTTCTCGGTTACTGTTCCACTATGTTCACTGTGACCTCCACTTTCCCTCTGTGGGGAAAAAAGGCAATTATTGCCTGCCAAGGTTTGGTGTAGTTAGAAGCTAGAAGCTAGTTAGAGCCCAGCGCTGTAAGATATGCCAATTACTGCCCCTCTGCTGTCTCCATATTTATGCTTTGTGCTGTCTGTGTATAAATGTGGCAGCACAATCTATCTATGTGAATATTAGTCATTAGTTTCTGAACGCCTCATAAATCCCCAGAACAGTTGGGTGTAGTTTGTCAGACAGACGCTCAGGAGCGTGTAAGTGGGCGCAGAAACGAGAGCGCGGCTGCTGCACGCGTTCTATTTTACTGTTTGGGTAAAGAGACGGCGCACGCTACAGCTGTCGAGAGGACTCGGGGAGCTCTGGGGTTGCTCTGCTCATTGGTGACACACACACACACACACACTGGGTGAACCCGGCCACCAATAACAAGGTATGATGATTTCAGCCTGTTAAAGCAACAGTGCGCCCCTGCGCTCTGCAGAATGCACTTCATTACCTGGACACCTTTTATTCGCTTCATTTTCACAGCTGCTGCTGAATCACCTTCTTAATGTATGTGAAGATGACAGGCGACTATCTCATGTGCACTTTGATTGCATACAGCTCCGCCTGGGCTGTGTTTGCATCCCTGTACAGTAGGTAGAGGGCGACAGCTCCATGTCTCTCCAGAAACGAGAAATGAATCTATTTATTGAAGATGCAAACAAAAGTTCTGACGCATAGAAAGAATAATAACCACCTGCTAGGCCTGGGTTTCCCGCTCTGAGCGCTTGCTCGTGCATTTCAGCAGTTTAACTTGCTCAGTGTTCGTGGGTAAACCTGCTGAGGATCATCCCTGTTCATGAAAGTCTTTAACCCTTTAAAGCCGATCGGAGCAGCACGCTCTGTTTTGCGTAACTATTTTTTAAATCCCGGTAGCTCTGCAACCACGTGAGCTAGCGCAATAAATTTTTTTGCATATGAAACCGGAGGAGTTGTACTTACATCTTATGCCATCAGCTTGTCCTCGGTCACAGTTTCCTTCCACATGTAGCTTTGCAAAAACTGCATAAAAAGCACTTGCAGCAACAAAAACATAATATTCCAGAAACACGCTTTGCTGATCCGATCAGCTGTTTGTAACACTTCCTACATTGAAATAGACGTCAGCGCAAACAATCGCATGTCTGCCCAAAGGCAGCGCGTCAGGTCAGGAGCACAACCAGGACATGATTAGTCATCGAGTCGAGGGTCAGACTGTCAGACAGAGTCCGACACGCCGACCTCAGCCGTGTTTATTCTGAACTCACAGCACTCATAGCTGTTGCACTCGTGGCTTCATCCTCTTCTACAAGGTTAAATTCAAGTTAAAATGTCTCCACCTGCATCCTTCACACAGTGACGGAGAAGCAGAAAGCACGTGTCACAATAAACGTTGGATTAATGCTAGAAAAAATGAACACATTTTGCATTATCGCTTCCACAAGTAGATGTCTGGGGATCATTTTCAGGGGCTGGTCTTGTGCGTTGGCATGAACATCCATGACTTTGTCTCTAAACCGGAAGAAATGGTGTTCTGACCACTGAGACTGGATCCTGCACCGCTGACCTTTTCCTGAAAGCTTTCTTTGTACGGCTCTGCGCAGCATCAGGAACGACTTTCAGGAGATAATCTTCCACAGTGTGCATCCTCACCTGAATCCACTTTAGCCCTACTTTGAAGTTTCCATTCTAAAGTAGCTGCCAGTACTTCGCTCTTTAGGTGTCACAGAGGGTGGGATGCTTGGAGGATCCAGGCGACGCCAGCACGAGCATTTAGCCCTTCTCGAGTGTTTCGGCCTCCACACACATATGCTGGGACAAGTTCTAGTTTGCTTTAAGTGACTCTGAGAACAGTTTCTCCGTCTGGCTGCTGATCTCTGCTCCAGATCTCCTCCTACGAGATAGATTTTCAGTGAAAACTCTAATCTGTCCACAGGCGGCTCTCAGGTTTACCACGATGCCAACTGTTTTTGTCCCAGTCTTTCTCATTTGGTGTCTTATAGTCACATCTGTGTCTCTGTGTTGTTTCCAGTGCTCTGTCTGCAGGCTGTTCAGCACTTTGTGATTGCAGAGGTTGTCTGTGTGTGTTTGTGAGGGTGGGCAGCAGTGTTTCTGGTCCTCATTTATCTGTTTTTACTGTGCCCACTTTCTCCTGAGCTGGATTTATTAGAGAACTGGGCCCTGTCAAAAGCTCGCCTTATGATAGCACGTGTGCACACGATGGAGGCCGGGCCTGCCGCGTGTGTGTTTCTGCCCTTTCAGATGTTTTGTATTGATGTGCATGTGTGAGTCTCTCCCAGCCTGTTCATATCGACGCTGTAGTTTTCATTTTTCTTTGTTTTCTCTTTAAAGCCTCGAATAAACGTTCTAACATCAGCTTTGATCAGCGGTGCTGCTAAAGAGTGGAGGCGTCTGGCTTTCTTCACTGGGCCAGTTTTTATTATTTAGCGGTCTGGAGGAAACTCTTCATGCTTTTATTTCCCCACAGTGATTCGCTGCAGTCCTCGTGGTTCTGGCGTCTCTGCGGACTGAGATATGCTGCAGAGATGTTCATGTTGCAAAGCTCTCGCGTCTTATCTGGCAGGTGTTTAATTAGTATTTCTGTCTCTGTTCAAACTCCTGCTTCTATTGGCTTCAGTTACTGGAGGTAAGATACGATATGCGTCAGCTGGGGCGCTCACACATGCCACCGTTGATGGCAAACAGTCACCTCGGTCTCTTCCGCTGGCGTGGGAGATTTATGATTCTGTTTTTCCAGCAGGTACCAGGTGGGATGCAGAGAAGCTCCAGCTTTTGTCTCCGTGCTGTCTTCGGTACAGGTGGCTCCAATTCTTCTTCAGCTTTTTAAAAGTCGCAATGAATCAGCCTATGAAAGGCCTAATGTGTTTCATATGGCCCGAGCTATTCTTTCTGCTGGGTGGACCTTTCACACTGCAGCGAAAGAGAAAACAAAACACACAACATGACACTAGAATAGAATGATTCTGAATACAAAGAAAGTCATATTTAAATTCAAATTTTAAATCTTAATCGTCCCAGGGTTTCGCACACTGACCATATATGGTATCAGATTTATTTAATAGGATTACATATGAAAGCGATTGCTCCTCATATCAAGCTCTGTCGACTCCGACCTCTCCTGAAGTCACACTGCACCGCTGTGTGTTTGCAGGAGTCAGAGCATCAACAAACAGCCAGTGTGACTGCGAGGAAGCTCAGGCTGGATGAGCTACACTGGAGCGACTGTGCGTCCCCCCCTGCATGTCTGTCGGCCCTCAGGTTGAATCAGCTCCTGTGTTCACCCTGAGACGTGACCTGCTGTGGGGGTGTTTTTATGATGCACGTCAGCTGTCAGAGTCAGGGTGGCTCGGGCATCACGGGGCTTGTATAAGGAGGGATGAGGCCACGCTGATGGTGTAGAGCAGTGCTCCCCAACCTTTTTTGCTCCACCGACCGGTTTAACCCTTTAAGACCTACCATAGAACCAAGTCCGCCAGAGCTTATATTATATGTTTACATGCTGTGGAGCCATTTTTGGGACCATTTCAAGTTGATATACATCAATACAACCATTATAGCCCAAATTTTAATAATATGTATGCATTAAGTGCATAGTAATTACATAAATTGCAAAAAAGTGCAATAAACTACAAAAAAATTTAAAATCGTTTTTGTTTTTTTAACATATATTTCTAGTTAGAGAAATTTAAGAGGCTTATCCCTCAAAACTGTAAATACAAAAAAGTTGCACAAAATAGTTTCCCACCACAGGAAATTTATTTTGAGTGTCTTCATAGTTTTATTTTTGAAATACACCAATTTTTATATACTGCAGGAAAAACGAAAATAAATATTATAATGCAAATTTGCAAAAAAGCAGCATATGCATCAAAATAAACTATTTCCAGCAGTGCAATATGAGTCCCAAGCATCCCAGAAACGACACAGAAAGTCAGAAAGTCAAACATAACTTTTAAAAACACCAGTATAGGCTCATGAGGCCCTGATGGTAAAAAAAAAAACTACATTTCCGCGAAAATGACGTCACTTCCGGTTTCGGGCAGGTCATGGCGGACATGCGATAGTTCGCGCTGATGGACGTAGGAAGTGTTACAAACAGCTGATCGGATCAGCAAAGCGTGTTTCTGGAATATTATGTTTTTGTTGCTGCAAGTGCTTTTTATGCAGTTTTTGCAAAGTTATATGTGGAAGGAAACTGTGACCGAGGACAAGCTGATGGCATAAGATGTAAGTACAACTCCTCCGGTTTCATATGCAAAAAAAATATTTGCGCTAGCTCACGTGGTTGCAGAGCTACCGGGATTTTTAAAAAGTTACGCAAAACGGAGCGTGCCAGCTCCGACCGGCTTTAAAGGGTTAATGTCAGACAGTATTTTCACGGACCGGCCCTTAACCCTTTAAAACCGGTCAGAGCAGCACGCTCTGTTTTGCGTAACTATTTTTAAATCCCGGTAGCTCTGCAACCACGTAAGCTAGCGCAATAATTTTTTTGCATATGAAACCGGAGGAGTTGTACTTACATCTTATGCCATCAGCTTGTCCTCAGTCACAGTTTCCTTCCACATATAGTTTTGCAAAAACTGCATAAAAAGCACTTGCAGCAACAAAAACATAATATTCCAGAAACACGCTTTGCCGATCCGATCAGCTGTTTGTAACACTTCCTACGTCCATCAGCGTGAACCGCCATGTCCGCCATTACCTGCCCGAAACCGGAAGTGAAGTCATTTTCGCGGAAATGTAGTTTTTTACCATCAGGGCCTCATGAGCCTATACTGGTGTTTTTAAAAGTTATCTTTGACTTTATGACTTTCTGTGTGGTTTCTGGGATGCTTAGGACTCATATTGCACTGCTGGAAATAGTTTATTTTGATGCATATGCTGCTTTTTTGCAAATTTGCATTATAATATTTATTTTCGTTTTTCCTGCAGTGTATAAAAATTGGTGTATTTCAAAAATAAAACTATGAAGACACTCAAAATAAATTTCCTGTGGTGGGAAACTATTTTGTGCAACTTTTTTGTATTTACAGTTTTGAGGGATAAGCCTCTTAAATTTCTCTAACTAGAAATATATGTTAAAAAACAAAAACGATTTTAAATTTTTTTGTAGTTTATTGCACTTTTTTGCAATTTATGTAATTACTATGCACTTAATGCATACATATTATTAAAATTTAGGCTGTAATGGTTGTATTGATGTATATCAACTTGAAATGCTCCCAGAAATGGCTCCACAGCATGTAAAAATATAATATAAGCTCTGGCGGACTTGGTTCTATAGTAGGTCTTAAAGGGTTAAGGCAGATAAATACAACAAATTAAAATTATACAACTATATACAAAATATAATAATAAACACAAATTCACTGTGTAACTTTATTAGCAGCGTCTTCCTGAAATGCACCAACAACACTGAGAGTAACATCCTCCTCTCTGCCCCTTAATGATCTCTGGTCGCTATGGTAACGCGTAAACATTTCTTTCAAAATAAGATGCACGACTACAACACGGGAAAAGACCCGGGGAAACTGAGTTAACTCTCGCGGCCCGGTACCGGTCTGTGGCCCGGGGGTTGGGGACCGCTGGTGTATATTTATCAAAATCAAGCAGGTTGACCTTTAACCTGGACTCATTTCCTGCAAGTCGCTTTGCAACCCACATTAGCTTCTGCTGCTCCTCCATCCATTCATGCTGTTCTGACTTAAACAGCATCATGTCTGCTCTGTTACGTGAGACGATCATTTAAATTCAAAGTGCTGCACCGAGTATTGATTCTGTCACCGTGCTTCCTGTTTTCTGTATAAAAGAAAAGCTGTGAGTATAATGTGGTCTAATAATCATTCATTTTACTGCTCAAATATGACATAAGGTAACCCAGTAATCTTTATCATGACTTAATCCCATTCAGCCTGAAGTAGAGGAAAATGCATTATTTTTGTCATAACTCTACAACTAAGAGTGGATTTTCCCGGCAGTGGCGA
The DNA here is from genome assembly GCF_056152115.1 of Neolamprologus brichardi. Classification (NCBI taxonomy): domain Eukaryota; kingdom Metazoa; phylum Chordata; class Actinopteri; order Cichliformes; family Cichlidae; genus Neolamprologus; species Neolamprologus brichardi. The sequence goes on along the minus strand of NC_142109.1, from coordinate 36,173,907 downwards.
CGTGTTTTTCCATTAGTCCAAATGATGTGACTTTAGGCTCAGTTTAATAGTTGAACTGATTTGAATCCTAGCTGTGACTATTACTTCCTATCAGAGCTGTGAAGTTGAAACCAATGCTCACTCTCTGTTGCTGCGAACACACGTTTTCACTTCTACCACCTACCTCTCATTGCCATTACTGCTACTTTCCCTATGATACAGCTCTATGTTGCGTTCATATTTTCCGCATCATTCATAACACATATTATTGTGATTGGTGTCGTGCCGGGTAATAAAAAAAGGGCGTGATGAATTGATTCACCCAGGCTTCTCCAACCGCATTAGAGAGCTGAGCCATATGGCTGTAAATACAGCGGAGCAGCGATGACTTAATTGTTGGACTCGTTTGTGAAAAGAAAAAAACAGTTTGTTGCTATTAGCTCCTTTATAACCACTGCTAACCACTGCTTTTACATTATCACTTCCACTGCACGCTCACATTAGACCAGACAGACCCAGGACATCCACACTATTGTTGTACTTTCCACAGCAAGGAGTGAAATGCTGTCACGTATGACCTCACTCTTGCCTGTATAGGCTGGAAGAATGTATCGCACGTTGGGTTGCAGCCATGCAGCACACTAACGAAGCCACGTCTCCTCGCTTTTAGATGGCTAACAGGGGTTTGGTGCGTTCGATGTCGTCACTACAATCTGACGACAGCCTTTGCTTACAGACGCATGCTAGCTGTCAGACTGTGATCTATGGAAATGGATTGGGTTCTTTTGGTTTTGGTCGCAGCCCAATGTGTCATGTGTTTCTGCAATTGTGTCAGCTCAGCTCAGCGAGCGCTGTAACAGCGTAACGTAGACGTGACCACAAACTTCTCATTCGTCAGTAGCAATCAAGACGTGATCTCTGCTGTGCAGCCACAGGGTGTGGGTGAAGACGGGAACGCCACGGGGTGATGTTACGCCATGATTTAGGCCATTTGTGAGTGGAAGGCTTTCAAGCCTCAGAAGGAAAGAGAGTTAAACGTAGATAATCAAGTTTCTGACCTCGTTCTTGGAGGCTGTCCTCCTGTGCAGATGGACCAACCAGGGTCTGTAAGTTTGTGACGTTTCTGCTGTGGCTTCAAGTTAAGTTGGGTCAATGAAGGATGAATTGTGTTGGCTTTTGTTTATTACACATATGTGCACGCCCACAAAGGCCTGATTGGCACAAAATTTGGCACCAATGTTCCCAGTTCACAAACGCTGAATCCAGTTACTCCTGATTTACCAGGACCAAAAGCAGCTTTTTGTTTCACCTGAAATATTTCACAAAGTCTTCCAAATATAAATTGGAAAACCCCAAAAACTTTCCCAGTGAAATCCTGTCCAGCGTTTTGTTTGTAAACACCAAAACGGAGCGAAGGCTACAAGCTAGCTCGTGGCAGTCAGCTTGAGCGGCATCGTAGACGCTAACAAGCCATGAAGAAAGTTCCTCTGGCACCGCTGCTCAACACGAAAGTAACAGTTCATCTCATACGAAGCTTGACTTTCCTATCACACAGTGAACCTGTGATCCAAGTTTACCTCACAGGGTTAAAGCCTCCTCTGGGGGGTCGTCACAGGGTTCAAACTCCTGCTTACTGTTGGAAATCGTGCTTTTCAAACCAAACCTGGAGGTGAAAGAGAAGCTAAACAGCAGCTGCAGGAACAAAGGGGAACTCGGGAGGTGTACGTTGTTTATGTGGGTGAATCATCAGTTGGAGGGACCATGCATGGACCATGCATGGACTACAGGCAGCACAGCGTGTTTCACTGTGATTCACAGTGAAGGGTAGCAGTGTCTTTAAAAGCCCAACACGTCCTGGCAGGTTGATCTTCAGCAGTGTCACCGAGTGCTGTTTTAAACCACCGGTGATGAGTTCCTCCTAGCCCCAGCACTCCCAGCACTTCTGTGTCTTTCAGTGTCTGGTTTAGTAATGAACACCACTTTCCAGGAAGGTGAAACTCTGAGCTCCCTTTAGATGTCCCTTTGACACTCACACAGACAGGAGCAGCCTATTAGACGAGCTGTTCTCCCACTTCGACGTGGGCTGTATCCAGTAACGTCTCCTTTTGGTGCAAATTGTCCCCGAGCTGGTGTGCTCACCGACATCCGTCAGGCTTTACTGACAGCACTAATGTGTTCTCCTCAGGTTGGTGGTTCGTCAGCACAGCGGAGGAGCAGGGCTGGGTCCCGGCCACATACCTCGACTCGCAAAATGGAACCAGAGACGATTTGGATCTGGGAACATCCAGGACCGTGGAAGGTTAGTGCTGACACAAACACGGCGTTATTACAGTCATAAAATTCTCATCACATCATCCACAAGTTAGTGCTGAACACACAAACGCATTTCCAGTCACACATTGGGAACCTTGGAGACCGCAGTGGCGGCAGCAGCACGGTGAAATGGTACCAGACTGTAGCCAACGGGGTTGCAATATTTTGGCACCACAGAAAATTCCTTCCAGCTCCCCCGGGACGCCACGGCTCTCGTTTTGTTGCGACCCTCTCCTCCTGAATGTTTAGTCTGCCTGCTGGGACGGAGCATTTCCTCACTGTGTCATCCCCCCCCTCTCTGAGATCTGGAGCGTGCAAACGCACAGACGCATGCGTGCAGTTTATTTGCAGATGCATGTAGCAGTTTATGGGATGTAGAATCCCGCTGGATCCTCCTGCAAACACTTTTCCGTCTGTGTTGCGACACATGCTGGGCTCCATGCTTCAGTGGGCAAACAAACACAAACAGCTCAGTTGCTGTTACTCGCTGCTCTTTTGGAGGAGTTGGCAGATTTACTGTTATTTTGTTACATTGTGACGAGCTGGAGTGTTTGCTGCCTGTTGATTGGATGCATGTGTTGTTAATGGTGTTTCTGTTTGTTTTTGAGATGTGCTCAGAACTTGTTTGACATCTGCTGCAGATTCCCGAACACCAACACCCAGCTCTCGGGAATACTTTAGGCTTGTTATATCTTTGTAGCTTTGCCCGGTGATTCAGACGTCTCTGATTGATTCAGCTGAACTGAATAGATGTTGCATCACTGAATGAAACGGCACGCACGAGACTCGTGCTCTGACTTTGTGCAGGTTTTCATTGGCCTCACTAAATTTACTACTGGACACTTTCAGTTGAGAAAACTGGAGCTCGAATTTGAACAAAAACAGGAAGAGAGGGCATCGCTGCAGACCTCAGCTCGCTCTGATGGTTTCTAGTAATATACAGAGCTGAGTTTAAAGTCTGATTGTTTATAAATGAGGAAACGGTTTGAGCCATAAATATGTTTCTGATCTGGTCACCTGTTTAACCTCAGCTAGAAACAGCTCCGCCCACATTCACTGGTAGCTCGACCATCATCATTATTATTATTGTTTTTATCGTTGGTCATTTTTATTTCTTTTGGTTTTAATGTGACCTCTGAAGCACCTCGATTGGCTTCCTTGGTTTATGTCAGACAGCAGCAGGTGTTGGTTGGTAAAGCCTCTGAAAGCCCTTAGAGGAGGCCTGTGTGTGTTTGTTACATTTTCTGTCATATTCAGCGTACTTTGACAAACAGATCAATGATGTCATCACAGCTCGTTTCTTTCATTTCCAGCTGCTCACAACAGTGAAGTTGTTCCTTGAGAGAGCTTCGTTTCATCTTTACTCTGGTGTCAGTTGTCCCGAATTCAACAATGTGGCACAAAAACAAACCAATGGATGAAGATTTTATTAAGAACACATGCGTGGGAAGAAGCACACAGCATCACATCTGCAGAGTTGTTTCTATAACGTCAGGGTTTGACGCCCCTTCTTGCCTTCTAAGAACATCATTTGCATCTTGTACAGACGATGAGAAATTCTTAGAGCTACAGTCAGACACAGAAGTTCCTTTTTCTAACGTCTTTTTCCAAGTATGGCGATGATTTCAGGCCCTGGAGGTCCCCGTGGACTTGTCCTCCTTTTGGCCCATCTTCTGTCACCTGTTACTAAGCAAACTCAAATGCAACAGGTTGCAACAAGAAGCTGAATGCATTCAGGCCTTCACTCAAGCCTGTTTCTAGATTGTATGGATTATATGTGTTTTGTAAGCGTGTTTGCAGTTTGAACCTTCATGCTCCAAGTCACCTACACACTAGATCCCGAACGAGGCTTATGACCTTTCCTTAACCCTTTAAAGCCGGTCGGAGCGGGCACGCTCTGTTTTGTGTAACTATTTTTAAATCCTGGTAGCTCTGCAACCACGTGAGCTAGCGCAATATTTTTTTTTGCATATGAAACCGGAGGAGTTGTACTTACATCTTATGCCATCAGCTTGTCCTCGGTCACAGTTTCCTTCCACATATAACTTTGCAAAAACTGCATAAAAAGCACTTGCAGCAACAAAAACATAATATTCCAGAAACACACTTTGCCGATCCGATCAGCTGTTTGTAACACTTCTTACATTGGATTAGACGGCAGCGCGAACTATGACCTGCCCGAAACCGGAAGTGACGTCATTTTCGCGGAAATGTAGTTTTTTACGGCCCGGGCCTCAATGAGCCTATACTGGTGTTTTTAAAAGTTATCTTTGACTTTATGACTTTCTGTGTGGTTTCTGGGATGCTCAGGACTCATATTGCACTGCTGGAAATAGTTTATTTTGATACATATGCTGCTTTTTTGCAAATTTGCATTATAATATTTATTTTCGTTTTTCCTGCAGTGTATAAAAATTGGTGTATTTCAAAAATAAAACTATGAAGGCACTCAAAATAAATTTCCTGTGGTGGGAAACTATTTTGTGCAACTTTTCTGTATTTACAGTTTTGAGGGATAAGCCTCTTAAATTTCTCTAACTAGAAATATATGTTAAAAAAACAAAAACGATTTTCAATTTGTTTGTAGTTTATTGCACTTTTTTGCAATTTATGTAATTACTATGCACTTAATGGAGACATATTATTAAAATTTAGGCTGTAATGGTTGTATTGATGTATAGCAACTTGAAATGCTCCCAAAAATGGCTCCACAGCATGTAAACATATAATATAAGCTCTGGCGGACTTGGTTCTAAGGTAGGTCTTAAAGGGTTAATTGACTGAGCTTTAACTCTTTAATAAGCACAAACTGCAACGTGTGTATACAATTATTACGGCTCCACCTGTAATAAAAAGGTTAATGTAATGTAATAAACATCTTAATGCAGTATCAATACTGTAGATTATATTATTAATGATGCAGGATATATTGTAGCCATAAAATAATTTCTTTAATTCCACACAGTCTGTCATCAGTGAGCCGACTGCAGCACTGTTACTAACCAGCACTCAAAAGCGAGGCCACATATTTGCCACACTAGCATCGTTACTGTCACTTTTTGAATTGACTTTTTTCCGGCATTGCACGAGTTCGCAGCCTCGCACCTTTCTGATCTTTTGAATCGATACACTCCTTCGAGGTCACTGAGGTCTGCAGACCGAACGCTCCGAGCTGTCCCGAGGTCTTTTGCTGTGACTGCTCCTAAACCGGGAACTTCCCCTCCACAACATTAGACATTTGAAAACCCAATTTTATTCTATTTTAAACCAGAATCAGTTCAGACTAATTTTATTTCTCATTTTATTTCTTTTCTGTCTTTTAATCTCATTGGATTATTTTAGAGGTGCAACACTGTGAGCCCAAAGCTTCAGGCTGCAGTTCTTTCCTTTACTTGTGCCTCAATATGATGCCAGTCAGAGCAGATCTATCAATACAGCCACGTATCTCAGGCAGTAGAAAGTTGTTTAAAGCCTTTTGTGGTTCCAGAGTAAGTGACTGAACACCAGGTAGAGGAACCGGATTACAGGAACAACGTTGCGTGAGAATAGAGTTACTCTTAAAGCCCAGCTGGCAGCTCACAGCTACACATGCACTCTCTTCCCCCTCATCCTCCGTCAGTCCCATTTCCCCATTAGGCCTGGTGTCTTTGTGTTTGCACACACTGTCACTTCTCATTCCCGATCTCTCCCTTCCTGCTTCCCATCGTGTCTTACGTCTCATTATCTCCGTGTGGTCCGTAACCTAATTCCACTGACAGCTCAGCTCGCCAGGGAGGAACCGACAGGCGCGCCCAGCCCTGCTGAAATTACCTCCAAATAACATTTCCCTGTGTCCCTTCCTTTAAGCCAATATATCAATTAAGAGGTCAACGGGAGTAGGATGGCGCTCGGTGGGATGGAAGGAGCGCCGGAGAGGAATCAAAAGGGACAGCGAGTGACAAGGAGCAGAGTCGGAGGAGCGATGGAGAGATGAGCGAGGACAGGAGACGGAGAAGAAATGAAATTACTGCAGGCAAAGAAAGACGGAGGACAACTGCTGTTTCCCTCCATACTTCCCGTCGTTAATATTTTCCCTCAGGAGGCAGCAGAACTGAAACTGGCTCACGATGTTTGATCGCCGCTCCGTCGTACAAGCTTCGAGGTTAAGAGCCGCATAATGTGTCGAGGCCTCAGAGGTCCTGGAGCTCTGTCTGTAATTGGTGTTCTCGTGTGTGCGATAACCGCAGACGGCATAATAACCATGAACGTAACCACGGTGACGTCCTTATTGGCTTTTGACGCGTCAGTGTTAGCAGGATTAAACGTGGCGTGCATCTGCACCGCCGCAGGTCACACTGGACGTCAGAAGCACATCAGTGAACTTCAGACTGGACCCTCCTCTGATAGCGTCAGTGCAGCTTCGTATGGATCCTGCAAGAAATCGAGCCGGTGCTATTTTAAGCAATGTGGAGCAGAGCTTCTGGGAGGCTCCTGAAATAAGCTGCATTGTGTTTGTTGGAACAGCAAGCGTGATCTTATTAGCTCTGACGATGACATCGGAGCCTGAACGCGACACCGCTGTGTTCCCGGCTTTGGTGATTTGTTAAGGCGGACGTGTCCACGTTTGGAAGAGTGCTAGATTATCAGCTGGTGCTAACAAACAGCGTGCTGGTCACACTGATCGCTGATAATCAGTGTGGTGGGGTTTGTAGGCTCGGCTTACACGCTGGTTCCTCCAGCCATGTTCTGCTGTTCCAGCCACAGTCAGTTTGCACCACATGCCCACATGCTCCCCTCATTTCGTTTCCGTGGTACTCCTGAGGATTTGATGGCTGAAATGACTCGTCCCGCTTCGTTTCTCACCCAGTCTTTTAAACTCACAGACACACTTCCTGTAAGAGAAGCAGTTTGAACGTGTTTATGACGACTAACAGCTCATTTTGCTAAAACGTGCTTCTTACACTAACTCGTCTGTTTTGTCTTTTGGTTGCTGCTCCTCCCCCCCCCCTCCCCCCATCAGTTACTAAGAGACGCAAAGCCCACCTGAAGAGGCTGGACCGCCGCTGGACCCTCGGCGGTATAGTTAACCGCCAGCAGAGCAGAGGTGAACATGAAAACACACAAACACACACACGAACGCACAAGGAATCACACGCTGAGTCATTTTCTCCACGTCGAGTAACAAATGAGCGCACACACAGAGACACACACAGAGACACACACAGAGACACACACAGACAGACACACACAGACAGACACACACAGACAGACACACACACAGAGACACACACAGGACTTTTACATTTTCAGCTCCATTTTGCAGTTTTTGTCATCAGATGCATGTTTCTCTGGTGACCCCGTCTGACCCCGTGTGACCCCGTGTGTCCCCGTGTGTCCATGTGTGACCCTGTGTGTCCCTGTGTGACCCCGTGTGTCCCTGTGTGACCCCGTGTGTCCCTGTGTGACCCTGTGTGACCCTGTGTGACCCTGTGTGTCCCCGTGTGTCCCTGTGTGTCCCTGTGTGTCCCTGTGTGACCCTGTGTGACCCTGTGTGTCCCCGTGTGACCCTGTGTGACCCTGTGTGTCCCTGTGTGTCCCCGTGTGTCCCCGTGTGTCCCCGTGTGACCCTGTGTGTCCCCGTGTGACCCCGTGTGACCCTGCGTGACCCCGCGTGTCCCCGTGTGTCCCTGTGTGACCCTGTGTGACCCTGTGTGTCCCCGTGTGTCCCTGTGTGTCCCTGTGTGTCCCCGTGTGTCCCTGCGTGACCCTGTGTGACCCTGTGTGTCCCCGTGTGACCCTGTGTGTCCCTGTGTGTCCCTGTGTGACCCCGTGTGACCCTGTGTGTCCCCGTGTGACCCTGTGTGTCCCCGTGTGACCCTGCGTGACCCCGCGTGTCCCCGTGTGTCCCTGTGTGACCCTGTGTGTCCCCGTGTGTCCCTGCGTGACCCCGCGTGTCCCCGCGTGTCCCCGCGTGTCCCCGTGTGTCTCTGTGTGACCCTGTGTGTCCCCGTGTGTCCCTGTGTGTCCCTGTCCACAAAGATCTGTGCAACAGTTCAGGGTAAATGATGTTAGAGGTTAATGTGGAGACTCTTTAAGATAAAATGACTCTGTGATGTGTGGTCCTGTCTCAGCAGCATTAAGTGGGACCTGTTGTGTTCTTCTTTATTTCCTGGATGTGGATGTTTGTGTTAAACGTGGCCAAAGTGAACGGTTAAATCAAATAGGGCTCAGTGTTTGTAATCCCTGTGAGTTAGAAGCTCAGGTCTGCTGCTCGATACACTAATACAGTGTTTTTAATCACACAGCTGTAGCTGCGGCTCTCCTTTCACGTAGTGTGTGTGGTGAACAACTACACTAACACAAAAACAACAAGTGGCCCAGTATCTGCCAGCAGCAGCATATTGGGTGGCCATGAGTCAGCTCTGACAGTAAAATCTCAAATCTTGCTCCCTCAGATGTGGAACGCTCCCGGCTCTCGCTGAGAAGCAAAATAATTGGACTGCATTAAACAGATTTAGATAATAAAGCGTTTGGCACCCGCAGCACGAACGCCACGACCTCGACGGCCGCCGAGCCCCGTCATGTAAACGGTTGCGTAACAGTGTTGTTGCTTCATTAGGCTTTGAAAGGCTGTTTATGACTTTAACATTTTAATTTTTGGATACTTGTGGTTTCGTCGAGTCATTTTTGCGTAAATGCTGAAACGTGAGAGAAACAAACAAGCGTCTCTTTGCTGAGGAGCGAGCCGGCGCTTTCTAATCCAGACTGTCGGTTTGTCTGCTCGTCCCGAGCCGAGAAAACAAGGGAAAACCTCTGAGAACCATCTTTGTTTCTCTTTAACTTTACATTCCCCGACTGAAGCTCTGCGCCCACTCAGTCCTGGACCAGCAGGCAGCAGACCACTGATTAATGATTAATCCGACCCGGCTGATTTACAGAGTGGGCTCCTGATGGAAGTGTTGAAGTTGACCTAAAGCGGGCTGTAAGTGAGAGCAGTATGATGGAGATGGAGTCGTACGTCACGGCCACGTCAGAGAAAGGTGGAGGCGGTCAACAAGTACAAGAGCACCTGTATTAAAAAGGCCAAAGCCGACTGTACTTCCTCAGGAGGCTGAGGTCTCTTAACATCTGCAGGAAGCTCCTGAGGATGTTTTCCCGGTCGGTGGTTGCTGGAGTACTTTTCTGTGCTGTGGTGTGCTGGGGGAGCAGCACAGCAAAGAAGGTCTCATCCAGGCTGGAGAAACTGATCAGGAAGGCTGGCTCTGTGGTCGGCATGAAGCTGGACACTGTGGTGACAGTGGCATTGCTGGACATTATGGACAATGCTGGGCTTCCTCTGCACACGGCCATAACTCCTCTCTGGAGGGGATTCAATTCAATTCAATTCAATTTTATTTATATAGCGCCAAATCACAACAAATGTCGCCTCAAGGCGCTTCATAGATACAGAGAAAAGCCCAACAATCATATGACCCCCTATGTCCCCCCTCCCTCTCCCTATGGGAGGTGGAGGGGGGACAACTAAGCTGTAGTGCTTCTTCACTTCACTGTGCAATACTTTTTGTTAACCCTTTAAAACCGGTCAGAGCAGCACGCTCCGTTTTGCGTAACTACTTTTAAATCCCGGTAGCTCTGCAACCACGTGAGCTAGCGCAATATTTTTTTTTGCATATGAAACCGGAGGAGTTGTACTTACATCTTATGCCATCAGCTTGTCCTCGGTCACAGTTTCCTTCCACATATAGCTTTGCAAAAACTGCATAAAAAGCACTTGCAGCAACAAAAACATAATATTCCAGAAACACGCTTTGCCGATCCGATCAGCTGTTTGTAACACTTCCTACGTCCATCAGCGTGAACTATCGCATGTCCGCCATGACCTGCCCGAAACCGGAGGTGACGTCATTTTGCGGAAATGTAGTTTTTTACCATCAGGGCCTCATGAGCCTATACTGGTGTTTTTAAAAGTTATGTTTGACTTTATGACTTTCTGTGTGGTTTCTGGGATGCTTAGGACTCATATTGCACTGCTGGAAATAGTTTATTTTGATGCATATGCTGCTTTTTTGAAAATTTGCATTATAATATTTATTTTCGTTTTTCCTGCAGTGTATAAAAATTGGTGTATTTCAAAAATAAAACTATGAAGACACTCAAAATAAAGTTCCTGTGGTGGGAAACTATTTTGTGCAACTTTTTTGTATTTACAGTTTTGAGGGATAAACCTCTTAAATTTCCATCCATCCATCCATTCGCTTCCGCTTATCCTTTTCAGGGTCGCGGGGGGCGCTGGAGCCTATCCCAGCTGTCATAGGGCGAGAGGCGGGGTACACCCTGGACAGGTCGCCAGTCTGTCGCAGGGCCAACACACAGTTACAGACAACCATTCACACTCACATTCATTCGCACATTCACACCTAGTGACAATTTGGATTATCCAATTAACCTATCCCCACAAGCTGCATGTCTTTGGACGGTGGGAGGAAGCCGGAGTACCCGGAGAGAACCCACGCAAACACGGGGAGAACATGCAAACTCCACACAGAAAGACCCCAGCCTGATGTTGGAATTGAACTCAGGACCTTCTTGCTGTGCGGCAACAGTGCTAACCACCGTGCCACCGTGCTGCCCCCTCTTAAATTTCTCTAACTAGAAATATATGTTAAAAAAACAAAAACAATTTTAAATTTTTTTGTAGTTTATTGCACTTTTTTGCAATGTATGTAATTACTATGCACTTAATGCAGACATATTATTAAAATTTGGGCTGTAATGGTTGTATTGATGTATAGCAACTTGAAATGCTCCCAAAAATGGCTCCACAGCAGGTAAACATATAATATAAGCTCTGGCGGACTTGGTTCTATGGTAGGTCTTAAAGGGTTAATAGTCAACGGTGCAATAGACTTCAATACTTGAAACGTGCACTTCCCTTGTATTCTTATTCCCATTTATTCTATTTATCCCTTTCGTATATTTTATTTACACATGTCTCTGTATTTATATATATGTGTATATGTATAATATTCTGCTCACGTGTAGCTTCTGTGCTATTGAAAACAGAGGAACCCACCCGAGGGATTAATAAAGTTTTATCTTATCTTATCTGAAATGTGGTTGAGAAGCAGTGGGGCATTACTCATTCACATCTCCCACTCAGCTGGTTATGAATTCAGAGTGGGGACCTCTTTGTCACCAGCCGTAGTGGCTAATGTAGAAATATTAAAGGATTACCACTTCGTTCGGTCGGCCATGTCCGCGGGAACGTCGCCTGACTACAGCTGCGTCTCCCAGAGCGACCCAACGATCCAATGGAAAGTGTGAAAGTGGGGCAGCGGCCCAATCTGCAGACTGCTTTTAATCACAGACCTCTGCAGCGTGGATGAGTCACTCGACTAGCTGTCGCCACCAGAGAACCGAGCTGCTGTTTAAGACACCTTAGCTTTTTAGCTTTTATTGCTCGGTGGTGTTGTTCCAATTTTGTGATGTTGGTACACAACGTGCCTCTGTTAAAATGTTTCTGGGTGGTGAAAGTAAAATGTGAAAGTCCCAGACACACAGTGAGGCTGTTGGTGCGACGCTGGTTAGAAAGTTGTTGCTTGAACTGTGGAGGACAGCTGTGAAACGCTGCATTTACCTTTAAGAGCAGACTCTTCAGTGGTGGGCTTTCCCAACCACCATCAGGCGCATTAGTGTGGACGTAGTTAATCAAGGACCCTGATGGAAGCAGCTTTTGTGTGTCCCGACCTTTCAGGTGTTTACAGGGCATTAGCATTGCTAATTTGACATGACGCAGCGACCTGTGGTCAACACGGTTGACCCCGTAAACCCCGTCTGTCACCCTATATGAACCGGAGTAACCACAAAAACATCAGAGCGATGGGAACAGCAGGTTTTATATGAGAGGCACACGATCTGTTCCCAGCATACGGCCCAAAAACATGAGAATTGAATCGACATCGATCCGCTACAAAAATGTTTTTGATCTGTCCTTGTAACATGTTTAGTAACGGAGGCAGAGAACGAGCCTGCTGAGGTTTACCGGCTGGAAAAGTCCCGATGACGTGAGGTCACAGAGGACTCGAGAGAAGCCGGGGACAGACGAGTTTCATGGCAGCGAGCGCTCCTGGCTGCAAACGGGCTGAAGACTCTTGGACCGGTCGCCTTTTTTCCACCATCAGAAACAGTCTCACCATTAAAGCTGGAGCAACGCTCACTGTAGTCATGTCAGACTTCAGCTCTCGACTGCGGCCCAACGTCCCGGTCGCTTTATGCTGCCTGGCAACCAGATGGTTTGGGTCTGCTACCAGGAGCTGCAGAAAGCTGAGCGAAGCAGAGAAATGGAGCCCCCACCCACCCGTCCCCGGCTGCTAATGCGTTCCTGAGCTAGAGACGAGATTCGGGCGAATGAGGCTTCGCAGCTCCGTGCAGACGCTTCAGATTTCGTTTGATTTAGTAAAGGACAAAAACAAAGACTGATCACAGGAGATTTATGTTCTCTCAGGATGCAATTTGCTAATGGAAGAGCAGTCGCGCTCACACCCTGCTGACACAGCTTCACTGGAGACCTTGACTCAAATTCAATTACAGCACATCTCCTCACGTTGATTCATCCTGACACAAAGCCAGGTCAGGGTGTCTCGACCTCTCGGCGGCGGTGGATCAGCTGCTGACGGCAGGGCCGGGGGGTGGGGTGTCCCTGGGGTTTATCACCGCGCTGTTGTTTGCAGCAGCTCCTTCCACTGATTTATAGTCCCGCCCACTCGGCTCGCAGCTCTGTGCAGATGAGATTACTTGAATCTTTCATCTTTTCTTCCAGATGAAAGAATTAGAGACGACAAACTGATGCACACACTCGGCTCGAGACGACCATAACAACATTTATCAGATGCTCCAGATCTGACTTTGTTATTCTCTGTCCATCTGCAAGTACTCACCTCCACACCCAGTGTGTTTTTGAGTGCAGGTTAAGGGTCAGTAATTCCACTCTGCTCCACATTAGTGGACCAAAGACTTGAGCTTTAAAGGGAGCGTGCTGGGTGAAACAGGAAAGGCTGTGACATAGGTTTACTTAGGTTTAGTTATCCTAACAGGGTTTTAATTGTAGTAAAATGCTGTAATTCTGTAATTATTAGGAAACCGTGATCTACGTTACAACAGCTGCCATTTGTATTCATGCATCAGACGTGCAGCAGCACCAGCTGCTGCTTCTGGATCTTCTCTCTTTGAGAGCTGCTTAGTAATGATTCTGAATCTGGGTTCATGTCGCCTGAGCGAGGCCTAAAAGTTTAGCCTGTAGAGGGCGCCGTTTGCTATTTATGTGCAGGTCAAAGACGAGAGGTTCGTGTTTCTGTTGGTGTGGAGATGGTGTTTAACCCTTTAAAGCTGGTCAGAGCAGCACGCTCTGTTTTGCGTAACTATTTTTAAATCCTTGTAGCTCTGCAACCACGTAAGCTAGCGCAATAATTTTTTTTGCATATGAAACCGGAGGAGTTGTACTTCCATCTTATGCCATCAGCTTGTCCTCGGTCACAGTTTCCTTCCACATATAGCTTTGCAAAAACTGCATAAAAAGCACTTGCAGCAACAAAAACATAATATTCCAGAAACACGCTTTGCCGATCCGATCAGCTGTTCGTAACACTTCCTACGTCCATCAGCACGAACTATCGCATGTCCGCCATGACCTGCCCGAAAACGGAAGTGACATCATTTTTGCGGAAATGTAGTTTTTTTTACCATCAGGGCCTCATGAGCCTATACTGGTGTTTTTAAAAGTTATGTTTGACTTTATGACTTTCTGTGTCGTTTCTGGGATGCTTAGGACTCATATTGCACTGCTGGAAATAGTTTATTTTGATGCATATGCTGCTTTTTTGCAAATTTGCACTATAATATTTATTTTCGTTTTTCCTGCAGTGTATAAAAATTGGTGTATTTCAAAAATAAAACTATGAAGACACTCAAAATAAATTTCCTGTGGTGGGAAACTATTTTGTGCAACTTTTTTGTATTTACAGTTTTGAGGGATAAGCCTCTTAAATTTCTCTAACTAGAAATATATGTTAAAAAAACAAAAACAATTTTCAATGTTTTTGTAGTTTATTGCACTTTTTTGCAATTTATGTAATTACTATGCACTTAATGCAGACATATTATTAAAATCTGGGCTGTAATGGTTGTATTGATGTATAGCAACTTGAAATGCTCCCAAAAATGGCTCCACAGCATGTAAACATATAATATAAGCTCTGGCGGACTTGGTTCTATGGTAGGTCTTAAAGGGTTAAAGTGGGTCACACTGACCGTTTTCTCCCTCTGCGATGGTGTAATCTACAGCAGTGTGAGACTTTTCAATGATCTTGTTTCCTCTCTCCTTTCCCCCGCAGAGGAGAAATATGTGACGATCCAGCCGTACACCAGTCAAGGAAAAGACGAGGTGAGCTTTGAGAAGGGGGTCACCGTGGAGGTCATCCAAAAGAACCTGGAGGGCTGGTGGTACATCAGGTGGGTAAACGGTGCACGCCAAACCCGCACATTTCACCGCGAGGCTGCTGCTTGTCGTCGTCTCGGCGATCAGAGCAACAATTTCCTGGAGCTCTCATTTGCATAATGGCGCTGAGAAGAAAGCGTTAACATATGGTGGCGTCAGAGCCGCCTGCGTGTTTGCACGTGTGTGTCGTTTACTCAGCCAGTGTGTATTTCCTCACAGTTGTTCAGTTCCTCGCGTCCCCGGGCGCTCCGCTGCACAGCTGATTGCTATCACATGACGCCTCGTGGAGCCTCACATACCAACGTGTACACAAACATGGATCCAGAGCTCCTGTTTGAGGCGCGTACGCGAGCTGCTGTGCGTGCACTTGTCATGCACACTAACTGCTTTCCTAACAGCTTGTTCGCTCTTTGGCACTCCCTGCAGTGCACACCGAGTCATTTCTGAGCACCGTGTCCAACAGAAAATAATCCTGCAGATGCATGTCTGAGTCACGCTGCTCTCAGCGGGCCCTTCTTTAAACAGCAAAGTCCATGCATGAAGCTTTTTTAGTTACGGGGACTCCTTGTGGTCGCAGTTGGGAGTCGTGAAACGGAAAGCAGGGAACAGTCGCGTCTCTTCTTTCCCGGGGAAATGACTCTGAGTTTCGTTTGAAGCATTACTTATTGTTTCACTAAGCACTCTGAAATTACTCGTTTAGCATAACAATGACTGCGTAAATGTGGGGAAGCAGCATCTCTTTGCATCTATTATGCATTCTGTTTACTTGCCTTTGGCTACTCACATCACCAGAATTAAAATTGTGCCTTTATTGCAACACACAGGATCTGACTCGGTGTGATTTCATGCATTTTTAAACACTAGAAATTGTGGAATTTTTCAGTTATTTATTAACTGTACGAATAGCTCATGATGCCACTGTGCAGCAGGAGTGCATTAAAGCTCTGCTGCGACACATTCAGTCATTTACTCAAATCACACGTTTTTTCTGAGTGTATTAAAATGCACTAAATGAAGCTCCCATGCTGAGCTCATTACACTACTGTTACTACACAGCTGCAGTAGGAAATAGTAGCACACACATGTACAAAGGTGTACTGAATGTTGGGAGCAGAGCAGTGATGGAGAGGGAAGACCTGGATGTCAGCTGGAATTTAAAAAAATGCCTTCAGTGAGAGATTCAATCATGATCTAAAGTCTAAATGAATTCAATTAATTTCAGTTTTATTTACACAGCGCCAAATCACAACAACAGTCGCCTCAAGGCGCTTTATATTGTAAGGTCGACCCTACAATAATACATACAGACAAAAACCCAACAATCATATGACCCCCTATGAGCAGCACTTTGGCGACAGTGGGAAGGAAAAACTCCCTTTTAACAGGAAGAAACCTCCGGCAGAACCAGGCTCAGGGAGGGGCGGGGCCATCTGCTGTGATTGGTTGGGGTGAGAGAAGGAAGACAGGATGCAGACATGCTGTGGAATTCACTCCCGAATGCAGGAACCTGACTCAACATGCTTTATGTTGGAAAATTGCAATATTAAATAAAGAGAGCGCTCCCTCCACCTGTGAGCAAGAACAGGCAATAGCAGGAAGAAAGAACTCCCTTTTAGCAGGAAGAGAAGCAGGATCAGGGGAGTTGAGGGGAAACTAATAAGAGTGAAACCTGAGATTTTGCTGTGGGACAGCAGGTCACTCCTGGCACAGTCTACTTCCTGCTCTGTGCTGTATGGAAAGAGCAGCTTTACCTGATCCTGAGTTCAATCATAATAATGAAGGAAACATAAACTCGATGTCATATTAAACGTTCTGTCTTTATATGTTTGGGCTGCAGGTATTTAGGGAAAGAGGGCTGGGCCCCGGCCTCCTACTTGAAGAAGATTAAAGAGGATTTCTCCCCACGGAAGAAGACGCTGACGGGCCCCGTGGAGATCATCGGAAACATCATGGAGATCAGCAACCTGCTGCAAAAGAAGTCTGTTAGCGAGAAGGACATCCAGACAGACGGAGAGGGCGGAACCACGCCGGAACGCCACTTCTCCAAGAGCGAGATCAGCCTGCCGATGCCCTCCGAAATCAACGCCGCGACAGGCCGCAGGCTGAGCGCGGGCCGGGACACCAACAGCCCGTGTCTCGGAATAGCGGCGAGCGCCGCCCTGAATGAGAATAAAGCGAGAGGCGAGCCGGGCTCCCCGGCTGTCGCGAGAGTGGCGCCGCACAGAGTGGAAATCGGTGAGAGAACGTGTTGTGTGTAAGGTTTAAAGTTCAGCCTAAAGCTCGAATGCAACATTAAGACACGCCCCTTTCCATTTGTGCAGGATTCGGCGCTGTAGGTAAGCTACACGCCTGCTGCATCTAACCGTGCTCTGTCACGCTAACCTGTAATGTGATAAAATGCTCGCTGTGTGTTTCGGCCTCGGTTTCACTCACAAACTAAGAATCTGTGGTCAGTTTGTGGTTACTAAGACATCGCTCGAGCCCATTTTTTAACCTGTGGACAGGTTTGGCTGTGGACAAAATCAGTCTTTCAAATCTTACTTTTGCTTGTCTTTAAATATGTTGTTCTCTCCAGTGTGACATAATTCATCTCAAAACTAAATGTTTGATGTTTGTTTGTTGCAGCGAGTGTTAACCTTTTACTTTTTTCTGAATTATTCTTAATAAAATCTCATTATTTTTAATCAGGGTCTCCTAATCTGCGGCAAAAACCTCCCCCCAGAAGAGACACCAACTTGGTAAGACTTACTGACAAACCCAGAGCGCCTTTCCTGCGTGCTCAGTGACGTTGCCATGCTTCTGCTGAAGTGCACGTGATCACAGTCGAGACTCTTCTTGTGTTTAAGAAGACAGCTGCAAAATCTTTCAGTGCAAGGATAAATACCAATAAATAATATAAAAAGAGAAAAAATCTAATTGGCTCTCAGACTACTGCAGGAGTTGCATAGCAACCATTGAGGCACATTTACACATCGTCTGCTATTGTCCCAGTGTCGTACGTGCACACCTTACATTTACCCTCATATTTATATATCATGATTGCATGCATAAATCACATCTTATGTTTTATGTGTCAGATACAGGCTCAACGTGAGCGGCTCACTTCTCTCTCTTTGCTGTGCAGGGCTTCCAGTTACCCAAGCCACCAGAGCCCCCTGCTGTGGAAGCAGAGTATTACACCATAGCAGATTTCCAGTCCTCGATCTCTGATGGCATCAGTTTCCGTGGAGGACAAAAGGCTGATGTAAGAGGCCGGATCTACAGTGCTGTCGCTCAGATGAGACATGTTGAATATGTATGCAGACTGAGTGCTCCCCCGATAGGCAGGAAAGCTGAGGCACAAAGGAGACGACCTTGGATACTGTGTGTGAAAGTGATGACGTAGACAGAATTCACAGTGCAGGATTCAGGATGAGGGTGGAGATAATGACAGATTCCTTCAGGGGTTTTTTATTAAGTTATACTGAGGTGATTCTTTTAACGACTGCAGTAATAGATGCATCATTGATCTTATTACAGTATTCTGCTTTCATTAGCATGTCTTTAATCACTAGTATGTAGCAAACTTTTATATATAAGTGAGTATTTGTTCTAGTAACTCTTTACTCCTTGTTGTGCAGGTAATAGAGAAGAATCCTGGAGGCTGGTGGTACGTACAGATTGGGGAGATGGAGGGCTGGGCCCCCTGCTCCTACATCGACAAGCGCAAAAAGCCCAACCTCAGTCGTAGGTCCAGCACACTGACCCGCCCCAAAGTCCCTCCTCCAGCGCCACCTGTCAAAAAACAAGAATCTGAGGAGGCTCCGCCTTCTGCTAACTCTTCCTCCAAAACCACAGAGGTGCCTAGCAGGGCTGTGTACGAAGAACCTGAATACGATATTCCTGCAGTCGGATGCGAAGGTGAGCCTGAACCGGATCCCCTGAAGGACGAGCGTTCCCGCGATGTGAAGATCAACAGTGTGGTCAGCGACAAGTACAGCAGCTCCCCTCCGTCCTGCAAGGCCTCCCCTCCCGTTTGCAAGGCCTCCCCTCCGTCCTGCAAGGCCTCCCCTCCCGTTTGCAAGGCCTCCCCTCCGTCCTGCAAGGCCTCCCCTCCCGTTTGCAAGGCCTCCCCTCCTTCGTGCAAGGCGTCCCCTCCTGTCTGCAAGGCCTCTCCAGTTTTCGCCCATCGAAGAACCTCCTTCAGGTCTGTAGAGGAGGTTGCTAAGGAGGAGTGTATCTATGAGAATGATGGCTTCAGGCCGAGCGGCAGTGTGACTAAAGGTTCCAGTGAGCCGAACTCCCCACGGAGCTACCATTCCTCCACAGTCCCAAGAAAACCCTCCGGATCTTCGCCTTTACCTGGCAGGCCCATGAAAACCATGACGCCAGAGATGAGTCGGAGAAGCCAGACCCTGGGCAGACACATAGATATCAGCTTCAGATCCCAGGATAACAGCCCTCACTCGTCATCAGATGAATTGAGCAGAGGCTCCAAGAAAGGCCCCGTCTTCAACCGGGAGGTGGAGCAGAGAATAGGCCAGAGCCCCTCCACCAGGCCCAAGCCTTCCGTCAGACCTAAGCCCCTTTTGACCAAATCAGAGCCCCAGAGTCCAGAGAGGATGGACATCACCTCTCTGAGACGACAGCTGAGGCCTACGAGTCAGTTTAGACATAGCCTCAAACCTTCTCGTGGGGAGGACTCTGAAACAGCTTCTGTTATATCATCAGAGGACTCGGTGTGTTCACGCAGTACCTCAGATCTCTCCTCGGTTTACTCCAAAGGAAGCCGTGGTGACTCCGATGTGGAGGGCCCCAATCTCTACCGCTCCGTGGATGCCTATAAGAAAGTCCAGGACTCCGAGATCAGTTTTCCAGCTGGGGCTGAGGTCGAGGTTTTGGAGAAACAGGAGAGCGGTTGGTGGTACATCCGTTGGGGCTCCGAAGAAGGCTGGGCTCCCTCATACTACCTGGAAGCTGTCAGACAAATGGGCGACGGTGGTGGCTTAGACGGACACGGGAGTGTTGGGAGTAAGTCCAACAGCCTGGAGAAGAATGAGCAGCATGTTTTGGCCCTCAATAACATTAATATTCAGGGCCTGACGCAGCAGCATCAAGGCTTGAGGAGGAACTCTCCACCGATTCCTTCCAAGCCTCCCGGCGGCTTCTCGAAGCCATCTGGGATGGTTAATGGAGGCGTGAGGATGAGGAACGGGGTACGCCAGGTGGCGGTGAGGCCTCAGTCTGTATTTGTCACCACTACGCAGCCAGCCAAGGACGCGCACTACACAACAGGGTCCTTGAGAAGGAACGAGTCGCTGGGCAGGAGCGATCACTATGGTTCCGGTTCTGCCACTCTCGGAGTTCGCCGAAACGCCTCATTCAGCACCGTGCGGCCACACGTAGTTGTTGAAAGCCAAACGAGGCCTGCCGAACGCTCCAGTCTGTCTTCGGGGAGCGCGTTCAGCACAAGCAACGTCCAAGACGCCCTGAGCAGAGTTAACCAACGCAACGGTATCCCCGTGTCCACGGTCAGACCCAAGCCCTTGGAGAAGAGCCAGCTGATCCACAACAACCTTGGCAGGGATGTGTATGTGTCCATTGCCGATTACCGTGGCGACGAGGAGACTATGGGGTTCACAGAGGGAACCTGTCTGGAGGTGTTGGAGAGAAACCCCAATGGGTGGTGGTACTGCCAGGTGCAGGACAGCCTGGTTCCCCGCAAAGGCTGGGTCCCCTCTAACTACCTTGAGCGGAAAAAATAAAGGCAAGCCTACATCCGTAGCCACGCCCACCCCCAGCCCCCATACCCCGCTCTAGACCCTTGGGCGGCGGCGTTACTCCTTGAGAATGTTACCCGCAATCTCCCTTAAGCAATATGTCCTTGAAAATTGACATAAGGTCAGACTGTGTGAGGAGAAAGATGTTTTAATCGGATAAAAAAGGACACTTTTAGTGCTGGTTTACTAAAATTTATACGAAAGGAGTGGGAAGATTTTCAATATTTTACCTGGGAAGCAGAGACAGAAACATGGAATTGGCCACACTGGTTGAGGAAGTTTGAGGTGGATGCTGTGTCTGACATGTAAACTGGTCTAACTGGGAGCAATGACCTCTTAAAGAGGTTTGTGTCATGAAACACAGAAGCGGAGAAGAGTAGTGGCTACGCTCATCCTGCCCATCACTGACTACGATGGCCAATAAGTGCCTTTTGTATTTGGTCACCTGAACGAAGGTTCTAAATGGTGGATGGCAAACCAGTAAATCAACCAAATCTTTACAGAGTGCCATAGTCCTATGAACACCACCGAGAGCGTTTCTATACAAAGTTACGAGTTCGAAGTTTGGATTTAGACGTCTTCAGTTCGATAAAGAAAGAAAAGCACGAGTGAAGGGACTCAAGTTCCCAGATTTATTTGTTTTACGCCACAAAGTCATCAAACAAAGACGATAGTTGAATCTCATCATCACAACTTCTCTTTAGTTTGTTTCTGTTAGCGTGTCTCGTGTTGATGCAAGTCTTCCTTAGAGAATTATTTCTGCTTTCTTGTGACATCTGTTTTCCACCGACAGCCTTGAATTGGACGAGCCAAAGCTCGACTCTGGCAGAACAGACGGCTGACGCTCGGTTTCTGTAAGCAGTTTCTATCAAAGATACCACAGAAATATCTTATTTTCCCTGGATGTAGTCGTCTGGGAGAACAAATTTATTTAAAAAAACCAACAAACCTGTGAAACTTGAAAAATACAGAACAAGCAACGGAACAATGAGACCTCATACAAGCGTCAGGATAACCTCATTGCACAGCTTTTAGCTCCAGGAACAAATGATTTTGTGTATATTGTGTTGTCATAATGCAGCTATCGCGGTGATGAATTGCAAGCATACTGGAAACGTAGTGAAATAACTTTAATCCAGGGATTTATTTGAATAGATTAGAGGCCAAAATGTGATCGAACCAAAGAGAGATATCACTTCATTGGCAGTTTTGTGGATTTTACCGTTTACTTACGGTACAAATGGTAACACACTTTCACCAAATTGCCTAAAACGAGGTTTCTATCAGTATCTGGAAGCACTTGAAGGAAGTGACGAGTTAATTGTAATATCAGATATTGCTGTGCAGTATTGGGAGGTAGGTATTTTATTGTTATTAGCAACTGTTTGAAATGTGACGGTAGAAATAATTCTTCCAAAAGGAGTCAAAGTTCAAAATTCTGATGGCTGATGTTCAAGACTGCTGAAATACATTTTCTAACGAACACGAACTTCTCGTTATGTTCCTGCTGGACAGTATCATAGTATTAAACAAAGTGCAGTACCTGCTAGATCGCAGTTATCTATTTTAACAAAACCATATTTGTGTTTTTGTGGTCTCGCTGTGATCGCACACTGACAATAACGAGGAACGAAGTGGTTCTGTTTTGTGAGTTAGTGCACTTTAAAAACTGCTTTTATGGTGCATTAATGTAAAGATGCAGTAAAAACTCAGCATGTTATTTATTGAATATGTTTTTTTGTAATTATTTAATATTTTCCAAACATGAGGATGAGTTCTGCTCTCAGTGACAGATTTGGTCAAATTGGAGACCTCTTGTGGAAGTTGAAAGGTACTACAACGTGACTTTGAGGCTTTCCTGCAGTCCTACCTCAGTGCAATAAGAAATGCGCTGCTGGTCTCCACAAAATCTGTTTTGTTTTTAATCTTAGTGCAGCTAAAACTGTTTTATTGCACATTTTGTTTCGCATTGGGCAAGAATTTAGTTTCTGAAAAGTGATTTTTTTCTCGATGCTGTTTGCTGCAGCTTTAGCAAATCACAGGCACTTCCTTCATCTTTATTGTGCTTTACATAATGCCTGATAAAAGCATATTTATAATGAATAGTATTATTATTTCCACAGTTCCCCTCATTCACACAGAAACCCTCATCGTGTCCTGTGATGGTAATAAAATCACTGATGTATGGACCTATAAATAAAACCAGTAACCGTCTGGGTGCTGACAGGCCCCATCCTTTGAGACGAAGGCATTATGTAAATGTGTCGAATCACTCTAAACATTTTGCTCCAGCACATTTATTATTATTATTATTATTATTGCATATCGCTTTGTTTGATTGAGCTGAACTTACTTGCAAGGGAATCGTTCTGTGTCGAGCCTGCGTTTAGCTGTGTAGCATCGATCTTTATTCATGCTTTTACTTCGTTTTTCTTATTTCCTCTTTTTTTTCTTTCGTTCTGAACCCACGAGGAAATGTGCAATAGATTAAAAAAAGAAGAAGAAAAAAGACAAAAACACTTCAGCGAAAGGAGGAAGGTCATAGTGGGACGGGAGTAGATGTTCCCGGTCGGGCTGCCGGTCACGAGGCTTTTGCCGTCTTTTCCAGTGTGTCGTGTTTAAATCTGTTTTCAGAGAGCGGGTGTGCGAGGTCCTAAGCAGCGACGCGATGAACTAACACGAGGATGTCAGCTGTGGACGGAGAAGTCAGCTGACCCATTCTGTAGTGGCATTACAGCCATCTGGGGTCTTCACTGGCCCACCATCATCATCATCATCATCATCGGGGCTCTCAGCTGTCACGTTTGTGCCTGACTGGAATTCTTTGATTGTTTCTGTGTTGTTGTTTTCTTCTCCCTCTGGACTCTGTCCTCTGCCCACCTGCTTGGAAGCCTCTTTTGACATTTACCCCCACGGCTGTCAGACCAAGTCGGGCCTTTTCGTCAGCGATCGCCGCGGCAATGTTGACCTTTGGGACCGCCGGCTGGCAAAGTGACGTCGACGCCAGCGTCTCGGCGGTAAACAAAACACCGGGGAGACGAACGCTCCTTCAGGCCGTTTCAGTTCAATCCATCAACTTCCAGGATAAACACCAAATAGAGAAAATCCTGTTTTTCCCCCCACGCTGTCTTTGCAGAGAGATCGTGCTGTTCGTAGAGGCCAACGCGCAGAGCCCGGTCGTTTTTGGGGGTCGGCTGACTTTGTGTTTAACTCCACGTTTAAGGGAAAAATCATCGTGGGAAATTCCCTTATTTGCTTTGTTGCTGAGAGATTCGCACAGATTTTTGAAACCTTATTACTGTCACTGCTGACCGCAGACACGCCCGTCTGTGAGCTGTCCGTTTTCAGCCCGTTGCCTCTGCTCACGTTCGGTTTCTGACTTTTAGACGAAGAAACACAAAAACTGAAAGTGCAAAGAGCTCAAAGCTCACAGCTCCGAAACTCCCAGATTGTTTGTTGAAGATAAAATTTCTCAGCAGGTCACTGGACAAGAAATAGTCCCTTTAAATCCCTCATTAGGGCAAAATCGCCAAAAATATTTATCACGATATACATTTGAAAATTTGCGATAACGATAAAACTGACGCTATAATTGACGCGAGACAAAATACTTCACAACTCCACAACTTTAATGGGTTTTTTGTACTAATGATGTATTTTCACTTAAACAAACAGCTGTTTTTTATCTGCATTAAAGTTATATAAACTTTAACAGTGCAAATGCAAATTCTTTGCTGACAGTTTAACCAAAAGACATTTCCAGTGGAAACTGGCCGACATATTCTCAGCATAACCATGTATAATATCCACAAAACTTAAAAAGAGGTTATACACACACAATACCGTAATATTATGTTGAAGCACAGTACGTATCACTCCGTGAGGCTCCGCCTACGATAGCCGTAATGCTCCGACAATCCATCAAGCGGTGCGGCTTCGTAGCTTAGCAAAGTCGTACTGAAACATTTGACAGATTTTCGAGCACCGTGCACATAAAATCGTTTCGAGGTCAGTAAACACAACCAGAGTTCATACATAAGGCACACGGGATTATAAGGGGCTCTGTCGACTTTCAGAAAAATCAAAGGATTGATTTTAAGTGCGCCGTATTTTCCAAACAACACGGTAATAACGACGGCCCGCTAGCATGCTAGCTACCAAAAATAGTGCTTTGTTGTGTATCTGACGGACAAAGCTAAACCAGTTCCACCACTGAAGCTGCAGCATTTTTACAAACCAGTTCTGGTTCATCTGTTTCATTTAACGATCCACTTTCGTTCTTCTCATTCTCCGCCGCCGCCATGATTTTTCCGCCATGTGCGTATGAAAACAAAGGCACTGCGTGTTACACATATTCTATCGCCATATTTTCTTATCGTTGCCCAACGTTATGCCGGTATTACCGTGAGCGGGATGATGTGGCCCAGCCCTGTCCCTCACTTCCTGCTTTTCCGGTGTGTTTCCTCAGCGCCGTCAGTCTCCTTTCACTCTCAGCAGCAAAGTGAAAATAGTCAGAGTATAATACGTTGGAGTTTCGCTCTTTAATAACAGCTCGGTTACCGTCCGCTACTTTTTGCCTTTCACCTGCACAGCTCAGCAGGCGTGTCCGCGCCAACACGGTTTCCACGAGTCTTACAGGAAACGCTCGAGTTTTCCATCATCTTCCCGGAGGTCAGCGGAGCGAGACGGCTCCGCTTGGCCGTCTGATTCCTCGCTCTCTCTTTTTATTCTAACAAACGGACAGCGCCTCCCGGGCGTGAAGCGCCTTTGCAGTTTTGTGTTTTTGATTCGCCTCCGTCTCCTTCCTCGACACAGCCGAGCCGCTGAGATCACAGAGATGCCCGACAGGGTGGAGTGTGTGTATGTGCGTGATGAGAGGGATCGTTTGCAGGTGTGTTGGAGAAAAGAGAAGTCGGAGGTCAAGGAGGGGTTTGTAGGATGCAGGCAGACAGACGACGGATCAGATAGCGGAGACGAGGCGGCAGGGAGGTGAGAGGAGCTCTGCTTTGATTGGAGGGAGATGAACAATGATGTCTTCAACAGGAAGCACATTTTATCAAGAAACCTCACATCTAATGAGCTCCTCTCCTGAGCCGAGCTGTGAAATCTCATTACGTCAAACAGTTTTAATTGATGGTGCAGCAGCTTCTCTCGGCCCCCCCGCCGTCTCCAGGAGGACTTCAGAACTGGTCCCACCTCTGATACGAGCTCCTGCTGCTCACATCTCACGTAGCCCCGAGGGTGAGAGCGCCGAGCCGGCTGGTGGAAAACCGTTTTTTAGAATAAGACAAAAAAGGCTTCATGTTTTGCTTTATTCTCTCGTGTTTTTGTTGAGAAAATAATTGAATGTTGTAAAAAGGGCGAGGCGGGATTTGAAGGGCTCGTTGGCTTCTAATGAAACGCCTTAAAGCTGTAAACGAAAGACGTAAAAAAAAGTTTCAGAAGTCGGCGGCAGGCAGCGCGATGGTGGAGGTGATGAAGGCAGGTTGGATGGGAAAGTTTCAGTAAGTGTGTGGGAGAAGGTGAGGTGCATTTAAGGGGGCGTTGTAGGTTTTTAATTAACGTCTGGTTGCTCGTTAGAGCGTGAGAGCAGAGATGAGAGCTGAGGGCACAGAAGTGCAGAAAATCAGGCGATGCAGATTATTTATGTCACTCTGAAACTTCCTTGTGCAGTCGCGGTCGTTTGAGATGCCAGCAGGTGTCAGCAGGAGCTCCAGAGGAGGCGGCTGTGTCGAGGAAGGAGGCGCGCTGCTGTGCCTCGGCGGCGCTTTCTTTGTCTCCGTTTGAATCCCCGTTTCCAGTTAGCACAACAGTGTGTCTTAATTAACCTCAGCCGGTCTGACAGTATTTCAGCACAAAGAACGCCGTGGCTTCCCGCGTGGGAGACGGCGCCCAGCGCTGCGGCCGAGGCGAGCTGTCACAAGTGACTGATGCTGAGTGACAGCTGAAGTAGTGTTTTGATGGCAAAGGCGGTGCCTGTTTTTCTTTTTAACTCACCGGTGCATTTGCAGCGTCGAATCTGTCCCTGCTGTGGAAAGCAGTGTGCCAAAACAAAGCGCCCGTGGAGCCCGTGGAGCTCGCCATCTCTCGATTCTGACAAAAACAGTTCGTTACCAGCACGTCAGTAACAACTACAGGCCTCGAGTTGGACCAAAGGAGGTGCTACTCTTTCACTCTCTCTTTTCTTTCTGCTTTTGTTGCCATGTTTTTAAGCAGGTTCAAACTGTAGCGCATGACTTTAGTCGCCCCCTTCTGGCAGTGAGAGTAACTGCACACTGACAGAAGGAAAAGTTGCAAATGACAAAGATTTTACTTTGTGCTGAAAGGCTTAAACTGCTCTCTTCAACTGTAACTAAATGTTTCACCACCAGGGGGCAGCATTTAACAGCGTTGAGATGTTTCCAGATGTTTGCTGCTGTTTCATTGCTGCTGTCGGCCTCCATTGTGTTCCACAACCCCGTGGAAGGACACGCCGCCCTCGTTTTCCCCGCATTTCATTGTGATTGCTTTGGTTAATTTTGGAAGGTTTTAAATTGTATTTACTTGCAGGAATTTACAACCAGTACCTTTAATCAGTGCGCTGTGAAGTCTTGGATTTATAACAAAGTCGTGCACTGCAGCTTTAAGCCCTGCAGAGTCCTTGTTTTCAAAAGATATGCCATGAAGAGCCAAATGCAGCTTTATTCAAGACCCTCCCCCCCCCCCCCCCCCCCCCCCACACACACACACACACACACACACACACACACACACACACACACTTACACCAAACTAATGAGAGCAAACACAGTCCAGATCCCTTCCTGATTGGAGACCTTCTGCACATGTGCATTACTTGTGAAAACAGGACATTTTCTTATCTACGGTCTCATTTTGACGAGTCTTGTTCCTTTTTTTGTATCTTGTACATGTTTACATTGTATCTCGCATTGCCCAAAAGAGAAACAATATTAAATGTATAATCTTTGTTGTTTTAAACCGCCTCCTGTTCATTTGTCTCACGTGTTTCCACAGATAAACAGCGGCAGACCCCTCCCCCCCTGCAGAGTTTGTGACAGCAATATTACTGATTGAGACATTTATCTCCATTCGCCTTATTGTGCAGGCCAGATTAAGCGAGTTTAGATGTGCAGGAGCAGAACGATGCAGCTGGTTATATATAGCGAGAGTTATGAGGGGAAAGCGTGAGGAGGCTGAGAGCGACGAATGAAGACGAACGAGCGCTCGCAGCCTCAGTTCCCCGCTAAAGAGCGGAGACACAAATTTTTGTTCTCCTGCATCCAAACGTGTGCTCGGAGAGATTTATCACTTCTGTCCAAGGGATGTGAAATATACGCTCACACCTCTGTGTCGCAAATCTGCACCTCTTAAAGGAGAACACAGGTGCTCAGCAGGAAGTGCAGGTCAGGCCGTCGCTCAGGAACACGAAATAGAAAGTTCAGATCTCTCCGCTCATAAGTTACTAAGCGAGCTTCCTCACGCTGGCTACACCACGCACCGTTTTTAATAGGCTAACCTTCCAGGTCTGACAAGTGAAGCCTTAACCCTGCTAAGACGCAGGGTTAGGTTTCGGATCCACCCCTCAATGCATTCTGGGTAAAAGACAAATTGCATAAAAAGCTGTGCTGATTTACATATTTTGGGTTTTTTTTGACACTTTGCAGAGCAGCAAGCTGGAGATATGAGTTCAGATATTTACATAAACATACATATATACACATGTGCATGCATGAACATGTAGGCTACATATTTGGGAAGCCGTGACCTCCACACTCTTGATTTGTTCCAGTTGTAAATTTGCAGCTAATGTGGAAAAAGTGCTGCAGAGATGTGTATCATTTAGAAAAATAATCCAGCTGGTTGGTTTTTAAACGACACACCTGGGATCCAGCCTCCCCTGTTATGTCTCGCCATGCTTTAATTGGACCTGTTTCCACTGCTTCGTGCACATATTTCATAAAACTTGGAGTTTCCATCGTTCTGTAAAGAACTGCATTTCTGGGCAGCACAGACTGTGTGTTTCACCAAAGTACAAACAGTACCAAACAAAGCCGCGTAGCCTGATCGTGGCCACAAACTCGCCAAAAGCCAGAAAAACATCAAAATGCTCCGACAGATCCTCCAGGAAGTTGCCCAGAGACGCATCAGCGCTGACGTCTGGGAAGTCTGGAGGCCTAAAATTTAAGAGGTACCACAGTTGGGTGATAATTCAGTTTATTACTCGTGTAAAAATCATCTTTTGAACGCTTAAACTAAAATCCTTCGTGGACACTTTCATTAAAACATTTAAATGTATAAATCCAGATGTTAGGATCTATTTGCTCACCTTTTCAGCAGATGTTATCACTTGACCTAATTTGTCAAGGTGATGCAACTTGTCGCAGTTTTTACCTGAAGTGATTCTTCTAGTCCAAAGGTGTGGAGCTCGAGGGCCGGTGTCCTGCAGGTTTTAGATCCACAGCTGATTTAAAGTTCTCCAGAGGCCTGGAAACGAACTAATCATGTGATGCAGGTGTGTTGACCCAGGGTGAGATCTAAAACCTGCAGGACACCGGCCCTGGAGGCCTGGAGCTCCCCACCCCTGTTCTAGAATAACCCACGTTTGCTGAACACTTCCCAAACATCGCCACTAGATGGCTCTGTTGGTCCGGCCTCGCCTCAGACATTCATATGAATCAAGCTGCAGATTCAAACTCAGTATTTCTGCTGAGATTGAGTCTTGAAATGAAGTTCTATTATGATCAGGCCTTTTTAGCCATTCTCTACATTAAACCTAATAATGCTGGATGTTAACATTGACAGACGATGATCTCTGACAGAGGTATGAATGCTCCGTTGAACAATGATCAGTATTAAAAGCACTCGTCTGGTTTATTCTTTTCATGACGTTATTACTCTTCTTTATATTCCCGACTCACTTCTATTATACGGAGATGTCTGCGAATCGGATGCAGACAGATGCTATCTGGCAGCTCTGAGCAAAACATCTGGATGAGGTGCTTCATGAATTTATAGTGCAGTCGTTTTGGTGGAAGCGCACCAACAACTCGAGTTTTAAAGTAGATCTGAATCCCCAGCTTGTCGCCCCAGCAGCTGGGCCCGAGGCAGAGGCCGAGGAATCCACAGAGCGCCGGGCCGGTAACCGGCTTAGCCCTCCGAGAGCCGAGGGGAACACGGCGCCGACATCTGTGCCCGAGGCCCAGCCATGAGGCAGGATGTGTCAAAGGTCAAGTGTTCACAAACACTACTAAAACTCCACTTAGAAAGTCCGGTGTTACCTCCAACTTTCTCTGGAGCGTTGGACCCGTAGCATCCTCCGGCACATGTAGAGCTGTAGTAATACTTGAGTTTCCTTATTCCTGCTTTCTTATTATTTGACCGCAAAAGAACTGCAAGGAAAGGACTGCTGGTTAAAACAGATGATTAAAAGGGCCTAAACAGGGTTGTCATCAGTGCTGTAGTAATGCAGCTCACAGAGCACGAGCGCGCTTTTAATCTGTAGCCTCGGCATGTCGACACAGGTTTTATCCCCAGATGTTAATAAAAACTGCTGAGGCTGTTGGCTAAAGTAAACCAGATCATCTCCACGTTGCTTTTCATTTCAACGCCACTTTTAATGCTCAGCATGCAAAATCCAACTGATTTGGCAAAATAATCACAGTATTAAATAATCAGGCCCCATCTTATCTGAATGAGCTTGCTTGCTGACAGGGACTAGAAAGAGAGCAGATTTCTCCTGTTTTGGCTTCCTGTTAAATCCAGAATTCAAAATCCTGCTCCTCACATACAAGGTCTTAAATAATCAGGCCCCATCTTATCTGAATGACCTTGTAGTACCATATCACCCTATTAGAGCACTTCGCTCTCGCTCTGCAGGCCTACTTGTTGTTCCTAGAGTATTTAAAAGTACGATGGGAGGCAGAGCCTTCAGTTTTCAGGCCCCTCTCTTCTTCACTCACTATGACTAGTGATGTGCGGATCGATCCTGAAATATCGATTCCTCCGATACCAATCATTTATGTTCTAGAATCGATTCTCACATTAAAATATCGATATTTTAGTAATTTAGGGTAAATTTGTAGATTATCATTAACAGGAACACAGTGGAAAGAAACGATAACATTCGGATTGTCTACATTCAAAGGAACTACTTCCTCTTCCGCCTTTCATTTGCGAAATAGGCTGTCTCGCAGCCCCTTGGCGTGCGCACTCACAACAATGGCTGAGCGTAATTGGAGTCATGACTCATGTGCGAACCTATTTTACCTCAACAAAAACTGAGACGTGGTTTGCGATACATGTGGCAAAAACGTGAGGTGTTGTGGCCACACTAGGGAGACATTCAAAAAGGCTGTTGGGGGAGATAAATGCATTTTATAGTGTTTATTTATCGGATGAAATACGTTAAATGTCCGGAGACAGCGGGGGTGTCCAAATTCAGAGGCTGCTTCCACCTGAGGACCCGGCCTTCGCGGTCGAGAAAGCCGGGTAGTACGTCACGAGCTCCCTCCGTGGAGTGAAACTGCCGTCTGCTCCTTGCTATCTAAAATATAACAGGGCGCTGGCGCAAACTCTCGACCGTCTCACACTTCTGTTTAGTCAGTTTTCTGTTTGACGTCTATTCAGCTGTGTGAAAACCCCGGAGGAACCCACCCGAGGGATTAATAAAGTTTAATTTAATTTAATCTAATCTAATAACTTTAATCTCAGCCAAACCGATTTACTCACGAACGAATAAAACACTGAAAAAGCCAAACAATAACATTTTTTAGTTATCTATGACTTATATATCATGTTTAACCCAAGTAGCGAAAGACCGCGGGGGTTTGAAAATGATGTGTCGGTCGGCTCAGATATTTGAAGTTTACACAGCTACATTCTCACCTGAAAATATGTTAAGTTTTTTTTGCGACCCAGAAAGAGAAATAAGAGTAATATTAAAACTAAGCAGCTGCCGTCATTGTTGGAAACAAGTACTCTGATGTCCTGTAATCATTATGATGCTATAATTTGAGATACAATAAATAAAATAAGTTTTTGTACAAAGTATCGGTATCGGATCAGTATCGTCGATTCCACCCTGAATATTACTTGGTATTGGATCGGAAAGGAAATCAGTGGTATCGCACATCACTAACTATGACCTCTCTGCACCGGTCGCAGCAGATGGCCCCGCCCCTCCCTGTGCCTGGTTCTGCCGGACGTTTCTTCCTATTAAAAGGGAGTTTTTCCTTCCCACTGTCGCCAAAATGCTTCCTCTGTATCAATAAAATTGAATTGGCCAAGTTTGACTGTTTGCTAGCACGTTAGCCAAAGATCGGTGTAGCTTTAGCACACACACAACTACGGAGCCCCGCAGGGGACATGGGAGAAAAAAAAATTAAGACGGACTTTTGCTATCTCGCTAACGTTTTAGCCGCATTCTTCGGACGCTGGCTCGAAGCCAACCGGGAGGTCGAGGCACGATGTGCCGGGAAAGCGGTGTTCCTCCCGGCTGTAGTAGGTCTCGACCTCCCGTTAGCTTCGAGCTAATGGAAAGAATGCGGCTAAAACTTTTGCGGGATCTCGCAAAACTTTTGTGTACGGGGCTCCGTACACAACTTATTAGTTACCTCCAAAAATATGTTCTTCTTATATTGCATTTCCATAAAGGACCATTTCAGCTTCAACACCAAAACATTTTTAATATATATGCAGAATTAATCGTTTCCAATATTCTGACTTGTACTGAGAGAAGCATTTGGCAGCCAAGAACCAGCTGATGCTTCTTGCTGGCTTTGTAAACAGGAACACTTTTCCTGCTTTAAAAGCTTCACGATTACAAGTGTCATTGTTTGCAAGCGTATTATCCATTGCATCTTTATTAACACTGGTTTGCTCAGCTGTGTGTAAAGAGCTTAAAATGCTAAGTCGAAGGACCTCACACACTCTGATTTTGTCTCTTCGTGTAGGAAAAATCACGTCACATGATTTCTGGAGCAAATAAAGATGAGACGAATTTCTGCTCAAACACATCTGGAAAGTTTATTAACCACAATCGTCCGACTCACACTGGACAGAGCTCACAAATGAACACTTGTAGCTTCAAATCAAAAGGAAAAAAGAAAACACAGGTTTGCACTTTCAGCTGCCGTCACAGTAACAGCCGAACTGAGCGCCATAGCGTTTTTCTAGCCACTGGTTCCAGTCTACACGAACACCGACGGCGCTCCACTCCGATGCTCATCTGCTGTTGGTCCCGATGTTCACGCTGGGTGAACGGAAAACTCATGCATGATAAAAAGATTTACAGAAAGAAAATGCGCCGCGGACACAGAGGAGGCAGCAAACACGAGAGAAAGCAGGAAACGTCCACGCGTCGGTGCTGGACCAATAAATAATACATTAGAGGATCAGGGACATCCTGTGGGGGGTGAAGGGGGTGGAAAAAAACAAAATATTAAATTAAAGGTGCTCAAAAAACTATTTATAGAAGAAAATCTTTTGTGGCGTTTATCAATGTGGTCCAAAAATCAAATACAAATCAATGAATTTAATGGGGGGGAGGGGGGGGGGGGTTGCATCTATAGATTTATATCTTAAAAAAATAGATCAGTGATCATTTCTGGATTTGGTCAAAGTCTCTGCACAAAGAAAAAAATGCCACGGCGAATCTCAGACGTACAAGATTACAATCAGTAGCTTTATAAAGTGACATCATCATCATCATCACCACGGCGATGGCTTTGAGACCAAACAGCGCGAACGAGCTAAAGATACAGACGGGCTGTTGGGTCGTGGGCGCGCGCACAGGAAGAGAAATTACTCAAAAGAACACGTGACGATCAGGGAGCTGGCGTGTCGCACCTCACGGCAGTCGGTTTGATTGCGTAACATCTCTGCTGCGAGGTGCGACTAACTCGACCTGCTCACGACCCGACACAAATTTAGATTCTCGCAGTTTTGGATAAACGAGGTGAAGAAAAAAGAAAACGCGTGATTATCGATCCAAACGAACTTTAAAAGAACATAAAAGTTTTTTTTTGTTGGTTTTTAACCCAAATTCAAGCACATCAATAAAAATCTCTAAATACATAAGTTAACATTCAAATGTGAATTAACACTTCAAGCAGTAGCGTAATCAAACGGACGTGGGAGGAAGGACGTGTGCAACGTCACCGTAGCAGCATCGGTCGGAGCCCCGTTTGTTGATTATCTACAAAATCTAAAAACAGCCTCTCAGCTTCCTGCGAGGAAAAAGCTCATCTGTGAAATCTGAAGACGTTTTATACTCAAGTTAGGGGACAGAAATGATACAAATACTTAAAATCTGAGCTTTTTCTTTTCCCCTGAAGAGATTTCTGTAGAATGTCTCTGCTGCTGGTGTCAGAAAGCGTAGTATACATTTTAATAATCAAATACTGGAAATGTTTGTGCTATTAGAAAAATAGTTCGAGTGCTTTTTCTCCTCTGAGTGAACATTTTGTGGCAGTCTGCGCCACACAACGGCATTATTTGGTAAATCGTCGGGGGTTTGGGGGAAGCACAGAACGCAGTCCGTCTACGAACGAACCTTCTGTGAGATAAGGCAGGAAACCATGGCAACAATCCTTTGATTTTTTTTTTTTTTTTACGTGGTGTTATGGGAGCTGTTTGTGAGGACTTGTCAATTTGTCGTGAGCACTCACAGTGTATTAGGAAGGTTATATAGGTACAGTTTGGGAGGATGGCAGGCCCTGAGGAGTATCCAAATTGCTGTTTATTTCCCACTTCCTGTTTCCTTTCAAGAATTCAGAGCTGCCGAGTCTGCTGGAGGCAGGTTGGCAGCATAGACTGTATATAAAAAGATGCATGTAGCGTGCAGGTGTTAAAGTAAAGCCACTGCAGAAGCGATTTAAACCTGGCACAACAGGGGCGGCAGATTAAAACCCTGATGAATTCTCAGTAGTTTTATGTCAGTGCAAAAGGCACCATATGGGCTAAAACAAAACAGCATACTATAAATGAGGGCGGGTCCAATTCATGATTGACAAATCATCAGTGAATGAGCGCGTGTACTCTGCTCAATTTTTAAAGTTAAAGCTGAAAACGCTAACGCTGAGGCTTCAAAACTGAGTTTCACACAGTAACCTGGCTACGTCCCTCTTTTATATACAGTCTATGGCTTGTAGATCGTTTCAGCCAATGAGTGTCTTGGTCCTCTCGGTGAGTTTTGGGGCTTTTCTGAGAGGATGATGCAGATTTCAGTGCAACAAACCACATTGCAGAGCAAGCAGCTAGCTAGAACAACAATATAGCTACCACCAACGTTTGCAGTAAAACTACCAGAAAGGTACATTAGATTATACGAGTACAAGAGGTCTTACAATCCTACTTAAAATACTCAGCACCGCCTCGCGTCGCTCGACACGTCACTCACTGATAATCACCACAACACTAACAGACGTCCATCGCTTCAGCACCGTGCTGCAGACTGAGCTTCCAGGTCTCAGTAACACACAGACACAAGTTGTGACATACTGAGATGATCACCTGCAGCGGCTGTGCTTTTTCCGAGACCGTTTAAGTCGTAAATCGCGTCGACGGCATATTTCAGAGCTTCGGTCATCCTCGAAAAGATCTATGAGACATTCAGACCCAAAGGGACTCATCTGCTTTGGCGCAAATGGGCGATAGTTCCTAAATCTTACGACGCGGTTCAACAAATCAAAGAATTTTGAAGCCGGTTTGGTTTTTCCCTCTTCTTTCAAAGTCTTCCACGAGCCCCGGAGAAAGCAAACACTTCTGGCAAGAATAGAGTTTGGACGAACTTCCTGTCGGAGGCTGCGACTCTAAAGACAGAGAGACCTTCCCAGTGAAGTGGCGTTAACTCTGGAAAAGGTCACGTGAGAAAACCAGCCACCAATATTTGTATGAAAATACCAAATCAGAGTACCAGAGTTCATGTTCCCTGAACCTAAACCTTTCTTTTTGTAAGCCTGGGTTTTGCTGAGGTCGTCCTGTCGCCCCTGTTCCCTTACGTGCTGCGATAGGTCTTGATAATGTCTTTGATCTGCCTCCTGCAGATGGGGCAGCAGGCGTTGGACATCTTCTTGAGTTTGAGGCCGCAGGTGTAGCACAAGCACATGTGGCCACAGGCATAGATGACCGTGTCCACGGTGTTCTCGTAGCAGATGGAGCACTCGTCGGACCACGGCCCGCGGCCGGACGGGAACGTGGGTGACTTGGGGAGGCTGGCCGGAGAATTCGGAGTTGTTCCTGTTGCAAAGACACAAAGACGATGCTAAACAGGTGTTCGATACCGCAATGCATCAAATAACCTGATGTCATACAGGTTTATACACAATCACAGCATGTCTTTTATCCCGTCTTCATCCCCTCGCCGCAACCGGTCGCAGGAGATGGCCCCGCCCCTCCCCGAGCCTGGTTCTGTCTCAGTTTTCCTTCCTACTGGCGCCAAAGCAATTGCTCACAGGCGGTCGTACGATTGTTGGCTCACAATATGAACCGATAATCGAACTGAATTAACCCTTTAAGACCTACCATAGAACCAAGTCCGCCAGAGCTTATATTATATGTTTACATGCTGTGGAGCCATTTTTGGGAGCATTTCAAGTTTATATACATCAATACAACCATTACAGCCCAAATTTTAATAATATGTCTGCATTAAGTGCATAGTAATTACATACATTGCAAAAAAGTGCAATAAACTACAAATAAATTGAAAATCGTTTTTGTTTTTTTAACATATATTTCTAGTTAGAGAAATTTAAGAGGCTTATCCCTCAAAACTGTAAATACAAAAAAGTTGCAGGAAAAACGAAAATAAATATTATAATGCAAATTTGCAAAAAAGCAGCATATGCATCAAAATAAACTATTTCCAGCAGTGCAATATGAGTCCTAAGCATCCCAGAAACCACACAGAAAGTCATAAAGTCAAAGATAACTTTTAAAAACACCAGTATAGGCTCATGAGGCCCTGATGGTAAAAAACTACATTTCTGCAAAAATGACGTCACTTTCGGTTTCGGGCAGGTAATGGCGGACATGTGATAGTTCGTGCTGATGGACGTAGGAAGTGTTACAAACAGCTGATCGGATCAGCAAAGCGTGTTTCTGGAATATTATGTTTTTGTTGCTGCAAGTGCTTTTTATGCAGTTTTTGCAAAGCTATATGTGGAAGGAAACTGTGACCGAGGACAAGCTGATGGCATAAGATGTAAGTACAACTCCTCCGGTTTCATATGCAAAAAAAATTATTGCGCTAGCTCACGTGGTTGCAGAGCTACCGGGATTTAAAAATAGTTACGCAAAACAGAGCGTGCCCGCTCTGACCGGCTTTAAAGGGTTAATGGGCAGATCCACATGGGGTGAACTTTGCAGTTCTGTCTTTATGCCAGACTCATTCACTGCTGTGTGCTGGCTTTACTTTAGTTAGTGCTTTAACCTCCTGGCTTTTGACCTTAACTTCCAAAAAGTTTGCTTTTCTTGCTGAAGAAAAGAACACTCGCTGAATTTTGGTTGATCTAAGATTTATGGATCTCAGAGGCTAAATTGCCGTCTCAAAATCCTCCTCAGTGGTGTGCCAGTCATCACTTCCTAAAGATGCTCTACATAAAAACCTTTGCAGCTTCTGACTTTGAGTATGAAGCTAAAAGATTTTTAAAAACGACCCCCCCGTGGGTACAGGAACACACTGCATCTGTCCCATTTACATAAACAGAGTTACGTGACATACGAACACGTGCCGAAAACATTTGCCTACTTCCAGCTGCAGCAGCAGCAGCATGAAGTGCTGGCCATTGTTCCAAACTACTGCAGGATGACATCTGCTCACTACCCTATAATGGCTTCCCCAGAGTCCCCTGAGGGGTGATTGATTGTCTACTTCTACAGTTGCAGTTTCCTGTCTGGGTATACGTACCCCCCGCTGAGCTGCAGTAAGCGGCTGAGCACAGACCTCCGTTCAGGACCGGATCAGAGATGCCACTTCCCAGGGCGCTGGGGGTGTGCGGAGAGGAGGAGGGCGAGCTGGGATTCGACGTGGCCCGCGGATCCCCGAGATGCGTGGAGCCTGGTCGGAGAAAATACAGCCAGAGTGTTGGATGAGTGACTTTAGCAGCCAGTTACAGCAAAAATACTAGAATTTGTCTTTTCAACACGATGCTGCTGTCAGACACCAGCAGTGATGTAAACACAGGAAGAAAAAGCAGCCCAGACGTCAGAAAGACTGGATTAGTTCACTGCACATCAAATAACTCAAAACAAAAGCAGATTTTTGCACCAGAGATAAAAGAACCAAAGACACCACATCAAATTATCTTCTCATGCACGACTGCGCTTCATTTCTACCTTTCTGTGTTTTGCTTTTGTTTCATCTTCATCTACAGGAGTACAGACAATGGGAGCAGGATGAGCTTCTTTCCCACTAAACGGGCAGTGCTCGAACGCACAGAGAGACGACTCCAATTTGCATTTTAAAAGTACAAACATCTTCATCATCGAAGAAAAGAGACGCTCCGTCGTTTCCTCTTGAGAAAATGAGTTCTGAAAAAATAGCAGGCATCTTCCTGTATCTGCATCCTGGCTGAAGGAAACAAGTGGAAATTCCTGGTGCAAGGTTAGGGAACACATTTCGGAATGCCGGTGACTCACGGATGGACAGATGAGGTGCTGGAGGTGTGCTTGAAGCTACATCTACAGAAAGCCACTCCCAGACACCAGCCTGTCTCTTTAAACTGATTTTAGCTCCTTATTTTGGCTCTTTAGACGTTACTTTCATCCAAAAAACGAGCACATGTGATGCTAGCAGCTAGCTAAGGAGAGCGGACCCCAGCCTCTTACATCCACAGAAAATCCAGACACCGGCCTGTCTCTTTAAACTGATTTTAGCTCCTTATTTTGGCTCTTTAGACGTTACTTTCATTCAAAAAAGAGCACATGTGATGCTAGCAGCTAGCTAAGGAGAGCGGACCCCAGCCTCTTACATCCACAGAAAATCCAGACACCGGCCTGTCTCTTTAAACTGATTTTAGCTCCTTATTTTGGCTCTTTAGACGTTACTTTCATTCAAAAAAGAGCACATGTGATGCTAGCAGCTAGCTAAGGAGAGCGGACTGTAGCCTCTTAGCCACAGCGGCCTGATGGTCTGATCGTTATTTTACTCTGCAGGAAATTCAGTGCATTCATAAATATTCACAGCACTTCACTCTTTCCACGTTACTGCATTTTTCCAAAATGACAGCCTCAGGTGAGCATGATGCTACGAGCTAGGCTAACCAATTTTTGGGCGGCTTCATTGTAGAACCTCTCAACTCCATCAGGTTGGATGTTGAGCATCTTCTGCGCAGCTGTTTTCAGATCCCTGCACAGATATTCAGTCGGGTACAAGTCTGGGCAAATTAAGGGTTGTTCGTCAGGGTCGTAGCAGGCCTGAAGCAGGTTATCATCAAGGATGTCTCTGCATTCGTCTTTCCTTTGCGCCCGACTGCTGTCCCAGCTACTGAGAAACATCCCCACAGCATAATGCTGCCACCGCCATGCTTCACTTTAGCATAAGCGGTGCTTAGTTTCCTGATGCTTGGCATTCAGGATAAAGAGTTCAATCTTTATTTCATCAGACTGGAGGATTTTGTTTCTCATGGTCATGTGAAGCTGTGAATATCCTGAAAACGGACCAAAGTTCGGAATGATT
The DNA here is from genome assembly GCF_056152115.1 of Neolamprologus brichardi. Taxonomy (NCBI): domain Eukaryota; kingdom Metazoa; phylum Chordata; class Actinopteri; order Cichliformes; family Cichlidae; genus Neolamprologus; species Neolamprologus brichardi. The sequence continues at coordinate 36,134,705 of NC_142109.1, read as the reverse complement.
CATCCACAACTCAAGGTTAGTCATTAATATGTTGCTGTATGGTTTGCATTACTTTCTTGATCCTGAGCTCAACGTCCAAACTGAGATCTGAGTCGACCTGATTCCTTTCTGAGTGCACTGGGAGCTTTTTAAGAACCTAAACTAATAAAAAGTTGGAGAGACCCGAGAACGACCACTGAAACGCTTTTGGGGTCTTTGGGCATCTGTTCAAAAACAAGACAAAGCACCGCAGCGCTGTTTCCTTGGACAGGAAACAGAGTCATTTGTCACTGAAGAGAATTCATGTGGGTTCCTTTGTCGTTTAAAATAACTAATAGTGCAGCGTCACAAGAAATGCAATGACACTAAAGAGTGCAGATTATGATGCAAATGAGTAATCGCCCTCAAAGAATTCCCATCAAATGCTTTGCTGCTTCAACGTAAATGCAGATTACTTTAATTACCTCGTCTGAAGCTTACGGTCAGAATATAGCATGCTAACAACTGCATCACAAATCAGCTGCTGTGTGCAAAGATATGTAACTACAGCGTTTCAGCACGTCTTTGTTTTAAGCATCACTCCACTGCAGTGAGTCTCAGTGGGGAACGGTTCACGGTGTTCTCCTGGACAGAAAAAAGTGAAACCAGAGTCATCTGTTGTGGCACCGTCAGCGCTGAGCAAACATCACGATGACAGCCCGCCACTAACGCACGTCCCAGCGGGCATCGCTCTGCTGCCATCTGCACCGGCGGCCTGATCAATCCAACCGATGCCCCGACACGCCGTCACACGCAGACCTACTTCACTTTGGAGCCAATCATCAGAATGTCGCCCCCCAACAACCAGCTGTTTTTGTACAGTCATTTTAGCGTATTTAATGAAGCCATGCTAAATTTAACCTTCATAGCAAGAATATTTTACGAGTTACAAGAAAAGCTTTTTAGCTCAAATATCATGAGATGTGTCATCCTGAAACCCGGTGTTTGATATGTTTGATCTTCTTGCAGCCGTGGTTCCTTCTGCATCAGGTAGAAGGAATGACTGTGCTGCACGTGTCTGCAGGACGATCTGTCTGAGGTGACTCTGGCAGGGTTGGGTTTACACAAGGACTCTCTTCTGTTTGCATAGCAGCCGTTGCCCCGGTGCTCCTGTGCCCTGTGGAATTTGCATGAGTGTTTTTGTACTGTATGTACAGTGCATACTGTAGCAGACCATATTTAGCAGCTTGAGTGAACACATTTGTTTCTAAGGGGAGGCCTCGGGCAGTGGTCACACTCCTTATCTTAGCAGAATGCTCAAAACAAAAGCTGCACAAGACATTGTGCAGATTCCTCCTTCACTTCTCTGGGACCAAAAACTGCAGTTCCTAAACTTTGCCACTGGAGGCTCCAGCAGTGAGTTAAACTATCCAACTGTGCAGCAGAAATAAACACATTTACAGCCTGAGACACTCGTCCACTCCTTTTTTTTGTTAAATGACAAATGTAGTGAGTGTAGGGAGCGGTGGACAGCCCGATCACCTGCAGGGAGCATGTGCCACCAGATGGAGGCAGTGTTCAAAGTATGTGGTACAGCTGAGCCTCTGCTAGAAACCAAGAGCTGAAAACAGTGAAAGTGTCCCCTGCAGCCACCTGCAGAGCTCTCCGTAGCATATTTTTTGAGATTTTTTAGTGCTTCTTCTGTTCCTGGTGAACTTTGTTTGTCACTACGTTTTCCAGCCGTTTCACCTGTGTGTATTCGAGCTACCCACTATCAGATATTTGGAGGTTTGCACAGGATGTTTGCATAGATTGAAAGCCGCCCTGTGCAGGCTAATACGCATGCAAACACAACCATGGTGCCATAAAACAAGCGTTAGGAGCCTGACTGTTAGCATGGGTGGATGTTGCTGAGCTGGCACCATTCAGCGCCATCTGAGTCACTTCTATTCTTTAAAAAACAAAACAACTGGTGACAGCCCAGTGCCAAACTGGGTGACCTCGAGGTAGCAATGTTCATCTGTCTTTAGTCAGTGGGACAAATCTTTATTAAAGGCTTCTTCTAATGTTTAAAAATGCAGGTCAAGCCTTCCTGCTGCTCCATGGGCTGTTATACTCATCTAAGCTGGTTATACTCGGTCCAACATGGGGGAGAAGGTTATGCATGTTATGATGAAATCATTTTAAGAAGCATGAGACGTGCACGCACGCAGCCGGGCGCTGTTTGACCTTCACATGAACAGGATGAGCAGCTATAACGTACTGGAATGTAAAATGTGTCCAGACCTCAGAATCAAACCATCACGCCGCGAGTGGCGCTCGGCCTACGAGGTGCTCCTGCACTCGTCACGTTCTTCATCGGATTATTTGATCACCCTGCGGCACGAGCGGTTCCTCTGCGAGGCCGAATCCTCCCTCTCTCCCTGTTAATCCCTCTGGCAGGCGGGCAACTCCCACCCAGGGTAGCTGAGGCAGGATCTGCGGTGCCCAGCCCTGATCCTGCATGCTCGCCGCTAGATTAAAGCGTCCAGCGCGAACAGCTGCGAGAGGCGGGCCGGCTTTCTGTGGCCACGTCTCTGCTGCCGTCTACATCCAATCAATCAACCGTCCATCTTTAGCTCATATCGGAGCATCTGCGGACAGATCCCCTCGCTGTCAAAGCACGGGAGGCACGCAGGGCGTGCGAGGGGAGGGATGAGGCCTGCAGAGGAGGGCGAATGTTTAGGGCTTAAGTTCCCTCTGAAGGGAGGGAACGAGTTAAAATCTGCAGGCATGTTTATAGACAGAAAAAAGCAATCAAGAGAAAGAGCGGAGCAGAGAGAAACAGTTTACACGAACGTTTCCTCTGCTAAACGCTGTCCTCACAGAGCACTTCAAAATGGGTGGGCCTTCATTTAATTGCAGAGGAGCTCTTGTTCTGAGGTGCTATCAAGAGAAATGCTCACTTAGGCTCAGATGGTTTTTAGTGTTTGGATCAGATGAGAGGAGAGCAGCTCGGTAGATACCAGTTTAAGGTCACGGCTTACCCCGCTGCATGAAATGTTAATAGTCTCTTTCTATCTGTGGTGGAGATATTATCTTAAGAGACAAAGGAGCTCTTTTGGAGGGACGACACAGTCGTACATCCTGCAGTTGTTTATCTCCACATCAAGCACAGAGCGGAGGGTGTGAGCAGCCATGCATATATATGAATGCATGTATCTGTGTGCATGATTAGATGCAGGTCTAAAATAAATCTTAGAAAACACTCCAGGTATTAAAGATGATCATTAGGTTGGTTTGGAGTTTGAATTTCTCTGCAAAAGTTCTGTCAGAGCAGCACGAATGAATAATAAAAACAAAGAACATTAGGAACAAATGTGAGACGCCGAGGTGTGAAGAACGGCCGCTGCCGTTTTCCAGGAGTGTGAAATAAATCAAATCTTGTTAAAAGTCTGTCCGCCTCCCTCTCATAGCTCCATCTTATCGCTGAAATCTCTGTAAACACAATCTTCAGACTGTCCAGCTGTCAAAATCCAGAGGAGCTGACAGAAATGTTCATCTTAAGTATGCATGTGCATTCTCAGTGAACGTGCTTTACAGGGAGGATTCGAGTCTAACGAGCTGCTTAACCTTTGGCTGACGGGTAATCGTACCTGCAGCCTGAGGAGAGTCTGAGCCCACTGCAGGAAACTCCTCTGCACGGTTTCCTTTAAAGAACATTTATATTTGAAGTCTCTATGTTAATAAAGACACATACAAATGAGTATTTATCTATAACATAAAGAGCATATCACTCTTTCTGTGTTAGTGTCACACTCTGCCCACTTTAAAAAGTGAGGAGAAGAAGCGACAAAGATCTGAAAGTAAGGGAAGGAGCAGCTGGGCCAACAGAAGACGAGAAGAGGAGGAGAAGGGGAGCGTGGCAGCTGCGAGGATGTGGGCGGTGAGACGCTTCAGTTGAGCGCGAGCGCGTTGACATTTTAATGGAATCTATAATACATGCGAAGTGGGTCACTGGATGGGTGTCCCATTTCCACGCCACGAGGCACAAGGTCCCCTCGCCGCCCGTCTCAGCTGTCAGCTGCTCAAGTTTTCAGCTCTTTTTTGTGGAAACACACTAATAAGTGATTGGACAGAAAAATACTGAGTATCAAGTCAACCTGCAGATGGTGTGTCTTTGCAAACCCAGACGGTTAAGTAGAGAGTAAAGCACCAACATAGAGGTCGGTCATCGCTCAGTGAACTGCTTTGATTTAGTGTTTAATGTCTCGACAGGCGTTTCTCTCCCTGTCAGCCCTCGATTCAGAGCAAAACCACATTTTTCTCACCGGAAAATGACAAACACGGGGTTTTCAAAATCAGATGCACGGCTAAATCATCCAAGTAGTTTTTGCAAAACATGAGGAAACCAGATAAGGTAGCGTCAGGTTCTGCGCGCGGGTAAAGTTCTCTGAGGTCAACAATGTTAAACCCTAGCATGGATCAAAATTATGTTGAGACTGATTAAGATGAATTTGTGATAACCATTTTCTCGTCCGTTAGCTGGAACCGAAACAGCGCCTGACTGCGGGTAATAGGTTTTTCCGTGACTCTGCACATAAGCGTTCATATCTAATTACATCACAGCTGTGGTCATTAAACAGAACTCGTGTTTATTTCATGACACTTCAACCGTGAAATAATAATTTGGTCAGATGTTCGTGTTCAGTCAAAACAGGATGAAGATTCTGGAACAATCTGGAAATACTAATGTGGACGTAAATTGTTCTAACACAACAATCATGTTTGTGTGTGCACACACTCGAGACTCATTGCCTCCCATCAGCCCAACCCTGAGCCTGGTTCTGCCCAAGGTTTCTTCCTGTTAAAAGGGAGTTTTTTTGTCCCACTGTCACCAACTGCTTGCTCATGGGGCAGTGGTCTGATTGTGGGGTTTTCTCTGTCTTTCTATATGGTCTTTACCTTTCAATATAAAAGACCTAGAGGTGACTGTTGCTGTGAATTGGCGCCATATAAATAAAATTGAATTGAATTTGAGCCTGTGAGCCTGACAAAATCGACTTAACTTTGTTTTAATTCAGCATTCCAAGATTGTGTCTCAGTGCTGGCACTAGCATGTCGACACTAGCATACTTGTGTAGTGCATAAATTTCAATAGTTAAAAAATATTTGCTACCGTACACCATTTAGACACCTATAACACACTGCATGTGCCCAGACTTGACACTTTGGTTCTCAAAATAGCAAGCTGGAGTGAAGGCACATTATTAAAGACCGCTAGCAGGACTATAAGCAAATGTTTCATCAAGTGGCTCACTGATTCATGCACATTTGCACACATATACCTTTGGCAGAATTCTGACATAGATTTAGCCACGTCACGAAACGTGTGCTAGCTAAACTGCTAGCTAGCAAATGTGCACATTTAAAATCCTTGCGGATGACTCAGCCTCTGGTCAACGCATGAGCAGAGGTTGAATCATTAAGTGGCTTACTGATTCATGCACATTTGCACAAATATACCTTTGATAGAATAAAGATTTCTGACATAGATTTAGCCATGTCAGGAAACATGAGCTAGCTAAACTGCTAGCTAGCACACGTGCATGATTTAAAATCCTTGCGGATGACTCAGCCTCTGGTCAACGCATGAGCAGAGGTTGAATCATTAAGTGGCTCATTGATTCATGCACATTTGCACACATATACCTTTGGCAGATTTCTGACATAGATTTAGCCATGTCACAAAACGTGTGCTAGCTAAACTGCTAGCTAGCAAATGTGCACGATTTAAAATCCTTGCGGATGACTCAGCCTCTGGTCAACGCATGAGCAGAGGTTGAATCATTAAGTGGCTCACTGATTCATGCACATTTGCACAAATATACCTTTGATAGAATAAAGATTTCTGACATAGATTTAGCCACGTCACGAAACATGAGCTAGCTAAACTGCTAGCTCATGTTTCCTGACATGGCTAAATCTAGGTCAGGAAACATGAGCTAGCTAAACTGCTAGCTAGCAAATGTGCACGATTTAAAATCCTTGCAGATGACTCAACCTCTGGTCAACGCATGAGCAGAGGTTGACTCATTAAGTGGCTCACTGATTCATGCACATTTGCACAAATATACCTTTGATAGAACAAAGATTTCTGACATAGATTTAGCTATGTCAGGAAACATGAGCTAGCTAAACTGCTAGCTAGCACACGTGCACGATTTAAAATCCTTGCGGATGACTCAGCCTCTGGTCAACGCATGAGCAGAGGTTGAATCATTAAGTGGCTCAGATTTAGCCATGTCACAAAACGTGTGCTAGCTAAACTGCTAGCTCATGTTTCCTGACATGGCTAAATCTATGTCAGGAAACATGAGCTAGCTAAACTGCTAGCTAGCACACATGCATGATTTAAAATCCTCGAGCATGATTCAACCTCTGTTCAACGCACGAGGAACCGTGAGGAAAAGTGTGCATTCAAGACGATGAGAATGTCCACTGTGGGCTTCTGTGAATAGCGCTGAATGTACACAGCCTTGTTTCTGAGTAAATTCCACAGAGCACCTTTAAATATCAAGACTGATATGGAAATCTTCTGACAGAGAGAGACACACACTGATGCACATATACAGTTAAACACGGCGTTCTTCAAACTGTAATGAGAAACTTCTAAAAGCCTCCTGTCGTTAAGGCTAACAGAACTGATTCAGTATTGATTTCCCCCTCGGTGTCATTACCCTGTCTGAGCTCTCTCAGCTCACCTCACATATACTCGTGTGCCTGTTTGACTACAGCTGTCGCTTTCACAAAAGGTCCTTTACTTCACGCTTTGTTTGAAGCGACGACTGTTTGATCCCGCCGTCCCGAAGACGAGGAGCCCGCTGGGACACGTCTCTCCCTCTAGCAGGCGTGGTTTGAATTCAGCTTCAACTGAGAGCTAAATTGCTCTCCAGTAAACACAGAGCAATAAATCAGGCCGTTACAACTTTGAGATAAGAGGCATTTCCTAATTCAAAGCAGCTGGAAAGTAAAGATGATTCGCACCTCGGCGGGACTTCCGAGATGGGCCTCGATAAGGAGATGCGCCTTGGACCGCTTTCATTGTTCTGAGCTTCCTGTTTTGATGCGCTGCCAAGGCTTTCCGTTTTCAGTAAACGATTACTGGAAGTCCACACGGACCAACCAGATGGCCTGCAGACAGTCGTAGTCAAAATGTAATTTAACAGTGAAATCGGTGACCTCCTGGTGTAATAAGAGCCGATACAAATGAGACATTTAGATGTGTTTGGAACGAAAAACAAGAGCCTAACAGCCAATCAGCTGGAAGGAAAGAGCTTCACTGAAGCTCACTGTGATTCGTATCGACGTAGCGGTCACCGTTACTCTGGGTCAGGCTAACAGAGGCCAACATTAGCGAACATACAGAGCTGAGATTTCAAAGAGGCTTTTGATGACGAGCTGGTTAAAGTGCAGGTTATTCCCCTCTAACTTCTTTTAACCTCGGCTTCCTCTTCCGCTGCTGGTGAAGAAAAGCAGCAGGTATTTATAGATGCTCTTCCTCCACACAAACACCCGTGACACCTCTGAAAGGTCATAGCTGTTTGGGCTGCTACACCTCTTAACCGCTGCATTAATAGCAGACGGCGTTCACACACACACACACCTTTAGGACAGGCAGCATATGTTTGGCAGGGCAACGTGAAGTGCACACACTTTCCTGTCATTATCAAACATAAACAAACCTCCGGTGCCCTGACGCACAGGCGAAGCGTCCGGCCTGCTGAGACCTCACGTCGTCTCGATTACACCGAAGCCTCTCGTGGCCACTTTTCCACCTTTGCTCGCTCTCTTCCTGTTTTTCCTCTCCTCTGAGAGTCTACTCCTCTCGCTAATCCTCTGACTGTGTTTAGACTCTTCCTGCTTTATGGGACGTCTGCTGTAAATATTGTGACAAACAAGAGTAATAGAGCGCTCTCGCTAACTCTTGACCCTCTGGTGAATAAAGAGTCATGACCGTGACTGAGAAGTTGTTTTCCTCAGCCGCCTCACTGTCAGAGCGTTCAACACTTAACACAAATAGATTTGGACCCCAGGGAGGAAGTGGGGAGCCGAGACAAATTAAGATCAATGCATTGATCTGTAAGTTCTTGACCTCCGGACACATCGCTGAGCTAAAGGGATGGCTATTCTCACCATCAATTACTCTTCCACAGAGAATAGGTGCTCGTTGCTCCACATGCAGGAGGCGGAGCACTAGTGACACTTGCAGATATGTCTTAAAATAATAAATTAAAAAATAAAAACTGACCGATTGGCACCAGGGCCACCACTAGGGGGGACTGTGGGGTGCCTCGCCACATTTGGACATCCTGACATATAATGGAGGAATAAATCTCGGAGCGTTGTAACTTTTTCTTTTGTTGTGTTGCGCGTCTGTTGTGTTGCTAAAATCTGGCCCGTTCTCATCTCCTCATTAACAACACTGCCCCCCTGTTAAATAATAAAAACTCAAAGAAACTCCAAAGAGAACATGGTGAGATCATCAGGAGTGTACACGTCCTAAATACACGTGCTCTTGATGCTGCGTTCACAATGTATTAGCTTCGTTTTAAAGCGTTCTGCTACGGGTGCCAGTAAGAAAATGAAATCCAGACCAGAAAATCCACTTTCACTGCAGATTAGTTTGAAGCGTTATCAGACACCAAAACACTCCACAGCCATTTGTAATCCTGTGAAACGAGATTTTACGACGTCGGGAAGTTAAAGTACCAACAATCAGCCGAACCTCTCATTTGGCAGAGGAAACGCAGACAGCAGCTTCCATATATTTGACTGATTCCTACACCGAAGGTTGATTCGTGTTCAGTGTTCGACTGCTCTGCTGGCAGCACACCTTTCACTGATGTTGTTTAACGGTGCACGCTGTTGTGTTTTGGGCAGGTGATCAGTGAGTTTACCTGTTAGTGCTCTGTGACGTAGTTTCTTACTGACTCTGTTTCCTGTCACAGCAAACACGTATGTTCACATGTTAGAGGGTCTGAAAAAAACAAAAGGACCAGCAAACAGACGCTTGGTCACCTTTTTCAGATGCAGGGACCAGTGTTGTGAAGCAATCCTTATGCAAGACCTGAACTGAGGAGCCTTTCCAAGAGTTCTGGACCCTCTTAAATAATTTCTGAGAATATTATTTGCCTTGTGGGGAAGCAGCAGCAGCTACAAACACGAGGGAACACATGAGGTGGGCTTCAGCACAAAGCAAATGTAGGCAGCTGAAGTCTCGCTAACTGGATGTGTAGAGGGATAATCAGCTGAGACATCAGCTGATGTGGGACCGTGGCTGAGCTTGATTTCTCACCTGAACAAATGCTCTGTTCAATGAAAGCAGGACAAGGACCGACAGCAAACCTGCATGATAAATAATTCAGGAGAGGGTGGAGACAACATCTGGGGAACAAGACTTGGAGATCAGCCCGAGGCGCTCAAACCTGGGCCTCTGCCTCTTTCAGTGAAAGTGGTCACAAGCCGGGTGGCAACTAAAGGCTCACAGTTCAGCATCATCGTCTTAGAGTTTGTTCCTCTGATGTGTGACTTTCATTTGCTTTATATTATAAGATAAAGACCTACAATCACACAAAATGCCAGGGGCCTGAAAGTAGTTTAACCTTTGTTATTATGGTAACCTACCCAGAATCCTCAGCTGCGTCACTGCACCGTGCAAGCCGAAGAACATCCACAGCGGGCGGGAGTTGTCCACGCACACCTGCATGCCCACGTTGGCGCCGTTGTGGCTGAGGATGACCTCCCCCTCCTGGTTGACCAAGAAGCCCAGGATGTCACTGCTCTGTAGAGGCGTCGGCACACGGCACACCGCCCAGAACTCCTTCCTGTCCACCAGGGCCTCGGGGTTGTAGGGTAAGTCGCTGGGGCGCAGCACCGCCGGGTCGCAGGACGTCACGCCGTAAGACAGAGAGCCCGAGCGCGCCGGGCTCGACTTGGTGACTTTGATGAACACAGTCTCGCCGATGCGCAGCGGCCGGTTCGTGAAGACCAGCGTGCGCTCTTCACGCGCGTGCTCGGATCGCGCCACCGTCTGCTCGTCCAGTGTCTTAATGTGGGCGCCGCGCAGCTGGTGGAAGTGGAGGTCGCTCTCCAGGGTGGACGGCAGGAGGGAGGACTGCTGGGAGTTGAGGGAGTTCTGCGGGATGGGGCAGCTGGAGGAGGAGGAGGTGGAGGCCAGGTGGAGGGTGTGGCGGTGGGAGCGGCTGTGGGCTGGGCCACCGTCCTCCTGCTGCAGGTTGAGGTCGCACAGGCTGACGGACAGGCGCGAGTCGTCCGCTTCACGCCGCAGAGAGGAGGAGCGCACCGTGGTGAAGGAGCGTGGACGCAGGCAGTCTGCAGGAACAATCTCGCTGTCTGGAAGAGGAGGAGGAGAGGACAGCGGTTTAAATCAGCACTGCTGAGTTTTGCTCTGATTAGCAATTTTCCTAAAGTCTGCGGGAATGAAGTTTGCAGCTCACCAAGTCTGAACAGCACTAAGAAGGGCTGAATCTGCAGCTGGTCTGACAACATGATAACGATAAAAAAAAGAGCAATTTCATTTCACTAGCATGAGCTGCATGCAGCGCAAGGTGGGTGTAATTACTCGATGCTGAGGCAGAGTGTCAGGAAGTGTGTTTAAAGGAATTAAAAACAGTAGTGGGTCGCGCCTGCATCTGCACAGGTGTACAATGCTGCACAGTGTCAGAGAGCAAGGAGGCTGTGTGTGTGTGTGTGTCAGTCAGCATGTTTACATATCTATGTGGGGACCAAAATCCCCCCCAAAATTTTTAAGGCTCAAAATGTGGTTTTATTGTCAGAGTTACGGTTGGGTTATGGTTGGGTTATGGTTGGGTTACGGTTGGGTTACGGTTAGGGGTTATGTCAATGAGATGTCCTCACTAAGATATGAAAACAAGTGTGTGTGTGTGTGTTGGGGTGTGTGCATTCCTTGCACTCCATAGTACAGTATCACTCCACAGACTATTAATATATACCAATACATGTCTTTAATAGCAGGAGTAGTGGCCACATACAGACAAACGCACACCTCTGATAAACTCTCAGGTTGCTTCCCATCCTATGCGCCGACTCAGCTGCTTAAAATAACATCCTTAACGTGCCCTCCTTCTCTCTCCCTCCCACCTCACCCCTCCTGGCCTGGTGGTAGGGGTAAAATTAGCCCAACACGCTGACAGCGCCCAGCTCCTCAAGCTCACAGTGAGGCTGGGCCACTTGGGTTTGTGTGAGATGTATTTGCAGAGCTGAACGCCAAACGAGACCGAGAGGAAAAAAAAGAAAATGACCTCCTGTTCCTCTTAGATGATACTGAGAGACCCTCAGTCAAAACAAGAGGCACACACTTATTAAAACAGTGGGCTGGGGAGGTGGAGGCGGTCCATGGATGAGAAACAGCCACCGACGGTCTCTGGAGAGTCTCGAGTCCTGGTCAGCTCTATCTGTCCAGGACCTGAGAGCTCCGACTTCAGATAAACCTCTTAGTCCTAATTACCAGGGCCGCAGGACGGGCTGCTAACTGTGAGCTGCAGCGGGGAAAACAGAACAGCTAAGCTTCTTATGATCCCACAGCTGACAGGGACACAAGCCAAAAAGGAGACAGAGGCAGGACAGTCCCATTGACAGGGCCGCCCGACGCAGGAAGCCTCCATCATCAGGAGTAAATTTGAGATTAGCTTCAAATCGTGGAATTAATTTAACTGATTGAATCAGGTTTCAGATTTACAACTGTTCATACAGAAGCGTAACACCGGCAGTTAAAAACAGTCTAAGGTAGCGTGATGGGGTGAGACTCAACATGCAGTCAAGGATAGAAACGGTGTCTTTATGTCCTTTACGTCCTACAGCGTGAAAGTGCCAGCACAAAACCTGTCTTTCAGTCTCAAAGCTGGTCTCATCCTTGTTCTCCACTTTACAGGAATTTTGTCCCAATAAAAATGGAAACTGGATGTAAACAAGTCTAAAAAGCAGATCTATCCTTCAGGTTGATCAGGCCCAGTGTACATGGAAGATGGACCAACTGGAAACTGGAGCATTGAGGTTACCCTCCAAAGTCTCGCTCCATTTGAAGGTCTATTTCATTCTAAATGTTAAAAACATCAGATTCACAACTGCGAGCAGAGATCAGAAAAGCGTTTAATGAGGTCATGAATGAAGTAAGAGAACATTTTTATGCCTCCACACCCAGAAAACCTGCCTTCTGCTGACAGGGTGAAATCATCGCATTGACTCCTCTGTTTCATACGGCCGATGCTGTTGGAGTAAACCGACTCATCCCCATCAGCCACTGACCTTTAAACTCTACTGCTGCTGGCACAGATGAGATTTTCAGATCAGTTTTCAGGTCAGCGACCAAGATTCAGGCGACTGGATCACGGCATCATTGCGTGCTCTGGTGTGGATATTGTTCAAATAAAAAAGTGGAAGCAGAATTCGTCCGTCTTCTAGCTCCTTTGACTTTCATTTGAATCTGTTGTTTTGGATAATCACTGAGTTTTCCCTCATTCCCTGATCCAAGCTCCACCGTCACACCTTAATAAAACGACCACCTGAGAGGACATCTCACTCATCTACAGAGACGCTGACTGGCATCAAATATCAGTCTGTGACATGTTGGAGTGAAGTGGAGATGACAGCAGTCTGCTCAGCGCTCCATCCTCTGAGAGTTACACGTCAGATTTCCTGCATCGTCGCTGAAATGCCGTCTGATGAGATCTCGTGCGCCGTAAAGCCGAGACCGTCGTGTCAGTCGTCAATTAAAGCTAGCTGCTAACCCAGACCGTGACGCCCTGTGATTAATGTTTAATGGGACTAAGGCCTTGTAATTGTGCTAATTGATTTCGCAGCGAGGGATAAAACGGAGAGGACGGTGCCTTTGGTGCACAGGGCGACTCCCAAAGACTGCTAATCAACCATTAAACACCTCTGCTCAGAAGCGTGCAGCAGTTTCCCCAGAGTCCCCGAGGCTAGCTGTAGATGACTAGCTTGAAAGTCATCTACTTTCTCAGCTATCCCACACTGATGGACTCTCAGCCTCCATGAAAACCAGGGCTTGGAGGAGATTCTGGCCTGACGACGTATGGATGTTGGGTTTTAATTGAACAGCTCAATCAGCCACGTAGTCCATTTCTGGATTTTATGCAGTTTCCTTGGAGCTTCATTTGCTGAAGGGAGACCTTTAATGAAGCAAAGACTCCTTGATGAAGTCTTACATTTCACTCACTGATGATGAGGAAAAGCCTCTCCTTTTAGGCATGCCGCCCGGTCGCTCTGACTCAGTGGGGGATGTGAATGACATCACCAAACCAAATTGCGTGCCTCTTGCAGTTATCTGCTGCCCATCGCTCTGTCGCAAATTGGATTACGATGGGACGGACTTTGTTGCAAGACTTCCGGGACTGGAGCTGATGATGGCATCCCTCGAGGGAGGATAACAGCGAGAGGAGCAAAGCCGGCAAAGGAGGGGGTGGTGCTGCCCGTGACGGTGCTGGATTTGTGTAGAAAGGAATTGATGGAGGCTTCCAAAGAGCCGCACATCATCTCCCTCTCTCACACCTTCAGTGTCGCGCTGATGCAAATGCAGAATGTGTGAACATAAACCCATATATATGGGAAATTGATTTCTCTTCTGTGAAGCTCCTCTCAAGGTTTATGTTCCCTTTTACATTTACTTCCCCTTCCTGCCTCACTTTTCAAAGAGTAGTCATTTCAAACTCATACCAGATTGTGCACAGTGCATTCTTCTCTCTGCTTTTTTATTCATCAAAGGCCGGCGAGACGGAGCCACGCCGTACCGCATGTGCTCCTAATGCTCGTTGTTAGCTTGGGAGGACAGAGAGCTCTGAAAGGACTGCAGAACATTTACTGTGTGTGTGTGTGTGTGTGTGTGTGTGTGTGTGTGTGTGTGTGTGTGTGTGTGTGTGTGTGTGTGTGTGTGTGTGTGTGTGTGTGTGTGTGTGCGCCCAGCATGCGTTTGTGTGCCCGTGTCCGTTTGCGACCTCACCAGCTGCTGCCCGCTAATCATGGTGCACCTGCGTTTTTAGTCGATACAGGCCTTTTGTCCTATTGGTCCCTTTCAAAGCCGCCACTCGCAGATGCTCTCTCCTATTGGCCGAGGCCACATTTTCTTCACTTTGCATTAAACACTGTGTATTTGTGTGAGTGTGTGTCTCTCTAACACTGCAGCTGCTGACTGTGAGCCTGGAGGAGCTGGAGAAATGAAGCAGAATCACCTGATCCTTCACTTCTGAGTGAGCTGCAAACCAAACGTAGCACCTGTTGGGCTGATCAGACAGGAATCGGCGGGGTGGGCGGGTCAGCGGAGAATGGCAGCATGCCCGTTTTGGCCCGCGCAGGCTAGCACCGTAAATGTTTTTAATTAGCGAATAGCCACAAAGCAGGTTAGCTAATGCTGCGCATGGGGAGGCGGATAGAGGGAGAGGCTGGCTTAGCGGCTTTGCTAGCCTGAGCAGAAGGAACGTGCCAGGGGTTTGAGCCAGCGTTGGAGAGAGGGTGTGGGGGGCTGGAGGTGGATTTACTCTCTCTCACGCACACAGTCTATCTCACAGGGCTTATCTTTATCCACAGTCTGTGGAGGGTTTCATCTGATGTCAGCAGAGATGGAGAGACTGAGAGGGAGAGCTGGAACTCGGAAAGACAATGAAAAGAAGGATCCTGAAGAGATTTGAAAGCGAGAGAAGAGGACTCGGGGAGGGTGTCTGTAGATGTGAAGGGAACTGTCCAGCTGGGATCAGCTAAGAGGGCTGGACGGTATAGCTGGATATCCGGGAAGCTTTTGTTATGAATAGATAAAGCGGAGTGAGGGAGACAACACAGAAAGAGGCAGCGTGGAGCTCGGCGGTGACCGACCTGGGGATTAAAACAACGCAGACTGACTGGCCAAGCGAGAGAGGGAGCAGGATATAACACAAGAGCAAGAGAGGGACAGTAGAAGGGAGGGATGGAGTCAGAGGGGTCTTTGTGCTAGATGTTTGGGAGTTCTTTATTCCCTGGCACTGGCCCAATCCCCAATCCCCAATCGGGCTGGGAGGCTTTGAACCCGGGGCTTTTCGAAAGAGCAGCATGCTCTCAGGGCAACACATGGCCATAACAAAGAGCCGGGCAAAATGCCCGGTAAGTCACAAAAGCCCTGTCCCTTAGGTCATCGGCAGAATTCAGCATGTGCCGCCGTGTCTCTGCCAATCGGCATGCCAAGACCTCGGCGCTAATAACCTCCATCATAAGGTTCTTATAATAAAGCCCCCCAGTTTTATTCCCGTGCTCGCACACGGAGAAAGGCTAATTATTACTGCGAGGAGACCGACAGCCCCTCCACAAACATCCAGCACTCTGCTCGCACACATTTGGAGGAGGGTGCATTCATCACTGTTGGAAAATGAACCATCTAATGTGAAAGGTGCTTCTTTCACGCCGACTCACAGGATTCATGCATAGCTCGGCTTTTAGCGTCTTTCAGCTAATGTTTAGACTCACAACTCGTTCACACGTCGTTTCCAGCCACACAAAACATAAATGTCTGTCGGGGTCACTTCCTCTATGAGTTTAAAGGTTTACTTTATGCTTCTTGTATTCTGTGAAACCCTGACGAGGTCCACAGCTCTTAAGATTTACAGGTTGTCTATTTTTAGACCTGTTTTTTTTTATTGGTGCATTTCCTTCTTTTGGCATGTTTAAAAATCTGACACTTTAAATCAGCCGACAGTCCAGGCTCTGTCTAAATGCTGGGACATATTTGTCCTTTGAATTTTTCCACTTCGTCCTAAATTTGTTCGCATCCATTCTGAGAGGAAACTCGGGTTCCTGTCGTCGGCTAGTTTGTTGTGTTCTCTTTCCTTTTAAAATGCATATTTAAAAATGTTTAAGGTTCATTTTCAGTCACCATTATTTTTGGATTATATTTCAATTTACTGTCATTTTTACTCTCCATTTAGATTTAGGCACCCAAAGTGTTTGGTCAGGGCTTAAAACACCTTTTCACAGACCAAATACACAAATCCTACTTTTAAATATATATATAGATTATTCCGACTCATTTTGTTACAATGACAACATTAAAGGAAATGTAGGAATCTCTAAACACGGAGAACAAAACGAGAAACATCAGCACTCAGATACACAGTCTGTGAAAAAACTGACTTATATCAGTTATTTTGCTAATTAACTAAATGTAAATATGTGGAAAAGCAGTAGCAAAGAAAAGATATCACTGACAACACCTGTGACACCGATGAAGTTAGTGAACTTAAAATGGAGACAAATTTGACATAACAGTGTGAAAACTATCCAAGCGATCCTAGTTTACCTCACAGGGTTACCATTCAAGCATTAAAGCCTCCTCTGGGGGATCGTCACAGGGTTTAAACTCCTGTTTACTGTTGGAAATCGTGCTTTTCAAACCAAACCTGGAGGTGAAAGAGAAGCTAAACAGCAGCTGCAGGAAAAGGAAGTGGGGGAGTGGAGGTTGGCTCCAAGGTGGCTTGCAGATAGGGCTGCCACGATTAGTCGACTATCAAAATCGTCGACGACTGATTTAATAGTCGACGCGTCGTTTGAAGCTTTGTAAGATCACAAAAGACGCAGGAATAAGTAGTAGGATTTAAGAGTGTAATAACGGACTGAAACAGAAGATGGCAGCACTGCATGTACAAGGATGCCAGCTGCCGTTAAACCCCGAAGAAGAAGAAGCTGTGTCCCAGAATTCATAGCGCAGCCCAGCTCAGTTGTCAACAATGGCGGCAGCTAGTTAGTTTTAATATTACTCTTATTATTCTTTCTGGGTCACAAAATAAACGTTTAACATATTTTCAGGCGAGAATGTAGCTGTGTAAACCTCAAATATCTGCTCAGTTTATCAAGACACCACATATTTTCAAAAGCGCTCCGACGGTTTCGGAGACGTCTGTTAGCCACTAGCTCGATAGCTAGCCGGGGGCTAGGCTAACTAGAGCCGTGAGAACACCGGACTTCCGCAAATTGTTGTCAAACCCACCGCCGTCTTTCGCTACTCAGGTTAAACATGATATATAAGTCACTTAGATAACTTAAAAATGTTATTGTTTGGCTTTTTTCAGTGTTTTATTTGTTCCTGAGTAAATCGGTTTGGCTGAGATTAAAGTTATAGTTTTTACACAGCTGAATAAACGCCAAGCAGACAGCTGATTATCAGAAGTGTGAGATGCTCGAGAATATACTCCGGTGTCCTGTTATATTTTAGATAGCAAGGAATTTATTAAACTTCACCAAAACAACCTTCAAATTTCATTAAAATTTAATAAACTATCATCTTGTCTTTATTTTTAGTTAGCACATACCTTAAACACTTAAAGCTGTAAGCTAATGATAGTTATATAAGAGCAGATGCTGCTGGTGCAATAAGCTGTTTTACGTACAATGGATGATGATCTGATTAGTCGACTAATCGTAAAAATAATCGGTGACTAGTCGACTATCAAAATAATAGTTTGTGGCAGCCCTACTTGCAGATGTGCCATAACTGCTTAAACAGTACACCCACTGTGAGATGTGTGGAAGAGTGAGCCGAGCCCAAACTAACACTACGCTCGATTAAGATACCGATTCCCCAAAAGACTCGGAGGGCGACTGAGACTCTGACAGCGTCTCCACTGAGCATCGCGATCTGAACTCTGTTTCTCTTTGGTCCGATTTTACCAGAGTTGAGAAGAATCAGTCGACATGAATCTCGATGAGTCACCGCTACTTTACCCCTGTTAAAAGTTATCTGCTGGCCCGCTCAGCGCTTATAGAAAGCTCGACTCAGCCAAAGCACGCTCATTTAAAACGAATCGTAAACGCCAAATCATACAAATTCTGTTTACTCTTCGTAGCCTTTGAACTCTCTCACCAACAGCCATCATGAATTACACGCAGCTCGGTTTAGCCAAGAAACACAGCGTTGCTAAATTTGCTTTGCTTGGTGTCTTGATGTCTTTGCAACACTGAACCCACTACATTTCCTAAATGAGAAGAGAAAAAAGGGGAAAAAGAGCAGATTTACACCATCTTTTCTGCTTTGTGTATTTTTATTGGAGGGCCTGTGTGAAGCGTCAGGATTTGTAAGTGCCGCTATTAACTGGGAGGCTGAGTCCTGCCAAGTCAAACACCAGCGCCAGTCAAGTGCTCACAGCAATCAAATCATCATTTCACTGAAAGCAGTCGGTTCCTCCCAGAAGTAGGGGAACCCGGGCCGGAGAACTCAAACACAGCTAATAGACTTCTGTCACTCCGGAAGTTGGCGGAGTTCCTGCGTCGGTGCCGGAGTACAGTACGGAGGAAGACAGAGGAGATCGGACTGTCACTGTGTCCGAAAGAAAAGACAACAGCAGAGTGTTTATTATTCTCTGAACACACTTTTGGACTTTAATAATTACGATTTGTCACATCTCATCACACGGCGTTCTCATCTTGTCATTCGATATATAGAACTCTGTGTGTGTGTGTGTGTGTCTTTGGCAAAAGAAACCAGACTGTCTTCTTCTCTATTCTTTATTAGGGTGGGGGAAAAAATCGATACTTTGTAGTATGGTGATATTTTGTTTGCTAATAATGTATCGATACAGGAACAGCAGAAATCGATATTTTGTTACAAAAAGGTTTTTGTGCTCTGACTTCAGAGCGTGTTGATCCTTTTTCTGAGCAAGAATCCTGACATTCCTTCACTGTCCAAATGTGTTTAACTTGTTTTTGGCAGCAATAAACATGACAGTTTACTTATTTTAATTTAAGACATGTTTTATTTTAATTAAGTTTAAAACTTTTTTATTTAATGTAAAATTCTATTTTGTTTTAATTTACTTTCAAATTCTTCAGTTGCTGAAGGGGCTGCATAGTTTTCATAAACTGCATAGTTCAGAATAGCTATGATTGTACCAGATGGTTGATTCAGTTAAGTTGGACTAGACTGTAATACAAACCGTTCAGTTTGTCAACAATAAAACTGAAATGAGAGAAAGACTGAGTGTGAGACTTTGATATTAGAGAAAATGAATATTGATAAAGTTTACCTTTATGTACAGAATCTGAATATTGCAAAATATTTTTAAAAATTGCAATAATATCGTATCGTGTGTTAAGTATTGTGATAATATCGTATCATGGGATGTATGGTGATTCCCACCTCTATTCTTTATAGACTCACTCGGTTTACCAGGTTTGGTCACAGATACCAAAAGTTTCTCGGGTCCAACGAACAGGAACTCACTGCTGTTGGACCAACAGGTGTTGTTGATTCTTCCCACTGTGACAAATGGTAACTGGCCTGTATTTCTATAGCGCTTTACTAGTCCCTAAGGACCCCAAAGCGCTTTACATATCCAGTCATCCACCCATTCACACACTGGTGATGGCAGCTACATTGTAACCACAGCCGCCCTGGGGCGCACTGACAGAGGCGAGGCTGCCGGACACTGGCGCCACCGGGCCCTCTGACCACCACCAGTAGGCAACGGGTGAAGTGTCTCGCCCAAGGACACAACAACCGAGACTGTCCGAGCCGGGGCTCGAACCGGCAACCTTCCGATTACAAGGCGACCTGCCAACTCTTGAGCCACGATCACCCCTATAATACCCCACTGTGACAAACAGACCCTCATGCAAAGCCAAGAATCTAGCCCCGCTTTCATAAACTTCTTCTAGGGACCAAATTCTTAGAAGTCGACCAGGACGAGGAGCAGGGAGGTTTCTGGTAAAAGGCTCGAGAGTTTCCAAAGAAAAACAAGAAATATTCTTCTACTGCTGAGTGACAGCAAGTTAATGAAACATTAGAGAGTTGATGGCACAGGGTAATGTTGTCAGATGATATCATTAGAGCAATGCAATAGAGCAAAAACAGCAGAGATCACAACACGAGATATCTGAAAAGTGGTGAAAGCTGTTTTTAGCCCACTGATATCAAATAGACTGAAACACTAAAACTACCAGCATGTTCATTACACAAGTTTGCAGGGAAACTCTTTAATGTCGCATTACTCCTCAGAAGTCTTGAGTAAAGTTGACGACAGCGTCTGAAGTTTGTGTTTTGCAGTGACTAATCAGGTGTCGGACGTTAAACGCTGCCAGACGCGAGCTGCATTTTATTTTGACAGCTTCAAAGAAAAAAGACAAATATTGTGCCTTATCACCATTCCCAACATTTTTAACATCACCTGCTTTCAGCTGCTCTTCCACCTGCTTTCCAAAGCAAACCTGCAGCAAAGCTACCCGCGAGCACATGAGCGATGCCGCTTCTATCAGAGACGGCATCGCTCACTTTAGCCTCACCAAGGCTGTCATGTTGCGAACGGTTCAGAACGGGACGACCCCGCCTCGCACGCCGACACGCTGTCAGAGATAAGCTAGCTCTGACACATCTTGTGAAAGACGTAAACAAAGAGCCGCTCCTGCTGCGCCTTCATCCGTCACCGCTTCACACATTGTTTTACTCTCGCTGCACTTCTTTACACCTCGTGCACATCTGTCATCTTTGTACAAAAGCACGCTCCGCGATCTCTGCGGAGTCGTCCTGCAGAATAACACGAGGTTACGTAAGCGAGAGGAGCGTGCAGCTTCCAGCACGCCACTGCACCACGTTTCATGGTTTAGAGTTTAAAATCAGCGCCACCTTCATAACTGCAAGTGTTTTGAGTGACAGCAAGTGTTTTTGCTTCCTGTTGGCTCAGTGGGACCTCGTTCTCCGGTCCAAAGCTACCATGCAATTCAATCCATCACTTGAGGAAAGCTGAAAACACTGCAGATATCAGAGGCTCTTTGGAGAGTAACTACAGCTTTCCTCCATTCCTCTCTTCCATGTTTTGTATGAACTAAATTAACTGCTATGCTTCTTTGGGGTGACAGCTAGATTGGCCAACACCTACTCTGAGTCAGCCTGGTCGAGAGGTGTTAGCGGCCTCCAGGCTTTGCAATCAGACTCGTCCTTCAGGGAAGTCCCACAGAGGGCCCGTCTTGATTAAAGCTCCACAGTGACTGACTCATACAATCTGAGTCCTGCTGGCTTCACAACAGCTGGAATTACTCAGATACTCAACCTCCTTCCCGATGTCAAGTCAAGTCCTGCTGTGTGTGTGTGCGTACGTACGAGAGTGACGGCTAACCCTAGGAACCGGGACATCGGTGTGTATTAAACTGCCTTTGTGGCTCGTTGGATTTCAAGCCCGTGGGGACGGCTTCGGTCTGCCCAAAAGATTATCCTGGCAAACCTCCACAATATTGTGTTTGCCCCGTTCGAGGCCAGGTGCAGTCAATCACTCGCTACCCCAGGCTTTAAGTGGAGAAGTAACTATATCTGACACCTTTCTCTGCAGCAGAAGCCTAAAATACAGACATGTTTGTATGCCGCGAAGGCTCCAAACTGCAAAGCAGACTGACGTGAAAAGAAATCACGTGTGTAACAAAGCTGCGTGTGTGTGCACGTAGTGGAGTCGCCATCATTTTTATGGCCCAGCTTCATGGAAGGTGACAGGTGAAAATCTTAAAATTGTGAAAGCACTAAGTCGGCCCCCGGACTCTTCATGTGTGGTGTCTCCCTCGTGGTGATTACTGCGGTGCAGACTATCGTATGACACGGTTCCCATTTCAATCGTTCTACATCAAAGTCATCCTAAATGTCACCTGAGGTCATCATCCGATCCCGAGCCGACCTCAGAACAGCCTCGAGGTGGTGAACAAACGACAACTCGCAGCCCGCCGAGGGTGCTCGACACACTGGCCTGGACGTGGTGGTGATGACCTCGTTTAATGTGAATCGCTTTTAATAAACTCACATCGCAGTGTTTTGCCAGATTGAACGTAAAGTCAGAGTTTTACACTCCCAAAGAGAAGCACAGCGGTCTGAGGACAGAGAAGGGGTGTGTCTGCGTGACAGAGGAAACAGGACGATACGCACACTCTGCTCCAATAATTAAAGATTGATCTGGGATTTTATGAAGTAGCAGCACGGGCTGTTAATCAGTTTGAGCTGAAATTCAGTCAGGTTCCCTAGAGGGCCAACAACGACACAGGAGGATTTTCCAGGTGGATTTCATGGGCACTTCTCCCCTTCTCATCTTTCCTGGCTCTCTTATCACTAGTTTTGCATTTGCCTAGAGTCCATGTGGTGATACCAGGACCCTACAGCTCCTCCGGGATGGCACATCAGCAGCAGGTTTGCTGTGCCCCCCAGTAGAGTCTCAGGAGCATGGAGACAGGCCCTTAACCCATCAGCAGGACCAGCATCTGCTCCTTTGTGCAAAGAGGAACATTATGAGCACTGCCAGAGCTACAAAATGACCTCCAGCAGGCCGCTGGTGTGAATGGCTCTGACCACACGATCAGAAAAAGACTTAACGAAGGCGGCCGAGGGGCCGAAGTCCTGTCGTGGACGCTGTGTTCAACACCTGGCATCCTGAATTGTCATTTACGATAAAATACCAGATTTGGCAGCCCTGAGAGCCCTAAGAACATGTGACCGACGGGAAAGCGTCTGCATAAGCCTGCCTGTAACATCATTCAGCACGCCCACGGTCTGTGGAGGCATACAATGTTAACCTACGGGCAGGGACGACATTTTTAGACTCCTGGTCAGGCCCTACGCCGGTGCAGGGGGCCCTGGGTTTCTCTCGGTGCTCCACAATGCGCAGCCCCACGTGTCGAGAGTATGCAGGCAGCTCCTGGAGGATGAAGGAACTGACACCATTGACTGATTCTCACGCATGCCTGACCTAAATCCAACAGAACTCCTCTGGGACATTATGTTTCAGTCCATCCATCACCACCAGGTAGCACCTCAGACTGTCCAAGAGCCAGTGATGCCCTGGAGCAGATCTGGGATACTGTCCCAGATCCCTGATGATGTCATGCACGCATGTGGCCACTTATTAAGTTTGTCTTTATTTACAGAAACAGAGCAGCTAATATTAATTGTCTGTGGGCTGTAAGACTGGCAGGTGAGAGCACTGAGCTGCAGAGCAACAACCTGGGAGCACCTGAGACAAGACCAGCCTTGCACTTGTTTAACCATTAGTCACAATAAAGCAAAGCACCTGCCTAAGGTAAGAGTTCAATAAAGGAAAGCCCTCCAAATATGAACTGACAGTCAGTAAATGCATCAGAGTCATTAAATAAACTGGGTGCCAGTAACTGTGCAGCGTAATGAAACAGCTGGAAGAAGAAGCATGTAAAGTGCTATGAAGGTGATTTGGCGAGATACTGGAGGCGTTTGAATTCCTATCACTGTCCCCACTGAATGAACACACGACCACAGGCTGCTGTACGTTATGAAACTGTTGCACTGCATAAACAAGCTGTACGGTTAATCCACCACAGAATTTTAATTCATTCTTTATGTAGCGAGGATTATAGTATTTCCCAAGCAGGCACAGTGAATAATCTCACTCAGTGCTGTTAGAGACGGACGTGGAGAGAAAATAGATGTTATTGATCTGAGAGGGGACTTGGTTACAACTGTGAACGTCACAAATTAAAATAAAAAGGGGCTTAAAGATAAAATGTACACAACTGCCAGACCAAATTCATCCAAGACAGCGATTAGAGTGGCGAGTACTACAGCTACTGTAGCTGCTCTCAGATGTGGCCTGTGCAGTAAAAGCGCACAGAAACGTGATGCACAGAGCTGACACAATTGGCCTTTCACCATCACAAAGATGGTGTCTGGTCTGGGTGATGTATTTCTCTCTCTCAGCCTTTGGTAGTGCCCCCCCCTCTGAACAGGCCCCCGTTTATGAGGGCAGATGTCAGTCTGTAGGCCCCCCTGAGACTCACTCTGTAGGCAGCCCTGCACATGGCCTGACAGTAAAAAGACAGTAAGGATGACTTAAGCAGAAGGCTTAAGGGGAGAGGACCAGTTTCTGATTAAAATGCTTGAAGCAGTGTCTTCGAGGGTCAGAAAGATGTTCGACAGAGAGTTTAATCACCCTAAAGCTTCGGGTGCTAAGCTCAGCTTGTGGACTTGTGCATTTGATGTGCATGAACCATTTTTTGAATGTTCCTTTAAAATGAAACGACCATTAATAACCATTTTTCCTCCCTGCAAACACCGACTGAGGAGGAAAAATGTTGCAAATGGCAACGAGACTTTGAATTATGAACTCTAAGTGTGACTTACAGCATTTATGGATTCCCCTCATGCTCGGGACACTACACATCCGCCTCCGCCAGCCTGGAGGAGATATTGTCAACCAGCACAAATACAATCAAACATGGGACATGTGACCCCTGGTGTATTTTTACAACAGCATCAGCTCTGAAGGGGAAAACAAGAACGAGCACACAAGTTCTCACATCAAAGCCACGGCCATACTACCCTGTGCTATGTACGCAGGGTATGCATGCTAAGCTACGTAGCATAGCTGGCTAATGCACAACAGTGTGACTTTTCTTGCCCCCGCTGCTCTGGTGTAAACATGTGGGCCAAATATTTCTGAGGCTGGCCGAGAGCTTTACTGCACACAGCAGCGGGGTGAGTAACCTGACTTACAGTAAACAAAAGGAGAACTCACTTTTTCAACAGCAGTGATGCTAAAAGTAAAAACACCAACATGAAAGGTTGTCTTTACACCTGGTGACTTTCTATCACCTTTTTTCACTTTAGAGGTTTTTCAAAGTGACAAGAAAAGAAGAATAGGTGACGGTGGCTAAGGTAGATATTAGGGGTGCAACGATACTCGTATCGATATTGAACCGTTCGATACAGTGCTTTCGGTTCGGTACTTTTCTTCTGACGATGCTGTCTGTGTTGAGCGCTCAGTGGACCTGCGTTTGACAGTGCAGCCTAGGCGGAGTAGTCGAACGCTGATTCACTGAGCGCAGGCCAAGCTAGCAAGACAGAAGCTAAGCTCTCCTTGCAACATGGCAAATTGAACCTCCCCCACCCTCATTCAGATCTGGCCTTTGGAACTATTTTGGTTTTCATGTGACGTATGACCCTGAAGGTAAGCGCGTCATGGACTAAAGTAAAACAGTATGTTGGATGTGCCACGCAATGCTCAATTACATTGGTGGGAACTAGTGTGTTAGCGCAGTTAGCGCAGTTAGCTCGTTAGCGCAGTTAGCTCGTTAACGTGTTGGCCGTCCAGCCCCACGCACGGGGCGATCCGCGGTAGCTCGTTAACGGAGATTTGCCGTGTTGTGGCGTTAACGTCATTTCAGATTAACGCTGACAGCACTAGTGGGAACACAACGAATATGACTGCACATTTACTCCGACATCATCCTAGTGCAAAGACAAGTGGAAGCAGACAAAAACAACAAGCACGCATCTACAAACTTTACCCGAGTCATTTAGACAGCCGTTAGCACATGATTCTCCTTATAGGGACCTGATATGTTTAATATGCTGCTGAGAATATAGCCCAGAAGAAGCGTATAGTATAGCTTTTATTTTGGAAAGAGCCATTTCTCTGTAATAAACTCTCTTTTCCAAAGATGAGTGATTTCTCGATCAGAGAGAGTTATTTTTTTTATTACTTTGTTGTTTCAGCAACATTAAATTTAAAAACTGTACTTTTGAGTTAAAATATATATTTATAATTTTAATAAATGACAAATTAAAAAGGCATGAACATTTTTTTGTATCGAAAAAATATCGAACCGTGACACCAAAGTATCGAACCGAACCGTGAATTTTGTGTATCGTTGCACCCCTAGTAGATACAGGTGTGTCATCCACCAGTCAGAAGGTTGGTGGGTCTCCATATTGCTCCCAACACATTCACCTAACTGTGTATGACATCTAAAGCAATATGTATTGGTACCATTCTCCAATCCTTATCTTGGATGTTGATGCATGCAGGGCTAAGATGTACAAATTAAAGACTCTGAATTGAAAATTTCTGGTGATCAGCTGTGAAAGGACTTTGCTTCAAGGTTATTCTAGAAGGACAAAAGCTAATTACTCATGAAACGCAGCACTGGGGCTGGATTAAGTTGCCTGTGGGGACCGGTGGACAAAGGGAGCTGGGCGCTCTTATTGAACACCCACCATTTTCCAATTAGTTTGGTAAATCTTGACTAAATAAAGATGAACTAAGGTAAAAACGCCATGTTTGAATTCTATTAACTATATTTAAATATTCTGACACAGAGCCCTTCTACATGGCAGGGTGTTAAGCAAAGTAGTTTGACCTTTTATAAACAGTTATTTACTTGCACACCAAGCCCATCGAGACACATCTAATTAGCATCACAAATAATTGGGGCAAAGGTAACAAAATGTGCCTGATTGTAAGTATTATTAAACCAATTTCATAAGCAGTGTGAAAAAATAAAGTTGAGATTTTACAAGTGTTTCTTTACCAAACCAGTGACTCTAGACATAACTTGTCACACGCCCTGTTACACTCTAATCTGCATTTTCATTTTAACTCATCATCTGGTAACTTTGGGTTGGCTGGCATCGCCTCATTCCCTCCACCATGTTCTTACCTAGCAGCTGCACACCGCGGGTCAGGCCGTAAACATCGATGAGGGCCCAGAGGGGCTCGGCCGTGCGGACCCCGCTGAAGAACAGCATGGGACTGGACTCGTTAATGCGGTAGAAGACTCTCCCTTTCTTGTCCACCCAAAAGGCGATGACGTTGCCCTCGTTGGCAAATTCCTCGGGCAGCGCCTTGGCCCAGAAGCCACTCTGAGACACCAGGTCAGGACAAGCGTACTTGGGAAGGTTGTCTGGGTTTATTCTGGAGGGGTCTTTAGCGGTGAAGCCCAGACGCAGAGCCCCACTCCAGCAGCACTGCTTTTTGGTAATCTGCAAAGAAGAAAACTCGTTGGTACGTGAAAAATATCAAATTATAAAAATGTTGCCATAAATAGAAACGTCCGCTTTTTGACACGAGGCTTTAAATCAATAACTGCATCACGTCTATCAAACACAGCGAATTTGAGTTTACACTGGGGGACAAAACCTTTTAACTGTCAAGCTAAGATAAAACTAAGACAACAGTTTTGACAGTTTAAAAGCTCTCGGACACTCGAGAGGAAAAGTGCTCCACTCTGGGAAAAATGTACCTTGAGGCGGACTTGCTCATAGAGCGCAATGGGCCGGTTGCTGAAGGTGATGGCATTGCAGAAGCTGGCCTGCCTCTTTGCTGTCTTCTGGGCGAGGTCCATGACAATTTGGGACCCCTTGGCATTTGGATGGAATAGAAGTGGGCTGATGGGGAGAGGCCCACCGACACTGCCGCAGTGGATAGGCAGGCACCTCTTGGGTTTGTGGTGACATCGATGTGACGTGGACGGGAATGGGCCACCAAGGGAGTCTAAGGCAACGAGAGACAAAAGAGCAGAACATGAATTTTATTGAAAACAAACCAAAAAAAACGTCCTAATTAGGAGCAGGAGGTTAGGTTCCAGCAATGCAGTTAGCATCAGATAAGGAAATATCATCTAGGATTTGGTTCTTTGTTGATTATCTGTGAGTAGAAGAGTAATAAGCTAATCAGCAATAATCACACTGGGCCTGCAGGCTGAAAACTTTCAAAAACACATGTCCAAGACAAATGATGCTGTTCAGTTACTCACAAAACGAACTGTTCCCAGACAAACAGCCATTCTGAAATCTAATGGCTGTATTACATGGTCCGCGTTGGCCGTGAGACGCTCTGTTGGACATCTGTGACCACAAATTCTCAGTAGAAGCCGTGTGAAGTATGATGCTGTTTGAACATATTGCATATACATTATTCGACCCAATTAACACTGACGTTAAGGTATAATTCTTGCAGTCCAATAACCAACCAAACAGGTCAATTGCAAGTTTCTAGCAAGACTAAATAAGACTAAATTCGATGGCTGCTTTCCGGCAGTGAAGAAGACTCGCAGAGGAAGGCATGACTGACTTGATAATTAAATGCATGGGCAGCAGAAGTGCCTGAATGGAGTCTGAGTGAGAGGAGTGTGACCGCAGCACTTGAGCAGCTACTAGAAACATGCACTTGAGCAATTTTCACAGATTTTCCACGGCCACTAACCGCCAGGTTAGAACGACTAAATTAGTATTCTGCAGCCGAGCTGAGAGGAAGTTTTTAGCTTTGAAGGAGAGAATCCTCGAAATTCGACTGATCTGATATTCAATACGTTACTGAGATGCTAAATGCCTTCCAGAAGTTTCTGTATTTGTGTTTAAACATTCCAGTATTTTGTGGTTATGGGGTATAATCCATCTTCCTGATGTACCCGCTTTCCCTCGGCTTGTCAGGCTTACATCAGTTAGCGATTAGCGTTTTCCTCACCTGACCAGTTGTATCTACAAAGACTGCACTTGTATCCTCTCACAGCAATAATTCAAAGCAATACCAACTGTGATTGTAAGATAAGAGATCTATTGCGAGTCCTGTTGCAGACTCAAAGCACTACTTATTTCATAGCAGTGTTGCATTATGGACTCCTCGAGCTACTGTCAGCAGAGAAATTGGTCTGGCTGTCTCTTCTTTCATAGATTTTCCGGGTATGATTTGCCATCTAGAAAGAAATTCCATCTCCTCTGGTCTGAGCGATTGATACATCGCAATAAACATCAGCAAATCCTGATGTTTACGCTGAAGGTTTCAGTTTTCCCCACCACACTCCAGTCACCAATGCCTGGCTACATATTGACAGGAAAAAGAAACTGTAGCCCATCAGTCCACTACATTACATGTACAGTGTGATTCTGCCTCTATTACATCCATCCATCCATCCATTCGCTTCCGCTTATCCTTTTCAGGGTCGCGGGGGGCGCTGGAGCCTATCCCAGCTGTCATAGGGCGAGAGGCAGGGTACACCCTGGACAGGTCGCCAGTCTGTCGCAGGGCCAACACCCTGCCTCTATTACAGCGTTTGAATATGAAAAGAAACTGTGGCAGGTGCTTCATTACAAAAATTGCTGGAATTATATGATTAACAGTCAGTTTTACAGAGTCCTGCCTGATTTGACCAGACCCTGAAACAATGAAAGCCAACTCAAGGGCAGCAGCAGATGTCCTGCAGAGTCCTGATAAGTCCACATATTTAGTCAAAGACAACAGCACGCTTTGTGGTCCGTCTTTGTGTTTGTCTGTGTTTATCTTGTAATAACACTACAGTTGTACGCAGCATGTCTACCAATCTATCTGGCCCCGAACTTAAGAAGACGGCTGAGGCCTTTTGTCTTAGGCAGCGCTACAGAAGAGCGGCTGTTGAATGTGGTTCACGTGGTCCTGGGCAGTTTGAGCTGAATGCATTAGCGGGCTCTAAAGAGGCACAGCTGCTGCAGAGAGAAGGGGCTACGTGTGAATTCATGTTCCTTAGCAACCCGTGGTATCTAAAGGTCTCGATCGGCTCACTCGGCAGCCATCAGTGAGCGAACAGATGCCTTTTGTTTATTGAGACACAATAAAGTTATATTTATAGTCTTGCTTGGTTGTGTTTTTCCAGTCAAACAAACAGGAGTACTAGTGAACACAGGAAAAAAGCATTTATTTCAGGTATCTGTGGGTCAACGGTTACGTTTTGGAAACGCTGAATTCAAACTTCGAGCGAATATCAAGACTACACGGTATCCAAGTAACATGCGCAGCGTTCGTTTAGGCAGCATCATGAAGTCAAGCTCAGCTGTAATCCTGGCAGATCAGCTCATCTCAGTGCCAGCCCACATCAGCTGATAAACGTCTATACATCCAATTGGCAAATCCCATACAGGCCACAGTATTTAAGCTGCTTCTGCCTGCTGCTGCAGAAAAGTGTTGCGGTGGTTAACACTGTTGCTTCACAGCAAGAAGGTCCTGCGTTTAAATCCAGCACCTGGCCAGTATTTCTGAGCTTGCACACCCATGTTTGTGGGTTCTCTGCAGGTACTCTGGCTTCCTCCCACAGTCCAAAGACATGCAGTCGGTGCAGCAAGGTTAACTGGTGACCCTAAACTGCCCATAGGTGTGAATGTGAAAGCAAATGGTTGTCTGTCTGTGAGTGCTAGCCCTGCAAGACACTGATAACCTGTCCAGGGTATATCCTCCCTCCTGCCCTATGGCAGCAGGTTCCCAGCCCCCTGTAATCCTGAAATGAACGAAGCATGGATGGATGTGTGCGTGGGTCAACATACTCAGGATATGTACTTTAATGCAATTCTTAGATCACAGTGATGGCACTGCTTTAAACACAGCAGCAACAATAAATATTGCCTTCACTATAGAAAGTACCAGCTCCACTTGAAAATGCTGAAATGCATGATAACTTACTGCTACTGCTACTTGATTTGGATACCAGTTACCTGCTGTTCAGAGAGCTTCTTTGCAGAAGCCCCCCCTAACATTGGCCACTGCACTCAGACTTAAGCTTTGAATTTACTTTTGACCAACTATCGACTATTTCCCCACTTAGTGGGCTTTGTTTAAGGCTTGCTGTTTGTTGAAGCTATCAGAAAAACAAAGCTGCCTCGAGCAGCCCGTCTCAGTCATCCAATTACCTCAGGAACACAAATCCTGGAGTACGCTCGTGTCCTCAGAGCCCGAGATGTGACCCCTCAATGTAAATGACTCCTGTTGACTACAGCCTAACAGCTGCCTCCGCTAAACCTGTTCTTGTGCACACAGCTTTATGCTTCTGTTATCAGTGAAGAGGCTGTTTTAAAAGCCTCATAGGAGCCATTTTGCCAAAGGTCAAGGATGTCTTAGTATGAACAAACAGGGTGAAACGCTTGTATTCCTCTGCCCGGGAGTGCAGAGGGTTTTTTATCCCACTAATGACAGCACATGTGTGACAGACAGATAATACCGTCATACTGCAATGAGCATCTCTGCGGTCTCATCGTTTCATTCAGGTGGATGATGAGAGGTTTTTTTGTTCAACTCAAGCAGTTTCCCATGCTAATCGAATTTTATGTGTCCAGAACACTATTCAAATATTTGCTCCGTGTCTAGTGGGTACATCACTTCCTTGTTCTGTGGAACACCTGCAAAAGCTGTTCTTCAAATGAAATGTTCCTGTATTGTGCTATATAACCCCCCACACTCGCTGGAACCTCGGCCGTTCATTCAGCTGTGCAGAGATTTTGAACCATGCACTGCATAAAACGATGAAGACTAATATCCAGGCTATACTGCTTCATATTGCAACATATTGCATTAGCAGTGTGTGCAGAATCACACTTTGTGTCCAAAGCCTCAGACCCATCTCCAAGGGGGACTAAAACAAACCTTGACCGGTGTTTGCACATGTCATTGACCCAGATCTCCACTGATAGGCCTAATTTTAGCACCATGGAAACACGATGAGGCTGTATCATTCAAAGCACAGGTAGCCCACATACCAACCCACTCTCTGCACTTGTTGCCATGTGAAGTCCAGCTTGAAGCTCATCCTGGGAAACATTAGAGAAAACACAACCTCGCACACAGAGTTACTTTTGTGACTTTACGACAGCACATCATGTGGGAACACGGGAATAACAAACATGCAGACTGGTGTAGGGTGTAACGTCAAACACCAGATCCTTACAGGTTTACATTGCCACTCAAGCTTATCACAGTTTATTTATGCACCTATTAGAAGTAAATGAGCATTAATGCACTGGTGTACTTTGGATCACTCATCAGGATCATTTGTTAAGAAAACACAAAGCGGACTGTTTAGCTTCAGCTCGTTCTCTCGGGATAACTGCAAACATTACCAACATAGGGCGGATAAATAAAATCCATCTTTACCAAAACTTCACCAGTGGAAAACGTTTCTCCTTTGCTTCTTTTTCAGATGTTTCTCTCTGTAGATGTGCTGACAGTGTCATTTAAAACACTGCCAACAAGCCTGGAAGGCAATGACAAACAACTTCTTAATGATGTTTACATAGCAGTGTCTGGATGATGCATTTAATCCCACTGACTCATGACAAAATGCCATTTCAGTCTAAAGTAACTGCAACAGTGAAATGAATCACACGATAACGGCGACAATTAATCACATGCATTATCATTTCGGCAAGAAGTAGGCTTTACGCGTTACAGTACAGGTACAAGAACAAGCTCACGTGCTGTGCCTCTTACAGAGTGTTACGTTTCCTCTTATTACTCATCTCCAAAGTTGCACACATGTGTGACAGATGCAGGCAGATCATATAAAACTCAACAGTTTGCCATGATGGCACCGGTATCTGTCATAAACGGTAGTAACCAGACCGAAAAGCAGCGCACATTTCGGTGCTTTATTTTCCTGAGCTGTGATACACTTTAGATTCTAGCCAATCATTTTACGTTTCCGAGGATAGTAGGCGGGTCCAGGTACGTATGTTCTTTTAGAGCAGAGCTACAGATTAAAAATGCCCAAGGCGAAGCGGTCAAAGTCTGGCTGTACTTCACAGCAAAAGATGCAAACTCAGCAGCTGCAACAAGTGCTTTAAGCTGATACTGTGATGCTGTCAAAGGAGGTAACACCTCAAATCTGATGAAACACCTGGCGACGCATAGCGTTTTTTTTTTAAAGCCGAGAAATGGGCCGTATTTGATAGCTTGCTGCGAGACCTCACACCGAGCACATCTACTGCGGGTGTGGTGCCTGTTATCGGACCCGGAGTTAGCAACATCCCCCAAAAACCCGAAGAGGAGAGTCCTGGCCCCTAGCCCTGCCAGTGTAGCAGAAATGATGAGGATGATGATGCAGCAGCAGCCGTTCTTCTCTGCGTGAGTAGCTTAATGTTGTTCGTGTGTAATTTACGTTGAGTAGGCTAACCACGTTATTACATTAATGCATGTAAGGTGAACTAGCAAACACCATCATAGCTACATGCGGCTGTCTTCTTGTTTGATGGCAGATACTCCCTTCACCCTGGACAAAAAGGCTAAAATGACCAAAGAAAAAGTGGAAAACAGTTAAACATGAGAGGTTTTTGGACAAAGTTTGTGTTTTTTCCATTGTTTAAGCTGCTTCCAGCCAAGAGTGATACCATATATGCCCCATAGCTGCAGAAAAGGCTAACATTGTTATCTTTTTACAAAAAAACAGCTGAACATGAGAGGTTTTTGGACAAAGTTTGTGTTCTCCATTCTTTAAGCACCGGTTTGAGCACCGTTTAAGCACCGGCACCGTTTCAAAAGTACCGGTTTGGCACCGGTATCGGATAAAACCTAAACGATACCCATCTCTACTCAACAGGCACCGACTGCTACGGTAGCTGTGGCTGCTACTCTACCTGAGGGCAGGTACCAGGAAGTCACTGCATCGCTGGTGGCGACCAAAAGATCAGAAATGTTGTTAAGGAACATCGTGAGAGATCTGTTGGTCTGTGATCAGTGTCAGCTGATCCCGTCCAAAAAACAATTTACTCTGGATTAGCTCAGGTAGGCTTTTTTTCCTCCTTTAGCTATACTGCTAACCGCTAAACACTCAGCAATGATTACCAACAGTGGCAATCGTATTTTCACTTTTGTTAGAGAACAAAACTTTTATATTAATGAAGTCTACAAATAACAACTTGATTCTCATCAAATTAAGAAACAAGTATCAGAAGAAGCTGATAAAACAACACACCACACCAGGCTGGACTGCTATTTTTCCACGTCTCTTTTTTTAAGCTGATGTTTTATAAGGTTTAGGCACAAACACTGCTAGATTACAAGAAAAAACGATCTAGGTTTGGGTGAAATACACCCTTTCCCGACACAAACCGCATGCTAGAAGTTTATTTTCATCAACAACTCCTGCAAAGATGATGACGTTGACTTTGCTCCCAGGGTCTTTCTCTGAGGGACGTCCACTGAGTCCACCAGCCTACCTTTGACATTGACGACGACCAAGAGAAGCACAGAGGGTTAAAAAGTAACGCCGAGGGTTCCTGACGAATGTTCAGGACAAAGTGGGAGAGAGACCTCATTCGAAGGAGTTTGGAAATAATGCCTTTCTGAGAACTTGCTGCATTATGTCTGAAAGCCCCATAATACTAATCCTGTCAAATATTGCCCGAGTTTTATAGCACCAATCAAAAAATGTTGGTCACTCATAAAGTCCAAGCACATTTCTAACAGCTTACTTGCTTTCCAAGCGGCTCAACAAACTGTAATACAATGATGTAACTCACCACCAGTTCTCCTTTTTAACTGTTTGGCTTCAGTATCAGTTTGGCAGATTTTTATGCTACAGAGGAACTCCATGTTTTCAACCTTGTGCAAAGGTAGCTTTCCATGACCCCTTCACATGTTACACTCTCTGAAAGAAGACCTTCCCCCTGGCTTTAAGCTAACTTTCTTCTAATTAGCTCCCCCTGTTTTTTTCTGTTTGTTTTTTGGTTTAGTTGGGCAGCAGGCTGCCAATTATTAGTTGTTTTAAGGGTTAGGATGGGAACAAGATTGAAATTTTGGAATATTCTGAAGCATTTTGTGTTATTGTATACAATTGGAACCTTTGTCTAATAAAAAGACCTTTGAAAGAAAGATTAGCTCCCCCTTGCAAACAGAAGTAACAGACAGGTCTTCTGCTCTCATAGCCAGCAGTCGGTGCTTTAGACGACCGCATGCTCTTACTGACATCATAAAGAACCACGGGTTTTAAAAAGGCCTGAAACCAGAGTTTTGAGCTCTTGGGCCACAGGGATTACTTCTACAGTTCAGACTCTTATCTCATTATTTGAAACTTAGCCCATGTTTAATATGTGCAACCACCACTGAAACAGTTTACAACTGGTCCACTTAGAAAGCCAACGTGAAGCAAATAACGACGTTTTTAAACAAAAAAATGTGCATCCAAACTGGTTTCCACTGGAGGAAATAGAAAGTGCAACTACTGGACCCCTTGTGATTTGTATAAATGTATAAATAAAACTGAACTGAATTGACAGGTTTCATAAAAGAAAGAGCGAGCGAACAAAAACTATATGAAATATTCATTCCCCACCGAGTCCACAGTCATGTCTTTATAATGGCCAGCCGGCAGATTGGACAGAAACAAAACGGATTCAATTTGAAATTACATTAAACGGAATAAAGTCAAATGATCATAACATAACTAACTACCAAATGAAATGTGCTCAACAGCCCTGCTCAGAGCTTAACCTGCTGCAGAGCGACGCCTAAATAATTCACACTGGGACGACCTGGTAGTGAAAGGTGAGACGTGGATACGATGAAGTCTGACTGACGTCATCCACTACGGCCCACTAGTCTTACCACATTCTCTTCACGGAAGGGATTACACAACAGTAATCAATAAATAATAATATCACAAGGCTGCGCACAATGCTGTCCCACGATGCCTCTCTCTGAGAGAAAGAAAGCAGGCTGGTGGAGAGGCGTAATGACATGCAGCGTGTATTGACTGAAGCATGCGAGATGCTATTCAGTACTGACTGGAAGTCATTGTGTGGGCGCTGCCTTGAAGGTGACCTGTCACGAGAGCTGATGCTTTAAGTTAGAGGAAGCAACACTGATGCACGCTCTCAACAACGCCACTTGACCCAGAGACATACGTTCCTGCCACTACACACATACTCCCTCTCCTACAAACAGAGGCTGCTGGTGCGTTCAATAACCTGAGGCATACCCCGTGACATTACCGAGCCCCAGTCCAACTCGACAAAGTTACGAATCTTTACTTTGCGATACAGCTTCTCCGTCGACTTTGCATTCAAATACAGAATCCAATTCAGCTCGAATGCAACCAGACGCTGCGTCGAATCCGCCGCAGACAGTGGCCCACTTTCAGTCAATCGGGAGCACAGAAGTGGAGCTCCCACACACTCGGCAGACTCAATTACGCAACCGACTCGGCAAACGCTGTTTGGATGTGCTCTGGTGCTTCACACCTGAGAACAGCAGCCTGCAGAGATTCAATTTTAGAAAGCAGAATCTGTTCCCCAGCAGCTCTCGCTGTGCTCGTGCAAACGTGTGAACAGCGAGAGACGCAGAGCGACGATTTTAACTTTCTCTTTTAAACAGGCACATTTTCCAAAAAGGCTCACATGCAGAAGAAAACATCACTGCAACGGTGCAGAAATTAATGCCTGCTTTTTTAAATTTAGAAAGAAGCACTTTCTATCAATGGCTGTGGGTTGTCATGGAAACAGTTGTACTTTGATTGGGGGGGGTACCCATAATGCTTTGGACCGGCCTTAACTTGCCTGTCATGACTAAGTGTCGGCCTCTGAGGCTGAAAGATGAAGCCACCACAAAGACTCCCACATTAAAATTCTAACTTTAGCTAATTTCCCCCCCTCTCAACAGAGGAACGCTGACACACACACACAGCTGTAGCTGCGAGCTCTGTTGGGCCTCACAGACACTTCAAAAACTCACTGCTATGCACTTCAGGACCACGTTTGTGCATTTTACAGCATTTTAACTGAGTTATCAGACAAAATGATGGCTTTCTATGTGGTTCTGGTGAGTAAAACTCAATTTTTTATTGTTATTTGTAAGGTGTAACCTGTGTTTGTGTGGATGAAAGCTAGCATTAGCTGCTCCTTCACACGTGGAGACTTCTACCTCCAAAAACCAAGATGGTGGTGGCAAAAGAGCTGAAATGGAGGTCTTGAAACAGGATGTCGCAGTGGCTATGATGGCAACCTTTTTCTGTACAGTCTGTGATTAAAGCTGAGGTTATGAACACACAGTAAATCCCTCCCAGTTATCATACGCTTGCTTTCTGTACTCACTCAAACACTGCTGTACCTGCAGGTTCTTACTAGCAAGCAATTTGCAGTTTTAACTCAACTATGAGGAACATCGAGGACAGCAAACATCGTCGCTGTTGGCAAAACAAAGGCAGGCGTGACTGCAGACGAGAAAAAGCAGTTACAGTGAAAAAAGATGACAAAACTAAAGTCTGCAGTTGAAGGTAAGACCATAAAATACTGAACAGCTTTGGTCATTATTACAGTTAAATTATTTCAGATGCACTGTGAAAGCAGTTTCTGTGCAGGACTCTGCATAACTGTCAGAACTGCTCCATGTTTGTTTAAAGTGATGAGATCCAGGAATTAGGGCTGGGCGATATGGCCTAAAATCCATATCGCGATATAATTTGAAGCATGTGCGGTAACGATATATATCACGATATATTCTTTTCTTCTGTATAACGTATTTTCCACACTATAAGGCACACTTAAAATCCTTTAATTTTCTCAAAAATTGTGCCTTATGTATAAATTCTGGTTGTGCTTACTGACCTCTAACCAATTTGGGCGTGCTGAAATCTGTTAAAAAATGTTTTAGTACAACTTTGGTAAGCCGCACTGCTTGATGGATCGTCAGAGCATTACGGCTGCTGTAGTGAGGAGCTTCGCGGAGTAATCTGGGTCCAAAACTCCGTCTGCTTCAGGTCCCAAAGTCAAACGAACACTAAGAGTTAAAAACGGTCTAAATTCTTTCATCTTTAATAAAATCATCAGCGTTGCTGCTTTACCAGGTGTAACAATTAAGTTTTACATCCAGGCATCCATGAAAACAGAATTTATTAAATTTAACGGAGTTAGAAGTTAACAGGAAGTTAGCTCGCTAGCTTCCACCTAAACATGATATACCATGTTCTGACTGAGAGATTTCTGAAACTAATTCAAACGTACAGCTCTGCTAACACTTCCAACATAAATGAAGACAGAAAACTAAACAGCAGTGACGTTTGCAGGGTTACTGAAGTTGGGCTACCTGGTATATAATGTTGTGCTACGTGATTGCTAGCGACACAGCTATGTTAGCATAACATTAGCATAGTGAAGCTGGAGGATGAACGCCAACTTGAACGTGACGGATTCTGGTGGTCAGGGACAAATGCAACCGCATAGCAGGATGCTATACACGGGCAAACGTCAGTCAGGAGAACAACTGAGATTATTCATCCACAATACGAGGTTAGTTATTAATATACTGAAACAACATGGGAATAGCGCAGCTGCGAGAGAATTTAACATTAATGAATCAATGTTACAGAAGTGGAGGAAGAGCAGTTTTTGGCTTTCCCCATATTTCAAAAGTGCTTCATCTCTTTGCTATGACTGTCGCCCGCCATAATTTGCAGATGATAATGGTTTTAGCCGCTGCTATGCTTTCGACCAAAACAGGCGCAGCTTGATGACATCATCAACATGCGCTATCGCGATAGAGCGATATAGTCAAAATCTCTATTGTTGGCCAAATTTATATCGTTTCTATCGTATATCGTTTATATCGCCAACTCCTACCAGGAATAAAATCACTCAGTATCCTTCTTAAAACATCAGAGAATTCAGTATTGATTGTTAAGAACAGTTTTGATCTGTACAGGCATCTTTGATCAAAAGAAAACTAGACGTAATGTCAAACGAGTTCTGAGTAAAGTTCAAACACTGAATAGTCCCAGAGCCCTGGGACATGAAATCACACATAAACGCTTTCCATGCGTCCAAGCGTTTGCTATGGAAAAGTTCTGTTGAAGAATTTTCTAACATCAACCATGAAGACGAGACATGTAGAGATACACTGCGAGCTTTATAAGACGTGACTTAGCCCACGAAACAGCCTTATGTTTACAGCAGAACATTTATTCGACTTACATATTTGATAATAACTATATTCAGATTCCAAATTCCACGACTATATCTGTAAATTTGGGTTAGACGTGGTTTTTACCAAAATGTTATGCAAACCTGGTGCATGATAAAGCCTAAAGCAAAGAAAAGCCACCCTATCAAAAACAAACCTCTCCCATATTCTAATTTACAGTTGATTACCATTTTGTATATTTTGTTGCCGTCAACACACAGAACAATGTTGTAATGCACAAAAGAGCAGCCATGCTCTGAGTCCGATTTATTAGTAAAAAATGTCGAGAGATTTAATTTTGCATTCAAACTTCACACTGAAGAAATACACAAAACTTTTCAATAAGTGATTTAAAATTCACAAAACTGAATTTTATGGACAAATATAATGACGTGTTTTCCTTTAACAGGCTGCGTTAGTAAAAATACTTCACTCTATAATAAGTTGGGCCTTGCTACAGACTAACACCACTACCAGGTAAGACTGCATGCTGATCGCACAACAAGAAAAACGCCGTGTTCTAATTTTCGGAGGTGTTTGACCTTGATCCCAGAGAAAAGGAGCTCTTCCTGCTGTCTTAGCTTGTCCCTCTTTAAGTAATTGGATTAATCTCAGGGCTTTAATTAGAACGATCAGGTGGTCAAAACCAGAAGAGGCTGCAGGATCAGGGACACAGCTTAACCCCCATAGTAACACATAGGTATATATACACACATGCACCCAAACACGACGCACCATGCTAATAATAATTGTGCAAAGACGAGGAACAAATTCCTCATCACACTGCTGGCTCGGCTCACTTCCTCATTTTTTGTTTTGTTTTTTGCTGTTGTAGAAAGGAGGGGGTGTGGGGACGTGGACGGGTGGGTTACTGTCATCTTATTGTTGTTAAAAACTCTGCCTGACACCACACAAGGACTGAAGCTGGCCTACATTCAGAGTATGAACCTATACAGAAGCTCCACTGTTTATTAACAGAACAAAAGATCCCTGGGGTCTCGTGGAGAGAACTCTACACCACCAAAACATCTTTGAAATTCAGCCGGCCTGTGCGTTTTGCTTATAGCCAGCAACCGCTCTGTCTGATGGATGCTTTGCCCCCGGGGGGGGTCTGTGCAGGATATTTGGAATAGCGTAACACGTGGAGACACCCAAATATCTGATCAGATACAAACAGTGTGCAGAAAACAAGTATTTGCACACCTGCTTCGAGTGTATTTGGATACGTTTGTACTTTTACTAAAGTACTTAAGGCACTGGTAACAGTACACAGAATTCAAAATAATGCAGAATTATGTTTTACAATCTGGAAGCTAAGAAGCAAAGCTTTAAGTGGACAGTATGGAGCACAAGCTACAATATTTGCCAAATTTGCCCCCCTATAGAAATACCATCTATGGGGCCTGGTGCCACCCCATGCCCCATCCTTTGGACACGCCCCTGGTGGGACCTTAGTGATGGCATACAGGACAATACAATAGAAAAAAAATCAATTCATTGATTTCTCGAGGCACAGCTGCACGCTCTGTTTAGTAATGAGGGGAAACCCCACAACTTTCCTCCCCTCCAGCTAAGCTGCTCCCAGTGCAAACACCTCCCTGCAATTTACTGCTATACAGGGCGCAGGTCAATGCGCGAGGAGCCGGGGACATCCTGGTTGTTACGTCGTAATCAGAAGACACAGCTGCGCGTCTCGAGACCCCTATTCTAATTACAGGAGTGACGTAACTGTGAGCAAAGAATAGGCTGGTACCTGATAACAGAGCAGCTCACAGCCAAAACCTGAACAAAGGCGCCGAAACATCTCACATATGACAAATGTTTGCTCCTTACCGTAAAAGGCATTTCGCGTTATCTGGCCACCCATCGCTTCAGTCTTCTGCCGTGCGCGTATCGCCGGTGTGGATTATTCAGATGCTCTCGTGGCACAGCCCAGCGCTCGTGACATGATTGCATCCAAAAGGTAGCCTATCGCTGCTCTGCTCCGGGTACATGCAAACAGCAGAGAGCGGACCCACACCTCCTTATTATTGTGAGCGCACACACACACGTCCGTGAAGGCAACTCCCCCCGTCAGCCTCATTCAGTAAGAGCTCTCCGCCTCGGGTCCCACTCACTCACGCTGTCATTTACATAGAAGGTGGAGACTCGGGCACGAGCGATTTTAACGCTGTCACTGCCGCGCAGAGCTGCCATTTATGGGCCACGAGGCTGGAATAAAACATGTGGGGAAATAGGGGTGAGTGGGAGGTAAGGCGCGAGGGCACCGTGTGACCACACAGGGTTTATTTCCTCAGCTGATAAAGGAGAAAAGTTTCCTTTAAAAACAAACAAACAAATAATGAAAAGAAATCCATCTTAACCGCATAATGACATTTACACATCCCCATTGGTGTGACGAGGAACGTGTGGGTGGGGCAAGGATTAAACCGGAAGTAGACCCTGACAAACACAGGCTGAGCTATTGTGTATGTGATAAGGTTAAAAAATGTCAGGTAATATTTTGCATAAACCGTTAATGATGTCAGACCACGTGTTCACCTCTGGGAAAAGCTCGTTTTTGGACTGTTTGGGTCCAGCACCTGCTCCTGCTTGTGTGTGCAGACATCTAATCAGCCACAAAGTCTTCATGTGCTGTATGAGGAACATATTAGTAATCCTAACCCTCTTTGACCCACGATCCACCAAACCCACACACCTGGAGGTACTACACATCAGACTGGGTCACTTCCCAGATGGTGAATGTAGTCTCCGCTCAGGTGCCACGATAGTCCTCAGCTACCAGTAAGAGAGTTGATGTGAGACTAAAGAACAGAAGTTTCTATTCATGTTTAGGAATTCTGGAGAGACTTCATACATTGATTAACAATGTTTAGCAGAAATGCAGGAAGTCTGGATTTCTAACGATGATCGGGGAAGTTGTGTTACGCAATGTTCTGCTGGGTCCTGCCACACATGTGGGCGTTACAATGACACGTACCATCTGCCTAGGCATTGTTCCAGACCATGTAGGCTCCTTCATGGAAATGGTACTCCCTAATGGCTGTGGCCTCGTTCAGCAGGAATGGTTCAGGAATGGTTTGAGGAGCACAGCAATGAGTTCAGTCCAATCGAGCATCTGTGGGATGTTCTGGGATGTTCTGGGATGTGCTGGGATGTGCTGGGATGTGCTGGCCTCACCTCACAATTTAGAGGACTTGAAGGATCCGTTGGTAACATCTTGTTGCAGATACCACAGCACACCTTCAGGGGTCTCGTCCAAGCTTTGATGGGTCAGGACTGTTATGGCAACAAAACGGGGGCCAACACAATACTAGGCAGGTGGTCATAATGTTATGCCTGATTGGTGTGTAGTGAATTATGCAGCATATGTTCTTTGGCTAAATCTGAGATAAAGTTTGCAGTCCCAACCTCTAAGAGGGTGTGCTGTGCCTTCCTATTAAATTATATAATCTCCACCCTTAATTCACCATATTAGGCCATGCACTGCAAGACGGTACTGTCTGACAGGTTTAGTAATTAAATAAATGAACTAGATAAGAGGAGTAGCCTATGGCCTATCGTTCCACATTTCATAGTTTAAAAATAAGAAAGAGATACACGTCTGAGGCTAAGTTTGGGTCCAGAGGCTCACAGAGCAAGTGGCCGCATTCTTTACTCTCAGCACTCAGTCTTTCACCTTCCATGCTTCCTTATGTGCCTCAGGCCCCTGGCAGACAGACTGGGTGACCCCTCAAGAGTCAGTCCTCTGACTTCAGCTGTCATCACCTATCCACGGTGACCTCGCAGCCCTCAGTCCCAGACACCAGTGTTTACTCTGGGCCTGAAGCTGCAGGCGTTTAGATAACGGCAGGACAGGGTGAGGGAAATGAGATATATGAACCGGAGTCTAATAGGTGAATGCCAGGAATTCATCATTCAAGGGTATCTTGGATATTTTTCATTAACACTTTCCACCCCGGAGGCGGCTGTATCTGTAATTAAAAGACAACCATTTGCCATTTTTAGCACGGCAGTGAAAACTTCAGCCAGCCTTCTGATCCACAGAGCTGCTCGGGTTGGCCTCGTATTTGCAGAGCTGACTGAAATCGAGGAAGGTTCTGAGATGGAAATAACGACGGTCCAAGCTCCAACAACACCTTTAGTATACAGACCACCGGTATCAGCTGTTTGTATTCGTCATCAAAATAATTTGGCCCTGATTAACTCAAACACGCTGCCTGTCCATCCATTTTTCTATTGCATGTCTATGCCTGGGTCACACGGGAGGCAGTGTAGGGAGAGATGCTTAGACCTTCCCGCTCCCAGCCTCTTCTACCTGCTCTTCTGGAGGAACAACAAGGTGTTTGCAGGTCAGTCGAGAGTTGTAATCTCTCCAGCCTGTCCTGGGTGTGACATGTCCAAAACCCCTCACTCAGATATCCAGGAGGCACTCTAGTCAGAAGCCCATACCTTAACTGGTCCCCTTTGATTTGGGCAGTGGTTCTTAACCTGGGTTCAATCGAACCCTAGGGGTTCGGTGAGTTGGTCTCAGGGGTTCGGCAGAGCCTCCGCCATGACATGCACGGCTCATTTTGTGCACCATTAAAAAAAATCATATTTTATTTTTCACAGAAGAGGGGTTCAGTGAATGCGCGTATGAAACTGGTGGGGTTCGGTACCTCCAACAAGGTTAAGAACCACTGGATTTGGGGGAGTTGTTGCTCTGCTCTTCAGAGGAAACAAGCTTCCTCAGAACGGTGAAGTTTGGTATTAATCAAAAGAACCAGAAGAGTATTTACTTCCTTTATACCTGTACAGAATCAGTGAATTTCCATCATGTTAAACATTAATTAAAACATTTTATTTCTCTGTGAAATATTAAATTACATTAAGTGATGCATTCAGGTACTAGTTGTATAGCTTAATGAGTGAAATATACACTCATTAAGCACTCGCTATGCTTAATGTCACAATTATCATTGTGGATTTGGAGTTTAATTAAATATGAAGATTTATTCTCCTTTTAAATGCTCGAGCTCAATGTCAGAATTAAGGACAGTGGAGGAAACCTCGTTTCCAGTCTGAGTTAGAAGAAACACTTTTTAAATACATAAGCAGTTTATATGTAAATGAACTGTGTTAAAACATTGCTGGAGTTTGTAAGCAGCATTTATTCGACACTGTTCTTTGTGAAAAATATATAATTTTATCAAGAAAAACGTTTAAACCAACTTTTCCCAGTAAATTGCAAAGACATGACACAGACGATCCTTTTGGCTCGCTGAGCATAAAACAACTGTCAGCAAAATGCTGTACGTTGTTGTTTATGTTTAAAGATTACTCTCTAAATCACGCAGGTAATAATATTTACATGTCCTCGTTTCCCCATCATTTTTAATGATTACCACCACGTAACCATAACAAATACTAAGGCCTGCCTGGGCGGTTCATCAAAATAAAATCAGGACCTCAACCTCAAGGTTTAGTTTTCTAAATGAGATGCTGGAGACGCACACATGGTGTGCACATTTGAGGTAAAGACAGTTGCTGGAGAGTATTCGCAGCACAATGAGAGGCCAACCACATTTGGTTTCAAGTATCACCTCTGCTGACAATTGCAAAAATCTGGATTTTAAAGAAGAGCTCAGCTAAAGAAAGACTTCTTTCAACAGAGAAAAAAAAATCTCCGAGCTAAATCGATAGTTATAAAACAGATCAGGGGACAGAAAATTACTGGATTTCACTCAGATAAGTGGTGTCTGTGGCTCAGGACAGCAAGTTAAGAGAAAACACATTTCCTCTATCTTACAAATATCCCTGCAAACCCAGCAATAAAAGTAACACCCACAAGTCTGCTGAGTTTTA
The DNA here is from genome assembly GCF_056152115.1 of Neolamprologus brichardi. Lineage (NCBI taxonomy): Eukaryota > Metazoa > Chordata > Actinopteri > Cichliformes > Cichlidae > Neolamprologus > Neolamprologus brichardi. The sequence goes on along the minus strand of NC_142109.1, from coordinate 36,090,387 downwards.
AAAGTCCCAAGGGATGACATCATCGCGCTAAGGTATAACAGCTATTTGTCACGCAAGGGACGTGGCTGTGAAAAGAGCGGGGACTGGAAGCTGGCCAGATGAGTTTCAGGAAGAACCGTCAGACCAGCGCTTCGTGTAACCTCGCAGATACACACCAGAGGAAAGGCTGCAGAAAAGTGCACTTCCTCACCTTGTTTGACACGAATGCATCGCTAGAACATCCTTCCTTTGTACAGTAACTCTTTCTTCCTGCAGTCACTGCTCTGTCAGCCTTAACCTTTAGAAAGAAAGTCTCCTTTGGCCCACAGTCCTGTCTGCAACAGGGTCGAGGTGCATCTTTGAGTCTGTACATAAACGTGCATTACATAACTTGGACAATGTGGCACTTTAGTCGGCATCAGATGGGTGTGTGCGTACAGCTACAGCTGATATATACGGCCTATCTGATGAGAGGCATGTTTTATGGGACCCTCATGAATTCTTCGGGCCTTATTAACACTTCTGTTCTGTTTAGGTCTGTTTTTTAAATAACTCAGAAACAGGATAATTCTAAAGTGAAACTCTAACTAACAAGAAAACGGGTACTTGGATGGATTACTCGTCCTCATGTGTTCCTGATTCTGTGGTGGATGTTTTCACTTTTAGAAGTGCAGAGTCAGCATCTTCAGAAGCCACCAACATTGTTTATGAACATTAATACCACAGATGGTTTAAAATTAAAGCGTTTTAAACCTGCATTCTGTCTTATGACCAGCAGGGGGCAGCTCCTCTGGTTGCCAAAAAAAGTACAATTAGATGTAAATTCATGAGAAAACAACCGAATCTCTCACTTGATTTGACGCCTCAGTAAACACTTATCACATATGTTTATGGTCTCTCTTTCTAGTTTCAGGTTTTATTTAATATAACGAGATACTGAACTGGTTAATTCTGGTCCCATTTAGAGGATAAAAGACCAGAAACCAACGTCCTTCATTTCTAAATCAGATCCAGATCTCATCAGGTTTGGGGTAATAATCCTAGATGTTTTATGGCTGCCCATATTTCAGCTTTGGATGCGTAACAGCTGCTTTATGGCATTATGTTTGTTGCTTCAAATGTTCAGATGATCACTCATTTTAAATGTTAGATGTCCACACTGACTAATATGCTTTTTGGTTATTGTTTTTTGAAGAAATGGTAGATATAAAATAAAGGTTTGTTATTTTTTACTCTGCACCTCAACGGGATTAAATGGAGTGAAAATAGCCTCGATTGATTTTGTTTGTTTCTCTCATAACAAAAACAGAAAAATATGTAAAGAGCAGCATCATTATGACTTTAGCTACACTGAAACACACTGCTGAGATAATCAAGAGCAGGATGGACCCGAATTAATGTCTCTTTCTCTAGTTTCTTGCTTTTCGCCTTTTTTCTGCGTACATTAACCAGAAATTAAAGGATTTCTGGTTAATGTACTAATGACTTCCTTCCAATAAATACAGGAAGGACTCCCACGTCCAAGTTCTAGCCAAAAAGAGTTGGGAGAACTATAACCTGCTGACAGCTATTTGACAGCTATCGCCCTAAAATCTACATATGATATTGAATACATTGTGGAAGCCTCACATGTGAAATTCAAGGACAGCTGTGGAAAGGTCATAGCTCCCCAACAAAGGGCTTCATTGATGGTAGTGCTGTGTCTGTTATTAACAGACTGGCATGCATATAGACGTTGTTTGTGGGTGTTCATTTGTTTGGAGGTTGTATCAAATTCAAACATCCAGCCCGAGTTACAAAGAGCGAGGAGTCCTGTGACAGATGGTGTGGCCCGCTCAGAGCCCTGGGGCCACATTCTTAAAGCTTCCCATTACAAAGAGCTGCTGCTTGGGGCAGAATCTGGAAAAAAGTCTTAAGCAGACTGGAAATGATTCACTGGTCGTTTGCTCCGGTCCGGCCTAGGTAACTTTTTAATGTATTTACTACCAGGTCAAATGTCTATCACTTGTACTTTTCAGTCGCATGGGTCACTGCTTCAGTCGCTCACCTGGAAGTTGAGAAAAGTTTATCTTGGGCCCCGCCCACTTCCTGTTGCTGGTGGATATTTCAGGTGTAGTTGCTTGAAACTGCAGAATGCTATCAACTTTGCGTGGTCTCTGGTTGCCACATCAATGCAAATTATTTGCGTTGTGTATGCAGCTTTAGATTTATGATGTTTTATAAGAATTAACATTTGAAGTTTATACTAGATTGTGGAAAAACTGCTATCAGTAGGAAGGAGTGCCTTTTTAGAGGCTTAAGAGTTTCCTTTGCTTTATTAAGTAGGAGAAAATAGTGGAGAGACAAAAAGGTAGAGGAAATACCTCTGAATGACAGTGAGTTAATGAAACAGCAGATTAGATGGTGCGGGGATAATGTTTGTAGCCGATCTCATTAAAGATACGCTTGCATCTCCCATCCAATGCAATGATGCCAGAAATGAATGTGATTACGAGGCTGAATTACTTGAAAACTGGCAAAAATGTATTCTTGTTAATCGGGTCAGCCGCATCGCCTCGCTGAGGTAAAAGGTTTTGTTCACTTCTTGCTCAGAGTTACTCTGAGAGCTTCCTAAATAACTCTTAAGTGAGGACTCATTTCTATAAATGTTTAGGCTACGTTAAGAGAACTCCCCAAGAGCTCTCTGAATGTTTGTGAATACAGCCCTGATCTGAACATCATGCAGTCAAACTGAGATAGCACAAATACATGCACAAGCTCTGCATGTATTCACGTTCTTCAGCATAGTTGGCTCAAGCTACCTGCTGTAGTTAGATTAACTAAGTGCACCGGGGACTGGTGCCGTTTTAAAGATCCATAAAGTGTAGGGATACCATGCAAACACACAAATGTACTTATTAGTCTATTAAAATACCAGAACGTTTCCTGAAGCAGAGGCAGCAGCGCAAACATTATTTCTCAATAGTTTCATTAAAAATGCTCCAAAAGGCACAAAGACCACAAAACCTTTTAGTTTAATGACTGATTTTTACAGAAGTGAGGCCAAGCAGGGCGTGATCTAACTTTAACCTTTACCAAAATCCATCCATCCATCCATCATCCATCCATCCATCAATCATCCATCCATCATCCATCCATCCATCCATCGTCCATCCATCAATCATCCATCCAGCCATCATCCATCCATCCATCCATCCATCCATCCATCCATCCATCCATCCATCAAACATCCATCCATCCATCCATCATCCATCCAGCCATCCATCCATCCATCATCCATCCATCCATCCTTCCATCCATCCATCCATCAATCATCCATCCATCCATCCATCCATCCATCCATCCATCATCCATCCATCCATCATCCATCCATCCATCATCCAGCCATCATCCATCCATCCATCATCCATCCATCCATCCTTCCATCATCAATCATCCATCCATCCATCCATCCATCATCCATCCATCCATCATCCATCCATCATCCAGCCATGATCCATCCATCCATCCATCCATCCATCATCCATCCATCCATCATCCATCCATCCATCCATCCATCAATCATCCATCATCCATCCTTCCATCCATCAATCATCCATCCATCCATCCATCCATCCATCCATCCATCCATCATCCATCCATCCATCATCCATCCATCCATCCATCATCCATCCATCAATCATCCATCCATCCATCATATATCATCCATCCATCCATCCATAATCCTCCCATCCATCCATCCATCCATCCATCAACTATCCATATATCATCCATCCATCCATCCATCCATCATCCATCCATCCATCATCCATCCATCCATCCATCATCCATCCATCAATCATCCATCCATCCATCATATATCATCCATCCATCCATCCATAATCCTCCCATCCATCCATCCATCCATCCATCCATCCATCCATCCATCCATCCATCCATCAGCTATCCATATATCATCCATCCATCCATCCATCCATCCATCATCCATAATCCTCCCATCCATCCATCCATCCATCCATCCATCAGCTATCCAGTGACCTCACGTGGTCACTTGAAAACTGCCGTTTCAGAAGAAACTTTTTGTTATAGGAGTAAATTTTGACTATTCATAACAGGGTTTTTTAAATCATTGTTATAATCATTAATAGTTTCTTATTTAGTTAAGCATTTAGGTGATGGTGTGTGGCACCGGGCACCATTTTAATTCTGACATCTGAAGCAAATGTATTTCTTTTTTTTAATTAAGTGTTCGTGGTGCAACCATCAGCACTAACGTGGCCACAGATCTGATATAGTGGCTGATGATTAACCAACCCCCATTGCCACATGTCCCAGCACGCTTCACTGTTTAATGGCAGCTGGAGACCAGACCTGACCAAGGTTTCCACGGCAACCACTACTCGAAAGGAATTGCGTATTTCTTACCGGGAATGCATAAGTAAGTGCACGGGGACACACACAAACACACCCACAGCCCATTAGCCCAGCTCGACACAGTTTCCATCAACAGTAGCGGTGTGGGGAGACAACAAAACAAAACAGCAGTTTAGTGGTGCGAGCTGTGCACCATAACATCCTGCCAGCAAAACAGAGCTCGCTGCCTCTTTCTAAGTGATTTGTACGGGACTGAAAGGGAATCTGGCAGCAGATGCCAAGAAGCAGAGAGGTCAGCAGAGTGGCTCTCCTGCAGCCGGCATTGTCTGCTGCACGGCACGTGTGTGCAAACAAAACCTCCCATTCAGCGCAGTCTCATATGGGATATCAGCGGAGCCCTTAGAGCGTTCAGGAACAGGATACGATAAAAGAGAGGAGTGGAAACTTCACAGAGCTGTGACACCGTCTAAATCTCTGTGAAAAGACAAAATGAGAAATGCGAAAGCAGACGGGGGGGAAAGGTGAGAGATGGTGGGTAGGGGGCATTTGCACAGTCACTGCAGCAAGAGCTGGAATAATGAGTCTTCCTTTCATAAATTCAGCCTTGTTGCAAATCTCTTTCTCTCTATTCTGAGACATGCCCTCAGCAGGTATTCCAGATAACTACACTCTTAGTTATTAACAAAGGTGAAAGTTAGTTTGAGGGCATAGGGTGTCTGCTGTAATGTAGTACTTTTCATCAGAGTTGGAGCAGAAGAAGTGGGGAGGTGATAATTAGATCTGTCACTCTGCTTTAATATCTGTCAGAGCTGCTCGGCCTTGGGCTGGATGGTTGCAGAGAAATGCCTTATTGTCTCATGTGCCGAGGATCTGAAAATACTTTGCCTGATAACGCTGCCCCAGAATGTGCTGGTGAGGAGTGATGGATTTCAGTGGGGCATTGCTGAAGCTCTCAAAAGAGCTGAATTATTAATAATCCGGTAATTTAATTTAATGCAATATAACTTGTTTTGTACAGTACTACTTATGGACATCTGACAAATTAAAGGAAAAAGGCCTGAAGGAAGCTCGGTAACGCTGGAATGCCTCCTTATCCTGCGTTAAAACTGAGAGTCTTTCAGAACATCTGTGCAGATCACACGCTTCATATTTGACTTCCTGGACTGAGCGACATAGAGAAAGCTGGAATTTCCCAATGTGAGGGTTGTCCTTTCTCCCAGTAGCCATTATTCTGCATGAAAGTAAAAAATGGAAAGGCAACATGTGATGCACTAATCTCATTTCTATACTAAGGCTAAAGCTCCTCCCCTAAAAAACAAAATGATAAGACTTTATGAGTCTGTGTTTCCTGCAGCTTGCTTACAGGCAGGAGGACATGTGGTTGTAATTCCTCGCAGAGCAGATCCCCGAGACTTTTAAATTGCAATTCCGATCATGACGGGGTGTTTATTGTTAATTACATTAGATTAATACGGGGCAGCTGCCGCATAAGGAAACATATGAATCCGTTTGCATGGATTTTCGGCGCCATCAATCAGTGCGCCTGCTGGTTTTGTGGTTTCCCAAACCATACCCTCTGTGAATCAGCACAGTGTATCCCCCTTGGCATTCGCTGGCTCATGTCATGTTTGGAAAATTATACTTCCTGACAATGAGACAGATTACGGGGGCTTTCTTTTATCCATTTACGTTGCTCCCGCTTTATCATTCCTCTCATTTGCCACATTTATAACCTGCGTAAGTATGCTCTCTCTAGGTTTTTCTTCTGCTCTTTAGATCCTCCAGCAGCTGGGCTAAGCAGAAATCAGATCAAAAGAAAACCGAGTTGTTGAAAGTGTTGTGACCGTCCCACAGAGCAGACACAGCTCTGAGGGAAAATCACCTCAATCACTGCTTTATATGTACTCACTAAAACGATAGCCTTTTAATTAGACACTGGAGAGGCCACCAAAGATATTACCTGGGGCTAATCTGTTCCTCTTCTCATGTGGGACCATAACACAGATAAGCAGATTGAGCTCCTTTTTTTTTAAGGCCATGTTTTCATCTTGTTCCCACAGCTCAGACCTGAGTATCACTTTCTTTCCAGGAAGAAAGAAAAATGCATGAAGATATCTCATGCTTTGCTTGAGCCTGGATGGAAAGAGGAGTCACAGGATCCAGGCAAGATTTGGAAGCTTGAGGGTAGAGAAGAATCTCAAAGTCATGGAAAAACGGAAGTGGATATGCTACAGTGAGTCTGAGGAAAACATGCTCAGGTTTCAAATATGACCTGTGGAGGATTCACAGGGAGTGGGAAATGTTCACGGAAAAGATTTAATTACCAGCACATGAAAAAAAATCCTTTTTAGAAAGTAAGCAATGCTGAAAACATACATGCTGAAGATGAGAGGGAGGTTATAGCTATGCACTGATAATTTAGTCATATTAAAATGTGCTTGGGTGGGTTTCTGAAGACAGCTGCAGTATATATGTAGCAGCAGTGTGAGCGATAATAAGCTGCAAATCATAGCTGTGATTATTTGTGAACTTATTAAAAATATGCATAAAGCTATAATTTGTTTCAAGGAGTTCCTGTTTTAATAAAAGCATTGCTCAACTTCTCCTTTTATAATTCTGAGTATGCACAGTGTTGACAGCCTCACCAGAACAATCAAGCCAAGAGCTAACATCGATGCTAACATGCTAATTTGTTAGCATATTGCAGCTGCCGCCTGTGTGAGCGCCACAGGTTTACAACAAGATTTAATAATGACAGCATTTGAAAAAATATTTAATAATTCACAGTATTAATATTAATTACAATTATGCTCAACTTCTCCTTTTATAATTCTGCATTATGCACAGTGTTGACAGCCTCACCAGAACAATCAAGCCAAGAGCTAGCATCGATGCTAACATGCTAATTTGTTAGCATATTGCAGCTGCCGCCTGTGTGAGCACCACAGGTTTACAACAAGATTTAATAATGACAGCATTTGAAAAAATACTTAATAATTCACCGTATTAATATTAATAACAATTATGATTACAATCACTGAGTAGGTATAACATTATGCACCGTTTGATACATAACGAAGAATCTGAAAGAGCACCAGCAGTAGCTCATATTATTGCTAGTAATAACACTAATAGTATTGCTGTAAAAATGATTTGAAACAAATGTAAAGTAAGATTATTTAAAACAAATGAGACGAATTTACAGGCTGTTAAAGTTGCGAGCAAACGATACCAGCGCACTCTCTGTGTTTGGACCTGTGGTAATGAAACGAGATGCTACGGCCAGCGAATACACAGAATTTTACAGAGAACAAACTAAAACATGGACTGAGCCCAGCCTGGGTACTGAGTCAGCGCTTGATTTCTCAGAACTGAATTTATGCTTTGATATTCCTCTAGACGTTTAATTTGAGCAGCTGGAAGTCTTTAGCCCGGCGACAAAACCAATAATTATAGAAAATTTCTGCAATAACAAAAATGAAAGCCAGAATTCTTTTAAAGATTCTTCACTGTGTGGTTTTTAATATCAACAATTTCATGAGTCATTCAACTGCATTACAATAAAGATAAATGAGTAAAGAAACCCTGCAGGCTGGTTAAGAACGTTACTGCGGCTTTCTCTTTGCTATTATACAAATTTTCCCAGAACAGCTGAGTTATGAGCGCCTTTCTGTTTCCCTGTTGTCACAGTACAAGCAAGACGAGTATGCAAAAGCAAAACTACCTGCATAATACTCGAAATAAACCAGAATACTTTATTTTTTTTATCATTTGGATAAATCGAGCTTCAGTAACAGCTGCAAACCAGAGGTATTATTACAGCATTTAGTTTTAAAGCTGAAGTCATTAAAAACACAATCTGGGGGCCTGTTTCTTCTCAAGGGGTCACGCACCGGGCCAGCCCTCGCCGGTGAGGTCTGAGCGTGACTTAAATTACATGCCAGTCCTAATCAAAGAGCATTTCTGTGATTACAAACAAGGAAGAAGAAGAGACATTTATTTAAAAATTATTATTATTATCATTACACAACCAAATAACCAGTTACATAATTCTACCTGTGAATTATCTTTAGTCACAGAAAACAATAAAAGGTGGAAATGAAAAACCACTGCAATGTTCAGCATGCAGATCAGATCAGTTCAGCTTATTTTGATTTACACCAAATCACAGCAACAGTCACCTGGAGGGGCTTTTAGTGTAACATACGATGCAGACGACTAAAAGAGCCAGGCAATGGTAGGAAGGCGTAGGTGTCACGACCCAAGTGCAGGACTGAAAACTCACATAGACAGAACTCAACCAGGAACTCATGAACACGGACAATATATGCACACAGGTGACAGGAGACAGGGGAAGCAAAACTGAACAAAACACACACGGGATGAAGGGCTATCAAAGTGAAACAGACAGAGAAACACCAGGAAGCAGAAAATACACAACCTAACAACTAACATAGTCAAAGAGCTAAACTAAGAACTAAAGGCAAGACTACAAACAAACAATATAGGATAGAAAGACTTATCCAAACTAGAGAAACCCTGGCCCCAAACCAAGGGACCATGACAAGGAAAGAACTCTCTTTTAACAGGAAGAAACTTTCGGCAGAAGCCGACTCGGGAAGGGACGGCCTCGGGGTGAGGGGAGAGAGAGGAGTGCAAGGAGAGCACAGGGAGACAGGACGAAATTCAGACTATGAAGCTGAGATGAGATACAATTTAACGTCATGCAGCAGTGAAGTAGTGAAAAGAGGTGAGCAGAGAAGAAGAAGGCCCAGAGGAGCTTTTAGCAGCATAACTAAAGGATGCTTCAGGGTCACCTGATCCAACCCTGATGATAAGCTCTGTTAAAGGAAAGTTTGAATCTTAAAAATAAAAAGTTTCTGTGTCCTGAATCCAACGATTTCCTTCTTTAAGACAAAAACAAGCCTCAAGCCATCTTCAAAATGTGCAGCAGAGACATAAAGTTCCTTAATATCAACAGAAGGAGAAGTGTGGAGAACAAAGACACTGCACACTTGTAGCAGGAAAAAAAACAGTTTCTTTAAAGTGATAACAGAAAAATTAATGAAATGGACTTCTTCCTGATATTCAACAACTGATTAACGTAATCACCATTCAGCAGGTAATTAGACACAACATGTGAAAGAGCAGTTAATGAAATACAAACACAAGTCTGAAATCAGAGAAACTCTGAAAACCAGGAAGAACTTTGTTGTTGTTTTTGTCTCATTAAGACAAAGTGTTGATACACCAGTGCAGATCCCTGAGCGATGCACTTGGTTTTTGGCTGTTCCAGCAGTCTTATGGTATTTATTTATTTATTGCTTTCCTGCAGCTCGTCCTTACAGGAAACCAAGCTGCACATTGGACCCAAGGGGAAGCTGTTGGTCAGGACTGAATATGAGCGGTGACACGTACAGAGAGATGCTGTGTGAGAGGAACTGCAGGCATCATGTCCTCAGGTGGGAAACAGTTATGTTTCAGCTCATTGTTTTGGATTTATAGATAAATTAATTTCTTGCAGATACAGCAAAACAAAAAATGGAGCAGACAGAGACAAAGACACACATCAGGAACATCAGGAACATAAGAAAAAGGCAAGTACATCAAACAAATGACCAAAACTCAAACCTTCAATAAAAATACTTGAGAAGTTGCAGTTTTTGGTTGTAAAAGCTGAAGTAAATGTTGATTTTGTACCGTCAGATATGCAAATAAGGAAACGGTCAGAAAAATATTTCCTATGTGAAAGTATGCAGAGCTTTTAAAAAGTACTATATATAAAAACTGCTAAATACATGCACTTGGCTGTGCAGGCAGAGGAAGAGGAGGTGGTAGAGCGAGTGTTTGTGAGTCTTTTTGTGCACATCCCTGTCAGTGTTTGTGGCCACGTTGAGGAAACGTGAGGCGAATGAGTCCTGCGGGGAGGCCGGAGAGCAGCCGACGATGGTCTGAGCCGTGCCGATGACCTGCTGCCTCCTCCTCTCTGCTTCAGTGCAGCTCCTGCACCACACCGTGATACGATGTGTCAGCACGCTCTCTATGGACGAGCGGTAAAAGGGCACCTGCAGCTTTTGACCCAGGCTATTCTCCCAGGAAGTGAAGCTGCTACTACGCCTGCTTGGTGACCACTGAGGTGTTTGCAGTCCAGGATTGGTCACGAGAGGTGAAAGTGCTCAGGAGTCTGCAGGCTGGGACCCTCTGCACACGGTCACTGTTGATGCAGGGGGGGCCAGGTCTGTGCCCATCCTCCTGAAGTCAGTCTCAGGTTGATTACTGAACTATAAGCTGACTATTTCAGGATCTCATCTCATGAATCAAACGCGGTGTAACACACACACACTGGCCAAGTGAACTGACCACCCATCCAGCTGTAATGTATGTGACAGGACGTGGATTATGACATCAGCACTGAGTTGGCTCTTAATCACCCTGGGACTAAAAGAGGAACTATGAGGAGACCGCCCTTCAGAGCATGGGAAAAAGTCCCAGTGCTGCTGCTGGACTTCACTGAAAAGCCCCCAACTTTTCCTTTTTTAGATGACACGGGGGATTTTGGTGCTTCTGAATGTGCAGGTGGTTACTTCCTCCCTTTCTCTCTGAGTCACACACCCGTGCACAATCTCTCCCACTCTTATCCTATCATTCCACTATAAAGCTGTGGTAAATGTCCCACGGCCACACTACTGGTGACAGATGGTAAAGGCGGGATGAAAACTCCCCAAATAAATATGTAATCCCTCCCTCACATGGGCCGCAGCACAACACGCAGATTATCCCATCAGATACACTAGAGCAGCTCTGCAGAGCAGCAGGCCGTGGGGAGATCCCTCTTTGTGCACGCATATAAAATGATTGGAACGCAGCATCTGCGTGTGCGTGTTTTAATAGCAGCGCACGCCGTTAAAGAGGCGATGAACGGCAGATGAAGTCACGTGCGCCACTTCAGACTTGAATGAAATGTATTCACATATGAGTACTTACTTATATCGCCACCATCAGTGGAATAAAGTGCTCCCATCTCGCCATTCGCACAGCAATAACATTAAAGATGTATTCATTTCAGTTATTTACAGCAGATTTACAGACATCCTTTTGGCACCGAAAGCAAGAAAACACCTGAATTTTCCCACGTGAATTACAAGCGGGATACAATTACGTTTATAGTCACATGGCTTGTAACTATTGTCCAGGCACAAAATATGAGTCGTCTCCATAAATACAGGAACATCGCCTGCTTTTACACACACTAGCAGATGCGTTTTAATGGCGTCGTTCTGTGATATGGGAACAAACAGCCCACTGTGCGTGTTCAGCAACTCCACAGAGTTTATAAAAGGGGAAGCTGAGTAAAAGCCACAAATATCCAAATATGTTACAATTATTATATGAATATATGTGAGGTTTGAAGCGTGTTTATCAATAAAAATGGTTTATGTCTAACATTTTGGAAAAAGTTGCTTTCAAGCACCTTTTTAGACACACGTCTGTGAGGAGTTCCAGTCTGGTTTTAAATCTCGTCACTGTGCTGAGACGGCACTTTTAAGAGTTTCCAATGGTCGACTCAGGTTGTTCGGTTGTTTTAGTCCTTTTAGATTTGACTGCAGCCTTTGACACAGTTGATCATAAAATACTTTCATTGAGACTTGAACACATTGTTGGTCTTAAAGGCTCAGTTTTATCATGGTTTAAATCATATTTATCAGAGAGGTCTTTTTCTGTACCTAATGACAAATACTCTTCCTGTTGTGTTCCACAGGGGGCTGTTTTGGGTCCAACTCTGTTCTCCTTGAACATGCTGCCTTTGGGATCTATTTTCAGGGAATACAACATCCCCTTTAAGTGTTATGCTGATGACATCCAAATTTACTTCCCCTTGAACCTGGATCTCCCTGTCTCACTGCAGCCTCTGTTTAACTGTCTACATGATGTTAAAGACTGTTAACACTGAATATTCTCACCATAACGAAAATAAGTTATTGTTTTTGGAAGTCATGCCCCTAACTTTGAATAAGTTATTACCTCCCTGTGTGCTTTTAAATGTGCTATAGAAATAAATTTGATATTGACTGATAAATGGTTATTTTTCTAAATGCAGTTTAGCTGAAGCTGAAGTTTAAACACCTACGAATGAAAAAAGACCCAACAGTAAGCACACAAAAGTGTAAGAAGAAGAAATCAAATTGTCCTGGGCATTTTTCCTTTTCCAAAGATTTCTAGACCGCGTTACCAGAACGGCCGTTCGTCACAAGCTGAACTTCGTCACCTACCGACGGGTCGCAGACTTGTGTTTGTCGGCACAGACCAGCTCAGTCTGATGCGTTGTCTTCTTGTTCGCCACAGCAGATCATCTTCCTCCATCTCACCCCGTGTCTAGCATGTCCAGCAGGTCCAAATCATCTCAGCCTTGTCCCTCCGACTTTGAGCTGTTCGTCTGATGTACTCGTTTCTAATTCTATCCAGTTTAGTTACTCCCAGTGAAAAGGTCATCTTTTTGTTAGTGTTATCGTCTCCAAAGCATACATCACTGCAGGTTTCACTCTCATATTTCCTCTAACTCCTGCTGCTCTCCTTCTGTCACAAATAACCTTCGTTTCCACCCAACCCACCCTTCATGCACTCTCATTTTCGGATGATCTGATATCGTCGTGTTGGTGTCAACATTGCAAGTGACCAATCACATTGTTGTGACGTTATTCTTTGGCGCGCCAAGCCATTTGTGCATTTATGAAATTCCAATGTTGCAAGGACAATATCAATTCTGCTTAGCGTTTATTAAAGGGTTAGGGTCAGGGTCCGTTGATTGGCGGACAGAGGTGGTTTCTCACAGCTTAAGTACAATTTTTTGGTTTTTCCCGAAATCGTAAAAGTATGACGTCACAACATTCTGATTGGTCACTTGCAATGTTGATCCTGGAACAGCACCAACACGACGATATCAGATCGTGCCTCATTTTCAATATTTGCTGCTCTGGATGGTTAATTTCAGGTATTTAAACTCATAATGTTGTTAAAATGTTGACAGTCTGCCTGCATTTATAAATTAGAATGGCAGTTGTTTGCAAACCTTTGTCAGTCTGTCTGAGAGTCACTGCGGTCAGTCTGAAGTGTACCTCAGAAGGAGGATTACAGCATGCTTGGGTAAAAACTTGTGACTGCCAAGTCTTTGGCTGGTAAGTGTAACTGTTGTGTTCCGACGTTAATAATATAAATAAGTAAATAACTTGCCCGCTCCAGCTCCTATAACCAAATATAAACAGTTGGGATGAGAGTTAGCTCAACCCACTACAGCCTCCAAGCTAGCAAGACTCATCTGTTCATGCTAGCATTAGCAGTGCGCACACATACGCGGCAAACACGTACCACATATTCACAGCATCTAATAAAGACTGTCGTGGATAAAGATATAATTAGTGTTGGAAAAGAAATGATACCGCCCTCTCCCACAGGGGAGTAGTACAACATCCCTGCCTGATGACGCATGATTTTAACCCAGGAATGCTAGCCATTAGCCTAGGGACTAGCTACGGAAGTCTGTTAGCTATAAAGTGGGTTATGAAGTAGGCCTGTGAATTTCTCAGCCAAACAAATATGTGAGCATACATGTATTTGGAGCTTCTAAGATTGTGATTATCTAGATGAAGTTTTAATGGTACAGACTAATCACATTTATGCTAACAGGACTTTGATGCTAAGTTAAAGTGCACTACGTCGTATCAACGGCTTCTCAGAAAAACGACGAGGTCGTTTCAGTTAAACATGTCGTGATCCGGCACCAGATCCTTTTCTCATGCAGTGAACAAATACCTCAAGGTAATTGTATCTTAATTGCATACACACTATAAAAAGTGGCTGCAAACATTGAGTCAGATGTTATTTTTACTGAATTGCACTCATTTTTCTTATTACAGTGATCAGACTGTATATGCATATTGGTGTTTCCCTGCATGCTACAATGTGTGAAATGAATTTTAAATGAGGTGTTGTTCGCCCGTTTTAATTTGAAAATAATCACCTTCCTGTCACAATGTTCTCACTGCTAGCATGCAAGAAAAAGCAAAGCATCACTTCACATGCTGATTGACTTGGCGTTTTGCCGGCATTTACTTCCACATTTATGACTTCCATCCCAACTTCTTCTTCTTCTTTTTTTAAATTGTGCAATCAAAACTATTTGTGTAGCTAATATGCTTCTTTTTGATCCATTGCCATGGAGGAAAGTAATTTGGAATTGGCTTGGTGGTCTCGGAGAGGAAAACAATTCTTTTTTTGACATTTTACATTAGGTCACATTAGGCCATGTGGCTCCACACTGCAGAGCCTCATCACAGAATTAATTTGTGTTGTTTCAATGACAATATTTGATCCAACACACCATTATCAGTGATGCATGAGAATGCACAATTATCCTAAAATGTTACTTTTATTGCAAAAACCACTTAATTATATTGTAGGATAAAGCCCCTACAATAATAGAGTCTTTACCTTTTATTTTATTGGCCATTTACTTTTGTTTCCATCTGATTCTTGTTTGTTTAATTAAAAACTTAATCCTTCCTTTTTAATTTTTTTTCTTGGTCATGCTCACAGCTGTCGATCATGTTGTACCAAAGCTGCAGCCATGTGTCAAGAGCCAAAAAATGCAGTTCCTCTAATGGCCTCTTGGGGCTGGCTTCACACCTAAGGCCCCATAGATTCCCATGTTAACTGATACAAAGATGATCATACTGCTAAGGGTAAAGTATAAAAGAGAGATTTTTGTGAGAGTTTGTTTGAAAGGATTAACAGACTTTGGATTGAGTTTAACGTGGAAGTGTCGGCGAACAGTCTGGTAGTAATATGCTACGTGGTGGAGAGAGATGTTGATGAGGATGGATGCAAAAACGCAATGAAAGGCAGCAGATGGTGAAAGGAGCAAGACTGTGAGGGTGAGGTAACGAGGTCTACGATGAATTCCCTTCACGTGGTGGTGATATTTGAGAGTGATGGTGGAATAAAGAAAGCGACTCACAACACAAGCATGCTAGTGTGTTAGGGGATGGAAACCCGCTGATTGGGTGTAACACAGATACCCAGGTGGAAAAGGCAGGAAATATTACAAGTGTGTAAAAAGACAAAATCTGAAGAGCTGTAAAAGCTAGAGTACAGAGACCCAGTGGCAGTAAAGGGGTGATTACAGGAGTGCCCTTTAGCATTAGCATGATGGAGCTGGTTGAAAACCAGCAGGAGTGCAAAAGGAATAACAAAAAGGCCCAAGAAAGAAATCTACAGAAACAGTGCTGAGGGAGAAAACTCCAAAATAACCTTTTTGAGAGATTTAAAAGGTTCATTGTGACGAAATCTGTTCACCACAAAGATGCTTTAGTTGCAGGGGATTTGTGCACACTGCTAACTCGTGAAAGGCAAGAGAACATGAACAAGATGTGCTGGATGACACGAACACAGAAAATGTGGAAACACAAATTCTGTAACTCTGGAGGTCAACACAATGTTGTCTGCCAGGATTCAGTGCAGCAAGGCTGTGCTGAGGTTGTCTGGAGGGCTGGACGGGAGAAAGGGGTGTGGGGAAGGACAAACAACTGCAAGTGTCATGAAAGCTGCTTTAAGCTGCTGAAAGAGAAAAGAGGGATAGTGACCTTCATAGCAGGAGACATGAATGCTAATTCCAAGTCCAAGACGGAAAGCATACAAATCCATGACTTCTACCTACCTGACCCTTCTTAGCAGACGGGTGAGGTGAGGGGAATTCAAAGAAGGTGTTAATTGTAGTAATAATATTGTTAATCCTACACTGGAACACAACACACTTGATTGTCATTGGTCGGTACTTCAAGTGGTTCATTTACAGTCAAAAGGAGAGATCGGACCTAATATGTATGCAGGAGTGACGGCTAACACCCTGTTTAAATTTAATCATGAGTGGGTTTGTGGCAATGAGACGGGACAGGGAAGGTGGGGTGGGAGGTGGTTGTGCCACCTTTGGTAAAGCGTGTGTGCAAGGAAAAGCTGGCTATCATAAATTTCTATGATGCAAATCAATAAACTGGTGGAACTAGAAGCAGAAATGCAGAAAGCTGTGTTTTCTGCGGGGACACGATGCACATGAGACCTT
Organism: Neolamprologus brichardi; assembly: GCF_056152115.1. Lineage (NCBI taxonomy): Eukaryota > Metazoa > Chordata > Actinopteri > Cichliformes > Cichlidae > Neolamprologus > Neolamprologus brichardi. Next base: position 36,073,922 of record NC_142109.1, on the reverse strand, counting down.
ATGGGGAAGTGACGAAGCCAACTATGTTAGCCAGGCAGGAAGAACCGCTGGACTGGAGTCAGAGGGTTTTATAATTGATGCCAGGAGCACAAAGATAAACATCAATACCATTAAATAAGCTGCACTGGATCTATTTCACCACATGGACCATTATAGGGACACTTTGAAGTGACCATTATCCTGTATGTGACAGGACTGACTGGGGAAAATCACAGTGTGATTTATTTCACTCAATAATATTGAATGGGGAACTAAAAAGTAGACATTTACTTGTAGTAACGCAGGGGTGCTGCTAGGAAAGCACTAGTTTAAACAGTTTATACTTTATTATGGGGAAACATCTGATTGGCTATTGTAATGTGTCGTGAAAGAGAGTCAGTGCAGTAAGTGTTGATGTCATGTAGGAGCTACAACAAAGCAAGAAGAAAGGTGGCACACGAAGGTTAGTGCTGGAAGACACAAGTCTTAATAAAGCACTCATGTGTGGGAGGAAATTATTATTTAGGCTTCTGAGAACATTCGTTTGAAATGTTGTAGGAACAGGAGGAGGACAAGGCTTAAAATTGGCAGTGCTGTGCATGAGCTGCAGCAGCTCCCTGCTAATTCAGTTTGCTAACCCTCTTGGATCGCTTTGGTTTGCAGCGTTGGCCCATTTTAGAGCACTCTGAGCTGCAGACTGTCGAAGTCTGTGCTATCCAAATCTGTTGCTTTAGTAGACAGGTGTCTTATGAATGCTAACCAACCTGATGGATTACAGAAACCATAATCAAAGTCATGGTGGTTCTGTCCATCGTTTATACACAGTCTCTGGGCTGTTAGTGCTGAAGATGCTAATCAAAGATCTACTTGTCACCCAGGAGGTTTGTTACATCGTTTCTTTTCTTACACTGATGGAAAATTGTGATTATCATTAACAACAGCATTCCACATCTAAGTCTAAGAAATACATTTGGCTACCCAGCTAGTGCTGACTATTATTATAGTAAACATCGTCGCAGTGACTTCTTGGTTTGGTTTTTGTCAGAACTCTGCTGAAGGTGCCGCTCCCCTCCTGACCAGGCCACAATATGAAATGAAATCCGTTTATATTTCCCTCCAATCAGAACTGCATGTATAAGAATAAATAGATTTTATTTTTTTAAATTTAATTTAAATTTAATTTTTTAAAACTTTATAAATAAAAATTTATTTTATTTATAAAATAAAATAAAATTTTATAAATAAAATTTTATTTTATTTATAAAATAAAATTTTATTTTATTTATAAAAATAAATAAAAACAAATAAAATAAAATAAAACAAATTATTATAATAATATTAATAATATCTTATGCTGTTTTTATAGTTTTATTGTTTTACATTGTTTTATTTACTGTTTTATTGTTTTTATATTCCCATTTCCTGTGTTGTAAAGCACTTTGTGATTTTTATCTGTGAAAAGCGCTATATAAATAAATTTTACTTACTTACTTAATATAATAATATTTAATAATATTTATAATATTTATAATAATTATAATAATATTTAATAATATTTAATAATATTTATAATAATATTTAATAATATTTAATAATATTTATAATAATTATAATAATATATAATAATATTTTATAATATTTATAAAATAAATTTTATTTTATAACAATTTTTTTTAATAGCTCCTCAGACATAACTGGGTAGCTCGGCGTTTATTTAGGCTGTTCTGAACGCTTTCGACTGCATCTCTGATGCATCAGAATTAAATCTGCATCAGTTTTAAACAAAACAGATGAGCTCTTCACTAAGTGAGCTGCGCTCGCCCACAGTCTGGTCCGGCTGCAGGATCTTTTGTGCTTGGAAAGGGTTAACTAACACTAACGTATGAATCACTGACCTAAATTTAACATACTGTTTCCTGCATCAGAAAAACACACTATTCTGAGCGCTACATGATTTAACAGGCTCTCGGAGAACACACTGTACATGTACACGAGCACAGATGAAGCAGGCGTAATTATTTCATTTGGAGTCTGCGGAGCTCGGCGAGCTGCTCTTCTCCACCGTAAAGATCCATTAAAACATAAATCTGTTACTGTGCTCACAAGCAGGAAGTATTCCCATCATAACGGGGGACAAAATGATGCATTTGCACGCTTTCGACACATTTCCGGTATCTGTGATTAACAGAGACGGTCCTGTTTGCAAAATAAAGTAACCACAAAGCCATTAGACGAATACATTCATCACAGATTCACTGTGCTAGAAATAAAGAATTGAGCATTTTATCAATTTCACCTCATATTTGTGACCGTCAATGACACGGGCGCATTGCAACATAACAGATTGTTGCATTTTTCAAGAGTAAACCGATGCATCACCATTACAAAATGCATTAATAACTATCTTGAAATAGCTGCTTGTCTTATATAAGTATGACACATGGTCTAACCTGATGAGCTCATCCAGCACAGCCAACTGTCTGGGTTGGCTGTCGGATTTTTTGTTGTTTTGTTTACTAAGTGTGAAAGCTGCATTACAGCGCCCGAGGAGCTCCAGTCCTCCCAGGAGTCAAGCGCCCGTATCACCTCTCCGTAGCCGCGCTTCTTATTTAGGCAGGTGTTAAGGATGTTCAGAAACACTCCAGGCGAGACGCCGCGTTGCATAAGAAAGGTCAAACATCACCAAAAAGGCAGCAGAGAGGTCACGGCTGCAAAAAGAAACGGAGAAAACTGCTTCCTGAATATTTCCTCGGCTATATTATTAGTGTCTTATGACTCCACTCAACTGTGCCCCGTGTGAAATATGGTTCACTAATTTCAAAACTCACACAGGATCATTTCATTTAATGACCACTCCCGAGAGACCAAGTGCACTTAATTCTGATTAGGCTTTGTCCTAAGTTCAGATGACTAACAGTTTCCTATTACACACAAACTCTGGAGCTCATTAATTTCCAATATGTCAAAAAAATACCACCAAACTAGGAGTTACAACATGTTCTACTTCTGTAGCACCTGTAGCACATATCAGCAAACAGAAGGTATTTAGCACAAAGCTAATTATACATTTTATTTAATCAGGCACTTTCATTTAGACAGTAAAAGGGTTTCTTTTCCCCGGAGAGCCTTCAGACCACAAAGCATTCCTTTTCAGAAAATCAAGCCCACAATCAGGCACAAAACAACTAAAGCCAGATAATAGCAAGAGAAAAACCCCGGAGCAGTTATAAAAGCCATAAAAACATCACATGATGATGCTTTATGGTCTCCAGTGGGTATGAAAGAATCCAGCTGGAGGGCAGTTTGCTGCTCGTTCTATTTCAAAACAGGCCTGCCAACATTATGGAGGATAACTGTTAACAAGTTAGTGGATCATCTGCTTTGGTTACTCGGTTATTGATCTTGTGCTACAAAAAACACAGAATTTGCCCTTCAGGTGCTGTGACCTACGTGCAAAAGTAGTAGTTTAGCTACATTTCTGTGTAGTTTTTGCTGTTTTACTATGTTAACACTAATGTACGACTCAAGTTAGGGCTGGGTGATATGGCCTAAAATCCATATCGCGATATAATTTGAAGCATGTGTGGTAATGATATATATCACGATATATTATTTTCTTCTGTATAACATATTTTCCTCACTATAAGGACTTAAAATCCTTTAATTTTCTCAAAAATCGAGAGTGTGCCTTATGTTTGAATTCTGGTTGTTCTTACTGACCTCGAACCGATTTTGGCTGCAGAAATCTGTAAAAAATGTTTTAGTACAACTTTGGTAAGCCGCACTGGTTGATGGATCGTCAGAGCATTACGGCTGCCGTAGTGAGGAGCTTCACGGAGTAATCTGGGTCCTAAACTCCGTCAGTTTCAGGTCCCAAAGTCAAACGAACACTAAGAGTTAAAAACGGTCTAAATTCTTTCATCTTTAATAAAATCATCAGCGTTGCTGCTTTACCAGGTGTAACAATTAAGTTTAATATTCATGCATCCATGAAAACAGAAGTTATTAAATTTAACGGAGTTAGAAGTTAGCAGGAAGTTAGCTCGCTAGCTTCCACCTAAACATTTCATACCATATTCTGACTGATAGATTTTTGAAGCTAATTAAAACGTACAGCTCTGCTACCACTTCCAACATAAATGAAGACAGAAAACTAAACAGCAGTGGCGTTTGCAGGGTTACTGAAGTTGGGCTAGCTGGTATATAATGTTGTGCTACGTGATTGCTAGCACAGCTATGTTAGCATAACATTAGCACAGTGAAGCTGGAGGGTGAACGCCAACTGTTTTTCCACTCGATAAAAGTTACCGTGAGGGATTCTGGTGGTCAGGGACAAATGCAATCACATAGCAGGATGCTATACACGGGCCAAACTTCAGTCAGGAGAACAACTGAGATCATTCATCCACAATACGAGGTTAGTTATTAATATACTGCAACAACATGGGAACACAGCAGCTGCGAGAGAATTTAACATTAATGAATCAATGTTACGGAAGTGGAGGAAACACAGTTTTTGGCTTTCCCCATATTTTAAAAGTGCTTCATCTCTTTGCTATGACTGTCGCCCGCCATAATGGTTGTAGCCGCTGGGATGCTTTCGACCAAAACAGGCGCAGCTTGATGACATCATCAACATGCGCTATTGCGATAGAGCGATATAGTTAAAATCTCTATCGTTGGCCAAATTTATATCGTTTCTATCGCCCACCCTTAACTCAAGTAGCTCAATTCTTGATTCTTGACGCACATGTTGTTGCTAAAATAAATATTGCTCAAAAGACTTCAGGTAAAACAGTCTTCCTGGTCTGGTAACCATCATGGAGCTCCACAGAAACACTCCCTAACTGAACTGATGCTGATCAGGCATAACATTATAACCACCTTTCATGGCCAAAACAGCCCTAACCCATGAATAAGTTTCCACTCCTGACCAGGCGGAGAAGCCGAGGATGCAACGTGTCGAATGCTGCACAGATAAAAATGATCAGCCCAGACTTCAGCTTAGGTTTGAGATAACCACAACGTCCACTATCAGCAGTACACACTATAACAACAGAAAAGTACTATGTGAACCAGTCATCTGTGTGTTTGTGTTGGTCAGTGTGTGTGTGAGGTAGCAACATGCCCTTGCGGTGCCCTCGCAGTAATATCATGTGGTGGAAACTAAATCAGCCTGTGCTAATGAAAAAGTGATGATGTACAGCTCAGACTGTTTAGCTCCTCCCTCCTGTCTCTACACGGGCCGTGTCGCAACCCAATAAACACAACAGCCAATAAAACTGTCTGCAAACGCATTTTGTGTTATTGTTGCCCCAAAGTTCTAAGTGAAAAGCAGCTGCAGCACTCTGAACGTTCTGCAGAAGCCAAAGAAGAAAAATCTATAAAGAGGACACATTTCATCACACTGAGCTTACAAACGTCTAATCTGTGTGCACGAGAGAAGGATGCATTTTTGTGACTTTGTGCATAAAAATATGAAAGTTTAGCACCTCTGGCCTGCTCACAGTCCTTCAAAGTGTCGTTGTGACTACTTGTTTCTGTAGATCTATGATTTCTCCTTGGACCTCCAACTTCCTGAGGGTGTAAACATCAACTTCTTTGTCAAACTGATGTAGAGGATCATCACTGATATGAGAGACTGGTTTTTATAAAGCGTTTCTACTCTACTCGAGCACTTATAGTGGTTTATACAGGCCTCGTTCACCTTTTTCTTTCTATCTAATATTCACGCTCTATTGATGCACGGGAGAGCCACTTGGTGTTAGGCTGCAGGGTAACCTGCCTTACCTCTTCAGCTACAGCCACCCCAAAGCATACGAAGCCCTACGATGAGGAATCATCATTTTGAAACTGGATGTGAGAGGTGAGATGTGACTGTGAAGCTGCTCATTTGTCAGTGTGCATACCTTCGAGTTATCAAAGTCAACATTATGTCTTATTTAATATGACCGAGATCAGCAAACGCTGCAGTATCTTGTTTGCACACACAGTGCAAAGTATAACTTTGTCACATATTACCTGTGTTTGGCCTCTGTACATCTTACTGTGTAGCTGCCAATTAATAACACTGAAAGTGCAGGATTTGCTCTGCTGCCTTCTTTCACTGATAACGAGTCCTTACGGAGTAAAAAGGACACAAACTAATTCACTCTTGTGAAAGCAAATTCAGTTAGTTGCACTGAACTCCAACCAGTCATCCCACCCTCCCTGAGCCTGGTTCTGCTGGAGGTTTCTTCCTGTTAAAAGGGAGTTTTTCCTTCCCACTGTCACCAAAGTGCTCATAGGGGGTCATATGGGTTTTTCTCTGTATGTATAATTGTAGGGTCTACCTTGCAATATAAAGAAGCTTGAGGCGACTGTTCCTGTGGTTTGGCGCTGTGTAAATAACACTGAATTGAAAGTTTGGCTCTAAAAAAAGATGAGAAAGAGAGAAAGGAACTAAACGGTTGTTTAACCACGAGAAAGAACTCGTCTTGTTCTGGCGCATGCGATTTCCCCACGTCGGCCTCTGTCTTTGTGCAGCAGAACTAGATTTCTAGAAAGACGCACACATTATCGCACTGCTTGTCTCCTGCAGCTACATCTGTTTGCAGATTTCTTTGCTGTTTGTGCGCTATGAGTGTGAATATGCAGCCATTCCTACTTTCTAACAGTATGTTTGTGTCGGGCTGCAAATAGGCTAAAAAAAACTGCCAAATAATTTAAATTTAAACAAATATTTTGATATGAAGTACTTCTGTGGTCTCTCGGTGTTTGTAGTACTTGAGAAATGGGTCACTGCTCCAAAGCTGAGTCAGCAGTTCTCTGAGAGCTCTCTTTATCAGTTAAAACCAATGATTTTACGTCTCTGCTGAAGAAGCGAGTGTGTGTTTGAGTTGTGCAGGCTGTGGGGCGGCGGCGGACGTGGGGGGGGGTAACAGCCAACATATACACCGTCTCAGCCCGACTCTGATCGGCGAATATCTCTGTTCCACATCCAACTAATCACTGCGTCCCAGCAGCAGCCTAATAAAGCGGGACGCAGAGCACAAACACATCCTTTCATCACCGAGCGGCTGCCGGTGACGTCGTCTGGTTCTTATCCCAATCAGCCATCAACTCCCGCTGATAACGCACTCTGGAATCCATCACCATGGGAACTATTGCACATGTTATGGGTGGTTGTCAAGGCAACCTGGCTGAATAATTGTCCCTGTTCTTCTCTGATGCGCCGCCTCGCCTCCCCTCGCCTGACTCACTCGTTCCTGTGATGTGAAAATAACGCGTGCTGCGGATCGAGGGAGAACGTGGAAGGGCAAAGTGTGTACTTATGGTGATTATCCTGCAGACAGCTTCATTTTAAACCGCTCCCCCAGGCCCACCACTTCCCCCTCTGCAATCCAGATGTAGCAGCGAGATCAGGGCGAGCAACGTGGAGGTGGGCCGTTTGGTAATTTGCATGATTGGACACGTGGGACGCAGTCCAGTGGGTCCTGGAATATCATTTTGGTTGCACCAAACACAGTTTATTCTTTAGCTTTAGATTAAGACCTGTGGTCTGTTCTTAGAAATACTGTGAATAAAACATGCAAAGCAAACCAGTTACCATACAATATGTACCGAAAAATACAATTTCTGTCTTTACTCAACACAACAAAGGAAACTATGAAGATAACTTGAAAAATAATTACGCTTCTTGTCTGCATGTGACAATATTCAAGCTCCTGAGCCAAATCTGGGCCTTTTGAACTTGTAATCCAGCCACACATCGCTTCAGCTTCTAGTAAACTTTGTTGAATCTGGTTGAAGCTGTGGTCTGCACACCAACGTGCAGCCCAAACTAAACAGCCGCACCTGCAAGTTAACAAGCTGGCTAACAAGGTCTGCAAGCAGAGAAGAACCGCTGACAGTTTCAGCTGAGATGGGACGCTGAGTGGAATACTTTACCAAATCTAAAGAGATGCTATCCATTTATAACTTTTGCATTCCAATAAAAAACACCAAAACTAAATTGTATCGTCTTCGCCATGTTTGAATCCAGACACCAGCAGAGACATGGAGCCACTGAAGTGTAATGAGACACGCAACCGTACAGCTGCATGTTTACGTACATATTCAGCCTTCACTGCAGAAGCCTTAGCTTCAGACTACAGGTGAGCTTTCTCACATCTTTAAGTGAACTTTCCTAAAAAAGTTACTAAAGTGTCATGCAAAAAATATTTTAATTTTAATGTAAAGCTGTAAAACCAAATATATGAAACTAGGAAACAGTAGAATTAAAATGCTGCAGCTGAAACTGGATGACAGAGTATTTATTTTGTTACTTTAAATACTATAAAATATAATATAGATAACATTTACATAGCTAAAATGACAAGAAATGACACCAACAGAAAAAACATCCTGATGTTTGTGCGGTTTCACTTCACTAAAGGATTGCACAGTAATAAAAACTCGTACAGGAGATGAAGCCTTTTGTATTTCAGCTTAAATACACTAAATGTTTGCAAACCTTTAGACTGCTGTAAATTATTCACCCTCACGATTTATGATCTATGACTTCTTTGTTTGCATTTTGGTAACAGTGCTCTCACCTTTGAGAAATTTACAGCAGCCAACGTTTCAGTTCTTTATTTAGTTCCTGTTTCTGTGGCGTCAGAGAGCAGCACGAGGACTGTTCTCAGACCAGGACAGAGGAAGTAACCTCTCGATCCATCAGTGATAAATTCATCCCGACTTTACTTTTCTTTACGAGATGTTTTTATAATTTAGAGGTGACATCAGAACATGTCCCAGAGCATAATGCTAAGATCAAACGCGGAACAACTCCTAATCTCGGACTTTCGCGCGGCTGAGATCCGAACATCCCGAGTGTTTGCTTGGCCTCGTGGTTCTCATACAGCAAGCATACTGAGCATCCGTGGCTGGGCAATGCTACAGAAGTATTAAGAACTCCTCGAGCTTCATGTTTTCAGTGCTGACGTGTCTGCCCCTACAAACGTGCACGTGCACCTCCCGGCATCAACCAGCGCGACCCGAACAGGCAGCAGGCCCGCCTCCTGCAGCCGGGAGCTGTTCTTCAGCACCACCGCGCAGCTGATCCCGGAGCAGCAGGAGAAACTCTCCCATCAGCTTCACCAACAGTTTCAGTGCAGTGACGTAAACTCGTCAACTACGAAGCGTGTTCAGGTAACTCACCTTTCTGAGAGTTGCGGAGTCTGTGGAAGCCCTGCTGTTGACCTCTGTGCAGCGTCGAGATGCCCGAAACATTGTTGCCCATGACAGGAATTCACCGCGGCCGGTTGGACTGATGCTGGCAGCTTGTTGAGCACAGAAACGATGTTTTATTGTTTAAACGACGTCCTCCGGTCATCACCGGCGACCAAAGCGGAAGAGGCGGCAGGCGCACAGGTGTGTGGAGCCGGCGGGGCAGCGCTGAGGATGATGATGGTGATGATGGTGAGGAGGAGGAGATGATCTGAATCCTGAATGGAGCTTTTGGCTTGTCATCAGCGGCTGAATAATCCTATTCAGCGAGCTCAAACTCCCCCCCCACCCCCACAAGTGCTCAGATCATTTTATTTGTTTTTAATATTAATAAAAAAAGAAAAAGCTGTCATGTAAAGCATTTAAAATGCTACACGCTCTGTGGTTCTCAGTAAAACCGGATTTGTCACGATTCTGTCAGTGTTCTTATATAAAAATGGGAATTTTGCGCGACGACAAAAGAAAGAAAATGATAGAAAAATAATAAAAGAGCAGGTGTGTGGGCCTAGCAGAGTCTCCTCTGCTGTCCGTCTAAAATATGGAATAAGTGCAAACCACATGTGCACAGCGAGCGCCTTATTACGGCGCATGGACAGTATCAAGCTGCCCTCTAGTGTAAACCAACAACAAACAGCAAAAAACAAAAGGAGCCAATGACAGCCTGGCTTTGCTTTCCAGGCTCCAATCCTCGGATTTGATCCAAAGCCCCAACAGGAGTTCACGTGTTTCGGCCCCAATCAAACAACCGATCGGTGTCATTAATTATCATTAGAGAAGAATTCAAGGGAGTGCGAGGTCAGAGGGAGTCAGTGATTCCAGTTTGGCTCGGCTGATTAGTGGAAGAACTTCACAGTAAAAAGAAACGCGGAGTGATTCATTAGACTGACACCCAGCGCCGCCCTCCGATAAATTATTTGACCTTTACCAATTTTTTTAACTTTTAAAGTTAAAACTGCAAACTCCTTTTATCCACAGAGTTTTTCGTACATATTCATCTGCTTGGGGAACACGCTGCTCCTCAGGTTTTCCATTTTGTGCAATATTCCTCTATTTCAGATGCAATCTGACTCCACTGCAGCTTTTTAAAATCAGATTGTGTAAACCCCTGCACATTAAAAAAGCTCAGTGCAGTTGTCAGTTGCTTGTTAGAGTTTACTGAGTCGTTAGCAGGTCCAGCAAAGAGAAGTTTCTCCTGTAAATGTCTTTAGTTTTAATGACTGTTTCAAAAGCAAACATTTCACATTTTTTCACTTTCATGTTAAATGAACCCCCTGAATTGCCTGACATTACAGTTCAGCATCCTGGTTAGCCACAGCAGCATTGCTTTAACATTAATGCATCATATTGTATCAGGGGGGGCATTTTATTTGTAATAATAATAATAATAATAATAATACATTTTATTTAAAAATAGCGCCTTTCAAAGCACCCAAGGACACTGTACAACAGATAAAAACACAAAAACTGGAAATATACACAATAATAAAAATAACAGATAAAAGTTAAGAGCATACAGTGGTTTAAACATAAGCAATTTTAAACAGATGAGTTTTGAGGGTGGACTTAAAAAGAGGGAATGAAGTAATGTTTCTGAGATCAGGGGGTAAGGAATTCCAAAGTCGAGGGGCGGAGCAGCTAAAAGCCCCGCCCCCCATTGTAATAAGACGAGCGGAAGGAACAGAGAGAGAAAGAGAAGATGAAGATCTGAGGCACCGGGATGGGAAGTTCATCTGTACTAAATCAGAGAGGTGTGGTGGAGAGAGAGGATGAACAGCCTTAAATGTATAAAGGATTATTTTAAAATGGATGCGAAATTTAACCGGGAGCCAGTGTAGCTGCTTCAGGATTGGGGAGATGTGGTGGGTAGAGGACGTCCTAGTAATAATACGGGCAGCAGAATTCTGGACACGTTGGAGCTTGTTGATGGATTTTTGTGTAAGGCCAAATAATAGTGAGTTACAGTAATCAATTCGAGAGATAACAAGATTATGGACGAGAATGGCAGTGGCATGAGGAGTGAGGAAAGGGCGGAGGCGATTGATATTACAGAGTTGAAAATATTATATTTGTTTTAAGGCTGTCAAACCCCTCACTACACACTTTATACACTTTTCTCAGACAGGCACGAACATTTTCACACTTTATCTCGTGTTAAACTCTCAAAGTTCAAACCTTCGTAGAAAAATAAGTCCAGGATTATAGAATGAAGGCAAAGATCAAACCCTGTTTTCAGGTCCAGAGCATCGAACAGAGCAGCTGCCAGAGAATTCAATGAATCAATGACAGAAGTAGAGGAAGCAAGAAGAAGGAGTTGAGTAAAGTTTGACTTATCTGACTGTTTTGTTTCGCTTAATGCGCCTTATAGGAAGTCCTAGTAATAATACAGGCAGCAGAATTCTGGACACGTTGGAGCTTGTTGATGGATTTTTGTGTAAGGCCAAATAATAGTGAGTTACAGTATTCAATTCGAGAGATAACAAGATAACTCTCTATTGTCATTGCACAGTCATATCTAGTACAATAGTATGTCAGCACCAAGCACAACACAACTTTAAAGTGGCTTTTTTAAAAAAGTGCAAGAAGGGTATTAGCAAAAAAAGGAATGACTTAATAAAGAAATAAATGAAAGGATAATTGTCCAGGGAGGTCACCAGGTCAGGTCAGCTGTTAACACTGATATGCATAAAGTACATTTTGCAGCTCTGCACCTTCACATCACATCAGTTTCATTTACAAAGAGCCAAATCCCCAGAAACATTTGCCTCGAGGTGCCTCATACTGTCAGGTAAAGACCCTCTGATGTAAAGATCTTCACTGAAATCTAAACAGGAGTTTGTAGTATTTTTACATGACTGCATTTCTGTTTTTGCTGAAGTAAACGCTGCACGTTTGGACCTCTGTTGATGAGGCTCCATCGTGTCTGATGGCTCTCAGACTGCAGGCGTGTGGTTCATGAACTTTCTAAAAGTAGAAAGGGAAACTTTCCTTCTTTACCAAAGTTTACAGTTAGGCCTGACTGCTGCATGATGTTAACATTTGTTCTGTTTAATATTCAGTCTTTCTGTTTTCTCTTCTCTTTCCCGTCAACCTCAGCAAATCCTATTAGACGTCTCCCCTTCATGAGCCCGGTTCTGCCGGAGACGTCTTCCTGTTGAAAAGGCAGCTCTTCCTCCCCACAGTTGCTAAGTGTTTGCCCATCGTGCTTCTCTCACGATGAGACACATGTTTAACACACATTGATGTAAACATTTTGGTTTTAACAGCCTTATTGTTGATTTGTTTTTCTATATTTTACTGCGTCATTGTTATGCATTATTTATTTTAGTTGCATTTTACATTGTTAAGCACTTTGTGCAGCATGGACTGTTTGGAAATGTGCTCTATAAATAAATCAACTTGACTTCTCTTTAATATGTTGAGGTTTTTACTCTACCGAGCCTGGAGGTGACAGTTGCTGCAGGTCTAATTGCCTCTGCAGGTGTTTTTACTGGCGGAGTCTGAAACTTGCCAAATAGTTGTCCTTTAAGGGTTTTGTTTGAGAGGAGAGGAAAAGTGCTGTACTTGACCGTACAAGGATGGAGGCTCCCTTACTGTTATAACAGTTTACACAAAGTATTTGTTACTACAGGTGCTTTTGTTGGTCCTGTTGATTACAGGCAAAGAAGAAGAACCACCTGCTGGCACAACTACCTCGCCCTGAAGCTGAGGAGAAAGTGGAAACAGCTTAAAAGTGCAAAGCCACCAGCTGCTTCCTCCAAAAAGACCCTGACACAAGTACAAAAAGTAGCAGCTCATTCTAAATCACGATGGTTGTAATCACTCAATACATCTGCTTTTGCAATTATTGTGTTGTAAAAACAGTCTGAATCTTACAGAACTGGACTGCAGCACTCAGCCGAGGAAGACGATGATCACGGTGAGCAACGTCAAAGCACCAGCTGACCGTCCTGTCACGCTTTAACGTTACCGTCCACACTGTGTGTCGCTGTGGATCAGCTGTTTATCTACTAACTGGAAGCACAATGTTGTGGATGAATGTAAAAAGAACCACGTTCAGCTCAACAAGAATCAATCAAACAAGACTTTTTGGTGACCTTCAGAAGATTCAGATCCTGAATATTTCTCTTTCCACCCGAGGAGAAACACCGTGGAAACCGAACAGGGATTTAAACATCGGGCAGTAAAACTCTGCTTGAAGATCCACGGTCAGCTCCTTTTCAGCGGAAGCTCTGGGTCTATATGAATGTGACACCATGCTGTGGATATTTTATGAGCCTGTGCCGTTTTCTGTGCTGTGGTCTGATAGGGCAGCTTATTCAGCAGCAGCGAGGAATCGCAGTCGTTAACCGGAGCGTCCGTCAGACTCCAGCAGCCCTACGTCCTTGAGTTGGATAAAGAGTTAGGAAAATGGATCAATCGCTTAATTTTTAAGTTGACTAAATACTAAAAAACAGCTTCTGATTTCAGTTTAAACATTGCTTTAAGCTTGATGTCGTTCCTGTTAAACAGTTTCCTGTAAATAGGAAAGCCTGGCGGAAGAAAGATGGTGTGGACGAAAGACTGGATGGTTTCATGATGGTTCGACTTTTAATTTTGGCCTAATTTTGCTTTGGGAATGAAACTTGAAGCGAGGATCAGGGGTTGGATTTCAGAAGGAAAAGTTTGATTTCTGACTGGATGAGAGAACAGAGAACATGCTGATGGTCTGTTTGAAGTTCGTCTAATCCACTGGACTAACAAATATGCTAAAAGGACTCCAAGCAGGTTCAAACGTGACACTAACAGATGCTGACCGAGCCTGTTAGCACTGACTCTAGCTAAGGTTAGCATCACACTTGAGAACCTTTACAAAAAGGCAATAAAGTGGCACCAGATGACAAAAGAGATGTTTGCACGTCTGGTTCTTATTTCTAAGATTTTTTAAAATAAAGTCTGTTTAACAAAAGCTTTTGATCATCTGTAATAGTAGATGAAAATTGAGTATATTAGAAAGAAGATGGTTAAAAACAGATTTATTAGACTATAAAACAATGTGCATTTTATATTTTTTATTGTTTTTCTCATATTTTAGTTACTGTGTTGAAGTCTGGGGGAATATATATGAGAAAACTATAAAACCTCTAAACTTATTACAGAAGAAAGTGATACGAATGATTCATAATGTTAAATATAGAGAATATACAAATAAGTTATTTATAAAATCAAAATTATTACAATTAAGAGATTTAATGAAACTACGGACACTATTAATTATGTTTAAGGCTAAAAATAATATTTTGCCCTTTAAGTTACAAAGAGTATTTTTATTGTGTTCAGGGGGAGAAGATAGCAGAAGGAAATGTTATTTTAAGCATCAGTTAGCTACACAAAGATTAATGAGTCCAATGGTTAGAGGTATGCGACTGTGGAACTCACTTCATTATAATTTAAAGAGTTGTATAAATTTACATTGTTTTAAAAAGTGTTACATGCTTAAAACAAAAACTCAATATGAAGAATGTGAATGAAATTGGAGTTCATTGGAAAAGGATGAGGCCATAGTTCTCAGCAGGAAAAGGGTGGAGTGCCCACTCCGGGTCGGGGATGAGTTCCTGCCCCAAGTGGAGGAGTTCAAGTATCTCGGGATCTTGTTCGCGAGTGATGGGAGAAGGGAGCCGGAGATCGACAGACGGATTGGTGCTGCAGCTGCAGTAATGCAGACGCTGCACCGGTCCGTCGTGGTGAAGAGGGAGCTGAGTGTAAAAGCGAAGCTCTCAATTTACCGGTCGATCTACGTCCCTACCCTCACCTATGGCCATGAGCTGTGGGTAGTGACCAAAAGAACGAGATCGCGGATACAAGCGGCAGAAATGAGCTTCCTCCGAAGGGTGGCTGGCCTCTCCCTTAGAGATAGGGTGAGAAGTTCGGCCATCCGGGAGGGGCTCAGAGTAGAGCTGCTGCTGCTCCACATCGAAAGGAGGCAGCTGAGGTGGTTCTGGCATCTGATAAGGATGCCTCCTGGGCGCCTCCTGGGTGAGGTGTTCCGGGCATGTCCCACCGGGAGGAGGCGCCGGGGCAGACCCAGGACACGCTGGAGAGATTATATCTCTCGGCTGGCCTGGGAACGCCTTGGTGTTCCCCCGGATAAGCGGGAGGAGGTGGCTGGGGAGAGGGAGGTCTGGGCCTCTCTGCTTAGGCTGCTGCCCCCGCAACCCGGCCTCGGATAAAGCGGATGAAGATGGATGAAAAAGGATCCATTATAATTTTTTGTTTTATTTACTTTAATTTTATTTTTCTCCTTGTTACTATGTGGAGCGGTATATTCTGATTGTAAATGTGTTGTTTGGTTTGGGTTAGGACCAGAGATAAATGTTAATGTTAGTTTGTCCTGATTTTTGGTGCCCACTTGTAATATAAATTGGATTGTAGATAGGGGGCGGGGTTTAATAAGAATATTTTCTTCTTCCTGCCTTTTCACACATGGTTGTAGTGCTTTTTGATAAAAAGTGTGGTTGGTTTGTTTGAATTGTTGTACCAAGTGTGAAAATAAATCAATGAAATGATATTTCCATAATCCATGATGTTAATGCTCTACTTCAGCTGCAGTTTCACGTTATTGAGGCTGAGATTGTATGAATTTGCACTGATGCATGTTTGGACTCGTGACGTCACACCTGGTTTAGTCACCGTCCCCTCGCCTTTATCAAGTGTTGCCTCTGCTTCACATCCAGGATGGCTCTGTGTTCTTTAATGCCGCTAATGTTGCTTCGTCGCTCATTTTTGACACCCAGAACCAGCTGACGCCGACTTGAGTCGCATCCCTTGAGGCAAGAGTTCCCCTTTATTCAAAAGTCAGAAAACCTAAAGAGCGAGGTGAGAATAAGAGTTACGCTGTGCATTTTCACAGACTCTGCAAGTTTGTGGAGGAAAAAGCTTCAAAGCTTTCGTCTCTGGGCCTTTTATGATCACAGCGCACTGGCAGAAGCCTGACTTCACAACTACATGTTAGATACAGTGAATCAGACACGCAGTCACATTTTCTGCTCATATTTTCACCTCTAGCTACGAAACCATTTTCCCTCACTTTCATTGTGTTTTTCCAGGAAGGAGATAAAAGGAAGGGGCCACGGGGCTTTCTGCAAAACAAAAGCCAAAAATCAATACGGGAAATGTTACTTTGGACATGACTAACTTCTGAACGCCGGCACAAATAAACCAAACTTTGCTTTAGAGAAAGCGCCGTCAGGTAAAGAGTCCCAGCAGGATGGTGCTGTACCGGCCATCACAGCATATAACAGACAGCTGATGTGAAGCACGCTGGCTTTTCATCTTTTCCCATTATAGTGTTTCCAAATTCAGCTTTTGCTGGACCTCCATGTCTGTTCAATCTCCAGAGACACCGAGTTAAAGGAGCAGCTGGAGAAGGAGGTGAGGCAGCTGCAAAGTTGGCGTGGAGGCCTGGCTGGCGGTCGTTGTAAGCACGAGAGGGCCGGGGAGGACTACAGGAGGCTGGAGCAGACAGAGATGGACCTAAAGGTGAACAAAGAAGCTTACAAGTGTCCACGCACTCACAAACACAGTGACACTGACGTGCAATCACAGGGAAGGTTATTTCACTACGCACACAGTAACGTGGCAGTTTGCTCTGGAGGGAAACAGGCTGCTGATCTCTGCCAGACACAAAAGGTCACAGCTGGACTCTCAGGATCCTCCTTTAAAGGGACTTTTCTGTTATTATAATGTTGTTCAATGGGGATCTGAGTCAAGTTGAATTCATTTCATTTACAGCCCAAAGCAGGAAATCTCAAACTTTACCTTAAATGACCCTAAAATGTGAAGCCTGCACCGTTCGCATCATTGCTCGTCCTTCAGTCATGATAACACTTTACTCATCATCTCAGCGGTGGATTTTTGGGAACAATGTTCTCTGGCAGGAATGACAATAACTTGAGCCAGAGACAGAATAACAGACATATGTCCCGAGTGTCTGGAAATGCAGCTCCTGGATACGTCAGGACCTCCTCCGGGTCAGAAAGACGAAGCCAACACCGACGTGCCAAAACTACATGTTGCAAACTTTCAGCTTGATGCTGACTCTCATTTTAAAAGGACCAACTCGAGAGCAGAAATAAACATGTTTACAGCCTGCTGGTGCAAAAAAAAGCAAAGAAAAAGAAATGGTTTGGTCTCCATTGCTCTTTCGCTTCTTCA
Source organism: Neolamprologus brichardi (assembly GCF_056152115.1). Classification (NCBI taxonomy): domain Eukaryota; kingdom Metazoa; phylum Chordata; class Actinopteri; order Cichliformes; family Cichlidae; genus Neolamprologus; species Neolamprologus brichardi. Next base: position 36,056,504 of record NC_142109.1, on the reverse strand, counting down.
CAACAACTAAAAGTGCACACAGACTGTACAAAAAAAAGGATGTGTGGGCATTCTGGGTAAGAAAGCCGAAGCCATGCTTTCTAACGGCCAGCAGGGGGCCACCTGGTTAGAGAGAAGAACAGAAAAGAGCCCAGGATTCTCTCGATACACTCAAATTTGAGTAAATATGTCATGACATTCATTTTTGGGAACTGTGGTCCAATTAGGAGTCAAAGAAGAGGATAAAGCAGGATATAGTTTAGGACACGCCCATGTTGTCGATGAGAAACTGCTACTGTGTGAGCAGTTTCAGTTTTGGTGAGAGAAATTCTGCTTTTGTATTTATATGTAACCACTGATGAACTGCACTGGTTACTAACCAAACGTTAGCATTAGTTGATGACTTGATGATAGAACACAAATAGTCATCAGTGGCTCCAAAACCAAGATGGCAATGACTCCACTACGGTGTACATTTTAGGACATCGTCAGGTTTCAAGAAAAAAGTTTTCAGGTATCAGACAAAAAATTGTCAGGTCTCAGGTGTCAGGAAAAAAGTCGTCAGGTATCAGACAAAAAAATTGTCAGGTCTCAGTTGTCAGGAAAAAAGTTGTCAGGTATCAGACAAAAAATTGTCAGGTCTCAGGTGTCAGGAAAAAAGTTGTCAGGTATCAGACAAAAAAAATGTCAGGTCTCAGTTCCCAAGAAAAAAGTTGTCAGGTATCAGACAAAAAATTGTCAGGTCTCAGGTGTCAGGAAAAAAGTTGTCAGGTATCAGACAAAAAAATTGTCAGGTCTCAGTTGTCAGGAAAAAAGTTGTCAGGTATCAGACAAAAAATTGTCAGGTCTCAGTTGTCAGGAAAAAAGTTGTCAGGTATCAGACAAAAAAATTGTCAGGTCTCAGTTGTCAGGAAAAACGTTGTCAGGTATCAGACAAAAAAATTGTCAGGTCTCAGTTGTCAGGAAAAAAGTTGACAGGTATCAGACAAAAAAATTGTCAGGTCTCAGTTGTCAGGAAAAACGTTGTCAGGTATCAGACACAAAAATGTCAGGTCTCAGTTGTCAAGAAAAAAGTTGACAGGTATCAGTTGTCAGGAAAAACGTTGTCAGGTATCAGACAAAAAATTGTCAGGTCTCAGTTGTCAGGAAAAATGTTGTCAGGTATCAGAACACAAGGTACCAGACAGAGAGTTAAATCTTCCTGCAGGTGGCGGTGTTGTCATGTCCCACCTGGTACCTTGTGTTCTGATACCTGACAACTTTTTTCTTGAGACCTGACGATGTCCTAAAATGTACACTGTACCCCACAAATGTGTGTCAACATGGTAAATGTGTTCATGTTTTATATACAGTCTACCTGCAGTCAACAGGTTTTGTACTGCAGTCATATTTCAGATGCTTTGACAGCACGATGTATTTTAAACATTTAATTTATTTTGAAATGTTTCTTTTGGCAACATGTTGACATAAAAAGTGAAATCATGACTGCAGGAAGCTGCACCTTAAGCTAACCAGAGATAAAACTCTGATCAGACTGCGACCAGACGTATACGCTGCTCTCCATCTGTCTCCCAATCTTGCCCAGTCTTCTCCATTTTGCCACTGATTGCTTCTCCCCGGCTGTGTCGAGGTGCAGCAGAGCCAAGTTTACCCACCGTGCCAATCGGATGTGTCGCTGGCTTACAGAGTGATAAACGCTCAGCTGCTGCCTCTATCCTTTGGCTGCCATAGTCGATTGTTTTTGTTGACATTTGTGGTTTGCCATAGCTTGAAGTAGTGACATTTTGCAAGCGACCGTTGCTGAGCTCGCACTTGAACGGTTAAACAAACCTAATTGAATTCACGTCTTGTTTGGCCCTGTTCGTTCTCCAGTGCTTCTCCAGGTGTACAAATCTGCCATTTAGACACCTCCTCTGGTTTTGTTTAGTTTCTCCACCGCACCTCGGCCCTCCCCTACATCTGACAGAACTTGAGTTAACACCCACCCCAAAAAAATCCAACAAATGAGAACGCCAGAGCATGCGGCTGGCATCGACCAATGAGCAAACTCTCTGGAATGTCAGGAAATGACCTGAAGGTAAACTCTCCACCGCCAACACACTTACACACCTGAGCAGCAGTGTCTCCCCTGGGCATCCGGTACTCTCTCTGACTGCATGTGTTTGTGTGGACATGTGTGTGTTTGTGTGCGAGAGAAAGAGGAGCACGGGTAACAGATCTAATAGTGGGTTCACACTGTGCAGATAAAAGATGCACACAGAGCTCTCATCTGAAAGTGCTCCTCGGTGTGCACGGGGGTTGTGCCAGCAGAAAGAACTAAGCAGTCCTCAGAGTCCAGTATTGCTTTTTCAGGTGCTGCCTCTTCTTTAGCCCTCAGCTAGGCAGGAACTGAATCATATTTGACCTTTTTAGAAAGGTGGCCGATAGCGTTATTTCTCTTTGGGAAAATCTAGACTCACCTCAATCGAAAAAAGCCTCCTCGAGCCTGAGGCGATGGGATGGTGAAAGGAAAGACTTTTACTTTGGCATTCAGAGCCCTGACTGAATCCACACGCTGCACCTGCAACGCAGACAGCTCTAAAATAACTGCTCCGCAGAGCATGATTCATGCTTAGCTGAAGCAGATGTGACCCCTGCCCTCACCCTCCAAAACACCCCCACATTCAGTGATTTCACATTTTTCACTCAAAAGTATTAATCAGTTTAGAAAAGACAAAATGATAAAAGGCAAATCTGCCCTCTATTTTAAATAGAGATATTTAAAGGTACGAGAACGAATTTCTTTCCCCTCCTTTTAAAAAGAAACACATCTAAAGCTTTTTAATAATTTCTCAGAGGACGATGCTGTCACATGTGACCACAAGGGGGCACTGCTTGGACACATTTCATCATGCAAAGAAGCCAGACGACACAGCAACATCTCCTCAAACACATGTATTCCACTACTTGGAGATGAGAAATCATTTCTAATCTTGAGCCTGAAAATCTGCCATTTAGCTTAAATTTGATTTGGATACATCAGCCATCGGAGAGCTCTACAACCGAGCGCCCTTAATGTCTGCTGTGTGGCGGCGGAGCAGGATGCCGGCGTAGTGTGCTTTTGATGTGCTCGCACATGATGCGCATCCTGATTTCGCTCAAGCTGCTGCAGGATAGTTGTCATTTCCTGTGAAGTCGAGGTAGTAATTTATTAAAAAGGGAGGATGAGGAAGATGAGGGAGCGTATACGGAGGAGGTAGGGGAGGTGAGCAGAGGGGGCGATACACAGAAACCAAAAAAAAAGGTGATTGCATTTCTCAGACCGTTGTGATCCGCGTTTTTCTCCAGCAAATCCTCTTGAAAATGGGCAAAGAAAATAGGGCAACAACCCGAACACGGGTAAAATCTGTAATCCACTGCTTCCTGTGACGCCGCTGTCCCTCCATGCAGGTGTCGTTAGAAGTGAACTCCAAGCTGACAAAGACAAGAACCGTCCAAAGAAAGAGACACGCAGGCACACATGGAGGTGCAGCTGAAGGACATGCAGAGACCCACATCAGCAGACTGAAGAAATAGAGGTGAAGAGGTGCAGCACACACACACACACACACACACACACACACACACACACACACACCGGGAGGATACTCGGGAGACAGATGTGGCAGTAGTGCTTGAAAAGGTCACATCATCAGCCCCTCGATGACATCATCTGGAGGAGCCTTGACAAAAAAGATCAAAAATCAAGTTTAACATACATCATTAAGTGAGAGCAGAAAAAGCAGTGGGTGTTTTCACACGGACATCAGATTCTGTTTACACGACTCTCATCTGAAATCCAGTCGTACTCTGATTGTGGGAGCCCAGCTGTTTATTTTTGTGTTCAGAGTTGCATAACTGTAATGCAGGAACGCGACTGTGAGGTTATTCCGTTCATTATTTATCATTTTCATCTCTTCTATCACACCGTATGTGAGGTAGCTCCATAAGAAACATGGAAGAGGTCTTTAAATCCATTTGGCAACATTTTAATGTTTTTAAATGGTGTCAAGTTTTTATACACATGCAGGCAAATTAAAGGGGAGAGTCCAGAAATAGAGAAGTAACCATCAGCAGGGAGCCAGCTAAACATAAAGAATGACTCAGAAACTCAGAGATTAGACAGTGACCTGACACAGCAGAGAGCGAGGAGTAAGACAGGTGAACTCAATCAGCACAATAAGGAAGAAGGAAGAGGACAAAAGTCCACATGAAGCTACTTACCTTTAAATTAACGCAGAAAGTCGCCTGAAAGACGGATCAAGAATAAATTCCTGTGAATTTACTTTTGATCCAAAACAAGAACTAAAGGTCACAACACTAAATCAGAAACGCCCTCAAAGATATAACCCGAGAGTGTGTGAATGTAAATCATAATAAAGCAGAAAAATAATTGATGCAATGCACCAAAGACCACTGAATGCCAATTATTATTATTATTATTATTATTATTATTATTATTATTATTATTATTATTAATAATAATAATAATAATAATAATAATAATAATAATATTAATAATAATAATTAGTGGTTGCATTTTCAACCTTTTTTCAACCTTTTTTCAACTTTGGGTCGAGCGATGGCACTGAGGGATGCTGCTGACTCACAGGGTGACCTTTGCACCTGCAGCCTGGATGTCCACTAGCAACTAAACTAAGAGGAAACTAGTGAAAATTAAAAAAATACCCTTAAAAATGATTAAAACATTAAATATATTTCAGTTACGTTTTCTACTCAAAACGCAAAAAGGCAGGAAACGCTCCGATATCGCACGTGGAGTCACAGGTCTGATTAATCAATGGTCTGAGTGACTCCAGCAGACTGGGCCCGTACCTAAGTAGGATTCAGCCTATGTGATGTTGTACGGATGGGCTAAAAACATGCTGCCACATTAATATGTCCGCCTGAGGTGATGGATGAGAGCCCAGGATCTGACGGGGAGGTCAACGGCCACAAGCCGCTGCAGAGAGACCAAAGGGAGAACACGAAATGCCCATTTCTGGTGACAGCCCGGATGCTCATGCTTTCTGACACTGTATGCACTTAGCAACGTTCACCGGTCTCTGTTGCTTTTGACGACGTGACGGCTCGCTTGTGTTTTCCTGTTTCTCGCTTTCCGCCTCCCCTCTGTCCCCTAATGTTGATCTATCTAGCTGTCATATTTCAGATCGCTTTGTTTTTGTCCTGCTTTGCTTTTGCTCCTGACTGTTTACTTTTTAAAGAGCGCTCTGTCACTTCTCTCCCTCCTCGGTATTGCTTCTCTGTTAGACACAGAAATAACAGGCTCGGTTAGCTTACTTTTAGACTTGGTAGCCCGCATCCCGCTACTAAATTAAACGGCAGCCTCCTCATCGTGCATGAAAAATAGCAGTTATCAAAATGTCACATGGGAAATTGTTTTGGCTACAATACATATTCCCTGTCACCGTCTCCGGAGAGCCGGAGAACTCCCTGAAGCGAAAGCCGAGGCTCACGGAGAAACTGGCCCGGAAGACGTTTTGAATAAGCTACGAGCCCCTCCGCAGGCTGCTGGAGTTAGTGGTGTGAGGTATATAAGCCTGTCACTTCTATTTATCTCCTCCGGTTTGAACTCGTATGAAGACCGTTCTCGTTTCATCGTAAAGGTCGCGAGTCCCGCAGCTCTGTGATGTAAGCGATGCACTGCAATAGCACATACCTGGCATGTTATTTCACGCACAACGCCATGCGTCAGATTTCATATTGTCCAGCAGCTCGCTGTGGAACACCTATAGAATTTAATCATCCAGCAAAGCCTCTATAAATGGGCTTATTCTGTGTCAGTGCATGCGCTGCACAACGCTCTAAGAGTTCCACATAACAGTTTTTAATGAAGGGTCACTTGTTTGACCCCCGCTCCTCCCCCTGCTCCTCCCCACTCTCCTCCTCCCCTCCAGAGATTTCTGCCTCCACAACAATACAAGCAATGGCAGTGACAGCACATTTTTCCATAACCAGCGCTGCTGTGACTGCTACACACATCTGCTGCGCGTTGTGTCCTGTTGTATTGTTGCTCGCTGATAGCCGTTTCTATGCTTTGCTAGTGGCTTCACGTTCCTGTGAAAGCATTCACTATAGAGACACCAGATTAGAGCAGCTATAAATGCTGCTGGAAGAGTATAACATCAAGTATGGACAGTATAAAAGGTGGACGTGTGCACAAAGACCTCACCCATTACTCAGTGAAGGCCAGTCGTGAAGCGTTTTTGCTGTCTTTGTTTTGAAACTGGATGTGACCACTGAGGGGAGCATTCACTATCTTACTAAGCAACACAACACACAAGCTAAACAACATAATGCAGCAAGGAGTGCTCAGTCCTCTGCATTTGAGAAACCAAACAGCCGCTCCGTAAATGCACGGCACAGCATAGAAGAGCCACCTCGACAGAACAGGTGTGCTTCTGCACCTAAGGGTCAAAGGTCACTCTTTGAGGATGCAAGTGTTCGCATTTTGGACAGAGAAGACGGTTTAAAACAAGGTCTCACAATGGTTTCACCTGAAGCCTCTGGTGATGATGACCCATCCCTTTTTCATACCTTGGCTCATGTGATCAGGCAGATGACCAACAGTGGGTCGACAACCCTCGTTGAGGGACACTCCCACTAGGGTTTAAATACCTGGGACTGTCCAGCATTTGGTCGAGTCCAGTCTCTTTCTGTCCAATCTCCTTAGACTACTAAGACTGGGGCGATCGTCGCTCAAGAGTTGGGAGTTCGCCTTGTAATCGGAAGGTTGCCGGTTTGAGCCCCGGCTTGGACAGTCTCGGTCGTTGTGTCCTTGGGCAAGACACTTCACCCGTTGCCTACTGGTGGTGGTCAGAAGGCCCAGTGGCGCCAGTGTCCGGCAGCCTCGCCTCTGTCAGTGCGCCCCAGGGTGGCTGTGGCTACAATGTAGCTTCATCACCAGTGTGTAAATGTGTGTGTGAATGGGTGGATGACTGGATATGTAAAGCGCTTTATAAATACAGGCCATTTACCATTTTACTATGACCTGGATGACTGAGAACCTACACAGACAGCGAGAGGAGGATTTGGCTGAGAACCAGAGGACACCTCAGGCTCTAAGGCTAATCATATGTCAATGAGTCATGAGTGAATGATGATCCTCCTTTCTTAATGTATTACTATGATTTACCAAAACAAACTCAATATGTTCAAAAACCAGTGACTGAGCCAATACAGTTGTCAAGACTAAAGGAGTAAAGGATCCAAAGGCCACTTTTTGAGATTTTGATATAACTGGAAACCTTTAGCAAAAAGAAAAGTCATACAGTCTGTAATATCAACCTGTATTTTTTGGTTGTTACAATAAATTAAACTTCATTTAGGTGACTCTGTTCAGAAAATTTTTTTTCCCAGGTGTGTTCCCCATAGTGACGTTTTCTCCTGGGATGTTGGTTGTGCACAGTGACCATAGATGGCCTCCTTCCCCTTCCCTCAGTCCACAGGTGACATGAGTCATCAGATTCAGGCTTCTCTCCAAAACCTCAGAAAGCAATTCAATAAGTTTTTCCTTTTTAAACAGTTTGACAAAAACACACTTATGCTAATGGGACAGTGAGTACTTTCTCATCCAAATGGTAAACATGAACACAATGGCAGGCTGAATAATGATGTGGCCCTATCCAATGAAATAAGAGACAAGATCATATTTTTAATTCCAAAGATCACCAAAAAGATAAAAACAGCATCTGTAGTCATCAGTCCAGTCTCATAAACACTGTTGAAAACATTTGGTGACTTTGCCACAAAATAATGTTTATAAAAAATTTTTTTAACTTCATGAAAAACCCAAACACTTCTGCATATTCAGTTTCTGTTGCTGTGGCTTCATTAACGACTCAATTAAGAGTAACGACTAACCCGCTGAGGCTAAAAATTAAGTCTTTGCTGAAATGACAAAACCTGCAGCTCTTCTAACGGTTGCTTGAAGTGAGTCTGTCCCCACAGTCTTCCATGTTGCTAGCTGAACATGCTAGCAACATGTTAACTTAGAGCTCCACCGTCTCATCCAAGCACGGTTACTACTGGTTCCAAAATCCAACATAGTATTGAAAAGTCTTCACAAATGGAGTCCAAACCCAGCGAGTGACATCAAGAACTCCACAACACGATCGGCATCAATTAGTCATCTGCCCACAGTGATGGAAGACTGGGTAATTATAGTAATAATCCATCCATCCACCCATGCATTCATCCATCCATCCATCCATGCATTCATCCATCCATCCTTCCATGCATTCATCCATCCATGCATTCATCCATCCATCCATCCATCATCTTCTTCTGCTTATCTGGGGCCCAGGCCTCCCTCTCTTCTCCAGCTTGTCCGGGCCAGCCGAGAGATATAATCCCTCGAGCGTGTCCTGGGTCTGCCCCGTGGCCTCCTCCTGGTGGGACATGCCTAGAACACCACACCCAGGAGGCATCCTTGTCAGATGCTTGAACCAACTCAACTGACTCCTTTTGATGTCAGTCATGACCAGTCATCCAGGTCATCGTAGTCAAAGGAGCTTGCAAAGAAAAGCGTCTGGACTTCTTTAAGTTACTTGAAGACGTTCAAGTAAGATGTCCAAGATGTCCATCTGCATCTTAAGGTCAAAGGTCACTCTTTCGAGGATGCCAATGTTCACATTTTGGACAGAGAGGACAGATGGTTTGAAAGAGGAGTGAAAGAAGCATCTATGTTCACTGTGAGCGACCATCTTTGAACAGAGGCGGGGCTTACGACACCAACTGTCTGCCATCTATAATCCAGTTTTGAGTTCCCTCCCCAGACGCCTTAACGCCCACTCACATCCTGGGCCATCTGACCTCAGGAATTCACATGATAAGGTGGGGCCAGGTTTCACAATGAGCTCACCCGAAACTCTGGCTGATTGGGACCCACACCCAGTTTCACACCTTGGCTCAGGCGATTAGAGGATCATCAGGGGGTCCTTTTGTCCCTCTGTGGGGGGAAACTCCCACTGGGTTTAAATCTGGGACTCTCCACCATTTGACCTTAGAACTGAAGAAGCTTCTCGGATGAGAGGTGAAACGTCTTCAAGCAACTTAAAGAAGTCCAGACGCTTTTCTTTGCAAGCTCCTTTGACTTCTCACCCTATCTCTAAGAAAGAGGCCAGCCACCCTTTGGAGGAAGCTCATTATAGTAATTATGATGTATTAATTGTTGGATACAGTAAGCGAACTAAAATGATATGTACACATCTACCTAATGTTTTTCTGCAATAACACGTACATATGCTCACCACCAAGCAGTTGAAACACTGAAAATCTCTAATGTGCAAACAGAGTGCAGCAGCAACTGGTTTGGCTACGGACCAGGAAAGAGCCAGTCAGTAGAGCTCTCTCTGCAATTCATCAAGTCTAGTTCTCTTCGATGTTTCAGAATACTTTCACTGATTTCCATCCTGGATTTTTTAAGTGCTATCCCTCTGCCTTACAAAATCTGTTTTAACTGAACGCAAGGCTCTGCATATTTGTCCCTTTAATTTTCACCCTAATAAAGCAGAGCGTCTTTCTGTTCCTCAACTTTGCAGCTCCTTCATTTCCACTAATAGATCAACAAATATAGAGATGTACAGCTGCTACATAAGTACAGACCAGTGGCCTACGTTTCATTGACAAGACACAAGCTGGAGCCCAAAAATGGTTTCTAAGAGGCTCTGACGGGCTGGCTTTGATCTGGAGTATTGCTACTTCTAAAACACCGCTCTTTAAAGTCCCAGCCGTCTCTTCTCTTCGTGAAAAAGGGTCCTAATTGCTCTTCAAGGCTCTCGATGTAAGATGCAAGGGAAAGGAGAGTACTCCTGACACAAATCATCGTGCGCTAAATATTGTATCGTTGTTGTGTATAAGGAGATGAGTGCCCATTCATATTTAATTGACTTGGGCACCATTGCGCCACACTCTGGCTTACTAAGAGGTGCAGCGAGGAAGAGCGTTATCCTGTAGAAAAGTACTGAGCCAATGAGAGCCTGACTTCTCTTCTCAAACAAATTTGGCCTTTGATGAAGTTTAAAAGGAACTAATATCGATATTTGGATGCTGTTACTGGGTATTATTTATTTTGGAGCATGAGCTATCATGTCTGACAGGGACTCATCAACTTGTCTTGTTAAAGAACTCCCACGGTTCTTGTTACGCACTGTGATTATGTGTCGTGGTAAATAAAGCTCATCTTATATTTTGTTTAAACACAAGATGTTTTTAAATTGCCTTCATTTGGGCGTACTTTGAGTAACTAAAACTATATAAATTTAAGATTTAAGAAAAATCATAATATGAGTAACATTGTAGATGGGTTCAATAAATTTTTTATAAATGTTGGCCCTGAACTAGCAGCGGACATCCCGTGTCAAAAAAATGAAAATATCAGTAATATAAAATCAAATCCCTTTTCACTGTTCCTCTCAGCTACAAATGAGCAAGAAGTAATAAATATCACATTAAAATGTAAAAGTAAGTCTTCAATGGATTATCATGACATAAATATGTCTGTAGTTAAACAGGTTATTCTGAATATTGCTAGTCCCTTAACATATGTCTGTAATTTATCATTTCAGTCCGGTTGTTTTCCAAAAAAAATGAAAATTGCGAAGGTAATACCACTATACAAAAGTAATGATAAACACAGTTTTACCAATTATAGGCCTATTTCTCTACTGCCTCAATTCTCAAAAATTTTAGAAAAACTTTTTAATTCCAGATTAGAAAAATTCCTTGAAAAACATCAAATAATAAATGTTGGTCAGTATGGTTTCAGAACGCAAAGAACCACTTCAATGGCGATAATTGAGGCAGTAGAAGAAATTACCAATGCACTGGATAAAAATAAATATGTAGTTGGTATTTTTGTTGATCTCAAAAAGGCCTTCGACACAATCAATCACTCAATTTTATTGGATAAATTGGAAAGATATGGTATTCGAGGGAAAGCTGGTAACTGGTTAAAAAGTTACCTAACGGGTCGGGAACAATATGTTAGCATAGGGCATTACCATTCAGAGAAACTTGGTATTACATGTGGTGTTCCCCAAGGGTCAGTGTTGGGACCAAAACTTTTCAATATATACATAAATGATATTTTTGATGTTTCTCAAGTACTTAAACTCATACTGTTCGCAGATGACACCAACATATTTTTCAGTAGCAATGATTATACTGATCTTGTAATGACCGTAAACAGGGAGCTAAAATTAATAAAAAAATGGATGGACATAAATAAATTATCATTAAATATAAATAAAACTAAAGCAATGTTTTTCGGTAATTTAAAATATAATATAGAATTACCAATTATCATTGAAGGTGTACCAATTGATAATGTGAGTGAACACAAATTTTTGGGAGTCGTAATTGATAACAAAATTTCATGGAAACCACACGTCAGACACATAAAAACCAAAATTTCCAGAAGCCTCGCAGTTTTGAACAAAGTGAAACCATACCTTGATAAAGATGCACTTCGTACTCTGTACTGTACCCTGGTTCTTCCATATCTTCCATATTGTGTGGAAGTGTGGGGAAACACATATAAAAATACAACTAATCCATTAGTCACAGTACAGAAACGAGCACTGCGTATTATTCACAAGGCTGGTTATCTAGATCATACTCACAAACTCTTTCTTCAGGCAAAGTTACTTAAATTCCAGGATCTGGTTAATTACAATACATCTATAATCTTATACAAAGCCTTTAATAAACTTCTACCTACAAATTTACAAATTATATTTGAAATTCGAGAAAGGGTTTATAATGTGAGAGGCTTCGGGGAATTCAAATTACCCAGAACTCGAACAACCCGTAAAGGTTTTTGTGTGTCTGTATGTGGTGTGAAAATCTGGAACAGTCTGAGTTTACAACTGAAACAATGCAAAAATATTCATAGATTTAAATTCCTCTACAAACAGTTGGTGCGTATGTATGTATATGTGTGTGTAGGTATATATGTATGTATGTGTGTTTGTCACTATGTAATTATTATTGCCTGTTACCTGTGGTAACGCAATTTATAATTATTATATATTCTGTATTTAGTTATGATGGTTCTAATTGTTGTTGCGAGCTGCCGTTGAGATGCTTGCTTGCTTTTTTGTTGATGAGTGAGTATAGGGGTGGGATTTAATAAGTTTTCTTCGTCCCACTCCTTTTCAGGTAATTTTTGTTTTTTGTTTTGTGCACTTTATGTTCAATATATGTATTTTGTTGTGCCTGAAATGAATAAATAAATGAAATGAATGAACGAAGATGTACTGGAGCTCAAAGGTGGTTAAAGAAGGACGGCATGTATCCACTAACAGATAGCATACAGATTCCTTTACATAACTTCTAAAAGAGCTAAAAGAGAAAATATGCAGATATAAGGTATGAGAGGAGCTTTCAGTACACGCCATCAAAGAAACAAAATATAAAGGAAAGGAAAAAAAAACATCTATTAACAAATTACTCAGCTCCATAAAAGCTGTCCCTCACTACTGGAATACCACTAGCCTAAATTCTTGATAAAAATAAAATAAATAAAATAAAAAAGTTACTATATTGTTGGATTAGCATCCGTGGGTCACACTACATCAGTGTTTGGTTTCAGTGTTGAATGTGATCCACATGGTCTTATTTTCTGTGTCAGGGGTTAAATGTACGCTAAGTGGTCATTAATGTAAATGCAGAAGTATTGTGAAGTCCAGGCTTCATTAAGTTATATGCAACAGCCAAGACACTTGAAAAGCACAAATTTTGATTCATCACATTGTAACAGCGCCACAATTTAGAAAAGATAAACTGACTGAAAGATTGCCGACAATCCTTCAGGTGCTGAAAAATCTATAAAAGACTTAAAGAAGAAGTGATGTTGTATTACCAACTGCTGTCTGCAGGCAGGAGGAAAAAAGACTTAAAAGGGATGTGGCTGGATGTAATCAGTGGTTACTTATTCCATATATGATATGAACCAGCAGCTAGTAGAGACGCACCTGGAATGGCTAACTGAAGGCTGACTTGCCTCCCTTAGGCTTTCCACATATATATGTAACTGAAGGCTCCTAATGATCCCCAGCAGCGACCTTCCCATCCAACTACCAGCCAATAACCTGCCTCAGTACCACATGGAAGCTCCTGTCAGGCATCATAGCAGCTAAGATGTACAGGTACATGGCTCAATACATGAACCACGACACAGAAAGGAATTGGCAGGAATACCAGAGAAGCTCAACACCAGCTACTGACAGACAGAGCAGTTCGGAGCAGATTGCAAGACCAGACTGACCAACCTGTGCACTGCCTGGATCGACTACAAGAAGGCCGATGACTCGATGGCCCACACATGGATCCTCGAGTACCTAGAACTGTACAAGATCAACAGGACCCTAAGAGCCTTCATCAGGAACTCAACACTGGAAGTCAACTTCAAGCCAATAACACAAGTCAGCATCAAGTGCAGGATTTACCAACACTTCTGTTCTGGATAGGCCTGGACTCCCTCAGTGAGATCATTGATAAGACTGGCTACGGATACAGACTAGGAATGGAGCCATAACCAAGTGGCTGCCATAGTATACAGAAACATCAGTGCCGAGTATGGCCTGGAAGTCCATGATAGGACAAGCAGAGGAAGACATAGTGATAGACGTACTTATGCCAAGTGACAGCAACATCAGGAAGACAGAACACAAGAAGCTCGAGAAATACCAAGAACTGAGAGAGGAGTTAGAGAAGATGTGGAGGGTGAAGGTAACGGTGGTCCAGGTAGTAATCGGAGCAGGTGCAGTGACCCCCGAACAACATCTGAGACGTCTGTCCTGAAGAGCGCAGTCCTCTCGTAGAGGACCCAAGCTGTCTTTATCTTTTTATAGATACTGAAACACAAATTACAACCACAACAACATTACCAACATTCATAAACTAACAGACAGTCATTTGCAAATGTGCTACAGGGCTGGTCGTGAAAGGACATAAAGAGTAGGGGGTAAATAATTTAACATTAGCATTAACCGCTATGTGACATTAGGTTTCTGCATTTGATGGTTCTTATTTTGTACTTCAGAGGTTTTATGCATGCATAAGTTCAGAGCAAAGCTTCAGGACATCAGCAGACACGTCATGCTGCAGAAGGAGGAAAAATAGAAAGTCGAGCAGTGGATGTGCGTCGTTTGCAGGTCAGCAGCTGGGAAACGATGCACCTGAGGAATCATACAGTCGTAGAGCTAAAGATAGTTCACAGCAAACTCATGTGAAGAAGTAAATAATTTACGACATTTGTTTGATGAAACGGGACTCAGTTACAGAAACACTGTGTCAATTAAAGATGCACACCAGATTGTTTTGTATATGTGTCTATACTTCTGAATATGGATCCATATGTCTGAAACCCTCCGTCTGGCACTAAAGCAGTAGAAGAAAGGCAAAGGATAGTTTCATTTTAAATCACCGCTGCTGTCAGAAACTGTACACGAGCTGTACCTGTGCAAGTTTAAAGGCTATTCTGAATGTGTGCATGAGCCTGCTGCACACATTAATTTCCATTTTATGAGACGATTTTTATTAGAAAGAGTTTTTATTAGATGTGTTATTTATCACATTCAGCAGCTGTAAGGAATGGTTTTTAGGATTTATGAATTTAGTTTACAATTCAGCGCCCAGACGGACACACACACACACACACACACACACACACATTAGAATTCAACCCACTCACAGACATACGCTCTAATGATGTGCTCCATAAATTGCAACATGTAGGGCGTCGAACATAAAACACTTACACGTGTTGTTGATGAGGCAGAAAAAAAAACGAGCGAGGAAGCAACTCGATTTAAATACGGCAATTTATCATCAGCGACTCGTGGCTATTTGTTGGCATTTTGTCAAGATTATCGGTTGACACGCAGCTGGTCTGCAAACAGACACTAGAGGAGCTGCAGTGGCCGTACAGCACAGACCCTGGATGCATTTCCAGTTGTCACCCACCCACACCACCGCCGCCTTCCACTGGAGGACATCTCGGTCTCTCTGAAACAGTGGAAAACATTTTTGAAGCAGCGCTCTTCAAAGCAGCCGCCTGCAGAAAAGCTTTGTAGCGGTGCACTCGTGTCAGGCAGCTTTACCGCCCTAAGCGTGTACATTAATCTCTGGTGACGCAGTGCCGCTCAGGAGGCGCTAATGGGGACTGTACTCTTGTTAAAGTACACTGATTAATTATTATATTAGGAGGAGCGTTGCCGCACCTTATTATCCTCGTCTATTGCTTCTTGTCAGTGTGGAGCAAAACAAAAAACACGCCAGCAGTTACTCTTTCTAAAGCCGATCTCATCTCTGTGGAGACGAGGAAAAAAAGCTCAAAGTATGGTTTCCCTATTTTTAACACAGTATTACTCACACTCTGGGGTTCAGCATTTCCATTTTCTTTGTACGGAAATTCATTTCAGTGCTGTAATTTTTTTCTCCTTTTCGCACCAGTTCTCCAAATGTGGTATCAGAAGTCGATTTTCTCCTCGGCTTCCTGTCAAACTTTCACTTTGATTTTGTTCACTGTCTCTTCTTCATACTCTGCCTTCTGCTTATGTCACTGTGCATTACACTGCAAACTTCTGTTCGGTTTCAAGCTGTCACTTTTGTCTCGTGTTAAAAACACCAAAACATCTCAACACTACATTTCGATTTGAACTTTTAAACCGGATGGATGTTTTCCACGTCGGCCATTAAAGCGGTGTCTTGCTGAGGATGGCGAATCGCATCTACAACCCTAAGCTGCCACAATAAATGCTGTCATAAAGATCTGCACAGGATTTAGAAACCAGCCTCCGAGTAATGGTTTTCTGAATGCGACTTGCTCCCCGAGCCACCGAAACACTTAAACATTCATGTATATTTCCTTCTGTTTCTCCAAAATCTGCCTTTGGTGCACAAAACTCTGCTCGATAAATCAGTCAAAATAGTCAAAACAATAAAAATCTACTTGAGCATTGCAGTGCAGCTATTGATTTTAATCCCATGTTCCTCCTTTAATCAATCACCTCTCAGCAGCATTAATTCCTGTTTCTTTATAGCTTGAAGCGGTCACCTGTGAGGTGAAACGGAAATGGCTGTTCAGCCTCCTTTTTGCCGAAGCTGCTGAACAATAACAACTATTTCATAAAGAAGATTGATCTTCTTTGAATGAAAAGGAACAATATATGCGACTAACCTTATTCAGTTTGCAGACAAGCCGTGCACCCGAGCTGAGCCCGAGAAAATATTAAAAATTGATTTTTCATCTCACTTGGTATCCACAGCAGCTGCTTTTACAGGCATGTCCTTGGATTTAAGTGCACACTTTGGTATCAAGTCGCAGCTTACGATAGAAAAGACCCTCACAACTTGTCCACTGCACTCAACGTTGCTCGGGAGTGTTTCTTGCTAACAATAAGGAAGTGTTCCACGATTGCTTCATTCATAAATCCGCCGTGTATAAAATCATTTGACTTGTACATTTTATCTTGGAGCGGGGGTTAAAGGAGCTTTGACACTCTGTGATTGGATTAGCAGACCTACACACAGCGAGCAGTATAATACAACTGATTTGGAGAGGATGGAGGAATGTAATTTGATGTTTCTTATCTTGCATTGTGCTGGACAGAAAGAAAGCCATTAAATGGAAAAAACCCAGAACGAGATAGTTGGTGTGAAGCCTGTATTGATCTGGTACAAATTGAAACTGGCCATGGATGCTAACGTGGCCTTTATTCACACTTTTCGCTCGTGCAGTGGGGAGAGGAGCTGTTAAGTTGACACTGGTGTAGCACAGTTGCATGATTTTTAAGTTGTAGCTTCCCTTCAGATTTGTTAGAATAGAATAATCCTTTAATTGTCCCACAAGGGGAAATTTGGTAATTTGTTGAGAGAAAAAGAGAATTATGAGTTTTAAAAAGTTTGGTTAAAAGAATCTGTTTGTAATGAGGCGTGAAACTGTTTTCTACTGAACATCTTTGCAGTAACACGTGTCTGATTCTCACAGAGGATCATTTGAGCATAAAACCACTTTACGTTTGGGTGATTGCTCAAATGTACACGTCGGCAGTTTTTACTGATGTTGCTACACGTGTAAACTGATGCTTTCTATGTTTATTTATTTAGAGGTAGCTGAGCTAATTGTGTGTTGTTGGACTGATGGTGGCCGCTTGAAGAATTTTAACCAACTGCCAAAAGCCAGAACTGAGTGAGGATATAATTAGAGACACCTGTGCATCTGGCACAGCAAGCATTATTCACATCGAACAATCCGGTCGTTAAGTGATGACGTGATAAATCCTACTTCCGGACCTAAAGTAGTGTGTGTTTAATATGGCTTTTGTGTTGTTAACATGTTTAATGTTTTGTATTTTTTTCTATTTAATCTCAAAAAGCTCCTAAAACAGTCAGTGATCACTGTTGACCTCCCTCGGCTTTTATTACCGCTAATTATTTATTTAAGCTCAGTTTTTAAAACCTTAGGATGTAGCTACAGCCCAGCCCATGCAGCAGTATATGAATGACTAACCTCGTATTGTGGATGGATTATCTCAGTTGTTCTCCTGGCTGAAGTTTGGTCCTTTTACAGCATCCTGCCATGCGATTACATTTGTTCCTGACCACCGAGAACACTCACGTTAACTTTTATCGAGAGGAAAAAAAGTTAGCTTGTTTATATTATGCTAACATAGCTGTGTCGCTAGCGGTCACGTAGCACATCATTATATACCAGCTAGCCAAACTTCAGTAACCCTACAAACGTCACTGTTTAGTTTTCTGTTTTCATTTATGTTGGAAGTGCTAACAGAGCTGTACGTTTGAATTTGTTTCCAAAACCCCGCAGTCAGGACATGCTATATTGTATTAAGATAGAAGCTAGCTAGCTAGCTAGCGAGCTAACTTCCTGCTAACTTCTAACTCCGTTAAATGTCATAAATTCCGTTTTCATGGATGCCTGGATGTTAAACTCAATTGTTACACCTGGTAGAGCAGAACGCTGATCATTTTATTAAAGATGAAAGACTTTAGACAGTTTTTTAACTCTCAGTAATGCCATAGTGATCGTTTGATATATGGACCTGCAGCGGAGTTTAGGCCCAGACATGGCTAGTGACGTCAGACTTAACGACCGGATAGGATAGGGGAAATTTGATGTCAGTCATTTTGACTTTGTCTGTTTGTTTAACTTGCGGAGAATGTTTTGAACAATTTTTCTTAGAATGCTTTAAAATAAGAAAAATAAATGAATAATAATAGTAATAATTTGTTGATGACAGAGGTTAGAGGTGAGGAGTATGATCGGCTCAGATTCAGAAGGAACCACAGAGGGTCCACTCCTGTGGAACGAGACCAGACGTCTGTGGCTGGAGTGGAACTGCGATACTGAATGTGCAGTTAAAGACCAAAAATGTTTGCATGTCTGATTTCCTGCTGAGGCTGCAGATTGGTCAAAATTCAGAATCAGCTACTTTAATTTGATAAGACGCAAAACAAATCCCCAAGCCCCAAAACCCAGCAGTGCACTTTACAAATGCAAAGTCACAAAGTTCCACAGACTTCTATAGACTTGGAGGTGTTTCTGCAACCAAAGCTATCGCCCTCTGGTGGCCTTTAAATAGAATACAGGGTTTTATCCGCTTTCAGAACATGCAGAATGAAAACATTCATTTCATTGCTAGTTGCTAGCCCGTACAGACCTTTGCACATCTATAGTACCTTGCTGCATCCTAGAATACAGAAAGCATATATGGCTATGGGAAGTTTTTTTCCCTTTTTGTTTATTTCAGTCACCTTTTCAATCACTCTGTGTGTTTATAGGCCTCTCTGCATTTAATCACTGGTCACTGTTAATCTCTGGCTCTCTTCCACAGCATGTCTTTTGTCCTGTTTCCCTCCCTTCACCCCCAACCAGTCATGGCAGATGGCCGTTGCTCCCTGAGCCTGGCTCCGCCGAAGGTTTCTTCCTGTTAAAAGGGAGTTTTTCCTTCTCACTGTGGCCAAAGCGCTTGATCCTAGGAGATGAGCTGATTGGTGGGGTTTTCTTTGTTTTTCCTGTTTTGCAATATAAAGCACCTCGACACAACTGTTGCTGTGATTTGGCAGCATATAAATAAAACTGAATTGGATTGAACGATGTCACACAGAACTCAAGGTTTTTAATTCAGCTGTTCAGCTTTCTGGTTTTAAATTCAGTGCTGTATTTGTTATACTTTTTAAAAAAACCGAGACGTAGGCCTTTGTTTCTGTGCTCATTAACAGCTGTTTAGAAATGTGTTGTCCTCACAGGACAGACACTACAACGATATAACTTCACATGATGCTTTGCTGTAGATTACAGAGAATAGAAAGCATTGAAAACGACCTCCGCCCACATCTGCAGCAGTAATATTATTCCATCTAATGGTGATGGGGAACATTTTTGGCAGTGTAAGTACTTTTACTTTTGATACTTTATGTGGAATTTACTAATAACACAGTTTTATTTTCAGTGAGATGTTTTCATAACGTTTTATTGCTCCTCTTACTAAAAGTAGCATGCTTCATCATTTTTAGCCAGTGGTAAATGTAACTGATCATTATAGAAGCAATAATATTTTTTAATTCCACAGCCAGAAAGAAGTGCAGAAAGGAGATGTGCAGAGTGCAGCAAGCTGCAGGAGGCTTTCAGTATATATAAAACAATATCAGACAGGCAGCACAAGATGGCATGCTTTAATCGGGTCCGATTGTTCTTGGTGAATAAAAATTATTTTAAGTTCATCATTGGTTATTTGTGACTATCAGGAATCTCCTCTGAAGGGGTTCATGTATGTTTTTTCCACTATGGCACACACATACGTAGGTAACAGCTGGTCTTACGTCTTAGTTCCTAAATGTAGAATCAGGCAAGCTTATTCTGTAGGAGGCAAATTAAGGCTTAATATAATTATTCTTCATTGTGAGATCACAGAAGCCTTTCCGGACCTTTCCTGTTCCTGTTTTCTGCATTTTTAAACAATACTGTGTTAAAATAGTTTGAATATTTCAGTGACAAATAAAGGAAAATATGTTTACCAAACCTCACCACCCAGGTCAGCATGGTGACCCAAGTTACTCAGTTAAAGCAAATTGCTGACAACACCACTTTGGCAACAAGAATCTCCAAAGGCATGAAGATCCTGCTGAGGACTGTTAAACGAGAAAGCCATAACACGGGACTGCTACTTAAAATGTCTAAAACCAAAATCCTGAAAAGTGAAAAATGCAGAGGCACCATGTTTCACATAGATGGGGATGAAATAGTGAAGAATCTGCTGGGATTAATAACGAGGGCAGGTGGAAATGACAAGGAGAATGGGTAAAGCAGTGATGAGGTCTTCAAATCTAAGTACATTTCTAGGCCAACCAATCGAAGGCTTACACATAGTTCAACGTTCCCCATGGTCAGCTGTAGTTGGACAATAAGAAATGTGTTGCTGCAGATGCATCTTATCAACCATGATGAGCAACAAGAAGAAATAAGTCAACAACGACGCAGGAAGGACAAATGACGGAGCTATGACTCTCTTATTTCAAACATGTTTTCAGGAAAGAACCACTGGATAAAAAGATGGAAGACTGGCAATCAGTGTTGGTCAAGTTACTTGATAAAAGTAATCAGTAACTAATTACTGATTACTTCCCCAAAAAAGTAATCCCGTTACTTTACTGATTACTTATTTTCAAGAGTAATTAATTACTTAGTTACTTTTTAAAAACACGATTTACAACCTGAATAGGTGATAAAGTGATAGATCTTTCAGCCCAATTCTACTTTTTCTGCATAATCATCATACAAAATGTAATCAAATGGAAAAGTCTCTTTTTAAAACTTGTTTTATTAGTTTTAATCTTTTAACTTTATGCATCAAGCAAACATTAAATTATCTGCAACATTCTCTGACTGGAAGAAATTAGTTTAACATTTAAACCTATTTTCTGCACATTCCAGCACATAAAATAAAATATTTTTTTGTGTTTACACTCAGTCTTTCAAATAGATGCAAGTAAAACACAGCAGAAAATAAATAAAGTCAAAGACTAGCGGTCCTGTTGCTCTATTTTCACCTGTAAAGCAGGAGTGGGGTAGGCGGAGGGTTACCCTGGTGCAGGTGTGCCGCAGCGGTCAGTGGAAGAATCCGCGAGTTTCTCTGTGAGTTTCCCATTACGTCGTAGCTACTCGGTGCTTGTTTGGAAGTTTAGGGTTTTTTCGCTGTAAAAAGAAGTTTTCTTCCCACGCACAACGGACACTAATGTTTTTGTCACTTTTTATGGAATCAAACTCAAAGTAAGGTCAGTACTTCCACGCTTTAAACGCTGCACGCTCATACTCTCTCTGCACTCGATATATGATCCATTGTTGATCTGCACACAGCTGTTGTCACGAACGTCGCACTCGCTTACGTCACTGTCATGAGACATTCTCGCAAAAAAATCACAGTTTTAGTAACGCAGTAACGCAGCGTTCCTACGGGAAAGTAACGGTAATCTAATTACCTTTTTGCAATAGTAATCCCTTACTTACTTACTTGGAAAAACTAATCAGATTACAGTAACGCATTACAAGTAACGCGTTACTGCCCATCTCTGTTTATGAAACCATTCTCCGTTCAGATTAAGTACTTTTTCTGTGTACTGCCCTTTGTATTTTTAATTTTCTGTATCTTAAAATTGTTGCTCAGCACTTTGTAGTGGATTTCACAGCTGACTGTGTGGCTCCAACATTATTTCCTGAGTTCATCAGCTGCTTTTCTTTATCTTTTTTTATTTTCAGGAATTTCTTTAAAATCAAAACAGATCTTTTTGACAGCTTCTGCCAATAAAAGTGGACACAGGTGCTGCACTTTAAGCGCAGTTGGTGTAAATTCTGACTAAAACACTGAATACACATCAATCCACAGCAAGCAGGATAATTCTCAACAAATGTCTTATTCACTGCAGTCTCACTAAATGCTTACTCAAAGCAGCAGCGCCCATCATAACCTCCACACGCCCCAAATCTTTCCAGGATCAGAGTGCGTGAGTTTGTAGCCGGCGTCCATCATTTTTTCTGTAATAATGAGTTATTGACTGCTCGGCATAACCGTCTCTTTTAGACCTGGACCTGAACTGCTGATCAATCCTCTGACCAGTAAACTACTTGCAGCACCTGTGCTCTGCAAAACTCTTTAAGATGAAGATGCAGTCAGGAAATGCAACCTTTGTGCAGGGAGAAGAAAGTGAAGCTGAGTTTCCGTGTAGTCTGTGCGCGTCTTGGGTAAATGTTTGTGCAGAACTCAGGAAATCATCAAAGTACATCTGAAATTTCTTGAAATGGGGTCTGAGAGAGTAATCCACAGGTATTGTGGTGTTAACATCTAACACTGAGCATAATGGACCTCATCTGCTGTAAAATATGATAGTTAAGAACCTGCAAATCCATTTTCCCCACTTTGACATCCTACTTTATGCTTCATAAACAGACACGACTACTCCTCTTTTTTCCCATAATTGAGATGGTCCCATTGTTGTGTGAGATGATTTTATTCACTTGACACTCAAACAGTTTTTGTTCAATGAGTGATTTATGTGTTGCTTAATGATTCGAGAATCATTTAAAGAAGAGGCATGACGCTACAACGTGCCGAGGATGTAGCACCGCTGAGCTTCATCTGTTTCATCGGGTTTTGTAGCACAGAAATATCGAATGAGCTTCAGTCGTTGCCATGAAGTTACAGTTTTTATTATGCAGAAGTAAAAATGGCCGAGTTCTTTAAATCTCTGCTGAGGATACACGTTTTGTCTAAGCGCCTCTTACCTGTCGGTCTTACAGTTATGGAGCTGCTGAGCTGTTTTTCTCTCAAGGTGGAAATTAAAAAGAAAAACTGGATATTTAGCAAATAAGCTGCAGATCGTTTATGGAAAAACTCATCATTTTTCATAAAGCACTCCCTGACAGGAGCCACCATAAGATCAGGGCTGACTGACAAGGTTTCCTCGGTGCTTCATTTCATGTTGAGTTGCATGTCTCAAAACAATCTATCCTCACAGATTTACTAATAGAGTGCCATCAGCACCTGAGACACTCTGGAAAGGTTCAACTTCTCTCAGTGTGTCAAACATAAATGCAGAGTTTCATGCTCACGTGTCATATTTTGCAGCTTTTAGACTATTGAGCTTAGTAACTTTGACTTGTGTGTGTTGTCCAAGTCACAAAGAGAAGGAGCTCTCGTAAACTGTGTCAAGCATCAGTATGTTTGGGCTTGGTGTCACAGTCTGACGCTGCAGACAGAGTTAAATAGTGGTGTGGACCAACATGCCACGAGAGGCAGGACTGAGCTTAACAAAAGCAAGCCTTTATAAACGATGACATAACCAGGGAGAGAGCTCGCCAATAAGCCTGCACTGGGAGAACTAAATGCATGAAAAACTGAAAGAACCGTTTAGGATCAGCCATACTGGAGTCAGTATGTCATACAAGGCGTTAAAGCACCGTGAAAGACCGTGAACAGTGAGGACTCAAGCTTTGATATTAGTGCACGTGTAGCAGGAGTGCGACAGAAGCGTGGGGTGGGGTCAGGCCAGGGTACACTGGCACCCTCATGAAATAATTACAGCCTGTGGTCTAAAAGCTGTGAAAAAATGTGACAAGGTCGCCACACTTGTCAGTTGAGGACACTTAAAAAAAATTGGAAGTTGAGCATCAGCCTTCTTTGCAAAGTATCAAAGAAACATAAAAAGAGGATGGAACCAAAAAGAGGCTGAAATAGATTCTGTATCAGAACTCTTCCTGTGATATCGCGTTTTGTGACATGAAAACCTCTCACAATCAAACCTTTCTGGGTTTTTTCCTCAACAGTCGGTGCAGTGCATTAATATTGGCAGCTCGCAAAGGTCCATTTGGACTACAGCAGCGCTTTAATGGGGATCAAATGGAACAAGCTCAAACAAACAAACATTAGGAGTTAATGAGCTTGGCTGCACAATATATACGACCTGCATGAGGCTGCCGCGTCCTTCGTCGTGCACGTGCTGGCTGCAGCGAGAAACTGAGCTTGTAAACTAGAAACAAGCGTGAAGGAGTGTGAGTCATCTGTATCACGGTATTCAAACAGGTGAAGGCTGCAATACAACTGCACACAAGACGCAAAACGAGTCCTGGAGCAGAAATGTTCTGAATGCATGATCGATGGATCTATTATTTTGTAGTTTACGTCTTAATCACTGCCCATCATGAGCACCAGGGACGCCCGCTCTGAATCCACTACTGTATCTAATAGCAGTTTCTCATCAGTTTCATCATTTATTAGATAGAATAACAAATTATGTTGCCTTATTTAAATGTTCCAAGAGAGTCCGAGCTTCTGAGCACTGTTAGCATGAATAAAAGCCGATTTTTTTCTTTGCAGGAAATAAAATCCCCTGAAAACATTTTTCCTCTCAACTTAAAGCTGGCTGAGTCAGTGTTTTTGTGTATTTGCATTCATATGGGATGACACTATTGTTATTAGACGTCTGTAGCCTGTTCCTCATACGTGCTGCAGGCGTGACACAAATTAAGATTAAAAGATGTGATACAAAGGGTGGCTGTAGCTCAGGTGGCCGAGCAGGTCAGCCACTAATGAGAAGGTCGGTGGTTCGATCCCAGGCTGCCTCCTGGCTGCATGCTAAATATCCTTGGGCAAGATACTAACCCCATGTTTGCCTACTGGTGGCGGTCAGAGGGTCCGGTGGAGAGCCTCGCCTCTGTCAGTGCGCCCCAGGGCAGCTGTGGCTACAACATAGCTGCCATCACCAGTGTGTGAATGGGTGGATGACTGGATGTAGTGTAAAGCGCTTTGGGGTCCTTAGGGACTGAGTAAAGCGCTATACAAATGCAGTCCATTTACCATGTATTTCTTTGAAACTGTGTCTCACTCTAATCATGTTATCAGACAAAGATGACATTATTTAGTTAAGGCCATGAGGCTCAAACCACATCGACTTGTGGATAAATATTCAGCAGGACGATCCTGCAGAGAGTCAGGCCAAAATTCTCCCTGCTGCTGTCATAATGGTGTTCAGCCAATGCATTTCCAGCAGAGATGTAATCCCACTGTAATCAGATTACTTTTTCAGGTAACGAGTAAAGTAAGGGATTACTATTGCAAAAACGGTAATTAGATTACTGTTACTTTCCCGTAGGAACGCTGCGTTACTGCGTTACTAAAAGCGTGATTTTTTGCGAGAATGTCTCATGACAGTGACGTAAGCGAGCGCGACGTTCGTGACAACAGCTGTGTGCAGATCAACAATGGATCATATATCGAGTGCAGAGAGAGTATGAGCGTGCAGCGTTTAAAGCGTGGAAGTACTGACCTTACTTTGAGTTTGATTCCATAAAAAGTGACAAAAACATTAGTGTCCGTTGTGCGTGGGAAGAAAACTTCTTTTTACAGCGAAAAAAACCCCTAAACTTCCGAGCAAGCACCGAGTAGCTACGACGTAATGGGAAACTCACAGAGAAACTCGCGGATTCTTCCACTGACCGCTGCACACCTGCACCAGGGTAAACCTCCGCCTACCCCACTCCTGCTTTACAGGTGAAAATAGAGCAACAGGACCGCTAGTCTTTGACTTTATTTATTTTCTGCTGTGTTTTACTTGCATCTATTTGAAAGACTGAGTGTAAACACAAAATATATTTTCTTTTATGTGCTGGAATGTGCAGAAAATAGGTTTAAATGTTAAACTAATTTCTTCCAGTCAGAGAATGTTGCAGATAATTTAATGTTTGCTTGATGCATAAAGTTAAAAGATTAAAACTAATAAAACAAGTTTTAAAAAGAGACTTTTCCATTTGATTACATTTTGTATGATGATTATGCAGAAAAAGTAGAATTGGGCTGAAAGATCTATCACTTTATCACCTATTCAGGTTGTAAATCGTGTTTTTAAAAAGTAACTAAGTAACTAAGTAATTAATTACTTTTGAAAATAAGTAATCAGTAAAGTAACAGGATTACTTTTTTGGGGAAGTAATCAGTAATTAGTTACTGATTACTTTTTTCAAGTAACTTGACCAACACTGTTCATAAATAACCTTTAAATAAAAAGTGCATCTGTCATCAAGGACCATTGGAGAGTGATGATGATGATGATGCATCTGCAGACACAACACCGTCTGAGCACCTGCCTGACTCAGTCTCAATGCTAACAGGAAGTCTATTCATTGGATTTGAGTTTAAACTCTTCGATTCGATCATTGGAAAAATATTAGGATTCTGGAACGGATCCAGATCTAAGATCAAGTTTGATCCCTGTTTACAGAACACGTCAGGAATTTCAGATGATATTTGAGATGCTGGTTTTTTAAATTTGAAGTCTGAAGAGAGGCATCAAGTAAGAACAAATAGTACCAAGGACCTGTTCTGTGTATAATCTGAGTAGGTGATAGTTACAGCTCCTGGTTGATAATATATGTACTCTTCACAGTCTGAAGCAGCAAATGAGACGGAGAGCAATGTCTGAAGAACGAGCTGGATTTCCACTGTCTGAGATTCATGTTTCAGAGGATGGATCTGGACTTTATGCTAAATGGGTTGGTAATTATATAGCGCCTTTGTACTTAAGTTGAGCACTTTCTGCTATAAGTCTCATTCAGCCAGACACACACATGCATGCAGCACTTTTATCTGTCACTAAGCACTTTGTCACACGCACACACACTCACTCCTCGTGCATATGGTACGACAGCTTTTCTCCGTGCCCCTGGTACACTGCACAGAAAAACCTTGCCACACACACACACACACACAATGATACTTTAACATACAGACTGGAGGAGCAGGGGATCAGTCCAGCGACAACCTGCTCTAACACCTGAGCCTAACCACCACATTTTAGCAATCCCCTGTATTTTCTGTCAGTGCTGCAAGAAACTAAAGATTTTCACATGTGAAATATTATCACGGTAGACACAAGAACAAGTGGAACTGATGAATGAGGAAGACTGCAGGAATCACAGTCAGTCTGCAAGAATTTAAACTTCTGTTTGATCACTGCCATCATCACACAAAAATGTAATTCATCTGGTCTTTCGATTTATAACTAAATACCATAGTACATTTACTTTAGCATATCTTAACTATTGTTTAAGTGCTAATTAAAATACGTTACGATGCAAATCCTCCAAAATGAAATGAGCACTGTAAACTTGATTGCCCTGAGAGTAGCTCAAAAGGCAGTCGTGTTGAGGAGCAAACAGCCTCTGAGGATCGCGAACATGGCTGGAGGCTGTTTTGTTTTCTTAAAATGCTGCAAAATTTATATGTGCCTTGTGGGGAGGAAAGCAATTAGGAGAAGTTGAGGAGTTTAAAACTATCTATATGAATTAGTGCGTTTGCAGAGAAGAATCACTTTAACCTTTCAGGTCAGGTCACTCGTTCTTGCCTCGTCAATCCCGTTTTCCATACAAAGACAACTTCAGCACCCAGCTGTTTTATATTGGATCAGCCTTCTCAGACAGCGCTGCCTTGTTGGTGTAAGCTGGTGTTTCTCATATAAAAAGTTCTCTGTGTTGTTTTTTGGTAAATGAACTGCACTTGTTGTTGTTTGAGTTTGTGAACAGTCAATGCGAGCAATACGAGCAAGCAGCATCCGAGAGTTCAGTGTATAATACAAAAGTCCACATGGCCGTTTCTGCCTTTTCTGAGGCCTATGCAAGATTCTCTTTGGGGGGGTGGGGGTGGGGGCTATTTTGTAAAACCACAGTGAGTCTTTAAGCTCTGATGCATCACTTTGGCTCACCTTAAATGTGTTACACTTTAAGGAGAAAACAGACTAGATTCTAGAGGTGGGAATCACCATACATCCCACAATACGATATTATTGCAATTTTTAAAAATATTTTGCGATATTCAGATTCTGTACATAAAGGTAAACTTTATCAATATTCATTTTCTCTAATATCAAAGTCTCACACTCAGTCTTTCTCTCATTTCAGTTTTATTGTTGACAAACTGAACGGTTTGTATTACAGTCTAGTCCAACTTAACTGAATCAACCATCTGGTACAATTATAGCTATTCTGAACTATGCAGTTTATGAAAACTATGCAGCCCCTTCAGCAACTGAAGAATTTGAAAGTAAATTAAAACAAAATATAATTTTACATTAAATAAAAAAGTTTTAAACTTAATTAAAATAAAACATGTCTTAAATTAAAATAAGTAAACTGTCATGTTTATTGCTGCCATAAACAAGTGAAACACATTTGGACAGTGAAGGAATGTCAGGATTCTTGCTCAGAAAAAGGATCAACATGCTCTGAAGTCAGAGCACAAAAACCTTTTTGTAACAAAATATCCATTTCTGCTGTCCCTGTATCCATACATTATTAGCAAACAAAATATCACCATGCTACACAGTATCCATTTTTCCCTACCCCTACTAGATTCCATCCATCCATCTCCTTCTGCTTATCTGGAGCCGGATCACAAGCAGAGAAGACCAGACCTCCCTCTCCCTAGCCACGTCCTTCAGCTTATCCGAGGGAACCCCAAGACGTTCCAAGGCCAGCTGAGAGGTGTAACCTCTCCAGGTTAGGTGCAGCATTGAAACAAGCAAACACACATGGAAATACAGAATAAAGGCAGAAACAGAATTTTTATATTTTTTATTAACTTGAAATTCAATATTTGTTATGACCACCTTTATGCTTCAACACAGCCTGAGCTCTCTTAAGAAACATCACTATACCAGACCTGCTGCCAATGATTATGCAGTTCACGTACAGTTTGGTATTGAACTAAAAACAAAACAGAGAGAATGAGGAGGAGCTTCTTCCCCGAGGCTATTTGGGCCCTGAACCAGGACTGGACTCTCCCACACACATCACATCACCACACGCACTCTGGTTTTTCTTTATGCACACTTCCTATAATTTATAATCTCTTTCTGCTATTTGCACATTTTTTACTGTAAATTTCTAAGTTAATTTGTAAATATTTGTAGTAACCTGTAAATTGTAAATACTGTAAAACCACTGTCATTTAACCCTTTAAAGCCGGAATAATTTTTTTTGCATATGAAACCGGAGGAGTTGTACTTACATCTTATGCCATCAGCTTGTCCTCGGTCACAGTTTCCTTCCACATATAGCTTTGCAAAAACTGCATAAAAAGCACTTGCAGCAACAAAAACATAATATTCCAGAAACACGCTTTGCCGATCCGATCAGCTGTTTGTAACACTTCCTACTTGGAATAGACGTCAGCGCGAACTTTTGCATGTCCGCCATGACCTGCCCGAAACCGGAAGTGACGTCATTTTCGCGGAAATGTAGGTTTGTTTGTTTTTTTTTGTTTTTTGTTTTTTTACCATCAGGGCCTCATGAGCCTATACTGGTGTTTTTAAAAGTTATGTTTGACTTTATGACTTTCTGTGTGGTTTCTGGGATGCTTAGGACTCATATTGCACTGCTGGAAATAGTTTATTTTGATGCATTTGCTGCTTTTTTGCAAATTTGCATTATAATATTTATTTTCGTTTTTCCTGCAGTATATAAAAATTGGTGTATTTCAAAAATAAAACTATGAAGACATTCAAAATAAATTTCCTGTGGTGGGAAACTATTTTGTGCAACTTTTTTGTATTTACAGTTTTGAGGGATAAGCCTCTTAAATTTCTCTAACTAGAAATATATGTTAAAAAAACAAAAACGATTTTCAATTTTTTTGTAGTTTATTGCACTTTTTTTCAATTTATGTAATCACTATGCACTTAATGCAGACATATTATTAAAATATGGGCTGTAATGGTTGTATTGATGTATAGCAACTTGAAATGCTCCCAAAAATGGCTCCACAGCATGTAAACATATAATATAAGCTCTGGCGGACTTGGTTCTATGGTAGGTCTTAAAGGGTTAATGGTCGGGCATTGCACAGCTACAAGCATTTCACCCCCATGTCATACTGTGTATGGTTGTGTGTGTGTTACTTTATTTAACAACTGTATTTATATTGCAATTGAGCTATTTCTTTAAAATACCTCATTACAGGCGTTTCTCTTGGCTTGAATGAATGGTGGTTTTTGGGCTTGTAAAAGCAGACTGGTCATTCCAGTCCGTCTGGCCATTATAATGTACAAATAAATGGGCTACAGTGTGGGTGTGTATTATGGATTTCGAAATAATTATGGTTCAGTGCTCATTTGCTGCGGACGAATCATATAACACTGTAACACTTGGCCTCTCTATGGGAGCAGCTTTCCATAATTTCAAAAATGTATGGGATGGTGTTCATCCTTCATATTAATCATGATATGTCCACATTCACACGTGTCAATCCAGCCTTCTTTTCTAAAACACAGCACCATAAATATTCATAGTATGGCCCTAAATGAGTGTGTGTGGGTGTGTGTGTGAGCGGGAACAGGAGAGACATAGCAACCACACAGCCAGACAGGAAGGTGTGTGTTTCCAACTGTTCCAACGGCTGAGGGGAGACTTTGTGGGCCTGGCCAGCACCAGAGGTCTGAACAGATGGATGTAGTGGGGTGCACCGGAAGGTTTTCGGGGTGAGTGTAGTCCTGATGTTCATGCTGACTCCACCTCTCTCAGGCTGACCAGAGAGACAGAACGAGACATGAAAAACAAACAAAACAAAATCACAAAAGCGTGTTTGTTTGTGTGCACGTATGTTTGTTTGTTTCTGCTATATTTTCTTTCTTGTTTGCTCTGTTTTGGTTGTCAAACAGCAGGCCACGATCATAAAAATGCAATTATGATGTGTCTGACTGAGCATATTACTGAGTGTCTCCAACCAACAAAACGAGTTCCCGTCCAAATGGAAGAAGTGACACAGCACCAGTCACAGTATCAAGAGGTGTTCTGTGAATTCATTGTTTAATGTCATTCGTTTAGTGATAGAGGGGTGCTGCAACTGAGACCACTGGAAGAGAAAGTGCAAAAGGAATAACCATGCTCTCCATCAAAAGGCTCGCAGAAGCGTGGGCAGTTACAGTATAAATTAATTAGTAACGCCATTCCTTGGCTGGGGCTTGTGCTCTGTCCGAGCCCGTTATTCCCTGTGAGGAGAGCGGGCCCAGTGCTGTACAGTCAAACTCATTAGCAGTTGTTGTCACAGTTGCAGTTTTAACACATTAAAACTCTAATCAAAACCTATTTGATAAGCAGCACAGTGCCCGAGAAGTTAATTAGACTGATACTCTCAGTTCATAACCAAACAGTATCCCGTGTGGACACATTTAAAGCAAAGTGTTTGCAGCAGATTTGTGGGAAATAAGTCGCTTGAATATGTCAGGGCAGGTTTGCCAATGTTGGCTCATTGCAGGAAATCTCCAGAATGTTTATGGCCAGATTTACAGTGATAAAGCTGAGCTGACCAGTTTCAACTGGTCCGTCGGGTTATTGTCTCCCCAGAAACATTTGCATTGTGTTTTTTCCTATTTCCGTCGTGTTTTGTGTGCTTTTGCAGCGTTTTTCTTTTTGCAGCGTTTTTCTTTTGCAGCGTTTTTCTTTTTGCAGCGTTTTTCTTTTTGCAGCATTTTTCTCTTGCAGCGTTTTTCTTTTTGCAATGTTTTTCTTTTTGCAGCGTTTTTCTCTTGCAGCGTTTTTCTTTTTGCAGCGTTTTTCTTTTTGCAGCGTTTTTCTTTTTGCAACGTTTTTCTTTTTGCAACGTTTTTCTTTTTGCAGCATTTTTCTCTTGCAGCGTTTTTCTTTTGCAACGTTTTTCTTTTTGCAGCGTTTTTCTTTTTGCAGCATTTTTCTCTTGCAGCGTTTTTCTTTTTGCAACGTTTTTCTTTTTGCAGCGTTTTTCTTTTTGCAGCATTTTTCTCTTGCAGCGTTTTTCTTTTTGCAGCGTTTTTCTTTTGCAGCGTTTTTCTTTTTGCGGCGTTTTTCTTTTTGTAGCATTTTTCTCTTGCAGCGTTTTTCTTTTTGCAACGTTTTTCTTTTTGCAGCGTTTTTCTCTTGCAGCGTTTTTCTTTTTGCAACGTTTTTCTTTTTGCAGCGTTTTTCTTTTTGCAGCGTTTTTCTCTTGCAGCGTTTTTCTTTTTGCAACGTTTTTCTTTTTGCAGCGTTTTTCTTTTTGCAGCGTTTTTCTTTTGCAGCGTTTTTCTTTTTGCAGCGTTTTTCTTTTTGCAGCGTTTTTCTTTTTGCAGCATTTTTCTCTTGCAGCGTTTTTCTTTTGCAACGTTTTTCTTTTTGCAGCGTTTTTCTCTTGCAGCGTTTTTCTTTTGCAGCGTTTTTCTCTTGCAGCGTTTTTCTTTTGCAGCGTTTTTCTTTTGCAGCGTTTTTCTCTTGCAGCGTTTTTCTTTTTGCAGCGTTTTTCTTTTGCAGCGTTTTTCTCTTGCAGCGTTTTTCTTTTTGCAGCGTTTTTCTCTTGCAGCGTTTTTCTTTTTGCAACGTTTTTCTTTTTGCAGCGTTTTTCTTTTGCAGCGTTTTTCTCTTGCAGCGTTTTTCTTTTTGCAGCGTTTTTCTCTTGCAGCGTTTTTCTTTTGCAACGTTTTTCTTTTTGCAGCGTTTTTCTTTTTGCAGCATTTTTCTTTTTGCAGGTGTTTTCTGAAGTTGAAGTCCGTTTGGCCTCTCAGGGCCACCGTATCTTTGCCTTAAAATATAAAGCACCTTGATTTGGCGGCATATAAAAAAAATTCAATTGAATCAGATTAAATTGATGAGCTCTTCCTGTCCATTACGCCTTTTCTTTTACAGACATGCAACATATAGGCTACAGTATCAATAAACCAATGTTTCGGCATCAAAAGCAAGCATACGGTTTGGACGACACGAACGTGACACAAACCTGCATATACACAACGCTGTGCTGTGACGCTCTCTAAACAGGCATCTAAACAACCAGCAGAATAGCATTTAGATTATTAGAATTTAAAGAGGAGAGCCAAGTAATTTGCAGTACCACATCTTAAGGCTTAATCATGCGCATCTATAATTTACAGATGGATTAGCTTCAAAACACCAGTCACATTAAGAAATTAACTGACACTTAGAAGCGCACTTCTTGTGTAGGAAAGGATGTTTTTGGAGCTTCATCACTTATTGTTACTCGGTGCTGTTATGTGAAAAAAACAAAACAGAACAAAAAAAAAAGATTTTCTCTGCTAGAAGCAATTGTACATTCATGAGAAACAAAGAGCATGGGAGAGCTTTATTACTCATTGAGCCCTAATTGAAAGTACTTGCTAACATGATGAATAAAAGCCACAATTATTTGTGTGTAATTATTTTAGACTTTTTAAAGCCTCATTGAAGAACACGGATAAAATAACAGACTAAAGTTCAAAAGCAGTTAAAACTGACAACATAATAAAATTAGCAACAAAGAAAATACTTTTTTGTGTTCAGTTTGTATAACACACACGATAGATGGTAAAGCTTTAAAGACGTGTTAGAGGAACTCGACAGACAGACAATGTTAAAACTGTTAATGTTGAAACTGTTAATGTTGAAACTGTGCTGCAAGCTTGTATCAACTTTCATCCATTTTTTTCTTTTTTTACTGCAAACATTGTTGCAAAATTTCCACCTGCTTGGATGCCATCAGCCCATTAAATGACGATTATGAGGTGTTATCAGCCCATCGAGCTGTCTGGTAGAAGCACTCGGCTGTTATCACCTCATTAAATGGCAGTGGAGGCTTATATCCTGCTGTTACTGAAATACAGATGTTTGCATTCTTCACATGGAGGGTATGTGGTGGGATGAGTCACCGTGGTGGTGACTCAGGAGACTGTGGTGTGCAGTGTTGGTCAAGTTACTTAAAAAAAGTAATCAGTAACTAATTACTGATTACTTCCCCCCAAAAGTAATCCCGTTACTTTGCTGATTACTTATTTTCAAAAGTAATTAATTACTTAGTTACTTAGTTACTTTTTAAAAACACGATTTACAACCTGAATAGGTGATAAAGTGATAGATCTTTCAGCCCAATTCTACTTTTTCTACATAATCCATCATACAAAATGTAATCAAATGGAAAAGTCTCTTTTTAAAACTTGTTTTATTAGTTTTAATCTTTTAACTTTATGCATCAAGCAAACATTTAATTATCTGCAACATTCTCTGACTGGAAGAAATTAGTTTAATATTTAAACCTATTTTCTGCACATTCCAGCACATAAAATAAAATATTTTGTGTGTTTACACTCAGTCTTTCAAATAGATGCAAGTAAAACACAGCAGAAAATAAATAAAGTCAAAGACTAGCGGTCCTGTTGCTCTATTTTCACCTGTAAAGCAGGAGTGGGGTAGGCGGAGGTTTACCCTGGTGCAGGTGTGCAGCGGTCAGTGGAAGAATCCGCGAGTTTCTCTGTGAGTTTCCCATTACGTCGTAGCTACTCGGTGCTTGTTTGGAAGTTTAGGGGTTTTTTGCTGTAAAAAGAAGTTTTCTTCCCACGCACAACGGACACTAATGTTTTTGTCTCTTTTTATGGAATCAAACTCAAAGTAAGGTCAGTACTTCCACGCTTTAAACGCTGCACGCTCATACTCTCTCTGCACTCGATATATGATCCATTGTTGATCTGCACACAGCTGTTGTCACGAACGTCGCACTCGCTTACGTCACTGTCATGAGACATTCTCGCAAAAAAATCACGGTTTTAGTAACGCAGTAACGCAGCGTTCCTACGGGAAAGTAACGGTGATCTAATTACCGTTTTTGCACAAACAAACAAAAAACCCACAAAAATTCAACGCTGCAGATAACGAAGACAGCTACAAGTACACTGGAATCCCTGTGCAAACCAAAAGCAAATGGGAACCATCAAGAGGCCGCTAGGAAAGCCCCAACCAGCAAATACCTGCAAAGTAAGGTAAGTCCTGAGGAGTCAGCTGAATTGGAAGAACAAGATCTGGGCACCTATGCCAGTAATCAGAAACCCTGCTGGGATAATAAGCTGGCCAAAGGAGGAGATAGAAGTCACCGACCTCAAAATGAGGAAGCTCCTCACCACGCTTGGAGGGTTTCACCCCAAGTGTAGACTGTGTGCTGAACAGAAGGAAGAAAGCCGAGCACTGGTGAGCGTCAGAACCACTATCCAGGATGAGACAAGCTGTGTGGGCACGTGTGCTTAGTGAATAGCTAAATGGGACAAAGTGGGACACAGTCCCTAAGGTGGTAGAGGATGACCGAGCTAAGATCCTGTGGCACTTCCAAATATGGACAAAGTGAGACAAACTGGTGATGACTAACCAACCGGAGATAGTAGTGGTGGACAAGCAGAGGACAGCTGTAGCGACAGAAGTAGCTCTACCGAATGGCAGCAACATCAGGAAGAAGGAACACGAGAAGGTCGAGAATAAGAAGGGCTGAGAGAGGAGCTCGAGAAGATGTAGACGGTGAAGGTAAAGTGGTCCCCGTGATAATCAGAGCACTCAGTTCACTGAGCCCCAAACTGGGCGCGTGACTCCAGCAGGAACAACATCCGAACAAGCACCAAAATTACTCAACAGGTTGAGGAAAAGCTGAAAAAAATACCTGAAAATGGGTTTTACACGTCACACTGACAACAGAGTTGTTATTTCACACAACTGCAAGAGGTTGCCTGGGCAATATAGACGTTTCCTTTCCTTAACAATGTTTTGTCGACGGCCACGCTTCCACTAAGACCATTTCTGACGAAGCTTCAGTGAACATGGATCGATAGGTCAAGTGACGGTGCAGATGTATCTCTCAGTAACACCATGTGACACTATTAATCAACTTTGGTAGCTTTTCTGCATCGTGGCACACAGCACTGAGGAACAAAGAAGGAAAAACATTTAAGCCAAAAATCTTGTTTTTTAACAGAAATACATGCACGACTGTAACTATGTCCTAGATTCCAGATATTCATAGACAGATATGGTGTGCAGTAGGTTTACTAATGTGACTTCATTTAAGGAATTAAAGCAATGTACTAAATTTAGCTTAAAGATTTATTATTTATTTTTCCCTCTCGCCAATAAAAAAAAAAACTTTCCTAGAGCATCGAATAAAAGTCTGCATGTAAGCTGAAATATGCAGTGAGAGTGCACTGCTTCTTTTACTGCAGTGTTTGCATATGCAGTTCTGCAAGTAATTGATAGTCCATGTCACAGAGGGGTAGTTCCTTAGATTAGGAAGTATATCCCAGACCTGGGGAACAGTAAAGTGTAATTAGGTTATTATGGGCATCGCTGCCATTCATTTTAATCCATGCTACAATTCCCTTCACCTGGCCTTATCATTTACCTCCTCAGAAACATGAGTGTCAATGAACCGACTCTGTCACTCTCAAGTGAGCGACTTTGTCTTTGTACTTCTAACAGGGTCAAGGTCATTTTCTTTATTCCGTCTCCTTAAATTCTGCCTTCCTTTCCCTCCTTCATCACTTCCTGGCTACAGTGGTACCTTTTTCCTTAATGCTGATCCAGATTCTCTTTTTTTCCGTGAGGTTTGAAAACTGTAATTTTGACATACGCTGGTGTATTTATTACCAGAGATGGGCAGTAACGCGTCACTGTAATCTGATTACTCTTTCAAGTAACGAGTAAAGTAAGGGATTACTATTGCAAAAACAGTAATTAGATTACCGTTACTTTCCCGTAGGAACGCTGCGTTACTGCGTTACTAAAACCGTGATTTTTTTCGAGAATGTCTCATGACAGTGACGTAAGCGAGTGCGACGTTCGTGACAACAGCTGTGTGCAGATCAACAATGGATCATATATCGAGTGCAGAGAGAGTATGAGCGTGCAGCGTTTAAAGCGTGGAAGTACTGACCTTACTTTGAGTTTGATTCCATAAAAAGTGACAAAAACATTAGTGTCCGTTGTGCGTGGGAAGAAAACTTCTTTTTACAGCGAAAAAACCCTAAACTTCCAAACAAGCACCGAGTAGCTACGACGTAATGGGAAACTCACAGAGAAACTCGCGGATTCTTCCACTGATCGCTGCACACCTGCACCAGGGTAACCCTCCGCCTACCCCACTCCTGCTTTACAGGTGAAAATAGAGCAACAGGACCGCTAGTCTTTGACTTTATTTATTTTCTGCTGTGTTTTACTTGCATCTATTTGAAAGACTGAGTGTAAACACACAAAATATTTTATTTTATGTGCTGGAATGTGCAGAAAATAGGTTTAAATGTTAAACTAATTTCTTCCAGTCAGAGAATGTTGCAGATAATTAAATTTTTGCTTGATGCATAAAGTTAAAAGATTAAAACTAATAAAACAAGTTTTAAAAAGAGACTTTTCCATTTGATTACATTTTGTATGATGGATTATGTAGAAAAAGTAGAATTGGGCTGAAAGATCTATCACTTTATCACCTATTCAGGTTGTAAATCGTGTTTTTAAAAAGTAACTAAGTAACTAAGTAATTAATTACTGTAGAAAATAAGTAATCAGTAAAGTAACGGGATTACTTTTTTGGGAAGTAATCAGTAATTAGTTACTGATTACTTTTTTCAAGTAACTTGACCAACACTGTTTATTACACTCTTCCTCCAACTTGACCATAGAAAACTTTAATTCTCCTTCAGCGGCCTCTCCTTGGTCAGCTCTGTGTGTGAAGCCCAAGTTTATATTGTGTTTATCAGATTTCAAGAAACAAGCTTTGCATTGTTGGGTTTGCTTGTTTACAGCTCAACACTAATTTGCGCTTCCTTTGGCTCCTAATTGAACCTCTGTGCTAACCAGTGAATAGGCTGCATGTGTGTTTCTGTTTCCTGCAGATGTCTACAGAGACCTGTTAAAGACCTGCATGCAGCATTGGAGCTGCGGGCGGCTGACCACTCACAGTATGCAACGCTTGCTGCTAGAGCATGGTTGTGGTTTTGGAAATACAGCAGTGTTTCTCTGGACTCCTTCTGAACTTCTTACTAAACTTGGAGAACTTTGAACGCAGACAGTTTGAAATCAGAGTCAGAGCTGAAAGATAAAGTGATCAATAACAAACCTGCTGTGCTACCATCTAAGTACAGAGAGCACTGACTGAGCTCTGTGATTTCATCCAGCTTGTATTAAGTCAACGCTCAAGATCAGTTTGAAGACTTTCTTTATCTTTGTTTTCCCAGTGGTGACGAACACTAACTGACTGTGGCTCGATGTTCACATTCGACAGTCTCCTGAGTTCTGCTAATCAACCCAAACCTAGTGTGTTCTTGCAGTGGTTAATGTGTCTGAGTGTTGTTTTATATAAAGTTTGATTTAAAGATGCTTTAAATGCAACAATCAAATAAGCGTGTAGATCTTTACTGTCAGGACATATGAGCTTTACACCCAGCAGGCAGGCAGGAGTCAGTTACTTTTAATATCTCCCCATGTAACGCAACACTATTCTGGATACGGCAGAGATTTCAGTAATTTAATCAGATGTAAATGAGGCAACGTCAAACAATATGTGGACCAGTCAATCTTCTGAGTATCAAATGAACGACAGATTTTTATCATGGAAAAAGTGAAGTTGCTAAGCTAACTGATGAGGCTTATTATATGCTGGTGTCTGACTACTATTTGTGTTTAACCACCAAATCTGTGGCTTATTACCAACTAAAGTGTTGCCTTCTGCTGTTGGGCTATGATGCCAAATTGTATTTGTCTGTTGCCATGTATGTGGGTTCAAGTCTGAAACATGAAGATGTGGTTTGTGTTTTGGATCTTTTGGCTTTAGGTTCTTGTAGAAGATCACGTTACTATAATGTAAAGCACTGACACTGAACACATCTAAACATCTGACAACTGAGTCCTGAAGTTGCCGGTACCTTCTCAGCTGCCACACAAGGACCTCTTCAATATGTTCTCTGTGATTTTGACTTCCCTGGCATACTTATGTCCACCCTTCAGGGTTAACCCAGCAGGCTTTATAGCTGAGTACTCACACACATCAGCAGCGTGAACCACAGGAGGTCAGCAGCTAGCCTTCAACCCCATGGACTACTGTGCCCTCAGGAACCGATTAGCATGGTAGCTTCCTGCTGTACTGTTATCTCTCCTGCCTCTCAGGAAGAGTAGGGATAAAGTGTTCAGTTAGGCTCGCCTCAGGCATTTTACTCCCCGACCAACAGCCTCTGAAGAGCCAGCACCATCAAACCCACCACACACTGGGCTTTCTGAATTAAGTGTGCAGCGCGATGTGTGAAGACCGGTTGGTGTCCCTGTAGAAGATTGGGCTTTATTATTCCATTCATAAGCAGACATTTACATGAAAGCCTAAATAATGATGTCAGGTTCAGTAAACATGACAAGCAGGCAGTGATTCAAGTCACTTAAGTTTTCTGACAGAGTCAAAGAGGATTACATCAGCAGAGATTACAGGAGACCTTTATGAGTGTTCTTACAATGGACTTATTTAGAAACAACAGTGCAATCAGCAGAGTAGGACTATTACTGCTTTAGGGGTAATTAAAACAACAACAACAACAAAATAATTTGTACCTCGGGGATTATAAGAATCAGCATGTTTTAGTCATGTGGCTGATAGAAATAAAATGTAACTCAATTATCAGGAACCGAGAGAAAGTCTGATGTAATATTCACACAATAGACCTTTGACAGAGCTGACATTTTGACATTAATAACGGCTGCATGACAATTAGTGTTCTAATGCCAGCAGCATGTCACTGTGAACACGAGCTCTTTGCACACCTTAAAGGCACACCTGAATGAAATGAAGCCATCAGCGCCTCGTGAGAAAAGATTTCTTGGTTCTATACAAGCAGACGAGCTTCTTGTCGAGTTTTTTTGACAAGGCTACGTGAAAGTATTTGCCAAGTATTTATAATTGAGAAATTCTCAGTAGCAGCATTATCTATTACAATGCACTTTTTGGTAAATCTCCCAGGCTCAGCCTTGGAGAATCGATTTAATTTTGTCTTTTCAAGAGCTGAGAATCGTTTGATTGGTTTAAAGCGATCACCTGGCTCAAATACGGTTACACACTGAACTTGCTTCTATTATTTAAATTGAACATGTTTGTGCGCGTCATTGATTTATATGATTTCTGATTTTTAGAGAATGAAGTGTATATTTTAGATGTGCTGTTTTAATCAATTTTAATTTAATTTTAGTCTAACCAACATTCATAAATAAATACGCAAGAATCTTTCATGTTTTCAAGAAATAAATGAAGCTCTATATTTAGAAGATAACTTCAGCAGAAAAAATAAATCGTGAGTCTGTGTTTTATTTGAATCTTCGTCCTTACCTGTATGTGCACATGTGTGCATCTGTTCCACCTAAATTAATGTTGAACACACTCTATGATGACTCATCAGATGGATTTTGTTTGGTCCAAGTTAAAAACAGCAGCTAAAGTGGATCATATTGAAGCTGTTTACATCGCTCCAGCCTCAGTATTTCTTTTGTTGGCCTTCAGCATTATTTATATTTGTTTGCATGAGCCAAAACATCTGGAATCTTTAATAAGTATTGTGCTTGAACACTTTCTGCTGCCAATATTTCTTTCATATTCAGCCACGTCAAATTTGATCCGACTTGCAGTTAACAAGGTAACAATGGTCGCTGTAAAACCTATGAGATCCAGATTTTTCCCCTTTTCAATCTAAACACACTCGCAAAGATTTACATGATGTGTTTGAGTTCATGCAAATGAGATGTGAGACATCAAAGAAGATAGAAGTCTGAGATGAAATGAGGTGGAAGACATGACAGAAAGTATGTCTTAAACAGTAGCGCAGCTGCAGGGGTTCATTTGGAGTCAGTAACAAACTTACAAAGACTTCTGTTTAATGTATATGTCTCAGATTATATAATGCTTTTTCACTCCTAATTTATTTGGAACCAAACTATCACACCAAATCACATCTGGGGTTCACAGCTGTATGCAAATATCAGAGCTGGAAAACATGTACCAGACTTTATGAAATTATTTTCATAAACATTAAACTGGTTTACTGAATTATGACCCGAGATTATGTGTGTGTGTGTGTGAGAGACACTCCTCTCACCAGAGGATGGTTGCGGGTTTCTCTTTCTCGGCTGTGAACATAGGTTTGTCTTAATGTAGTACAGTGCCTGCTGAGTGGTTGGATTGAATTCATTCCTGTTCCAGGATTGGCTCATTGGTTTAAACAGCAGGTAATCACCACAGCCTCCTGGCCTCCACCACCCAACAAACAGCCTAAAACATTACCTTTGTAAAGTAGTCACCTTTTCACTGTATACATTGTCCACTGCAGCCTTGTAGGCGTGAGAAACCTTTTCTATTGAACCTGCTTTACTTCTGTTTTTTAAACGTTAGGTAAGCAAATTGTTTTTGATAGGGAAGCTTAGGGACCTTTAGATGTTTGTTTGTTATGGTGTCATTGCTCACTGCCAAAGTCAATAAATGGCTGCATAGCATTTAGTTTTGGCTCTTTCTTGGGTGGTGTACGAGTGGGGAGAACGTAGCACTGCTAGATCATGTTATGGCAAATGCAGATGGACCCAGGAAGCAGAATGCACGGAGGCAGAGTTGCGGTGAAGACAGTTTATTTACAGTGAGGTGGAGGTATTTACAAGGACAAAAAATATATACAACAGTGTATGAATGGGGACGTGGAGCCAGGACGTGCAGGTGACAAAAACACACACAGGTAGTGCACTCGATTTGGTACTGTTTGATGCCAAAATCTCCAGACGAAAAAATAAACCAGTCGAGGCAAAATCCTAAGGAGGAAATGAAACTCCTTACAGTCACCAAAAATAATCCGAGGGCTCCAGCAGGCAGGGGCAGAATTTCAGACGCTTGACAATACTCCGACACTAGTCTTCTGTCAGGTAGCTCCTAAAGAACACTTCTGAGGAAAGCATCTGATGAGTCACAGGTGTGCCAGGTTCAGTGACTCACTGCCCCGCCTACCTATACAAAAAGGGAGGCACCAAAAAACACATACAGACAAAACACCACATAACCAGAACCCAACTCCTAACAGATCAGAGCTGGAAAATCAGAGCTGGTTTACCATGTTGGCAGATACCGCAATATGTTTGGCCCAAACCAAACGTAAAGAAAGTTCAAACCACGACGAGATGATCGCGGCACATTTACGTGTAATTTATGGTCCTGCTAATGGGTGCGTGTGGATCTGGGACTCCATTCAGACGGTGTGAACGTTGGTCCAATGCTGATTCACCAGGAAGAGGAGAATGATCAGAGATCAAAGCCTTCAAACTCAGAATAAAAACATTCCCATCACATCATCTTACAGCTGTCTTACCTTGCTATTATCAACCTGGCATTTTGTCTCATGTGTATTTCTTGAACCCTTTGCACACAAGCCGAGCTAATCAGGCTTTAAACTGACACGCTCACTTTAATATCTGCTTTTTTCTCTCCGTTTCTCATTCTCACTTAAATGATTTCACATTTACTTGCCTGTCTTTGCTCAGAACACCTTCCCACGAAGCCACTTAGGCCGTTCTCAGCAGTGCTTCACTTTAATGCACAACTGTAATGAAATTTGGCTCCATCAAGATATTGTCTGCTGACTTAATGCTTCAATACATCTGGTCACTCAATGGTTTTTTAGTGTAAAATACAAGATCAAAAGGGTAAAAACCATTTGCCTGATTAGGGTCTGAGAGCAGCGGTGAAAAAGCAGAAGCTGTTGTGTGGGAGCCTTCTCCTCTATATATTCTCCAGGCTTGTTAACATGACTGAAATGTTGACCATTAGGGGACATTAGGAATTAATGGGAATTAAATGAGTTAAAGGCAGGTGCTGCTAACCAACTCGATTAAGTGATCATCAGTGTGAGCACCTCTGCAAAAGCAGAAGTTTGGTTAGTTTGCTGGTCTGGAGTATTCATGAGCGCATGGAGCAGGAAAGAAATCAGAGAGGAACTCGGAGGGGAGGACTTGTTATTGCCCACGAGTCTGGGAAGGACTGTAAGGTCATTTCCAGATGGTCCATCGTTCTACAGTCAGAAAGATTATTCACAATAATCACATTGAAAAACATTAAAGACAGTTGGCAGTTTTACAGGCATGGACATCCCACTAAATCCACCTCAAGGTCTCACTGTGCACTGCTCAGAGAAACTGTAAAAAACAACAACAGAAAAACAAGAGCTCTGTCTCAGACTCTGGCCTCAGTCAGCCTGTGAAATGTTAAAGTTCACAACAGTGCACTTAGAAAAAGATTGAACAAGTATGGAGAAA
Source organism: Neolamprologus brichardi (assembly GCF_056152115.1). Classification (NCBI taxonomy): domain Eukaryota; kingdom Metazoa; phylum Chordata; class Actinopteri; order Cichliformes; family Cichlidae; genus Neolamprologus; species Neolamprologus brichardi. The sequence goes on along the minus strand of NC_142109.1, from coordinate 36,013,351 downwards.
ACCTCTAAAAATAACAGCATGGCTTAAATTTGCAAAGTTGCGAGACTCCTGGAACAATATCCTTTGATGAAACCAAAGAGGAAACGTCTGGCTGTAAAACAACGCGTTTGGAGAAAATGGTTGCAGCACAGCGACTGCCAGCACTGTTTCTGAGGGGTGGTGATTTGGGCTTGTTTTGCAGCTACAGGACTTGAGAACCTTACAGTCATTGAGTCAATCATGAACTCTTCTTAATGTCAACATAACGGGTGAAAAAGACAAGAATGAAGATGTTTCAGTCCAAGTGACCTCAAGAGATTTAGAAAACTGAAAGAGCATGAAAAGCTGAGATAAACATGATCTGTGAGAACTCTCGCATGACATATAATCATCTTATCGTTTATGGAGGAAAGTATTGATTAGTAAGACTTGGAAATCAATAAAAGGTGTGCTGCTGAGTTATGTTTGCATTCACTGTGACTGCTGGAGAAATGCAGCAGCAGTACTCTGAGATCTGTTTGTGTCCTTCTGAGAAACACACAGTCCAGGTGCAAGACACGATACTGTAATCACAAACATGACTGCCTTTTAACACTAGCCAAGCCCTTTTATTTCCTAACTGCAACTGACTCATGTTGTTGGATAAAGTCAGCAAAACAAACGTAAAAACGCAAAGTTAAACACAACTGAAGTTTAAAAGTAATATTTGATGACAATCAGACAATAGGTGGAGAGTCTTCCTCCTATTCAAACCTCTCCAGCTACCCAGTTGGGATTGATTTTGAATTTCTTCTTATAAAAACTTCTGTTCTGACACACAGAAACAAACCAATAGATGTAGGACCAGGCTGCTATGAAGAAAATAATCGTGCTCATTTTAATCCAGACACACAGATCAATCAATTAGAAATCTAAACTATTGTTTTTTCTTTCTGCCTGTCCCGTTTGGCTCTTTTGCCATCAGAATTATTGTCTAAAGGCGAAGAAAGATGCCCAACGGATTTACTTTACCAAATTGACCATCCCAGCCTTGCCATAATGGTCTATTTGATTCACCTTTTATTGTTTATTTTATTTATTTTTTATTTTCACTTGCTAGATACGGGACAGACTTGAATGAGGAAAAGAAAAGGGAGAAAGGAAGAGGGGGAAAACAGCGGAGAAGAGGGACGGGGATAAAGGGCAAAAAAACAAAAAACCAACTAAATAAGCAGACAAAAAAATACATATATCAATCACCTGGATCACCTGTTGAGAAAGAAAAAAGAAAACAAGCAGAAGAAAACGAGAGTAATAGAATAAACAACATCACGATGATCTATGTGAATATAACAGTAAATACTAAATATTAAACATTATTGTGCAGCACGTAAGATCGACAGCGCACAGTGTGCTTTGAGGTAGGAGCCAAAAAGGGTGTAGTTTATATGTGTGAGCACCCGTGCGTACACCTGTGAGCATGGACGCGCTTGTTCCTTCATGTAATGATCTGCTAGAGGGTGTGTGTGTGTGTGTGTGGAGGGGGGGGGGGGGGGGGGGGCACAGCCCCGTCTTCCAGGGCATGAAGCAGGTACGGAGGAGATCAAAACTCCAGACATCCAGAGACCCTCAGAACACAAGAGACCAAGGAAGACCAACAGAGGGGCAACTGTGCCACTATCCCAGAAAGAGCTGAGGAGGGTGGATGGATGGATGGATGGATGGATTGATGGATTGATGGATGGATGGGAGGGTTGGTCAATGGGTGGATGGATGGATGGATGGGTGGATGGATGGATGGATGGATGGATTGATGGATGGATGGATGGATTGATGGATGGATGGGAGGGTGGATGGATGGATGGATGGATAGATGGATTGATGGATGGATGGGAGGGTGGATGGATGGATGGATGGATGGATTGATGGATGGATTGATGGATTGATGGATGGGTGGATGGATGGATGGATGGATGGATGGATGGATGGATGGGAGGGTTGGTCAATGGGTGGATGGATGGATGGATGATGGATGGATTGATGGATGGATGGATGGATGGATGGGAGGGTTGATGGGTGGATGGATGGATGGGAGGGTTGATGGGTGGATGGATGGATGGATGGATGGATGGATGGGAGGGTTGATGGGTGGATGGATGGATGGGAGGGTGGATGGATGGATGGATGGATGGATTGATGGATGGATGGATGGATGGATGGGAGGATTGATGGGTGGATGGATGGATGGATGGATGGATTGATGGATGGGAGGGTTGGTCAATGGGTGGATGGATGGATGGATGGATTGATGGATGGATGGATGGATGGATGGATGGGAGGGTTGATAGGTGGATGGATGGATGGATGGATTGATGGATGGATGGATGGATGGGAGGGTTGATGGGTGGATGGATGGATGGATGGGAGGGTTGATGGGTGGATGGATGGATGGATGGGAGGGTTGGTCGATGGGTGGATGGATGGATGGATGGATGGATGGGAGGGTTGGTCGATGGGTGGATGGATGGATGGATTGATGGATGGATGGATGGGAGGGTTGATCTACTATTACTTTGTGTAATAGTGACCTGCTTGGTTTGTCTTTCTGCTGTTTACAATATGTTTTTATCTTTTTCCTTTCACTGAAAGCTGCCATAATCCAGTGAAAGTAAAGCTGCTAAAAACAATGAACATGAAATTGACCAAATATTAATTAATTAGTATAACTAAAGCTGATTAATCAAGGTTAGGATATAAAGAGAGATGTATAAATGATAATCGTTAGCCATAATTTCACTTGATTTCTATAAAGCACATTAGAATTCCTCTAAAAGGCTTTTACCTGCTGACAGATGACCCTAAATCCTTTTTCACATTTCTCACCTTGCTCTCAACTTAAAGACATTTTTTCGTTTCATAGCTGAGATTGGTGAGACAAGGTTGGCTGACTTGGTTTGACATGAAGGGAAGGAAAGAAGCAGGAAAGAGAATAAAAGAAATGGCTTATCACAAGAGCTGATCGCAAAGGAAGAGTTTTGTGCTCCACTGACTCGCTATTTCCCCTCTTTTCCTGTATTTTTCTACAAGAGCAAACACACCGTTATTTCCTGTCATCAGCTTTACGTTTGGCTGGGAGTGAGGTGGCACTTTACGAAACATGCGTTGGAGAGTTAAAAGAAGCGCACGTGTTACTATTTGAATTGCACAAGCGTCTGCATGTTTTATAAAAGGCCCTCTACAAAAAGACCACCGTCTTCCTGACTTACCATTAAAGACGGATGATCCGTCTTCTCAGATCCTCTCTACCAATTTGTCAGGTGTCAGCTCCTGCTCTTGTCAGCCTCTCACATTTACTCTCAATTTAACAATTACCCTTGTACCAGTCCTGTGACAGGATGTCAATAGGTCTTTCTGAAGACGCTAACAAATTCTGTCTCATTCTTCCACACCCAACGGAAATGGGGGAAAAAATCCTGTCATATTCCCTTCCTACCCTCTTTACTCTCTTTAACCAGCGCTGCTGAATTTCCAGCACGCTCTGACTTTTCATCCTGTCAAAAAGCATCACCATCAGCAGGTTTTCCTTGTGAAAACTGGTCGTTTCCTCACCACTGTGCCGAGTTCATTTTTCCACAGGTTTCACGTGTGTGGTCTCCGAAGCTTCCCAGCACCCGTGTACCACTCTGTCACTTTGGAGTATATTTACTGCGCTCTGATAAACCAGACTGTAAACTTTGACATTTTGCTGCCCTAAAAAGAATTTGTGCTATTTCATTCTTTTCACACCGTCTCTCATTCACGTCAGCCTCTAATGTATGCAGCTAGAAGAGATCTTACATGCTTGACTTTATGCCCTCTTTCATCTGTCTTCCTTTTTGTAGTCAGACAGTCTTGTTATTTTGATTTTCTCTGTTCGCTTGGTAACCTGCATGAAAGAGGCTGAAAGGACTCTGCTTTTCTCTGAGTTTGTTATGAATAAACCAAAAAAACTCATCAAACCCTCTGAAATGCTTTTTATATTTACGGATTTTAAATCATGATACATATTCGTGTGATATTAGGTGCATAGACATAATTAAATTCCTCACTGTCTTGCTTAATTTAACAACAGAATGATGTTTTTGTTGGTTGTTGCAGCGTGTGATCCTTCACTATTCCTTAAAGCCATGTGTTCAATTACACATAATTAGACGTCTCTATCTCTCAGTGGCCACCTGCTATTCTTTTTAGTGTGCACGCTGTGTTGTCAACCAACACACAGTGAATGCACTATAGATGCTCGGCTCCAAAGATGTTTCGGTTAGTCCATCTCAATGAAGGATTCAACTCTAGCTCTTTGAAGTGTGAGACTGCTCTTTGCCAAACCTTTCCGCTGGAGATATGAGAGGAAAAGGCTTTTCCTTTCCTGCTCTCTGCTTTCATTATCTACAGAAGATCACGTGTTCTTTGGCTAAAGTGTAGAAGCTGCATGTGTTTCAGTTGTTATGAGGTCCTAATCATAAAGCACCAGTCACGAGGCCATAAGCTGTGTTTCGTTTCCCTCTTCATCCCCATTAAATTTCACCAGCATCATAAGAAAATGATAAGTCAGGATTACATGGCTACAGCCAAGCTAATTCCATTATGTCAACATTATACAGTTGATTAAGTGACTATCAGAGGTGGTGTTTGGTTCCCAATTTGTCTTTTTCTTCTGTCCTGTCTTCCTTCTCTCACCCCAACCAATCACCCTGAGCCTGGTTCTGCTGGAGGTTTCTTCCTGTTAAAAGGGAGTTTTTCCTTCCCACTGTCGCCAAAGTGCTGCTCATAGGGGGTCATATGATTGTTGGGTTTTTCTCTGTATCTATGAAGCGCCTTGAGGCGACTTTTGTTGTGATTTGGCGCTATATAAATAAAATTGAATTGAATTGAATTGAATTGTATCTTTGTACTCAGCATAGTTATTGCTCCAATGAAGCTGGTTTGTTGTAGCATCGTAATCAATGCAGGGATTGTGCTGGGCTGTTTTTCCACAGACAGAGCTAAGGCCAAACATTCAATTTATCAGTTGATCTACATTCAAACAGTCACTTCTGGACATGGAGAAAAAAAGAAGTTGTGACTACGAGTTGCTGGAGATTCCTCCATCCGCTGGCTGAGCTCAGCCCTACAGATGGAGCTCTGGAGGGAGCTTGAAGTAGAGTCACTGCTGCTTTCTCCTGAAGGGGCAGGGCAGTATTTGAAATCCTTGGATGAGAATGTACTCTACAAAAGTTTCAGGCAAGTCTAATCTTTTTTTTCTTGCTAAGACGAAAACAATCCCTGGTATTTGTCTGGCAGGATGGAGAATATGCCGCAGTTTTAGATTTAGTCTTTCTCAGCGTCTTCTCTCTTTATGTGATTTCATACTGAGTCCATGATGTTGAGTTCAGGGCTGCAGGGGCACAGACCATCTGTTCTTCTTGTTCTTCCTGTGGCATTTGCCAGTTCGTTGTGACTTTGGATGTATGTTATTCTGCAGAATAAATTTGGATTGCCTCACATGCTTTTTAAACTAACTTCACTGGACTCCATACAAAAAGCAAACAAAACAAAATGTTGGACTCATACAAACATCACTGCTTTTAAAAATACCAAGTCATGCCATAAATGCATGCAGTGTTCTGGTTTACGTTCAAGTGTAGGACATCTTAATTGAACTAATAGAAAATCTTCAATTTTCAATTTAATTTTATTTATACATTTTTAAGATTTCACTCATGCTCGAGATGAAAAATTTCTCTCAAAGGTGAACCCTGACGTCCCTCTTTCCAAATTACATACGAGGTTCTGTACGAGCCGGCCGAAAAATAAAGCATCAGTGTAAGAAAAGCCTAAAATGTAAAACCTGCGGTTATATTTTCTTAAAGCCGGGCCATGCTGTTTGCATCTTTCAACACTGTCACATGAAAAAAACAGATATTTTGACAAAAAAATACTGTCTATTTAGAAAAAAATAATATTTTTGCTCTATCGTATTATAATTCAATTCAATTTTATTTACACAGCGCCAAATCACAACAACAGTCGCCTCAAGGTGCTTTATATTGTAAGGTAGCCCCTACAATACTACATACAGAGAACCCAACAATCATATGACCCCTATGAGCAGCACTTAGGCGACAGTGGGAAGGAAAAACTCCCTTTTAACAGGAAGAAACCTCCAGCAGAACCAGGCTCAGGGAGGGGCGGGGCCATCTGCTGTGATTGGTTGGGGTGAGAGAAGGAAGACAGGATAAAGACATGCTGTGGAAGAGCAACACATTCTCACTCCCAAAGCGTAACATTTTACGCTAGGTGACAAATCGTCAACATATTACGTTTTCGGCTACCCACCATGTTCCTAAATGACGACCTTGGAAAAATGAGGAAATATGAGAACCGTATGGACTCAATCTACACATGTTCGCTCTTTTTCTTCAAATCGCTTAGAAACACGCTATTTAACATCATTAAAGTCCTGGTTCAGCTCAGGAAAAAGGTTATGGTTAGGGCTAGGGATAAGGTTAGGTTTAGGGCTGGAATACAGGGCTGGAACGTCTATTACCGCGGGAGCATCATTGCACTGGATTTCGCCCATAACCCGCCGCGTACCATAAGAACGCCGAAGGTCTCCTTTCGCGTTCCTCGGGAACGCCGCGGGACGTGACAAAACGTCGCCATGTTACGCCTCGGGAGTGAGAACGGGCTGAGAAGAGAGACAGAGATTAATATCAAGTAATAATTAAATGCAGAGAGGTGTATAAACACACTCAGTGCATCATGGGAATTCTTTTCAATATTGTTGTTTTATAGTAGGAGTTGGTTGATTTTCATAAACAGCTGTTGCCTCTAATTCTCCAGTCAGGTGCTAATAAACAGATACAGAAGAAAACCATGTGAAGAGATAAGGAAAGAAAATGTGTTTGACTTTGAGTCCCTGCACATATCCCACTAACCACCCATTGTAAGTGGGTCAGAGTACAGGGGAGAACCCACTCTGGGAGCAAAGCCAGCCTTCGGGACACCTGACCTGGGCACTAACAAAGATCTTTAGCTCTTTCAACTACATCAGTACGGCATTGTCTCCCCACCAGGCTGCCCTCACTGCCTCCTTAAGATGAATGAAGAGACAGGGGTTGGGGCTTATTAGACTGAGGAAAAGTACCTCACTTTCCTCTCCTGCTCTTTGATCCCACATCATCAGGCTCATATTTTTCAGTCTTACTTCACTTCTTTCAGATTTATTTTTTATAGTTTAACTTATGTTACAGGAATTTATTTATGAATCAAACAAACCATTAAAATCAAAATCACAATTGTGCATATTGACTCTTTGTACCAACTACCACATCTGTCAACATCTGTGCCTTTTGCTCGTCAATACATAGATTCTTTTTATTATTTACAAACAGATCATTCGGTCTGCTGATTCTAACCTTCCTCCATTATGCATTCCTAACCTTTAGGTAACCTCTGTTCCATGTTTGACATTTTTACAAAACTGTAGTGTAAATTCAGGATTTGCGTGTGAACAGCTATACTATTCTTGTGTCCCGATACCAAAGGGAACCGGAGCTAATGAAGCAGAAGCAGGAGGAAACAAGGCAGCGCATTGACAGCCAGAAGGCAGGAGAGCAAAGCTGCACACGATCATAGCTGATGCTGAGCCGATCCGACAGAAGAAACAAGTCGACCAGGTAGAGACACAAACCGAGAGAGGTACAGAGACAGTACGGCTCGGAGAGAAAGAGATGTGAAGGAGGAGAAGACAGCTGCTGGGGGTGAGGTGGGGTTGGTGCTTTGGAGAGCTAACTGGCTACACTGGCTGCTACAAGGATGAAAGACACCAAAAGTCTGGGTCTGCTCCAAGCTCATTAAACCCAGAGCCAGCCTCTCCCACTGAAGCCTAAAGGCCTCTGCGACCTTGCTAACCCAGCATCAAGTGAAATGCAGCTGTCTGAATGCAGCTTTCAATTTGTTGTGAGACGCCGGAAGGAGCGTTTGCCTCGCCGAATGCTGAGTTCAACAGGTGACCAAACAGACCCTGAACAAACAGGCGCAATAGGTTTAGCTAAGTGATTAAAACAGTTGTTGATTTTGATGTTTAATTACACTAATAGACTTTCTTCAGGGAACGTCTACGTTTGCAGCTGTGCCAACAGTCCGAGCAGCGCTCGTCTCTGCAGCAGCGAGACTGACTGGGGATTTCCTCTTTGAAGCTGGCAACGGACGAAAATATTTCCATCAACTGATCCCCAGCTGTCGTGGTGCGTTAAAAAAACTAGAGACAAAAATAATTGTGTTGATGAGGCTATTCATTTCCCCCCTTTTCTACAGGGGGTGGATCACTGTTTAACAGAGTAATGACTCCTGACTTGAAACACTGACAGCAGATGATGGGGGTTTGGTGGCTGACATCAAGCTTGGACATTGTTTTCCTGGAGAGATGCTAAACTGTACTGTCAGGAAATCTCTTCAAGCCTTTGAACGTGATTGATGCAATAAGCAATAATCAGGTTGAAATGGCTGCACTCTTTCTCAGAGTCCTGCAAAGCGGGAAACAAAGACATCAAACATTTTCCAGTGATTTCTCTCCAGTGTGGAGGGTAATGGGCTGCATAGGTGGTTTCTGAAATTTCTTTAAACTACTTGCTACAATCAGCTGATTTCTGTTTGTGTGTTAAAACACCAGAGTTCTGGAGAAATAACCACAATTTTTATTTTTAATTGTACCAAGGCGCAAGACCGTGACAGTAAAAGGCCAGAAACAACTATCCATTGCTGCTAAAGCACAGTCCTGGCCTTCACCATAGCTGTATTCAGTTTCTGTTTATTTGTGCCGTTTTTCTTCAGTAGCTGGAGAGCTCTGTTGGGTTGAGATCAGGTGACTGACTGGCCATTGAAGAATACCCCTTTGCTTTGCCTCGAGAAACTCTTGGGTTACTCTTGCAGGATGCTTCGAGTCATTTTTCATTATGACAGCAAAGCGCTGTTCAATTACTTTTACAGCGTTCGGCTGAATCTGAGAATCAGAGAATAGAGCTCTGCACCATTCATGTTGCCACTTCTGCCAGCATCATCGGTAAACACAAGTGATCCTGTTAGCTGTACGTGGCCATGCCGTAACCGTCACCACCATGTTAGACGGATCATGTGATGTGCTTTGGCTCATGAGCTGTTCCTCTTATTCAGTCTACTTTTCTCTTCCCATCGTTCTGGCACGAGTTCATCTTTGGTTTTTCTTTTCAGATTTGTGCATTTTTAAATGTTCTGTGAAAGTCTAATCAATCTTTCCTATTCCTGACGGTTTGCACCCTCCACAGTTCCACTGATGAAGATGTGTCTTCATCGTAGAGAGTGATGCACCTGCATCATGTAGAGTCTTCTTTACTTGGCTCAATAATATGAACAAGCTTTTCTCCACCAGTGAAAGAATTTACATAGAATTTAAATATATTTGATATTTATAAATTATATTATATGTAAATTATATATTGGATTTAGATACTGTCTGTGGTTTTGAAATAATTTTAGCTAGTTGTTTGGTCTCTTATGTTGAATTTTCAACTCCATGCACTGTAAAAAAATATTCCGTAGAAAAACGGAAAATGTCCTGGTAATTTTTGCCAGTACATTTTCTGTTTTTTTTTACGGAAGTTTGACGGACTTTTCTGTAAATGATAAAACGGAAAATTCTGTAGATTTACAGTATACTCTCTGTACTATTTATTTTATTTATTTTTAATAATTTTTATTTTTTATTTTTTATATTATTTATTATTATTATTATTTTATATTTATTTTTATATTTATTTTATTTTTATTTATAATATTTATTTATTTACGGACATTTTCTTCAGCTATAAAACGGAAAATCCCGTTTATTCACAGTATATTTTCTGTATCATTAACTGATATTTTCCGTTAATAGAAAAATTGAAATTTCTGTTTATATTACTATTTCCAAGCACTTCTTTTCACTGTAACTCATTAAATATAGTTCTTTATATCCTTAAACGTACATTTCTATGCAATTACAACCTAGTACACCATGTGCTCAAAAATTCATAAATTAAAACTTAAATTAATTTGTGCTTTGTACACAACAACATTGGTACAATTAATGTTAAATATTCTTTTATGCTCCTCAACTCTAACACTATACTAAAATATAACGACAGCATCCATCTTGTCATAAAACGACTAAACAGCTGATACATGAACAAAAAACCTCACAAGCTTTCAAATTTGAGCATTTTTATTTCCTTGAAATCAGGTTGCCCTCATGTAAATGTTTTTATTTACATTCATTCAAGTGGCTACCAAGTGTTTTCTTCAAACAGGACACCTGACAAACAAAAAATGTCATATTTAACAATATGTTCACATTTAATAATATCCAGAGTACCTTTTAGTTAGAATCACTGCCTTGTGGTATTTTTTTACAGTGTGTATATTAGTATAATTTGTTCATTCATGATGTGTTTTTCATTGTTGGTTGAATTGCTCAAGCACAGGTGGAAGCAGCTAAAAAAGGAAAAAGAAGAATAAATCTTGCACGGTGCATCTTTTCATTATTTGAATGTTTTTGTACTTCATTCCTGACAAAAAAGAAGAGAAAAGAAAGAAGATGTCTTCTGTCGTCTTTCAGGCCCTTTGGTTGGTGAGCTGGTCACTGCAGTTTTTCTTTGGCTAAATCAACAAACTGGTACATTTTAACACTTTTCCTCTTTTGACCTCATATTGATCCCATTCCACTGAAAAGCTTTCAAATGCAAGTCCTACAAATAAACTCCACCTTTTATCAGGTGAATTTGTCACAGAAGAACCAGGGAGCAGGCATCAGCCAGGCCACGAAACTGCTTCTCAATGATTTGTCCCATTACTTTTAAACTTTGAATATGGAAAACTAAAAAGTGCATTACTTGTTAAGCCCACCAAATTAAAGCTGAAATCGACACTTCAATCATGAGCATATACACTGATTAAAATCTGCAGTAGTCATGCAGAGAGAGGCAAAATTACCAAAACTGTATCACTTTTCAAACACCTATGAACACGACAGTATCTGTACTGTTGATGGTAGAAGGTTCCCTCCCATTGAGTCAGGCAGCTTTGATCTGATATAGAGGAGCAGTGTTAACCACGTTCTGTTGTAAAAATATAAAACATGTGATTGAATAGTTATTAACTATTAATGGAAAATAAATTCATAACCTCTAAGATAATACATTTTCTACACAACAGGAACGAGACTTGCACTGTCTGGTATCTGCATGTACCGTATCCACTGTCACCACTTTTTTATGGAGGTTGTTGTGTTTACAGAAGAGCGACACCGCTGGGACAAATATGATCAAAACCCTGTTAGGTCAAAGGCAGCTGACGGGTGTTCTGTGGGACGGAGCTGACTGAGGGCTTTTTGTGTCTTTTGTTTCACGTGATGCATTATGGGAGAACTGCCAGTGATCCTTAATCTGACTCCCTGCTGTGTGGATGGCATGTTTTCATTTCAGTGGAGTGAGATACAGTCGAGATAAGGACTTACATTGCTGTGTCTATGAGTTCTGTGTCTATGTTCATTCCTGTGTAACAGTCGTTTTTATTCATCAGTACTGTTTTCAAAGTAAAATGTATGGAAGTTGTTTCCTCGGTATATTTCTGTCACATTCAGATGAGGTTTCTGAGGTTTTTGAGGTTTTTGAGGAGACATTTCCAATAATTTAACTTCAGTTAAATGAACAAGCATAACTTTTTCAGTGAACACATATGTTTGGTTCAAATAACAAAATAAATGACAGCAAATAAAATATATACTCCCCTAAAATTGATAGAGATACAGTATCTCTTCTTTTTTCTGCTCCTATAATTAGTTCACAGCTTGTGAAAATTGTAAAGCGTTTGAAAATTATAAAGAAATATAAGATGATCAAAATGAAACAGGAAGCTATGCAACTTTTGCAAGTTCACTTTTACATCTAAATTTTTTACCACAAATTCATCAAGACACCGACCATTAATCTGAGCTCCACTTCTCATACAAATGACACAGACAAAATAGGATAATGGGGGTGGCAGAGCAGTAAAAATGATTTAAAGGAAGACAGATGCTGAGAGGCAGAGAGACAGACTTAAGAGGTGAAATACAAAAAAGATTAGTAATGGGAGAAAGCACAGAAAGAACAAAGGAGTGCGAACTGTCACTAAGGTGACACGACAGAAACACAGAGAGTCCCTTCTTTTGAAAATCCAGCTCAAACCCGTCGTGGTTTCATTTAAATTAAAACCCTTTATGGTCCCTCCTACTTTGGCTTATTATGTTTCAGGAGGCTTTTGCTATATAACCTTTCAGACTGCAGTCAGTCCCCAGTCACTTCGATAAATAATCAATGAGCCTGAATTATGCACTAATAAAAAGGCTTCTCATTTTGGATTATTTTATTATTAAAGTTTAGATATTTCAAAGTTTTACTGGGTGCTCAAGGGAGATGTTATGCTCACGCTTGGTACATCCAGATTCAGAATTTAAAAAATGGTTTATGGATTTAATTTACTGTAAATCTTGGGCGCCGCGTGATTGGATGTAGGGCAGTTTGGAGGCCTGACTTCTTCCTGTTGTTTATGCTGCAGTTTGTTTCTGATCCGGTCGTTTTTACACAGTTTTTGGGTGATATGGTAAGGTTGTTGCCCTTCCTGTTGCCATAGTCGTCTCTCAGTGTTTCATCCTGTTATGTCCCCCTGAAATCAGTCAGGTGTCCATGTTTGTTTACGTTTGTTTACTAGTGTCTCTTTCTCATTGGAGGTTACTTCCTGTTTTATTTTGATAGACCGTCATCTTTTGTGTGTCAGATTTAGTTTTGCTTCTTCTGTCTCGTTAGTTAGATTCCTTTCAGCTGAGTTCCCAGGTGTGTCCACTCTGCCCTAATCTCCCTCATGGATCTCCCGCATGGTGAGGTCTTGCACAACTTACTTTTTTTTTTTTTTGCCTTTTACCGTTTTGTCCCTGCTGATAAAGCTAACGTTTAAAAATCCTGCATTTCATGACAAATGCTCAGCAGGTGCTGTATCATAGTGATCTCTGAGGTTTTGGTTGTATCCCAATTCAGGGTCTGCAGCCTTAAAGGCCGCATTTTAAGGCCGATTACGTCACAGCGACGTGACGAAGGCTGTCCCAATTCAAAGGCTGCTCGAAATGCGGCCCTCAAATGCGTCCTTCATTTCCCTGAATTTTAAGGACGTGGCGGTGTAGACTTCGTGGCCCAACATATCCCAGAATGCATAGCGCGGCGGTGGGTGTGGATAATTTTGCCAAAAAAAAAAAAAATGGCGGATGAGGGGCGCCCGAAGAGTAAACTTTAAGTAAGTACTGAATATTATGTCACTTATTTATGTGCAAATGTTTAATAACGAAGAACATTAAAACATTCCTGTTTTAACATTCCATGTCGGCAAAGTCATGTGACATTAGTGACGTTTGTACTAACTTGGTTTTAAAGCCTTTACTTTAAAATATACGCCGTTCATTAGCTGATCTTAATCAGAGAATGATCAAAGCTCATGTAGAAACAAACAAACAAATGAACAAAAGATTTTCTCCTTCATTTCTGTCAAACAAAGCTGTATGAAACGTTTCCAGCTGTTAGTATCATGGTTGCTAGGCAACCTGGGCAGCGCGACGGAGGCTAGACCGTCCCATTTCACAAGCCTCGCACTTCCGGCCTTAGCGGTCTTTGAGTACGCGGCCCTTGAGGATCGTTGAGGCTGCAGACCCTGAATTGGGATACAGCCAGTATTTCATCCTTTTATGTCCCCCTGAAATCAGTCAGGTGTCCATGTTTGTTACTTCCTGTTTTATTTTGATAGACCGTCATCTTTTGTGTGTCAGGTTTAGTTTTGCTTCTTCTGTCTCGTTAGTTAGATTCTTTTCAGCTGAGTTCCCAGGTGTGTCCACTCTGCCCTAATCTCCCGCATGGTGAGGTCTCTGTCAGCCTAGTCAACCTTCAGGTCGTTCCTGCACAACTTCCCTTTTTTTGCCTTTTACTGTTTTGTCCCTGCTGATAAAGCTAAAGTTTTAAATTCCATCTTCCAAATCCTGCATTTCACGACAAATGCTCAGCAGGTGCTGTGTCATAGATAGGGATGGGTATTGATAAGATTTTCACGATTCCGATTCCATTTTCGATTCTGTTTAACGATTCGATTCTTTATCGATTCTTTTTAAAAAAGGAGAACACTAAGGTCGATTAGCTTAGAACTTTGTTTTATATCTTCTCTTTGAACAAGATAGAAATTTAGGAGTAACATGGCCTTACAAACCCAACAGTGAGATCTTAAGAGATCCAGCCTACAGCTCTTCAATGGGGTGTCACAGGGTCCCCAGGAAAAAATATTGTAAATGTAAAATAATAAAATAAATATTCTTCTGTAGCAATAACAAAGTATAACATAAATTATTCTGTAGCAATTACACAAGAATATCCAATAATGTCCCTGCCTACAATTAAACACATTCACTTACCAAAAATTGGGGGCATTTGCTGTGGCAAATGGGTGCAAGCCTTTTACCTCAAACTTAGTCACTGCTCGGTGACATTTGTCCTGGCCTGAAAGGAGACGCTAACGGTAAACTGCAGCGAGAACTTCCAGCATCTGAGCCAGCCAGACTCTGTCTCTCTCATCATGGTCACCTAAATGCACAGTAATGGCAGGTTTTGTAATAAGGCAGATCGCGCTAACATAATATGCACTGTTAGTTGATTACTTACCTGCCGCATTAACGGGAGAGGACGTGCAAACGTTACCGCTGCTGCTGGGTTGAGATTCACGAGTCCGGAGCGGAATTAAAAACACGACATTTATTTAAGGTTATCGCGTGTTTTCTGAGCAAATGCTTTTGCATATTCGTAGTGTTTCCTCCCTTAAACTAAATCTCTACTTTGCAAGTATTGCAAGTTGCCCTGTTGTCATCCGTTCTTGTAAAGTATAACCAAACTTTTGAGCGTTTGAGCCGCTTAGGCGCCGTGTTTCCTGCCAGGTAAATGACGCTCCGCAACGTGGTGACGTCATTCGGGCGACTGGAATCGATAAGGGAATCGTTTGCAAAACTGGCAAACGATTCCAAGGAATTGAAACAGTGGGAACCGGTTCTCAACAAGAACCGGTTTTCGATACCCATCCCTAGTCATAGATGATGAACCTGATGTACAACACCGATTCTGAAAAAAAAAAGTTGCAATGCTGTATAACATGTAAATAAAATAAAATGCAAAAATGTTTAATTCACAATAGAAAACAAACTCAGTTTAAGCTGAGGAAATCTATGAACTCATTTCAAAGCAGTTGTGTTAGCGCCATGCGCCCCACTGTGTAGCATCCCCTCTTTGTTTACAGCAGTCTATAAAATAGCTGCTGGACTATTTGAATTCTATTGTGAATAAAATATGAGATTTGCATATAAATGCACTCTGTTTTTATTTATATGTTTCACAATATTTCATATTTTTGTTTCTTTGGATTGGGTTTGTTTTTGTATTAATAAAAATATTGCAAATCAACCATCAGAAAAGCAAAGCAAGCTTCACAGGCTAACAAATAATTTTAGTGTGTGATTGGTTAACAGGGGCCAGTAACTAAAGGGTGCTTTTCTTTGATAACTTGATACAACAGCAGACATACTTTTTAATTATGCAGTTACAGGCATCTATTCTATAGATCAGTATTAAAGAGTCGATGTTAATGAGCAGGGTCTTTCAGTTGAGTGTTTTTGTACTTTTATTCCATCCTAAATATGCATCGGTCTGATCTGCCAGGAGCATTTTCCCATCAATTAAAAACAGTTTCTTTAAATGTTGCGGCGCATTTGGCCACCATCTGAAGTGGACTTGTTAGAATTTTATAATGACATGAAATGGAGAAAGTTTCAAAGCCCTGCGGACCTTCTCTGGATCTCTTTTCTTTGTTCGTTCCATCAAGAGAGATCGTGTCATCGTGAAACATCTTTGTGCATCTATGCAGACGCATATTTGAATCTCCTCACTAAGCCGACCCGCCCAATTTGCACATCTCTCTCAGCTCTCATCAACACTAATGGCTGAGCCAGGAGAACCATACAGAACACACCATATGTTGCTCCCCGTAATCGGCTCGTTAGGAGCCAGCCTGCTTACACTCAGCCTGAATGGAAATGTGAAGCATAGACAGCCAGATGCAGCCTGCACACTTTTGCATGTGCAAACAAACATGTGCAAACATAAACACAGTCATACATGCAGAAACACAAGCTGCACGCGTGCACACGTAGATACTTGTAAGTACAGTGATGCACTAAGCATGAAGCGAGTCTAAGTGTTCATCTTACTCTTTTCTTTTTTAGAAAAAACAAACTAAAAGAAGCACAAACATATCAAAAAAGTTTTATTTTTCAGTAATTAATTTAGCGTAAATAATACAAATAATAAAAGTTAATCACTGAGGTTAATTAGTATCAACACTTAGTAATAAAACAGCAAACATGTCAGACGCACTGATCACAATGTGGCAAAAAGCTTAGAAATTCAAGAATTACATTTGTCCTATCACAGTGTTTGTTAATTTACACATTTAAAATATTATCTTTGTTGTACCCTTTAGATAAATATATTGTTTAAATTATTCTAATGATATTGAATTTGTCAGAGCTCTGTGTGCGGGCAGGTGGAGATGTGGATCCAAATGCAGGAGATGGAAATGTAACTGAAGCTTTATTGCTGGCACCAAACAAAAACAGAAACCAACCCATGAAAACAAACAGAAGCAACCAAAAAACAAGGAGCACAAAGTCCAAGAACTCAGGAAAACAGATCAAAAACCAAACTAGATCAACAGGAGTCCATGAAAAGTTCAGGGGGTCGACCCAGACGTCAACAACACAAGGGCCAAAACAAATCAGGAGGCCGGCCACGCGGAAGGCGGCGGCGGTGACAAACTTTCTCAGGAGGCCAGCCTCGACGGCCAACTAGAGGCCTGGAAAGCAGCCAGCAGAGGCGAGGTGGAACAGGCCAAGCTGGATCTGATGATGGTGTAGCGGCAGCGGGACCAGACGCTGCAGGCGACGATGTGGAAGTAGCAGGCGATGATGCTGCGGTCTCAGAATGACAACACCTTCTCACTCCCAAAGCGTAACATTTTACGCTAGGTGATAAATCGTCAACATATTACGTTTTCGGCTACCCACCACGTTTCTGAATGACGACCTCGGAAAAATGAGGAAATATGAGAACCGTATGGACTCAATCCACACATGTTCGCTCTTTTTCTTCAAATCACTTAGAAACACGCTATTTAACATCATTAAAGTCATGGTTAAGATCAGGAAAAAGGTTAGGTTTAGGGCTGGAACGTCTATTACTGCGGGAGCGTCATTGCACTGGATTTCGGCCATAACCCGCTGCGTACCATAAGAACGCCGAAGGTCTCCTTTTGCAATCCTTAGGAACGCCGCGGGACGTGACAAAACGTTGGCATGTTACGCCTCGGGAGTGAGAACGGGCTGAGAAACCGCACAACACGTGAGTGAAGCAACATTTTTATTCAAAACACAAAATAGGCATTTTTCGAAAAGGGGATTATATAATTATTTTAATTAAAGCATTCAGTAACGGCAATGAAAAGAACAATATCAGCCAGAAGTGTTAAACTACCAGTAATTTAATTTCTGTCAAGGTAAAACACACACACACACACTTCTTTCTCCTGTTTCTTTCCTTCTGACCTAACGAAATGTTCAATCACGAGCAGTTTTCTTTTCCTGCCATGCTCGCTGCCATATTCACAGCGAGCCCCTGCCAAACAAAACAAATCCAGCTTCTGGCTTTCAGTGCAGTGTATTACATAATCTTTGAGGCAGAAGGCTGCCAGCATTATAGCAACCATGTTAACCTTAACAGAGACTAACTCTTAGATTATCAACCTGAGATTAGCTAAAATGTCTCATACACTTACATGTGTAAATTCTTATAGGAGCTCCCTCTCCATTATGACTTTGAGCTTTAGTCAAGTCACTCCAGGAGATGAAGCACAGCTTAAAATCACAAGTCTCCAAAACAAAAGAAACACAAGCCAAATAATTACAATGATAATACTCAGGATGTGCAGCAGGTCATCTACTACTAATCGGAAGGTTAGTGGTTCGATCCCTGGCTGCTCCAGTCTGCATGCCAAACATCCTTGTGTAAGATACTACGCCCATGTTGCTCTCTGATGCATCAGCTGGAGTATGAATGTGATGCGAGTGAATGTTAGATAGATGAATGAGACGAATGAGTGAATGAGGCATGTTGTATCCAGCCCTGCGAGTGCTCAGGTCGACTAAAGAAAGGCTACATAAGAGTCAGAGCAGACAAAGCCTGAGACAGGAGGACAAAAAGAAGTTGCTACCTGCAGGCAAACTATGCAGTTATGAGATCTGTGACATATCGTGAAGCTTTAAAAACACATGATACAGTTTTGCATTTCACAGGTCGTCAGCACAGCTCAGTTAAGGCAGGAGCGATGGGCGTAGGATCTGCATTTTAAGCCATCTGCAAATGAGACGGTGGAGTTGAACAGCCTGAACATGCAGTGAGCAACTGTAGCCAAAAGGTGATAAAAAGCAGGGAAACTGTTTAAGTTGACAAAACCATCGTTAATGTAACAATGCTAAATCCCGCCCTTTAAAGGATTACTGATTTGATAGTTAACATCAAGATTTGTAACTACAGTTTAAACATATGTGGATAATAGGGATGCACCGATACCGGGGCCGATACTGTAAAATGTGTGTGTACTCGAGCCCGTTCTCACTCCCGAGGCGTAACATGCCGACGTTTTGTCACGTCCCGCGGCGTTCCTGAGGAACGCGAAAGGAGACCTTCGGCGTTCTTATGGTCCGTGGCGGGTTATGGGCGAAATCCAGTGCAATGACGCTCCCGCGGTGATAGACGTTCCAGCCCTAAACCTAACCTTATCCCTAGCCCTAACCATAACCTTTTTCCTGACCTTAACCAAGACTTTAATTATGTTAAATAGCGTGTTGCTAAGCTATTTGAAGAAAAAGAGCGAACATGTGTAGATTGAGTCCATATGGTTCTCATATTTCCTCATTTTTCCGAGGTCGTCATGTAGGAACGTGGTGGGTAGCTGAAAACGTAATATGTTGACGATTTGTCACCTAGCGTAAAATGTTACGCTTTGGGAGTGAAAACGTGTGTTATGTGATGGCTGCGTGCAAGCAGGAGAAGGACCCAAAGTGCAGACTCCGGAGACAGAAAGTAACTCAAAACAGTTTTAATTTTAAACTCAAATGTAACATAACTGAAAATAACAAAATAGACTTACACCAGAGGACTGAGAAAAAACACACAGCTAAATAAACGGTAGATCGCGACAATGACAAACTGAAACACAGGGCTTAAATACATAGAGGGAGCAATCAGGGAATGGACAACAGGAGGGAAACACAGCTGGGGCAAATCAGAACTGACGAGACAAGGAAGCGTAAACTGAACACACTGAGAAGAGACAGAAACCTTCAAAGTAAAACAGGAAACACAAAACACAGACTAAACAAAAGACACAGACTCACATGCAGGCACTACAACAGAGGGAACAGAGACGTGGGACCAGGGCAGACACAGACTGGACACGGGGATACAGCAGACAGGGGAGACAGCAACCAAGGATTACACAGAGACAAACCATAAGACATGACTCACAAAAACCCAAAGACTAGAAATATAAATAATATCATAAACTCAAAAACCCTGGGTCAACGACCCAGGCATCCTAACAACGTGTTGGTGTACTCATACTCGTAAAAGTTAACCGATACCAACTTATTTCATTAATCAGAGGGTGGCTTGTCATTTCTGTTGTATTTTTTAGATTGGCCACTAGGGGGCCAATTATTATTTTATTTATTATTTATTTTATAATAATTATTTTGTTTGTTTGTTTACAATATGGACACTCTGCAATAATTTAAAAGTTTATTTTATTCTCAAACCTAATTTGTATTTATTTTATTCCAAACAGAAGTGTTTATTTATCATTCTGAAAGCTTGAGACAATAGTTCAGTGATATTTTGTAAAATTACAATGTGGAGACTCTGCAATAATTTAACAGAAGTGCTTATTTTTCACTTGAAATTTTTTTGTGGTCATTTTTATTAAGATTTTATTTTTTATCGGCAGGGAATATAATAAAACTTCCATAAAATCTTCCAATTCATTGCATTTGTGTGTGTGGTTTTTTGTACTTTGTATCGGCAAGTACTCAGATCCAAGTATCGGTATCGTATCGGTTTGAAAAAATTGGTATCGTTGCATCCCTAGTGGATAAAGACCAAGTGTCTTGTTAGAATCTTAATGGAGCCAAATGAAATAACTTCTCCTTTGTCATCATTTAGTTGAAGGAAGTAACTGGGGACTTTGTTGCACGATGAAGTCTTGTAAGGCTTTTGGTGCATCGAGCACATACTCAGATACAGAGGATCAAACGCGATGTATAACTTGATTACTCCGAGATGATAGAAAGAAAGACAATAGCTCGATGCTCTGTCTGCATTTCCCCTGCGACCTACTAATTATCACCATTTGTTCTCTCCAGAATACAACTGTAACGTCTCTGCTCCCTTTAACTTTAAATGCAAGAATATACATCCCGGGTTTACCACTCAGTTGGTTAGCATATGGGTGGCTTGACAACATCAATGCATCATTTGAAAGGATGAGCTGGTCTGGTGGAAGCATCTTGCATAAGAAAAAAGCTCAGAGGCGCAGACAAGTGTTTAAAATGCCTGGGCAGTAACACAAGCATCTGAAAAGCAATTGATTGGACCACCACTGCTGTCTGAATTGCAATTTCATCCATTTACCTCTGTTTCAGCCGAAGGCACAATGATGAAGAGTGGGAACAGTTACAGAGTGGTGAGCTCCCGAACGCATTACCCGGCCTCACCTCTCTCATTTTAAACAGTTCCATTTACATCTGTCTTCAACTCTGAACTTAGAAATTCAATCAGATTTCCTCCATTATTTAAGAAATAATGAATTAAAAACCACCTGAACAGTTTGCTCGGATCTTTAAAGAAGATATATTTAATACTTTTATAGTAACAATCTATCACTGACAGTGCAAAAACAAGGTATCACTTGCAAGAATCTGCAAAGATGTATCACCAAAACCTCAGACTCCCCTCTGGCTACAGAGTATTAGCTCGCCGTTTAGGTGTCTGGTCTGTAACTTCACTCTTTTGGTTTACTGCCATTCACTCTAATAGCATTGTTTTTGACTGCTGCAGGCAACAGAAAACTTCCATGAACCCTCATTACTGTACCTGCTCAGCATGAAACAGCAGACAGACACGGTCAGAAACTAGCTGGTGAATGTGGTGAAGCATTGAGCAGCTAAAGAGCCAAAAACTTCCCTCGGGAGATGGTAGGAAGCAAAAAAAAGATCTTCTTCAAAACACATCAGTCACAGCATCCTCTTCACTCACAAACTTGTGATGAAAGGACAGGAGCAGTGTAGTAATGGAGCAAAAAGAACAATGAAGCATCATGATTCAAAGGTACATGATTTATGTCCCCACTTAATTGTGCCTGCAACATGCTGTGAGAAAAATGGTTGCGCTCTATTGTCCCAATTTCTCAGGTGTCTCTTCTGGAAAATGCACCGTTGGTCGGCACCAGTGTTGATCAAGTTACTTGAAAAAAGTAATCAGTAACTAATTACTGATTACTTCCCCAAAACAGTAATCCAGTTACTTCACTGATTACTTATTTTCAAAAGTAATTAATTACTTAGTTACTTAGTTACTTTTTAAAAACACGATTTACAACCTGAATAGGTGATAAAGTGATAGATCTTTCAGCCAAATTCTACTTTTTCTGCATAATCATCATACAAAATGTAATCAAATGGAAAAGTCTCTTTTTAAAACTTGTTTTATTAGTTTTAATCTTTTAACTTTATGCATCAAGCAAAAATTAAATTCTATGCAACATTCTCTGACTGGAAGAAATTAGTTTAATATTTAAACTTATTTTCTGCACATTCCAGCACATAAAATAAAATATTTTTTGTGTGTTTACACTCAGTCTTTCAAATAGATGCAAGTAAAACACAGCAGAAAATAAATAAAGTCAAAGACTAGCGGTCCTGTTGCTCTATTTTCACCTGTAAAGCAGGAGTGGGGTAGGCGGAGGTTTACCCTGGTGCAGGTGTGCAGCGGTCAGTGGAAGAATCCGCGAGTTTCTCTGTGAGTTTCCCATTACGTCGTAGCTACTCGGTGCTTGTTTGGAAGTTTAGGGTTTTTTTCGCTGTAAAAAGAAGTTTTCTTCCCACGCACAACGGACACTAATGTTTTTGTCACTTTTTATGGAATCAAACTCAAAGTAAGGTCAGTACTTCCACGCTTTAAACGCTGCACGCTCATACTCTCTCTGCACTCGATATATGATCCATTGTTGATCTGCACACAGCTGTTGTCACCAACGTCGCACTCGCTTACGTCACTGTCATGAGACATTCTCGCAAAAAATCACGGTTTTAGTAACGCAGTAATGCAGCGTTCCTACGGGAAAGTAACAGTAATCTAATTACCGTTTTTGCAATAGTAATTCCTTACTTTACTCGTTACTTGAAAAAAGTAATCAGATTACAGTAACGTTACAAGCGTTACTTGTAACGCGTTACTGCCCATCTCTGGTTGGGATGAGCTCACCTCTGGACTGCATTAGTGGAAGAAAATGGATAAATACTCAAAATTACTTTTTATCTATATGTTTATGTAGCTGTTAAAAGAATAGAGTTGCCATAGACATATTTACACCACGCCCGGCTCTCCTGGAAGAGAAATCCCCTCTTTGTTGCTCTTCCTCTAGTTTGTCCAGTTTTTGTAAAGTTTTTTATTAAATGGTTTAATTTGAATATTTTTCTCACCTGTTTCAAGGCACACGGTGTGCTGTGCAGCTTGTAAAGCCCCTTGTGCCTCGCATTGTGGCCTACATTAATGAAATTGACTGAACTTGGTGAGTCCTAATCATTTCTTTTACAGTGAATTCCTTTTAGAGCAAAAATGGTTGTAAAAAAATCAATAGGAAGCCCAGCATTTGGATTTGCTCACCTACACTCAAAGCTACAGCTCCAAAAAAGATTCCTGACCCTCACACAGACTCAGCAGAAACACAGGTGCTCTGTGAAAAGGAAAAGGTTATGTGCGTGTCGGTAACAGCTTTAAACATCGTTCACAGCCCCCGCGGATCTGGGATTGGTTGATTTTGAAGATTCACTACTGAAAACTTGATTCTTCAGATCTGAGAACAGGCTTACAAAGAGCTTTTCTTCTGAGCGTAAGGGCTCCATGCTGGTGCAGACGCCACTGAGCACGCTCACCCATCTCACAAACACTGATGCACTCTGTCATATATATAGTTATAGTTTAAAATTTGACTCATTCTATTGAACCAGTGAAGCCACTGCAGTAGGCTTGCAGAAACCTCAGATGCAGCACAGAAATGTGTTGTATGTTTTATAACATCAGCCTCACCCCAATGTTTTTAACCTGTTCTGCCAGTTTAGTTCAAGTAAACTTACCCACCCACTCATCCATCTCTGAGCCCCTCCTGGATGGCCGAACTCCTCACCTCATCTCTAAGGGAGAGGCCAGCCACCCTTTGGAAAATCAACCTTGTG
The DNA here is from genome assembly GCF_056152115.1 of Neolamprologus brichardi. Taxonomy (NCBI): domain Eukaryota; kingdom Metazoa; phylum Chordata; class Actinopteri; order Cichliformes; family Cichlidae; genus Neolamprologus; species Neolamprologus brichardi. The sequence continues at coordinate 35,989,680 of NC_142109.1, read as the reverse complement.
ATGACCCGATGATCTGATGAGGGTGTGTCGCCTTTTGCTCCAGGACAGCTGGGACAGGTTCCAGCCCATCCACTGCATAAACAGTTAAGAAAATGGATGGATGGGAGGATGAAACTCTGCAATTTAGTGAAGTTCTCTTTACAGTGTTTCTCTCCTTTTTACTAACTGGATTATTTCTGAGTATTTTACACCTTTTTGTGTCTTAAATAATCAGGCCCCATCTTATCTTAATGACCTTGTAGTACCATATCACCCTATTAGAGCACTTCGCTCTCGCTCTGCAGGCCTACTTGTTGTTCCTAGAGTATTTAAAAGTAGAATGGGAAGCAGAGCCTTCAGTTTTCAGGCCCCTCTTCTGTGGAACCAGCTTCCAGTTTGGATTCGGGAGACAGACACTATCTCTACTTTCAAGATTAGGCTTCAAACTTTCCTTTTTGCTAAAGCATATAGTTAGGGCTGGACCAGGTGACCCTGAATCCTCCCTTAGTTATGCTGCAATAGACGTAGGCTGCCGGGGATTCCCATGATGCATTGAGTTTTTCCTTTCCAGTCACCTTTCTCACTCACTATGTGTTAACAGACCTCTCTGTATTGAATCATATCTGTTATTAACCTCTGTCTCTCTTCCACAGCATGTCTTTATCCTGTCTTCCTTCTCTCACCCCAACCAATCACAGCAGATGGCCGCCCCTCCCTGAGCCTGGTTCTGCTGGAGGTTTCTTCCTGTTAAAAGGGAGTTTTTCCTTCCCACTGTCGCCAAAGTGCTGCTCATAGGGGGTCATATGATTGTTGGGTTTTTCTCTGTATCTATGAAGCGCCTTGAGGCGACTTTTGTTGTGATTTGGCGCTATATAAATAAAGTTGAATTAAATTGAATGATTCGGCTGTGTGGCAGGCAGGAATTGGACCCAAACGCAAACTCACGGGGACACGGGGGATAAACTGAAAAAGCACAGCTTTATTGCTGGAAAAACAGATCACAAGTTATAGAAAACTAAACTGGGAAAAACTAAATGTAAAGCTCACCAGGAAACACAGGGAGACTCACACACAGCATGAGGGAAATAAATACACAGAGGGTTAACGAGGGCAGTGGGAGCACACGGGGAACACAGCATGTAATAATAATCGTAACGAGACAGGGCAGGAGTGAACACAACATGACGCATACTGACGAGAGACTGTCAAAGTAAAACAGGAAGTAGACAGAGGTTCAGACAGGAGGAGAGAGAGAGATAGCACAGACGTAACGGGCTGGGGAAAACATTGAGTGAAACACAAGGAGGGGAGACGAGGGCTCACAGATACACAGAGGGGCACACAGGGGGTAAAGGTCACAAGGGGAAATCAAATAAGGCACAACTTAACAGAGCAACCCAGGAACCGGCCTAAATAAAGAACAAAATACAAAAACACATGAAAACTAAGAATGCTGGGCCAACAGGACCCAGGATCACGACATTTTTGGTGTCATTTCACATTAGAGATCAAGTAGAAATTAATCTCTGCGTTCAGTTTAGTTGTTTTAATCCTCAGGATGGAATTTTTGTGTCTCGGGATACGATCTAAATTTCCTTCCTGTAGTCCGTTTGTACCTTTTTTTAATTTCTGTGCTCCATTTGCTCCTTTAGTTTGTGTGTGTGTGACTTGCATTTCTGTTTAGGTAGATGTTCAGTTTAGTGTTTAGAACGGGTTCAGCCAGGTCTGCGTGTAGAGGATGGATGTAGCCACCGTGATGCCACCCATCGATTAGTGATGTCCTTTTGTGAAACTTCGAGCCCGACTTGACGAGCGAGGCGGGATGTGACCGACTGAAATCGAAGATGCCGCACGCTCGTTGACTTTCTTGATTTCTTGTTAATTTGTTTCACTTCTTTTTTTTTTTCACTTCATTTTCTGATATGTTTACGTTTCTGTTACCAGTTTGTATTTATTTTTAATCGTATTTGATCTTTTCTTCCATTTGGAGCCACTTTTGTGCAGCTATTATACAAATCTCTGCTTCTCTTTGCATCGCTTCCTGTTAGTTTTGAGTTTTGCGTCAGTTTGTGTTCATTTTCCTTTTACTTTGTGCTCTTCTTGTTGGAGCCGAGGGAAACAGTTTGGTGGCCAATGCTGTAGTTTTGACACTGCAAGTGAACCGCCTGGCATCACACATTGTTATTTGATCAATTTTAAATATAAAAATATTGATTGGATCAGCTTCACAGCCACAGAGTAATCAATAAGGAAAATATATAAGAAATGATTTTGTCATTTGGCCTTGACTGAGGCGCTGGCCTTAAAACAGGAATCGATTGTTTTTTCCCTGAAGCTGCCCGCTGCTCCTAGAAGGTGAGGCGGGGTCAGTGTCCCGTTGGGATTTACATGGCAACTTAACTTTGGTTGGAAAGTCAGGCTTTAAGCTTCAACTTTCATTGTACAACAACTATTTTTTCCATCTTATCCCTATAATGTCATGTCTGTGTTCGTCCAGGTCCTTCTCCATCACTTCACATGCACAGCTTGATATGCCCGTGCAGCTTTGCTCAGAGCTTTGCACACACCGTTGCCAAACTTGCAGCAGATTGCATCAATGCCACATTATCTACTTTTGCCAAAATTATTGTTCTATTTGTCAGTTTTTATTTTCCTCTGCCCACCATCAAAGCTCATTGATATTGACAATTTTTGTCTAGTAATCCAGCTCCCTGGAGTTAGGTGCACAATGCAACCCAAATGAGGGCCCACCCATCCTCGCCGCCTTGGCCGATTTGCTTCAGTAATTTAATCATACGAGTGTTTGGTGATGGGATTGGAAAACATAAGCGGCGACCGCTCTAATATGAGCCCAGGTGAGATCAGGCCACAAGATTTGTTGCCACGATACTTTTGGCTATACGGGGAGAACTGCTGAGCCGATGCCGTCAACCAGGATCAGAAAACGTGGGATACACAGTGAGGACGTTAGAAGAAAAAGCAGCTGCACATAAGGACACAAGGCCGACTGCTAGTTTGTGAGTGAGCATGCAAGTGTGGGTGGGAAGTAGAATATGAAATCCCTGTATCGACACGAACCAGTTGACAGTTTGCCGGTTGCAATAGGTGTCGGAGTGGAGCCTTATTCTGACTACCTCTTGAAAAATAATAAAGAGAAAGATAGCAGAAATTGAACACGATGCCCTATCATCCCCTTATTCCGCCAAACACACACACACACACACACACTGTGCTGCCCTTCATCATGTTTCTCTTTATTGAGCCTGGATGCAAAGGACACAAACTCCATCCCACTCGATCCTCTCTCAGCACGCTGGATTACACTCGGTATGAATGGTCGAGGATTCCTTTGTGCAGTTTTATTACAGCCAAAGTAGGAAATCAACACAACAAACTGCAGTTTAAGTGATGTAACTGATTCAGTACTGCACTATACTGCTGTGCTGTGCAGTTTATGACTGGTTTTGAATAGTTACTTATTTTTAGCCCAGCACTGACTTAACTGACTGGCTCGTCTGAGATGACACCATCAGTCAGAGCTGCTGAGCAGACATTCCTATTGCCACCAAATCCCATTAAGTTAAACAGCCCGAGCTACTCTCCAGATTCTCAACGCAGGGCTGTTTATTGCTGCAGCTCTGTGGAAGAAATATGATGCATGTGTGCTGCTGGGGTAAAGTTTTCTCCCACAGTACAGAGTAAAGATTTGAAATTGAATTCCTGCTAGGTGTGCCTTCCGATTTATAATAGATGGATACGTTATTCATTCCTTTAGGGTAATTCGGGGGTCCGGCAGCGCACAGGTACCAATGAATACAATTAGCAATGGAAAGGATGCCAGAATTACACCTGTGTGGAAAAGATGTGCAAAGAAGATGGAAAAAACATAGATAAAGCCAGAAGCAAGAGAGAAAAATAAGCTACCATAAAATGGGGAAATAAATTTAGAAATGTTAAATCGTGTAAGAAATACGCAGCAGCGCAATATAGTTATCATCAGTCCTCCTTAGTACCCCAATCCTAACCTCTAACTAGAAGCTTTTGGCTTGTGAGGTTTGATGGCGGAGGCTGTGTCATGGTTAAGACAGTTCAGCCAGTGTGTTGGGGATCTTCTCAACTTATGAACACAGGAAAGTACCTTCATGTTTTAATTCACCATCTAATACCGTTTGTAAAGCATCGCAGTGGTTTCATTTTTCAGCATAACAATGATCCCGATGATACACCAGCGTGGTGAAAGTATATTTGGGTAAAAATACACACAGTGGAACAGTATCACTAATGGATTGGCCTCCACAGAGCTCGGACTTCAATATTATTGAAGCAGAGTGATCATGCAGACAGAGAAGGAAAGAAAAAGCAGCAAATATTAAAAGAAAAGCTTTGAATGTCCTCCAGGAAGCCTGGAGATCCTTACTTTTAAGAATGACAAGAAAGCTGCCTAAGAGAGTGAAAGTGGACTAAGAATAAAATTGGTCGCAAATGTTGTTCAAGATTTTCAGAATTCCACAAATATTTAAATCTCCACCAACTACTCTTTGACAAACTCCCTGTTTGTTTGTTATTTTGTGGGAATCATAAAACAGCTTTGTCGGTTTAATGTAGACAAAGCAAATGCAACTTCAGTGTAAATGCACTGGAACAGACATTCATGAGAGATTTGTGAGAGTTTATAACAAGAGCTGAACTTTTACATATTTGAAAAAGTCAGCTGTGCCTTCAGTTTGTGGAGAGATTACTGTGCATAAGGATCACAATTTAAATCACCATCACCAGACTAAGCTACGTTTTTACGATACCTATTTCACATTTTCATCATTTCATTTTCATTAACATCTACTTTTAGCAGTTGCAGTTTGTAAAGAGAGAAAATCAATACTGAATTCAGTTAAATTTTATTTACACAGTGCCAAATCACAACAACAGTCACCTCAAGGAGCTTTATATTGTAAGGTAGATCCTACAATAATACAACAACTATATGACCCCCTATGAGCAGCACTTTGGCGACAGTGTGAAGGAAAAACTCCCTTTTAACAGGAAGAAACCTCCAACAGAACCAGGCTCAGGGAGGGGCGGAGCCATCTGCTGTGATTGGTTGGGGTGAGAGAAGGAAGACAGGATAAAGACATGCTGTGGAAGAGAGACAGAGATTATGAGTATTGAGCAACAACAGAACCAGTTACTTATGTGCAGAGATGGACGCGTTACTGTAATCTGATTACTTTTTTCAAGTAACGAGTAAAGTAAGGGATTACTATTGCAAAAACGGTAATTAGATTACCGTTACTTTCCCGTAGGAACGCTGCGTTACTGCGTTACTAAAACCGTGATTTTTTTGCGAGAATGTCTCATGACAGTGACGTAAGCGAGTGCGACGTTCGTGACAACAGCTGTGTGCAGATCAACAATGGATCATATATCGAGTGCAGAGAGAGTATGAGCGTGCAGCGTTTAAAGCGTGGAAGTACTGACCTTACTTTGAGTTTGATTCCATAAAAAGTGACAAAAACATTAGTGTCCGTTGTGCGTGGGAAGAAAACTTCTTTTTACAGCGAAAAAAACCCTAAACTTCCAAACAAGCACCGAGTAGCTACGACGTAATGGGAAACTCAGAGAAACTCGCGGATTCTTCCACTGACCGCTGCACACCTGCACCAGGGTAAACCTCCGCCTACCCCACTCCTGCTTTACAGGTGAAAATAGAGCAACAGGACCGCTAGTCTTTGACTTTATTTATTTTCTGCTGTGTTTTACTTGTATCTATTTGAAAGACTGAGTGTAAACACAAAAAATATTTTATTTTATGTGCTGGAATGTGCAGAAAATAAGTTTAAATGTTAAACAAATTTCTTCCAGTCAGAGAATGTTGCATATAATTAAATTTTTGCTTGATGCATAAAGTTAAAAGATTAAAACTAATAAAACAAGTTTTAAAAAGAGACTTTTCCATTTGATTACATTTTGTATGATGATTATGCAGAAAAAGTAGAATTGGGCTGAAAGATCTATCACTTTATCACCTATTCAGGTTGTAAATCGTGTTTTTAAAAAGTAACTAAGTAACTAAGTAATTAATTACTTTTGAAAATAAGTAATCAGTGAAGTAACTGGATTACTTTTTTGGGGAAGTAATCAGTAATTAGTTACTGATTACTTTTTTCAAGTAACTTGACCAACACTGCTTATGTGTCCCCATTCAAAATGAATGGCTCGTCCCTGCTACACATTCTCTCAGTCATTTGGTTGCGTCTATCTGTGGACGCTGTTCCAGCATCTCACGTCTCTGCAACAGTCTGGTCTTGTTGGCTGTGGAGATTCCTGCCTCTGTGGATCTGGATCTTCATGTCAGCCACTACATACATACCACACAGCTGCTTGTTCTTATGTGGTAGTTCATTATAGTTCATCCTCCTGCTGCTCTTTGTCTTCAGCTGCCTGAAGATTCTTGGAGTAGCTCATCTCAGGGGGCCATCGTCGTGATACTCCATGGATACTCCAAGAATCTTCAGGCAGCTGAAGACAAAGAACTTGATACAGTATGGATGCCCTCCCTCTTCCTCACTGAGCCTCATGGTGCCCAGGGGTTTGTATCTGTTTGTCCCTCAAGCTGGGTACTCAAATTCGGAGGCTTCGGAGAGTTTGAGGGTTCTGCACAGTATCCTAGCTGTTCCTAGGACTGCAATATTCTGGAGACATGCCTCTTATGTTGTGCCACTCCTTCCAGCTTGGAGGTTACAGCTCCTCATGCTCCTTTGTGGGACCACTTTGAACTTTTGCTCCAGTGTAGATTAGAAGGCAGTGAAGGATACTGATCTGTTCACAGATGATGCTCTATCCCTGTCCCAAAATCCCATATGTGCATGCTAAAAGAACTGAGAGTAAGCACCTTGAGGCAACTGTTGTTGTGATCTGGCTGAAAATAGAAAACTGGAGCACAAATGTGACGTTTAAAAAAGACACTGCTCCATGTTCATAGCTAATGAGATCAGGTTTTATCTTGTCCACACGTAATACTTCAGGAGACGTGGATGAAAAGCATAAATATAAAAAAAAACAATAGCACTTACACCACGTACATCATGAACACACAGGTTACACCAGGCAGTGTCATCCAGTTCTTAAGTTCTAACATTATGAAGAGTTTTGTAACCAACCTTCGACGTCAACTTTTTGATGTGGAATCAATAAATTCAAATCGTGCTGATCATGTGCACAATGTGTTCAAGGTTCAAGGTTATTTATTTGTCACATGAATATATATATATATATATATATATTAGAGGTGGGAATCACCATACATTCCTCGATACGATATTATCACAATACTTAACGCACGATACGATATTATTGCAATTTTTAAAAATATTTTGCGATATTCAGATTCTGTACATAAAGGTAAACTTTATCAATATTCATTTTCTCTAATATCAAAGTCTCACACTCAGTCTTTCTCTCATTTCAGTTTGATTGTTGACAAACTGAACGGTTTGTATTACAGTCTAGTCCAACTTAACTGAATCAACCATCTGGTACAATTATAGCTATTCTGAACTATGCAGTTTATGAAAACTATGCAGCCCCTTCAGCAACTGAAGAATTTGAAAGTAAATTAAAACAAACTATAATTTTACATTAAATAAAAAAGTTTTAAACTTAATTAAAATAAAACATGTCTTAAATTAAAATAAGTAAACTGTCATGTTTATTGCTGCCATAAAAAAAGTTAAACACATTTGGACAGTGAAGGAATGTCAGGATTCTTGCTCAGAAAAAGGATTAACATGCTCTGAAGTCTGTGGAATGTTCCAGTCCACAAAAACGTTTTTTGTAACAAAATATCAATTTCTGCTGTCCCTGTATTGATACATTATTAGCAAACAAAATATCACGATACTACATAGTATTGATTTTTTCCCCACCCCTAATATATATACATTATATACAATGTATATACATTGGGTGAATGTGCAGTAGTAGCAGCAAGCAGGTGAGTTCTGTACATTAAGTGAATAGTGTGTGTTGTTAACACACACTATTCAGCAGCTGATGCAGTGGTTATGCATTAGAAACACATCAACATCAATGGAATTGCTTCTTTCATCTATCCGTCATACATGATGATGATTATGACATCAAACAGAAAATTGTTTGCATTTGAACATTTTCATATCTTATTCTCTATGAACTTTCACGGCGTCAAACAGAGGCCATGATACACGCATTAATAAACACACACACAAGTATTTTAAGGCCTAAATGTTCTGCGTCCTCTTTTGATCACTTGCATTTGATGGTTTGAGGTTCATCATTAATTCACAAGAGGAGACAGAAAAACTGCACAGGGAAAATAAATCAGTGGTTATTAGTCCATGCAGCGCTGTAGGCGGACGGCTGCTTTCTTCAGGATTAAATTTCCTTTCACGCTAACTTAAGAATGGCCTGTTTGGCTGTGAAGGACAACAGTGGAAACAGTGGAAATGAAAAACTATTTGTAAACACACCTCTCACCATTTATATGTAAAATCTTTTACATCATTGTAAAACGGTGCTTATGCAGACAAAGCGCCGGTCCTGTGATGAAGGGGAATAAACTCATGAATTCCAATTCGTTTTTGCAAATCTGTAAGAAAATGCTAAAATGCTTTATGCTATGTCTTTCAAGTGATGTGAACAGTCCACAATAATGCGTAGGCCAACTCCATATCGACATGTTTGAGATGTGCAGTGGACTTCACTGCACTGCAGATTAATGCAATAACTGGTCTTTCTCTTCTGTCATTTAGTTTGAATCAAGTTTCTGGACACCTGCTGTTTAGGTGTGTGTGTGTTTCTGTCTACTGACTCCTGAGAAACATTTCTGCCAATTCAGCCACTAAATGCTTCATTACATTCAGCAGCTATTCATTAACTCTGTACACTACCTGCTGAGCAGACTGGCACTGCATTTTTTTTCTTCCTGGAAAAAAGGTTAAGCATGAAAAAAATCCACATTCTGTCCTTAACACTGACATTTACGTTTTCAGACTGCACATGCTTTTGTGTAAACTTCTGTTTGAAGCCTCACTTTCATGTTCCACCGTAGAAGTGCCGCAAGGTTTAAAGGGCACATGGAATAACATACAAGTAATCAGATTAGAAAAACACATTTCTAGTTCTTTTGGTTTCTATGATGAACAGAAATGGATAAAACTGAGGGGTGTTTTATGATTTTTGCTAAAAACGTGTCTGGAAGATTAAATATAGTATTGGTCATTTTCTAAGATGTGTAATGCTCGATGTTTTAAGCACCCCTCCTCAAAATAAGTCAAATGCTTCATTAAGTTAAGAATTCAAATCTCAAATTGCTTTTACTGTCTATAGACTGATAATGCTCAAGCCAGTACAATTCCTGATTTTGTATCATTTACACAACTTGTTGCCTTCATGGATATTTTTAGCGTTTTTTTGTGTTACTTTTCCCTGGAACATTCTCTCACAGTCTGTTCTCTAAAACCTAAAAGATGAATTATGGATTTGATCAACTGGTCCCTAAATGCAATTAACACCCCTTTCTCAACGAGAAGTTTGGGCTCGGGTGAGCCTGAGTGCTGAAGATATCTACCTATTCTGAACCATGATAACAGGGTTCTTGCTGATCGGAGCTGGCTTGGCCCTGACTTATCGAAGAATTAAGGAAGCAGAACCGGCTGTTCAAACCCCCACAAGGCTGCCCGCTGGGATTGGAACGATGGGAGAGGCGGGAGTTTCTCAAAATGGGCTCATTGAGTGCAGCACGGATAAGATCTTAGAGAGGCTACGGCTGCTGTGAATACTCAGAATAAGATTTCTGACTGCAGACTGGATACATCTCAGAAGGGCTAGCTCGGAATAACATCTCTGGGCGCAAATTGGTTGACAACTCGGGGAGGCTCACTGTGGTCGTGAGTTCTCAGAATCGGCTCTTTGAGCACAAGAATAACAACATCACAGAATGCAAGTATGGCGAAGCTCGCGGCTCTCCAACGGGAGATTGAGAGACCAGTGTTGGACTGTAGAACTGCTTTGAAATTCATATGAGCTGTTCACACTAAAGTAAAAACCACCATCACTTCATGTGGATACCCCTTTGGTGCCAGCTGCAAGGCTGGAACCGAACAAAAACACCCTGATAACGACTGTGTTTAGTCTGTTCCTTCCCATTCCATGCAAGGCCACCTGGGTTGGCTAGTAGACTGTTTACTTAGCCTGGCAGGGCGAAGGACACTGTCTCAGCTGAACTATGGACACGCACACACACATACATATACACTGATATGCACACACTCATCCCCCTCCCTTTCCAAACGCCTTCGATGCTTGTTCCCTCCTGGGAACACGGCGGGTCTAAGCCCGCCCTGGAATGGTAGCGCTGTGCAGGATGGCTGCTGTGTTTGCTTCGGATCACTCCTCACCCCCCACCCGACCCTGTGGCTTGTCACGTGCTCATAATATTGTGCTGTGGACATTTATGTGCTTTTTGTGCAGAGGAGTTTTGCTGTCCTCGCATGGAAGCACAGCATGAGTAGAGATCTCTTTTTTTCCTCTTGTACTTTCCCATTGTAGTGTATATTTCAGTGTTTGTTTCTGTAACGCTACCGATCTCCGACTTGTATCCCCATGTGATATCTGTGTTGTGTGTGTAAGGTCGGGGGGGGGGGGTTCCTATTTCACTGCAGGGCAACCTGCACGTGGCGAATAAAGTCTTGATTGATTGATTAATTGATTGATTGATTGATTGATTGATTGATTGATTGATTGATCGAGCTATCATAGGACAGGGTCCTTTCTTTTCAACAAGTATATGTGTTGACTGAAATCTCATAGATATAATTGAATCAGTACAGTGATGTCAATAAATGACTTTAATTATTTAGCATTTTGCATACTAACTGCACTGGACTGTATTGTTATAGGGGCATTCTCATGTGGCTTTAAGAGGTATCACAACATACCAGATAACTGATTCAAACTTCAGATGGGAAAAGTCACAGAACCAGATCAATCTAGAAGATGTAAGATTCCTCTGACACATTTATTCTGTAGATCTTGGACCGTGGACAGCAGCTGATGCCTCCGTTGGGATAAATCAACTGCAAACATCACCTGGGAAACAAAGGGATCTGAAGAGAAATGGAGGTTTCCTTCACTGTAGACTTTGACCAATCACATCCAAGATAAATTGCACAACTATATGGCTCATAAATAACAAGAAGGCAGCATTTATATGACAGTTGCCACCAAGTCCTCCACTCCAAAGTGAAGTTTTGACGCACTCGGGCATCTAAAATGTGCAGCGGATCGTCTCAAGCCCAAGTGCACTGAACGGGACGTTACAGTAATCTTATAACAGCTGGAAGTCCAACAGACAAAGGGGACACCGCCCAAAATTTAAATCAGGTACTAATTTTTATGTTTATGGGTGGAGCACTTTGTAGGACTCTTCAAACACAAGTTTGATAAAGATAAAACGAGTTTTGCGGCATGTTGGCAAAATTATTTTGCTTCTAAGCGACTGTATTTAAACAGAAAAACACGTTTCATGGAAAACTGGCTGACCCATTTTTGTTTTACCTCTCTCTGGTTTCGTGATGGGCTTTCTGTGACTTTCAGCTCATAAGTGTCTCTCATGCACAGAGCTCAAGGTTGTTCATTTCAGCCTTACAAATGAGGAGTGGTTACTCAACATCAAACTAACTCAAGCACTACAAATGGACTCAGATACAGATCATGAATGCGGTACTTCATTTCAGAAAGAAGGTCGTTGATTATACTGGACCTGAACATCGCTGGAAAAACGATTCTTGTCTCCTAGAAACAGTTTTCTAGCTACTCGCATCCAAGCTGTGGCCAAGCTCCCTGGAGTATTTGACATTACACATGCAATACATGTCTGAATAATCACGCCATTAAAATATGACAGCTTGAAGAAGCACCGCGGCTTTAACACGTGTGGCTTATGATTTAAGCTACTTGACAATGTAGCCTAGTGGCGAATCGTCCCTCATGCTTCCCGTATCCTCCGGCATCCGAGGCTGCCGTTTGAGAGGCATCATGTCCCAGCTGGATGTCACTTGATGTGGAGGGAGGGTGGCAGTGTCTGTCCCCAGAAGGCTAATGCTTCTAATGCTGCAGTCAGCCACAACCTCAATATCATTGAAATTCCAACAGCATATTCACTTGCAACTATGTAGCTGCTGTTGTTTGATACATGAACATGTATTCTGCAACTTGTTCTTTTTTACTGTTACAACAAAGAAATAATCGACCATTGAACAAATGTTCATACTTTTTATGCTAAGTTATGTTGTTGTTGAGATGCTGAAGGCTGGACAGACTGAAAATATCATAATCAAATAAATATTTCAGTAGATTCAGATACACGAGCCATTGTTTTCCTTCAAGATCACAGAGAAGACCTCTGTAATTACCTGGCTCTAGTTTAATGTGTGTTTAATGGCTGAGGAATATTTGTGTTTTGTATAACAAACTGAACCAAATTGGAGTCGCGGTATATAATTATTTACAACACTATCGCAGGATAGAACAGGATAATTACAAAGGGAATAGACACTACATTACGCTGCTTTTTGCCTTTAATTTGGATTAAAATCTATAGTGTGTGTGTGTGTGTTATGGTGGCATTCAAATTAGTTTCTTCTTTCTTTCTCTAATTAATTTGCTCTGCTCCTCCCTTCTTTAAAAGCTCGGGTATCGCTTCTGTGATATTACGTCTGTGCTTCTCCCACACAGGCTGGTGGCCGGCCAACTCTGTGTTCCAGCGGTTTGGGCTGCTACAGCTGTGGCGGAAATTTTTAAGCAGGAAAATGGTAACGGAGCTGTGTGACGGAGTACAGTCGATGGCCTCGGCTACCAACGTGCGCTAAGGGTGAGCACTTTGTGGAATTAATATGATTTCAGTCTGCAGGAATGGTCATTTTCTGTCCACCAGCGATTCTTAATGATTCTTTTTCTTCTTCTTCATCCGTGTCTGTCATCTCCGACTCTGGGTCCGCTCATTAGCACGCTATTAAAGGACAAAGATCGACCTGGTCATCGTGCATGAAATGCAACTGTTGCCACAGTTACTGTGAGTCCGGCCTTATCAATCAAAACGGAAGCCTGTAGGTGTCGCTCACCCCCTGCTGGATGCGTGGGGGCATTCAGATGCATTATGCTGATTATAAACAGCCATAATTGTGATTGCTTTGGTTTGCCATCAGGTCCTTCAGGGCATCATGGTTTGCCCGTCGTATTTACCTCTCTCATATTGAAAATGCATTTGTTTGCTTCCCTCTAATTTACAATGCAGCAATAAAAATTTTTCATTTGCTCTCTTTCTTCTCCTGCTAAGTGCCAGTCGATATCCTGGCAGTGGTTTCATTTTCTCAGTTGCTCTTTTTTCTCCCTCCGTCTCTCTCTTGCAGCAGTACACTGCAGTTAGCCAGTTTTGAAATACATTAGTGAAAGCTGGCTCGCTTTTGACAGTTTGACAGCTTAGATTTTCATGAGCTTCCAATAAAGAGCAAGTCATTGTTCCCAGAATAACCCAGTGAGAATATTGTTCTTTCCTGGCAGATAACAATGCCATTCATACGGTGGATCCTTGACTTGATAACATACTTATTGATCACTGTCACTTATCTGGCAATCGCCTCAGCGCCCCAATATATAAATCGCTCACACAGTGAAGCTCTTTGGTCTATATGTTCATATTAATGCTGTGTGATTGTGGAGCTATAACATGCTGTCTGGGAGCGGTCCTCAAATCTCCTCCGTGCCTTCCTGTTTTTGAAATCTTTGTTAACTTGTGTGGTGATTTCCACTTTAAAACAACCTCTCAATTCATGTCCAGGAGGCAGTGGTGCTGTGGGCTGAGATAAATGAGCAGATCCTGAAAACATTTTCCTGCAGCGGCTCTGTATGCAGCCAGTGAGTCAGAGTAATTTGTTTCTATGCACTATGTGGACTCAATCAAGATGGCAAGAGCAGGGGGGGAAATGATGATAGCAAAGATTCCAGTAGGCCTCTGCTTTCTCTGCTCCCTGTTCCAGAAACAAGCGTGCATTCGGAAAACTGACACTAAATCTACAAGGACCATATGTCCTTTTTTCTGTGCTCAGCATCCACACAGTTGCTTCTGAGGTGAAAAACAAACAGGCTGTTTTCATGTGTGCAGTAAAAAGCTGTTACAACACGTCGGCTTTGATTATTGTAATTGTGGCTTGCTGTGACAATTAGCATCTGGACACGACGGAGCTAGAACGCCACACGGAGGCACAAATTTATGCTTTCATGGCATTTTCAAAGACTCTGTCCTCTTATTCTCAACACCAGACTGCTACAGACCATCTTGTGACCATTAAATTAAACGCACTGCCTTTGTTAAAGTACGGTCTCTTCAAAATGTATCCGATTTTATATAATTGTGATTCTCTGCACTCAACAGGTCTAAAATGCCAACGGTATGCCGCTCAGAAAGAATTCACATGACTACTTGACAGGCTACTAATGAAGTCCTACATTAGCTTAATTTTAATTACTTATTGAACCTGCCAAGGGCAAACCACTGATTTTATTCATTTGATCAATTAAATAGTCGTTGGCAGTGCTACTTGGCCCAAGACAAAAATGGAATAATGAACCCGAATAAACCATGCAGAAACCCAGGCATGTACTAGCATTAGGGGAGTGTCGGTTACGTTCTACAAAAACGCCATCCATCATCCATTTTCTACCACTTATCCAGGTCCAGTGGGCAGGAGCAGCAGCCTAAGCAGACATGGCCAAACTTCCCTCTCCCCAGCCACCGCCTCCAGCTCCTCCACGGGGTCTGCCTGCAGGTCTCCTCTCTGCTCTGGCTGCCTGAAACGCCGCACCTAGGAGGCCTCCAGGAGGCACCACCTCTGCCTGCTCCCTTTGATGAGCTCCTTGCCCATGTCTGACATCCTCACATTGTCTCCAAGGATGAGCCCAGAAATTTCCACTGCTTAAATTTGTGATTTAATTCTTTCAGTCACAGCCAACAGATTGTGGACAATACAGTAAAGCTGTGCCGTTGCATTCGGCTTTCTCTTTAATTGCATCTGTTTGTTAGTCTCATTTAGAGGTATTTTAGAGTCTTTTTCACCTAAGTGATACACAGTGATAACCTCATCCCAACCCTTTTGTTTTATAGAGGAGCAGAAGACACTTTTATAGATAAAACAGTTTTTGCATGTCAGGATCTGGGAGAAATAAAAAAAAATCAATATTCTGATTACAGCACATATATTTTTCTGTTACTATCTTTGGCTCGCATGCCACAGGAGGTGTTTCTGTGCAAAGTTCTGCTGTACAGAGGAGACAGCTGTGATTTTCTTAGATGCTGCATTAAATGCACAGACGCCGTTTCATATACATTTCCTCAGACAAGCATTGCATTTTCAAATACTCGTAAAGAACCATTCTGGTCAGATTTCTGTAAATGAAACCTGGTTACCGACGTGGTTTCCAGACCAAACAAACAGAGCGTAGTACTTTCTGTGCCAGACAGTGTTGGTCAAGTTACTTGAAAAAAGTAATTAGTAACTAATTACTGATTACTTCCCCAAAAAAGTAATCCCGTTACTTTACTGATTACTTTTCAAAAGTAATTAATTACTTAGTTACTTAGTTACTTTTTAAAAACACGATTTAAAACCTGAATAGGTGATAAAGTGATAGATCTTTTTTTGTGTGTTTACACTCAGTCTTTCAAATAGATGCAAGTAAAACACAGCAGAAAATAAATAAAGTCAAAGACTAGCGGTCCTGTTGCTCTATTTTCACCTGTAAAGCAGGAGTGGGGTAGGCGGAGGGTTACCCTGGTGCAGGTGTGCAGCGGTCAGTGGAAGAATCCGCGAGTTTCTCTGTGAGTTTCCCATTACGTCGTAGCTACTCGGTGCTTGCTCGGAAGTTTAGGGGTTTTTTTCGCTGTAAAAAGAAGTTTTCTTCCCACGCACAACGGACACTGATGTTTTTGTCACTTTTTATGGAATCAAACTCAAAGTAAGGTCAGTACTTCCACGCTTTAAACGCTGCACGCTCATACTCTCTCTGCACTCGATATATGATCCATTGTTGATCTGCACACAGCTGTTGTCACGAACGTCGCACTCGCTTACGTCACTGTCATGAGACATTCTCGCAAAAAAATCACGGTTTTAGTAACGCAGTAACGCAGCGTTCCTACGGGAAAGTAACGGTAATCTAATTATCGTTTTTGCAATAGTAATCCCTTACTTTACTCGTTACTTGAAAAAAGTAATCGGATTACAGTAACACGTTACAAGTAACGCGTTACTGCCCATCTCTGCTGTCCGAGAGCTTGTGTCAATTTAGATGCTCGCTCGCATCATGTGACCTGGAGGACTGTAGAAAAACACAGCACTAATAAGTACCACCTTGGAGGACTTGTTTCTATGTGTTACACTGTATTTCCCAGTAGTGTGACTATCCTGCACTGTCCACCCTCGTTGTAGAGTTGAAGCATGTGAACAGTCTGTATTGCTGGCTGCAACTCTGGAGGCTCAACAGCAAATGAAATGATAGATTACACTGTTGATCTTTACGAGGTCAGTCGAGGTGATTTTTCGTTTTATAGTGGAGCATATTTATTGGCACAGCAGTACACAGAAAACAAGTTACATTTAAAGAGAAGTTGGGACTCAGGTTGTTTTGACTCAACCTTCATCTTCTGAGAGAAAAGAAAGTGGAGAATAAGAGAAACAGGGGAGGAGGGGAAGAGGACCGCGATAATCCTGCTGTCTGTTCCTCCCTCTCTCATCTTTCTGTCAGGGCCGCTTCCACTCTCTCTGACATCACGTCTTCTGTAATTTCTGTGTTTGTCTTTTGTTCATTTTTTAAAATTTTCACGACTGTTTTACTTTGTCCTTTGTGACTGCCTCACCTGTTTGTAGTTCGTTTCACCTGCCCAGGAGAGTTGCTTTTGTTCACTGATGCAGTGTTTTCAGTGAAACCGTCTCAGCGGACTGCAGGTTTCCCCACCTCATAAAGAGCACAGCTCCATAATGATGAAACTAGTTCCACTGCCTAAAAAAGCCATGATGTTAGTTTCATGATCATTGATATGCAAACTGTCAGGTGATCAATGGCCATGAGTAGCCTTCACAGAGAGTTGGGGAATGGCTGCAATCACAGCATGTAAGATGGTGACCAGTGTTGGTCAAGTTACTTGAAAAAAGTAATCAGTAACTAATTACTGATTACTTCCCCCAAAAAGTAATCCCGTTACTTTACTGATTACTTATTTTCAAAAGTAATTAATTACTTAGTTACTTAGTTACTTTTTAAAAACACGATTTACAACCTGAATAGGTGATAAAGTGATAGATCTTTCAGCCCAATTCTACTTTTTCTGCATAATCATCATACAAAATGTAATCAAATGGAAAAGTCTCTTTTTAAAACTTGTTTTATTAGTTTTAATCTTTTAACTTTATGCATCAAGCAAACATTTAATTATCTGCAACATTCTCTGACATTTCTGCACATTCCAGCACATAAAATAAAATATTTTGTGTGTTTACACTCAGTCTTTCAAATAGATGCAAGTAAAACACAGCAGAAAATAAATAAAGTCAAAGACTAGCGGTCCTGTTGCTCTATTTTCACCTGTAAAGCAGGAGTGGGGTAGGCGGAGGGTTACCCTGGTGCAGGTGTGCAGCGGTCAGTGGAAGAATCCGCGAGTTTCTCTGTGAGTTTCCCATTACGTCGTAGCTACTCGGTGCTTGTTTGGAAGTTCAGGGTTTTTTTCGCTGTAAAAAGAAGTTTTCTTCCCACGCACAACGGACACTAATGTTTTTGTCACTTTTTATGGAATCAAACTCAAAGTAAGGTCAGTACTTCCACGCTTTAAACGCTGCACGCTCATACTCTCTCTGCACTCGATATATGATCCATTGTTGATCTGCACACAGCTGTTGTCACGAACGTCGCACTCGCTTACGTCACTGTCATGAGACATTCTCGCAAAAAAATCACGGTTTTAGTAACGCAGTAACGCAGCGTTCCTACGGGAAAGTAACGGTAATCTAATTACCGTTTTTGCAATAGTAATCCCTTACTTTACTCGTTACTTGAAAAAAGTAATCGGATTACAGTAACGCGTTAGCCCATCTCTGATGGTGACAGATGTACCCTTAGGCCCCCTCCTCGATTCAGCAGTAGATGCTCCCTTTTCACTGAAATTTCCTGCTCAAACCAGCCAGGATGCACATCCTCACTGAAGGAGTCCTGCTCAGCTTTCCACGTCTCTTCCGTGTGGTTGTTTGAGTTCCCTGATGTATTACTCACGCCCGTCCTTTTGCCATTTTCTGAGCTTTCCTTACTGGTTCATTGAGCACAGATCAAGATACTTTCTGTCATGGCTTATTTTCATGTTTAAATTACAGCGTGATTTCGTCTTATTCATGGTTTCAGTTTCCTTGTTTTTCTTCGTTTAGTCATTTTTATTTCTAGTTTGACTTTCTTGTTTCTTTTAGTCTGTTTCCCTCTTTGTGCCTCCATGTGGAGCCTGTCTCGTCTCTCGTTCCGTCTCCGTGGTTATTCACGTTGACCCCGGTCACTGTGTTCAGCTCACGTGTCTGTCTGTGTATTTCCTGTTTTATTTTGATAGTTCCTTATCCTGTGTTCAGCGTATTCAGTTTTGCTTCCTCCCTGTCTCACTGTGTCTGATTACTTCCAGCCGTGTTCCCTCCCGTTTCCCATCCTGTGTATTTAAGTTTAAGGCAGAGCCTTCAGTTTTCAGGCCCCTCTTCTGTGGAACCAGCTTCCAGTTTGGATTCAGGAGACAGACACTATCTCTACTTTTAAGATTAGGCTTCAAACTTTCCTTTTTGCTAAAGCATATAGTTAGGGCTGGACCAGGTGACCCTGAATCCTCCCTTAGTTATGCTGCAATAGACGTAGGCTGCCGGGGGATTCCCATGATGCATTGAGTTTTTCCTTTCCAGTCACCTTTCTCACTCACTATGTGTTAACAGACCTCTCTGTATTGAATCATATCTGTTATTAACCTCTGTCTCTCTTCCACAGCATGTCTTCATCCTGTCTTCCTTCTCTCACCCCAACCAATCACAGCAGATGGCCCCGCCCCTCCCTGAGCCTGGTTCTGCTGGAGGTTTCTTCCTGTTAAAAGGGAGTTTTTCCTTCCCACTGTCGCCAAAGTGCTGCTCATAGGGGGTCATATGATTGTTGGGTTTTTCTCTGTATCTATGAAGCGCCTTGAGGCGACTTTTGTTGTGATTATATAAATAAAAATTGAATTGAATTGAATTGAATTGAATTGAAGTCCTCCGTCTTCCTTCCTTCCTACCTGCTGTCGTGTCGTCCCTGGTAGCTGTGTTTCTGCCGTGTGCCTTGTAATACCTAGTTCTACTTTCCCAGGTTCCTAATTTTAGTTGCTTGTTTCTGGTTAAGTTTTCTTGCATTTAGCATTTGAGTTTTTGAAAAGCAAAATAAAGCTGCCTCTCTTAGTTCATTCCTCTGTTTTTGAGTCCTCATCCTGCCTGCCACAGCATTGACATGAAACTTCCACCTGTATCTTGTTCCTTCAGTCAAAGGCTTGTTGTCTTTGTGAGAGCAGGTGATGACGTACTTCATAATCAGAACATGGCACTGCGACCCCTTTTATTTTTCGTGCGTTGCCCTGGTTTTATCTTCATGTTACCCACTGTCGATCAGTTCTTGTTTAGTGATAAATCATCTAAAGTAATGATTTAAAACTCCAGACTTTATAAGTGCTTATTTTATTCGAGTGTCTTTCCCCATCACGCTGTCGACCTCGTCACAAAGACACAGTATCTGTTTGGAGCGCACACCGCAGGGTTTTGGCTCCGTGTGTCAGTCTGGAGGTGTTTGCTGTCGTTTCATCCTCTGGCGCAGCCTCTCTCTCTGAGTGGAATCACAAACACAGTTGATTAAACAGTGTCTCCTCCTTGTATGTCAGCGCTCTGCTGCTTTTGCTGTCAGACTTGTTGGTATTGGTTTTATGCACGTGTCCAATTTTATTGTCTGTCGTACATTATATTGCTGTTGTTCCTTTTGTTTATGAAGCACTTTGTAACTCCAGCTTGAAGCTGTTGAAGCTGTAATATAAATAAAGTAACACTCACATTTATTCTCTTGGACTTTCAGATCTTTAAGCTTTGATGCTGCAGATTTGCAACCTGTAAATAAACATTTGCTTACAGTGAGTGTTCGCGCACACATCTGTCCCCCGCGACATGAAAAGAGGGCTCACATAAAAGGCTTAAGTCTTCTCTTAGAAGCAGCTTTTGGGATTTTTCTGCTGCTTTCTACCTCGTGTGAAAAGCTTCACCCTGCCGTGATCCACGTGGGGTGAGGCTAATCTGAACCCTGTCACTCACCTCTGCACGCACACGACCAGTAGATGGGCTGCTTTCACTGCTGCTGGCATAAACATTTCTGAGAAAGGCCTGTGTGTGAATGGGCTGACTGCTGTTTGCCCCCCACTCATGTGTGTATATAACTACACCGCTCAGTGTATCCAGCGACGCCGTCAGAATCGGCA
Organism: Neolamprologus brichardi; assembly: GCF_056152115.1. Lineage (NCBI taxonomy): Eukaryota > Metazoa > Chordata > Actinopteri > Cichliformes > Cichlidae > Neolamprologus > Neolamprologus brichardi. The sequence goes on along the minus strand of NC_142109.1, from coordinate 35,969,108 downwards.
AATTCTGAAACAGTAGCTGCAGACAGAACCACAGACGCTCGCCGATCCCCGGCTGTTTTCACTCAACACCATTTCATTTAATGACGACTCAACATTTCCTCTGCGTTTGCCTTTTTGTTCGACGTTCTGTATCTTCACTGTGGCAAACCAATTCCATGAAGAGCAAAATACAATCTTCTACCAATTTAGGGTTTTCGTCTGAGCTGCAGAGCTCCGCTGCTGTACAGGAACTCCTAAAGCACATCGGTAAGCTCAATGCGTGCTGTGTTATAGATTTTCAGAAATATGGCAACTCTCAAACAGACCAGAGAAAAGGTAATGAAGTAACACCAGAAAAGTTTGGTTTTAAGTTTGAAAAACTGCATTTACGTCCTTTATTTTAGAAGAAAGTTTATGCTGGTAAAGACTGATCACTACCTCCACAGCTCCAAGAAGGCATGAGCCTCTGTTTTCATAGACTACATATTTGTTGATTCAACTTTCACCCTGAATCTCGGAAACTAAACAAACACTTTCCTTTGAAAAAGCTTGAAAGCTGCAGAGTGTGGCACGTTCAGTGAAGAGGCTGCCGTGTACAACTGTGACTGAAAGGCGTGACTGATAGTTGTTCTGCTTCATTTCTGTTGCAGCACAATTTGGTATTGCAGCAGGAAATTTGTGTTGGAATAGCAGCTGAGAATCCTTATAACAAGTTCAATAACAACTGTGCTCGCTAACGTACTGCCAAAAGGCTGTCATTTATTCTCAAAATTACAGTTTCCATCAGCAGAACACTTTTACTGGAGATTTTCAATCTCGCTGTCGATAAAAACAAAGTCAGCTGCAGTTAAAAATTCTCTTAAACGTCACTTATAGTGTCCAAGATTGGGGGTTTGTCTTATAGTGGGGGAGCTGTTATTTTACAAATAATGTTTGTTGGATTAGAAAATTGCTTAATAGGTATTGACGGATGATGCTGTGTTCACTGCATCACCACCTGCACTCATGTAGATATCTATCTACTTAGCACTTTTAATTCTTATTTTTATGTCTATTTAAGCATTATATGACAGTATGTTTGCACTAAGTACCGCAGCAATTTCCTAATGTTGTAAATAGGGATGGGTACCGGTGTCCGGTGCCATGATGGCACCGGTTCTGTCATAAACGGTAGTAACCAGACCGAAAAGCAGCGCACATTTCAGTGCTTTATTTCCCTGAGCTGTGATACACTTTAGATTCCAGCCAATCATTTTAGGTTTCCGAGGATAGTAGGCGGGTCCAGGTACGTACGTTCTTTTAGAGCAGAGCTACAGATTAAAAATGCCCAAGGCGAAGCGGTCAAAGTCTGGCTGTACTTCACAGCAAAAGATGCAAACTCAGCAGCTGCAACAAGTGCTTTAAGCTGATACTGTGATACTGTCAAAGGAGGTAACACCTCAAATCCGATGAAACACCTGGCGACGCATAGCGTTTTTTTAAAAGCCGAGAAATGCGCCGTATTTGATAGCTTGCTGCGAGACCTCACACCGAGCACATCTACTGCGGGTGTGGTGCCTGTTATCGACCCGGAGTTAGCAACATCCCCCAAAAACCCGAAGAGGAGAGTCCTGGCCCCTAGCCCTGCCAGTGTAGCAGAAATGATGATGATGATGATGCAGCAGCCGTTCTTCTCTGCGTGAGTAGCTTAATGTTGTTCATGTGTAATTTACGTTGAGTAGGCTAACCACGTTATTACATTAATGCATGTAAGGTGAACTAGCAAACATCATCATAGCTACATGCGGCTGTCTTCTTGTTTGATGGCAGATACTCCCTTCACCCTGGACAAAAAGGCTAAAATGACCAAAGAAAAAGTGGGAAACAGCTAAACATGAGAGGTTTTTGGACAAAGTTTGTGTTTTTTCCATTGTTTAAGCACTGCTTCCAGCCAAGAGTGATACCATATATGCCCCATAGCTGCAGAAAAGGCTAACATTGTTATCTTTTTACAAAAAAACAGCTGAACATGAGAGGTTTTTGGACAAAGTTTGTGTTCTCCATTCTTTAAGCACCGGTTTGAGCACCGTTTAAGCACCGGCACCATTTCAAAAGTACCGGTTTGGCACCGGTATCGGATAAAACCTAAACGATACCCATCCCTAGTTGTAAACCTGCTCAACATTTGGCAATAAAACCCTTTCTGATTCTGATGTTTTGAATCCTAATAAAATACACTCACAAATGGAAATACCAGATTTTGTCATCATAACAAACATTTATTTTCTCCTGAACCCAAACAATCAAAGAGATTTCAAAGTTAAATAAATATATCTTGTATTTTAAAGCCCACGTCTTGTTGAGTGGTTGAGCTTTTACTGAGTGGCTCTGGGGATGTTGAGACGTGAGTGCTAAACAGGTTAAGTACAGTTCTAGGTTAAATCTGTGGGATGGTATGATACTAAAAGCGTGTAGAAATGTTTAGAGGAAATATAAGATCGTGAGGTTAATAAGTAACCAATACGTCTCCTGACATAAAGCGCAATAAAGCAGAACGTGGTTATTATTGAGTTTGGAATGACTGCACCTGTACACCCGAGAGTTCCTGAAGTAATCTAAATCTGCAGTTAAGCTAGCAGTTAACACATCTCTGAGTCACTGAAGTCACTCTGACTGCTTTCATCTTTAGCCAGGAAATAAAGGCTAATCATGAAAAGCCGTGGTATTAACTGAAGTAGCACATGTAACTAGAGTTTGGTCATTCTGGGGGGAATAAAACGTCTTTCATAGACATTAAAATATCTGAAATGTGTGGGCAAAGGAGAGTTCGAAAGAGTAAACTGGAGTGAAGCCTGCTACAGTCTGGCAGCTGTCAAAGGGAAGAGAAGCAGTCACAGCATTCGAGTGGGGAGCAGGAGACAGGAAGTGTGGCAGTGGTGTGTCACAGTTATTATATTTTGTGAATTTGTGGTCATAGTAGAGAAGGAAAAGTAACACAGTTACATTTAAATTAAGTGAATAATTCACTACGAATAACATAAAATACACTATATTACCAAGAGTGTTCGCTCGTCTGTCCCATCACGTTCTTAATCCACAGTATTTGATATGATACTGGCCCACAATATGCAGCTATAACAGCTTCAACTCTTCTGGGAAGGCTTTCCACAGGGTTTATGAAAATTTTGACAATTCTTCCAGAAGCGCATTTGTGAAGTCTGGTGTTGTACGAGAAGGGGCTGGCTCCTGAGGTCAGGACTCTGTGCAGGCCAGTCAAGTTCTTCCACATTTTGTACAGCGGTGCACAGACATGTTGGAGCAGGAAGGAGCCATCCCCAAACTCTTCCCACAAAGATGGAAACTTGAAATTAATCATAATGTCTTGGAATGCTGAAGCATGAAGAGTTTTTTCCCCACTGGCATTAAAGGGCCTGAGCTATGCGATTATACGTTTTTTTCGCTGTAAAAAGAAGTTTTCTTCCCACGCACAACGGACACTAATGTTTTTGTCACTTTTTATGGAATCAAACTCAAAGTAAGGTCAGTACTTCCACGCTTTAATCGCTGCACGCTCATACTCTCTCTGCACTCGATATATGATCCATTGTTGATCTGCACACAGCTGTTGTCACGAACGTCGCACTCGCTTACGTCGCTGTCATGAGACATTCTCGCAAAAAAAATCACGTTTTTAGTAACGCAGTAACGCAGCGTTCCTACGGGAAAGTAACGGTAATCTAATTACCATTTTTGCAATAGTAATCCCTTACTTTACTCGATACTTGAAAAAAGTAATCAGATTACAGTAACGCGTTACAAGTAACGTGTTACAAGTAACGTGTTACAAGTTACAAGTAACGCGTTACTGCCCATCTCTGCCCACGAATCAAAAAGTTTGCCCACCCCTGTCGTAGCCCAAATCTAACTGTGGTAACAAACAAGCAGAAATACCTAAAACAACACCCTGCACCCCCAAAACCATAAAGTGAACATGTTAAAACTAAACCTGACGAAAACATTTCGCAGGCCGGAGAATCAGGCGCCTTCAACGTGGCCAAGCAAGACTTCTTGGGATAAACTAAATGCCCAAGCAAGGAAAGGGCAACCCATCAATGAGGCAGAAGCAACCAAGAAATAGGACCTAGTGAGAGAGGCAGGCCAACAGAACCAGTGGTGTTGTAGGACCCAGAGCATACGTGCATTCTAATAAAAACCTTTGTTGTCTTTCCTGCTGACTCAGTGATTTCGAAACTCCAATATTTGAACACTGGCTTTTATTTGAGAGTTTACAATACATCACCACTGATAACCACACATAACATCGCAAACACACACACACACGTCCCCATGCTCTTAAAATTATCACTGTCTCTCTCTTCTGCTCTTACTGTCTCTGCTCAGCTCTCTGCCCAGTCTGCTGTATACATAATTGCTTTGAGTCATTAATAACCTATTAATATTGATGCATGTTATTTAAATGTGCAGGTTAACGACTCGGCGGACCTCATTAAGTCTTGATGGGGTCAAACTAGGCCTGCAGTCCCACCATGCTGTGCCTGATTACACTTTTAATAGACTGTGGCTTTGATTTAGTAGGCTGTCCTCACTATGTATCGCATGCAGAGATATGTTTTAATTGTTAGCCAGACTTTAAAGGAAGGCATCTGGCTTTGTAAGCACGCAGGTGATACCAGTTAATTGACTCCGCTCTAAACCACACAAACATCACTTGTCCAATCACAGCTCAGCAACTGTAATTATAGGCGCTCCAGACCTGTAAAGCTATATACAAGCTGATCTGGCATTTGTATACAAAGAGTTTAGACAACGGCGTCTTCTTAATTGCTTTGTATAAACTCAAATCGTAGGTGCAAATGGATCTGGGAGTGCATTCGAATGCAGCTGCAGTTATAAAAGAGCTTTTGTTATGAATAGAACACCCACTGTGTAGTGGAAGTTTGAAGTTATGCTAAAGTGAGAAACCTTTATGGACTTTGGTCAAACCAGAAGGTTCAGGACCCTTTAAGACCTACCATAGAACCAAGTCTGCCAGAGCTTATATTATATTTTTACATGCTGTGGAGCCATTTTTGGGAGCATTTCAAGTTGCTATACATCAATACAACCATTATAACCCAGATTTTAATAATATGTATGCATTAAGTGCATAGTAATTACATAAATTGCAAAAAAGTGCAATAAACTACAAAAAAATTGAAAATCATTTTTGTTTTTTTAACATATATTTTTAGTAGTTTTATTTTTGAAATACACCAATTTTTATACACTGCAGGAAAAACGAAAATAAATATTATAATGCAAATTTGCAAAAAAGCAGCATATGCATCAAAATAAACTATTTCCAGCAGCGCAATATGAGTCCTAAGCATCCCAGAAACCACACAGAAAGTCATAAAGTCAAACATAACTTTTAAAAACACCAGTATAGGCTCATGAGGCCCTGATGGTAAAAAACTACATTTCCGCGGAAATGACGTCACTTCCGGTTTCGGGCAGGTCATGGCGGACATGCGATAGTTCGCGCTGATGGATGTAGGAAGTGTTACAAACAGCTGATCGGATCGGCAAAGCGTGTTTCTGGAATATTATGTTTTTGTTGCTGCAAGTGCTTTTTATGCAGTTTTTGCAAAGCTATATGTGGAAGGAAACTGTGACTGAGGACAAGCTGATGGCATAAGATGTAAGTACAACTCCTCCAGTTTCATATGCAAAAAAAATTATTGCGCTAGCTCACGTGGTTGCAGAGCTACAAGGGATTTAAAAATAGTTATGCAAAACAGAGCGTGCCCACTCCGACTGGCTTTAAAGGGTTAAGCAGTATTGATGATGACCCGGATTCCACAGCCCCACTAAGTTTAACCCCAAAGCAATCAGAATAATCATTTTTGTATTCAGTGTATTGTATTCCAAAGTCTTTGCAATTACAGAAAAAAGAAAAATAATCAGACAATTTGGATGAGATCAAAAACTGTTCAGATTCCCCCCCCAAAAAATCACTTATGTCCTTCTCCAAAATATACTCTAAATAAGGATAAGTTACACCTCAGAGGGTTGAAATCTTGGGGTTGGGCTCAATTGTTTACAAATGTAAAGGAAGATAACCACAGTTATTTGAAATATGTATCTGCAATAATAGATTTTAACAGGAAGAAACCTTTGACAGAACCAGGGTCTGAGGGGGCTGGTTGGGGGGTGAGTGTCACGAGTCTGGGGCGGCAGAACTTGTGTTTGTTAAGTGGTCCCAGAAGCAGGCGACGCAAGGAGACAAACTCAATAACAAAAGGTGAGTCAATTATTAAGGTGAAACATGAATTTACAAAATAAGAGAAACCAAAACCAACAGCTAATCTAAACTGAGAGCAAAGCACAGGGACCGTGGGAAAAAACTAGGGGCAGGGAACACGGGGGAAGACGACCAGGCGACATGACAATGAACAAGGGGAGACAGAGGGCTTAAATACACAGAAGGGCAATGAGGGAAATGGAAACACATGAGAAACACAGCTGAAAACAAATGAACACGATGCCACAGGGGAAGCAAAACTAAACACACTGAACATGGAAACACGAGACTATCAAAATAAAACGGGAAACACTGAGACTGACACATGAGCTTGACACGGGAGGAAGGGCAGATGAGAGAGAGATGACGAGCTGACGACACATGGAATTACACACAGGAAGGGAAGATGAGACATCTCGACATATTACACGCAAAGAAAACACCAATAATTTCAAAAGGCTGGGTCAAATGAGCTGCTCTTGCATGACATTTAAATATCCCAGGAACCTCAGGTAAGCCAGCAGTCTGAGAATGAAGCGCACTAATGAGGTGATATGTCTCTAAAATAAAATGCAACCTTAAATATTCAACACCTTATATGTAAGCAGAAGGACTTCGGTTTTAACATCGAAGCAATGAAGAGATTCTGCTCTCTCTTTCTAGTCCCTGTCAGCTGTCTTGCTGCAGCATTTTGGATTAACTGAAGGCTTTTCATGGAGTTTTGAAATGATCTCTATTGCTGTTTCAAATATGTATCTGCAACAATAGTAAGACTTTAGTTGTATCTGTTGTTTTCATGTATTAGACCAAGATCTGGTGAAATCTTTGGAAACAGTTGCCACTTTAAAAGGGCTGATCTCCAGAAATAAAGCAGATTCTATCTTCTTCTGCCTAAGATCTGGGCACTCTTTCAGATTAAGAATAATCTTTTGTAGTCTGCTACTTCACGCTCTCCGGTTCAACCTTAAAAAGACAGAGGAAAAATTTGTTTCTGCAGGTGGTGCTGCAGCATGTTTTGAAGAGACTACTCAGTTGTGCTGACTCACCAACTCATTTTAACTATGTCTCGTTTTGAGGGCCTTCCACTCCAAGCAGAAGAAAGGCTGTGCAGAGCTGAAGCACATTTTGGTGCGACATCCAGAGGCTCCAGCAGCGCCAGAGTACCATCAGAGAGACGAATGAAAGCTCAAGGTCTGCACCGGCTTTCATCTCTCCCTGTGTCTGCCGTCTGTTTTATCATTCCCTCCGCCTTACTTCTTCCCCCGAGTCAAAACAGCCCTCTCACACTGTCACACAGACACGTACTTTTATAAGTTTTTATTCTTGTTTTCTGTCTTTTTGACCTTTATCTCACTGGTAGTCTGCTGTGTTTTCCACTTTTGTTACTACCTGCCTTTTTCTCTACCTCTTTCTGTCCCCACCTCACTCCAGCCTTCCATGCCTCACTTTGTCTCTTGCTCTTTTGCTTTGTATCTTTGTTATTCTAGTGTGTCTGACCACTGGCACACAAATGGCACTCGAGGATCAGCAAGCCCAGGGTGGATCTAGTCCTGCATTGCATATTAAGGCAGCAGTATTTCCCATCAGCCCCAGAGTGCATGCCTCCCCCCCACTGTGTTGGTCCTTGCCTTCTGTTACCCTCACAGCAGCGCTGCCTCTCTGCTGGCCTCCATTGCCCAACCCAGAGAGGGCTTTTCGGGCTAGTTGAGAATTCGGGCCAGTTCACTTAAATGAATAATCTGACCCCAACCATCTTCTCTACTCAATTAAGAGCTCGACCATAAAGAATTACACTGGATATGCTTGCAGCCCAGATTTGGGCTTCTAAAAATGCCCCCTTCAGTCTCTCTCTTCTTCTTTTTAAAGCTTAACATTCAAACGCCATGAAAACATTCAGATGAACAATGAAAACATCTGAGCACTTTCTCCATCTCTGCAGCGTCTCAGGTGAAAGTTTAGTGTAAGCTAGCTTAGTGATCTACAAAATACTGCAGGTGTGCAGAAAAGGTTGAGAAGCGCTATGCGGCAACTTTAAAGGTGCGTTGAGCAGCAATCCTCCCCATCCCCAGAGGTGGAGACATTCACAGATGAAAGCTTTGATAATTTATTACCGGGCTTAATTAAATGTGGACCTCCGGCACTGTTGGTAATGTTTTAACTAAACAAGCTTGTATTCAGGCTGTTGCATTGCTAATATGGAGTAAGCACCATTTAGGCCTCCAGTAAGCCAAGTCTGCATTTCTGAAATTTAAAGAGGCAGCATCTTCAGTTGTTCAGAGTTTTATATACACATTGCGATGTGCTCATCAAAGAGTTCGAGCTCCGTGTTTTGAGGGTCATTGACAAGCTTCTATGACTGAATTGAATCATTGAGGGTTTTGCAACATACTTACATAACTGGTTAACAGTCAGAAGGATACTTTCTGGGCCAGCGGAGTCCGAACTGAAAGTCCCAAACTTAGATAGTAAATAGAATCAGTGAGATAATATTAATAATCAAGGCTAGGCAGGGAGGTGTGTCATCTGTTATACCAGGAAAGGAGCAGATACGAGGCGAGGTTGGACGTGAACGGAGAGAGGAGAAGATCCAGCAGGGAGACAGCAGGACTGCCACAATGCTTCCGGAAGATAAAAACACATTCCACCCCAACCAATCACAGCAGATGGCCCCGCCCCTCCCTGAGCCTGGTTCTGCTGGAGGTTTCTTCCTGTTAAAAGGGAGTTTTTCCTTCCCACTGTCGCCAAAGTGCTGCTCATAGGGGGTCATATGATTGTTGGGTTTGTCTCTGTATCTATGAAGCGCCTTGAGGCGACTTTTGTTGTGATTTGGCGCTATATAAATAAAATAAAATTGAATTGAATTAAATTTTATTGGGGCGATCGTGGCTCAAGAGTTGGGAGTTCGCCTTGTAATCGGAAGGTTGCCGGTTCGAGCCCCGGCTTGGACAGTCTCGGTCGTTGTGTCCTTGGGAAGACACTTCACCCGTTGCCTACTGGTGGTGGTCAGAGGGCCCGGTGGCGCCAGTGTCCGGCAGCCTCGCCTCTGTCAGTGCGCCCCAGGGTGGCTGTGGCTACAATGTAGCTGCCATCACCAGTGTGTGAATGATTGGATGACTGGTTGTGTAAAGTGCTTTGGGGTCCTTAGGGACTAGTAAAAGCGCTATACAAATACAGGCCATTTACCATTTATTGTGACTGTTGGGGTATAAAACTGGACGGCCCGCTCTGAGGGTCATCATTTGTGTGAAAGCAGGCGGCTTATTTTACATGGAGGTCCGGTGCTGTAAACTTGTAATTTCAACAACTGAAGTAAATTAAATCATTTAAACGACAGCCTTTCTCCGGTACTTCCTTAAGAAAAAGCTGAACACATCATTGGTCCCTTTAGTTATATGGTGTCAAATCCAAGATGCTTCTCCTGATGTTTGTCAATGATTTGAGCCTTTATCTGCCGTTGGAGACAAACAGCATTGGTATTCTTTTTAAAACAATATTTTTATTGCTTTTTGCAACAGCATACAAAGGTTTGTTTTCCCAATAATATGCTGCTGTAATAGGAACCCTTTTTCCCCGCCCTCACCTCCCACCCTGCTCTCTTCCAAACCTACAACAAAATTAAAAAAAAACACATAGAATATGTATACATTTGTACAATATGTGGCATTTATACATATTCAAGCAAACAAAAAAGAAAGGAGAAAAAAAGTAGACAATAAAAATAGCTAGCACGTACTAAACAATTTTCTCCTCATCCACACTCCTGCAGGAGTTGTCCGATGTTTACTTCTTTTATAAAGTTTTTAAATGGCTTCCAAAATTCATCAAAATATGTTAACTTGTTTTTGAGAAAGTACGTTATCCTTTCCATTGCCATACACTGTGCCAAAGAATTTATCCAAGCACCAATAGCAGGAGGCTCTGATTTTTTCCAATTTAATGCAATCATACATTTTGCCTGTAATGTACAATAATCCATAAACTCAATTTTATGGGCTCTTAGTTTAAGATTTTTAGAATACACATGTGATAGCAACATTTCTACATCTAAAGCAATCTTTTTATTCAAAATTTGGTTTATTTTGTTCATCACCTCCTGCCAAAATGCACGGACAATTCTGCATTTCCATATACAGTGGAAAAATGTTCCACGGGCTTCTCCACATTTAAAAAATGTATCTGGAATTCTGTTATTATATTTATTCAATTTCACCGGTGTTACATATGTTTGCATGATCCAATTGTATTGTAATAACTTTAAGTTACTATTAATCGATTGTTTTTGTGATTTTAAGCAAATTAACTTCCATGTCTCCTCAGAAATATTAATATTTAGGTCCTTTCTCCAAGCTTCTAACTTAGAAACTGATGTTTCTGGAGAGCCAGAGACAATCCAGTTATAAAATGTTGAAATTAAACCTTTATTACCACCTTTTTTCACCATTAACTCCTCTAACTTACTTAACTGGGGAACGTTGAGAGACTGATTTTGCATGGAAGAAATGAAGCTTCTAATCTGTAAATACTTAAAAAAGTGTTTTTGGGGGATTTGAAATTTTGAGACTAAATCCTCAAATGAAACCATTACTCCATCACAAAAAAGATCACCCACTTTCTTAACACCTTTTTCTGCCCAACCCTGGAACCCTGCGTCCAGATTTCCTGGTACAAATAAGGTATTTCCCCAAATAGGACTAAACAGAGAGATTATTCTTAATATTCATCATTTCTTTGATTGTAAACCAAACTTCAATCATATTTTGGACTATAGGATTATTTGTTTCTTTCTACAGCATTGGTATTCTGACAGAAAATGGCACGAGGTAAATAAACGACTGTCTTGGTCAAAGAAAGAATTAGATTAAAGACCTTCTCTTTGCGTCCCAGCTCCACTGTTCTATTGTGGAACAGCTAGTGACAGCCGTGACACTAATTTCCACAATAACTGGAAAAAAACAAACAAAGAAAAACATGTTGAAAACCAATTTGTTGTGCCATAAAGTTAGACAAACAGGTTTTACAACTGATTTAATGAACTCAACATTGTAACGACTTTCCAAAAATGTTTTCATCAAAGTCTGAATGTTTTCATCAACACCCTTCACACGTTGTTATGATAGCTTTTTCTTGTTTTATTTACCAGTCGCTAGCATCCCTTTGAGTCTTAGCTCACACCACCACATGCATACTAATTTAGTGAGTGTGGCACAGTGACTACAGCTCAGTGCTGTCATGCAAACGTGTACTTTGTGGACATCAAGTTTCGAGCTATGAACAGATCACTGAAATGTGAGTAGGTGGACTTTTTTGGGCGGCAGCCGCCTCATCAACATCAATTGTCTTCTGCTTGTCCAGAGAGTCTGCGAGGTCATGGTGGTAGCAGGATAAGTATCCCAGGGTCTCCTTGTAGCTCCGCATACCAACTCCAAAGGAACATTTTCAGAAGGCTTCCAGAAGGCATGCTTTTACACCCAAAGGTTATAACCAGAGATGGGCTGTAATCCGATTACTTTTTTCAAGTAACAAGTAAAGTAAGGGATTACTATTGCAAAAACGGTAATTAGATTACTGTTACTTTCCCGTAGGAACGCTGCATTACTGCGTTACTAAAACCGTGATTTTTTTGCGAGAATGTCTCATGACAGTGACGTAAGCGAGTGTGACGTTCGTGACAACAGCTGTGTGCAGATCAACAATGGATCATATATCGAGTGCAGAGAGAGTATGAGCGTGCAGCGTTTAAAGCGTGGAAGTACTGACCTTACTTTGAGTTTGATTCCATAAAAAGTGACAAAAACATTAGTGTCCGTTGTGCGTGGGAAGAAAACTTCTTTTTACAGCGAAAAAACCCCTAAACTTCCAAACAAGCACCGAGTAGCTACGACGTAATGGGAAACTCACAGAGAAACTCGCGGATTCTTCCACTGACCGCTGCACACCTGCACCAGGGTAAACCTCCGCCTACCCCACTCCTGCTTTACAGGTGAAAATAGAGCAACAGGACCGCTAGTCTTTGACTTTATTTATTTTCTGCTGTGTTTTACTTGCATCTATTTGAAAGACTGAGTGTAAACACACAAAATATTTTATTTTATGTGCTGGAATGTGCAGAAAATAGGTTTAAATATTAAACTAATTTCTTCCAGTCAGTGAATGTTGCAGATAATTAAATTTTTGCTTGATGCATAAAGTTAAAAGATTAAAACTAATAAAACAAGTTTTAAAAAGAGACTTTTCCATTTGATTACATTTTGTATGATGATTATGTAGAAAAAGTAGAATTGGGCTGAAAGATCTATCGCTTTATCACCTATTCAGGTTGTAAATCGTGTTTTTTAAAAGTAACTAAGTAACTAAGTAATTAATTACTCTTGAAAATGAGTAATCAGTAAAGTAACAGGATTACTTTTTGGGGAAGTAATCAGTAATTAGTTACTGATTACTTTTTTCAAGTAACTTGACCAACACTGGTTATGACTTCGCTGAGGGTTGTCCACTATGATGCCCAGGTTAGTGCTGATCCCACAGCAATATGCAAGAACTTCTCACGCTCTACTTCACCATCAAACTCATCAATCATTATTCTCCAATTTAAATCTACTTTCGGTTCTTCTTCATTTTTCTGGTGGTCACTGATATAACTAAGAGACAAAACACATGTTACGATACTTAAACACAAAGCTTTTAGGGAGTTCAACGCATCTACAACTACAAATGCTTTAGCTCAAATTTTCTGGTTGGCTGGTGCCTGTGTGGGGAGTTTCCATGTTGTTCCTGTGACTGTTGGTTTCATCCAGGGTCTCCATCTGTCACCCACAGGTAGCTGTAAATTGGCCGTGGATGTGAGTGCTTCACGCGTACAGACTCTGTGTATAAATGTGTGTTTTAATGTGGCTTGTAGTCTGAATGGTAAGTTCAAACAGTTCACTATTTAAATTCCAGTCGATTTCCCTTTCCATTACAACGAACTACAGATGAGTAATTAGAGTGTGAAGGAACTGTTAGTTCACATTCAAATACAGGTCAGCGTATCTGTGCTTTGTGTTGGAAAACAAAGAGGTGCATAAATGTTGGTCTAAAAATTAGTGGGTTTTTTTAAATGGGGTTTTTGCTAATAAGTAATACTCTCATCTGTGAAGGTTCTCAGTCATCCAGGTCATCGTAGTCTAAGGAGCTTGGAAAGAAAAGCGTCTGGACTTCTTTAAGTTGCTTGAAGATGTTTCATCTCTCATCCAAGAAGCTGAGGTGAAACGTCTTCAAGCAACTTAAAGAAGTCCAGACGCTATTCTTTCCAAGCTCTCAAGTAATACTCTCACTCTCTACGTCCTTGACTTTTTCAAATTCAGAGTTATTTAAAGATGATTTTAGGATCTTTATGTAGCCTGGGAAATGGTTAGCCACACAGGACACAATTACTGGGGTTCTTAATGTGCAGTTTTATTGTCAATGACGACTGAATAAACCAAAAAAAATGTCCTTCGACCTTTACTTTTGTCAAACAGCGGCCATATGGACTTGTACTGAACATCGACAGCACGAGAGGTAACGTGGCAAAGTAACAGAATAACCGATTAAACAAAGATGCGCCAATACAACACGAGGAATAAAAGAAATGAAATACAAAACACAAAAATACGGCAGTGGGTTAGGGGTTGCATCATACATTTCAGAAATACATCATCTTGTTAAAATACTGACGTTTTGCCGCTGCACTACAATTATACCAATATGTTTCAATGAGCTATGTGCATATTTAACAATTCCTTACCAACAATTTAACTCCTTCACAACATTCCCGTTCCACATCCACAACAAAAAGAAAAGTAAACAGGAAGTCCCAAGATGCATTTCTTGTTAAGTTTTTTTTGGAAAACTGCAGTTAACCCTTAAGCACTGCCCCCCCCCCCCCCCGTGACCACAATATGCAACTACACAAACCTATAAAATTAACAGCTTCAAGTGCACACAACATGCAGATAACCATAGAAATAGCACAAGCAATAACATTAAATTACCCAATAACATTCTTGTCTTACACACATGGAAACAAAGAAACAACATTTAAGACCTCTTTTTGAACCTTAAATGGACATTTGGTTAACTGAAATGAAAAATATTATTATTAATTTACCACTCGGCTACATTTAAATAAACGTTGTCTTATACTCCTTCCCTAATGACTGATCCTCTCCTCTTTTTTGGTCATTGTGGTGATGTGAGCTGACGAGTTTTAAGTAAATGACCCATCCAATGTCAATTAAATCCTCTGTATGACACACTTGCATCATAAATTGTTTTGTTATGGCCCAACTACTGCTCTCTGATTTTAGGTGTTTCCATGACTCATGGCTACTTTTAATTGTTTTCGCAGTAAGCGGCACGCACATGGAAACACTGAAGGCCAGAAAGTTTCAGCACACAGCTTTTCATCTTAAATACCTAAACAAATATTATATAATATATACTATTTATATTCCAGCTGTGTGCCACAGCTTTGTTTTAAAAAGTTAAAAACACTTCTGCAAAGGGCACACCTGTGCGTCCTCCTCATCTCCACGCCTCAGGTGTATTTCAGGAATTGATGCGTCCTTCGATGTGATGTACTCAGAGTGACTCCAGGGTCACAGACAGGAGGAATAATAATAAGAGAAACAACTTCATGCCTTAATACAGCCTCTGTTGTGTCCTCTTGTTTGGATTATGACTTTTTGGCTTCCCTCAGTTTCCCTCCTGTTTGATCACCCTTATTAGTTTCACCTGCGTGGAGCTGGTTTCACCTGTATCCAATCAGCACTGGCTGCAGAGTTTTGTTTCTCTCCTTTTATTTTTGTCTGGTTTAGTTCTTGTTTGTACTCAACCTTTCTGGACATTTGCCATCTGTCATTAAAGGCTTACATATTTTTTTCTTTTCATTTTATTGCAGGGAAAATGACCTAAATACAGGACGCTGTTCTCATATATGTGTCTAACAGCTCCATGCTGGACTGGGAATCTCCTTCTCTTTTCATGTCTTTGTTTTCAGCTTCATGAAAGAGAATATTTATATATAATTAAACAGCAGCTGATAATCAGTACAGCACTGGCTCCCACTCTGCTCAGCATGGCCCTGCTGGGAGCTGACAGGTAGGCCTGTCCATTTGTGCCAACCAAAACCAGCTGCAGTGAGTTTCACCGTCGCTTTATTTAGTCAGACTGTGGTGCTGATGCCAGTTTGAGGAAAGCGCCAGAAAACGTGTGCTGAAACTTTCCCCCCAAAACTGAACATAAAATAAATCAATTTGCATGTTAATGACCAAGGAACTGAACTCACAGCCCATTGTTCCTTCAGTGGGCTGGTTTCAGTCATTGTGCAAATGTCCTGTTTATAAGACTGGAAACCTGCAGTCAGCTGAGACTGAAGACGTCACCTGGATGAGTGACGAAACATTTCTCCCACTGAAAACGTCCAGATGAACAGAGTCTGTGCAGTTTGTCACAAAATGTGTCACCTAGCTAAATGTACAGCTGCTCAGTGTCACCTAAAGATTGCTCCCTGCCTCTTCCCCCAGTCTCCAACTGCCTCACAACGCCCAACTGTGTGTGCAAAAGTTGAAACGGAATTTTATTAATTAACTGACACAAAGTTACTAAATTATTACTAAAACTAAATATTACTAAAACATGTGATCAATAGATAGAATACATTTCCAACACAACACCCTAACAATGTTATTGTCTTTTTTTTCTTTTAATTGAAAGAGCTGCAGCAGTTTTTTCCATCTAGTTGGCAGAGAATAGGCAAAAAACAAAGCACAATTATACAGACACACATATGGGTCATATTTTGGTGTGGCTTTTTAAAAACTTTAACTGACAGATTTGTTTAATGTTTTGAGGTCCATTTGTACATGAACTGCATATGCAGCAGATTTTAGCATCAGCCAAGGAGGTGAAGAGCAACACTTTACATCCTGTCCAGAAATAATATCGCTATAGTCTAAGGAGCTTGCAAAGAAAAGAGTCTGGACTTCTTTAAGTTGCTTGAAGACGTTTCACCTTCATCCGAGAAGCTTCTTCAGTTCTAAGGTCAAATGGTGGAGAGTCCCAGATATAAACCTAGTGGGAGTTTCCCCCCACAGAGGGAAAAAAGGACCCCCTGATGATCCTCTAATCGCCTGAGCCAAGGTGTGAAACTGGGTGTGGGTCCCAATCAGCCAGAGTTTCGGGTGAGCTCATTGTGAAACCTGGCCCCACCTTATCATGCGAATTCCTGAGGTCAGATGGCCCAGGATGTGAGTGGGCGTTAAGGCGTCTGGGAAGGGATCTCAAAACTGGATTATAGATGGCAGACAGTTGGTGTCGTAAACCACCGCCTGTGTTCAAAGATGGTCGCTCACAGTGGACATAGATGCTTCTTTCACTCCTCTTTCAAACCATCTGTCCTCTCTGTCCAAAATGTGAACATTGGCATCCTCAAAGAGTGACCTTTGACCTTTAGATGCAGATGGACAGCTGAGTCTTGTCCTGTGGAGGTGGCTCTTCTATGTTGTGCCATGCGCTTGTGAAGTGGCTGTTTGGAGAGACCAAACAAGCAAGCTCCTTTGACTACGATGACCTGGATGAGTGAGAACCTTCACAGACAATATCGCTATAACATCAACCCTGAACCTAAAGGTGATGGTGCACCAGGCACAAAATGCAAATGAATCAAAGCGTTGATCAAAACAGGCCAAGTAGTTCCACAGATACCTGCAGATGGTTGAGGTCCATACAAACACCAAGGCCTACTGACACTGGCAAAGTGACCAGAAAGTGCATATAAATCATAAACACTGAGGTCCACTGAGTAGTTAAACATGCAGGAAACTTTGTGCAAGTTAGCAGAATTAAAACAGGCTGAACGCAGTTAAAGCAAAGGTGACCACAGAGATCCACACAGTCCATAGGAACTCACTGTGGGGCTATTTCTGCAAGACAGTGACCATTCTCCATTAATACAGATGTTACCACTGGGGTTATAATTTTAATAGACTAGGCTGCCATTATTGAACAGAGAATCACATCATTACAGTCAAACTCTCCCTTTAACAATGTTTTCTATAATAAAGGGCTCCAGGACAGCATCTGCAGTACTGTGACCGAAGGGGAGGCGATTACTGTACATCAGTATAGAGACATAACTAAATGTTCTTTTTATTATCAATGTAAGGGATATGAGAATGTCAAAAATGGTTTCTTATGTTGCAGTCGCAGGATGAAATGTCTGGTCCAGATGGCTAATATCATCACAAATTTGGAGCTAAAACTGAACGAGGAACATTTATTCATAAAATATGAACACGGCTCATTTAGCGCGCAGTCAGGGCATCATGCAAACTGAGGAGGTCAGACTTACGTGGTGCTCATGTCTCCCTCTCTAACAGTCCAGTCAAAGAGAAAGCTCCTCCTCGATGAGTGCCCACAGGGCCAGATACCTGGTTCACCTGTATGTTTCTATCGGACACAGTGTGCGTTTGTGAGTTCATAATAATCCAAAAGATTTTAGACTTCACCTATACGCAATGAAAATGATGAAAAAGATACGTGTGATGGTATTTTAATTTCATGATGGTGACAAGCACAGTGGAAACAACTTATCTGGCTGTTATTGGTTAAAGCAGCTCCCCAGGGTGCTTGAATAGCATGCAAAGCTAGCTGTGACAAACGGGAAGGAGGGGCCTAACAACTGGGCATTACCAGCTTTTCATTTGGAAAGTGATGCCATGTCACAGGTAATGGAAAAATACGGACTCAGTCGCGGAGCTCTGGATGCAAAGTACACAGTGCGTTTATTTACAAAAACAGTTTCAAAACACAAAGTGAAGCGCAAAGTCCAACAGTTATCTTCTCCAAACTCCCAGGTGAGTTTCCAAAGTGACATCCAAGTGTGTGTTCTCCTCCAATAGCTCGACCCCGCGGGCTCCTTCTCTCCAACCTCCAGCTCTGTATCTTTTCCTCCTACAAACGAGCAAAAACACCAGGTGAGGAGGCTAGCCGGCTAAAGCTAAGCTACAAGTCAAAAAACACTCTTTACTACCGAGCTTCAAGTACAATCCAGCGTCGACTGCCATCTGGACACACAGTTAAATACCTCAGCTCACAACGAAGGATGATCAGTGACAGCTGGGTGGCAAATTAGGTGCAGGTGTGTCAGCCACTGGGTGGAGGAGGAGGAGGAGAGAGAAACACACACATACACATAGGCAGGTCGCCCCGGGAAGGACCGTCCGACCATGACATGCCATAAGCCAAAATCATGTTGGTCATGGAACAAAAGGCCAAAGAGGAGGGGCTTGAGCACAACCTGGGGTTTGTCTGCATCTGTGCTCATATACGTACGTGCCCAAGAGAATTCCCTCACCCATCCAAAAAACTGAATTCAGCTATTTTAATCACTTCCATGTTACTAAATATTCTGCAATCAGCTGTTAGTGCTATTATAACAAAGTGGAAGCGATTGGGAGTCACAGCTTCATATATAATCAGACAGTTGATACGTGCTTAAGTATTTACAGTCACAATATTTTGTATGTTTTGCTAATGTACCTAAGAAAACAGGGGTAGCCCTTCTTTAGCATATGCATGCACCCAGCTTTTATTTCTGATTGTATCTTGGCCGCATGTGTTGCATCCTGACAAATGCTAATGCTATCTGCTAATAGGTAACAGCTGCACCTTTTAAGTAAACTCAGATTCATACAATCCAAATATGAAGTAAGTATTTTTATTTACAAAAGACCTTCCATCAAGATACAATGTCTCAGTGTTTGTGCAAAAATATTTTTAGGCAGGATAACATGTTCAACGATGCTAATTAGCTGACTGAATCTAGCTAACATGTATGCTAACACAAGTGGCCACAGGCAATCAGGAGTAAATGTACCCAAACATACTTGACAACATCTGTGCACCTCGTCTACCTTATTTTTTCCTGCAGGCGGAGAAACAGCAGATGTGAAATTTGTAACCTGTGGTTGTGAAGAAAGCGAACGGTTATCCAAGAGAACAAAAAAAAAGAAATGTGGTTGCTCAGTTGGGGAAAGGATCTTGAACTATGTAAGAAACTGAGACGATGGAAGGACTGTGCCAAATGCAGTGTGTATAAGTTGTGTTGCGTCTCTAACGACGTGTGTTCCTGATCTGTGCATGTTCTTCATTTTGGCATTTGGAGCTGCATGTGACCTTCACTATAGGCAATCAGCAGCTGCCACAGTAGGTTCCTGACATGTGGCAGGCGATACTGAAGATCATAAAATCTGATGAGCGGTCACACGGGCGACTCGGGTAGAAAATCAGACAATAAATGAAGCAGAGTATCACCTGACCTTCTTTTTCCTAACCTACCGTCATTTGTCTGCCTGCTAATAGAAACTGCGCCATGGAAGATTAAACAGTGATATGTGGCCGGCCGTCATTACGAGCTGTATTGAGGCAAACGTGCTGCTGAACATGTCCAGTTGAGCCGTGCTCGAGTGTGAATCATCGGTGGCTCCTCAGAATGAACACACTAATCAGATTTTAAGCTCTGAAATTAAAGGCTGACCTCCTCCGCCCTGTGTTTCCTGACCTTTGCCTGAGCTGTGTGTTACTTGTTTGCCCAAATATTGATTTATGTCTCTGTTTTAGCACTACCACGATGCCCACTATTCAACCTGTGGAAAGTCATTTTTTGCCATATAATTGCCTCTGCACACTCACAGACAAACTCGCCGTCCCACAGAAACACACGTCACAACAAACCATATATTCACACATAATTTAATCATAATACCATTTCCTTTGTTCCTTTCCAACAGAGAAATAGAAATCTGCTGGAGGAAGTCCTCGAGGCTCCCAACTGCTCTTCATCAGCTCTTCAAGATTTACTTTGTGCCGTTCTCATTAGCAATCAAGATGTTATTCCCAAGTTTGGACCATGACTCACAATCATATCTCTCCACCCACAGCAGTGCCGTACAACATCACAGCTGATACACACAGGAGACGTTCGTTTTGGATGAAAGTGAAAACCTGCTGGCGGGAGGAAGTTGGCCCACCTTGGATAATAGCAGCAGATTGAATCGCCATACTTGGTCAGCCTCTGAGCCATCTGCTGCTACCATGGGAGTCTGGTGTATAGACCCCTACTGGACCAGCCCCAGCGCAGGCTTGGCCTGGCCTCTGTTCAGGTGGCTGCTACATATGCTGTCATCTCTGAACTGGTGCCCAATTACACTTCATCTAATGTGTTTACTGCCTAAAACAAAGCACAGTTTGATTCTCAGTTGTGGAGCTGTGCTGTTTGGACTGGAGCAGCGGTACAAAGGCAAACTGAGAGTGAGGGATGATGGGGAAAGCATGCTAATAGATGTGGACTGGGTGTGTGCTGGTGTGGTTTAAGGTGGGGGTTTCACATTTCCGTGCCTAGATTTTTGGCTTGTAAAGCAATGGACACCACCTCCAGCCTGGTCTCAGGTTTCTCTCTCGGATTCATTTTTGCACGTGGGAAGTATTTATTTTATTTTATTTTAACATGCTTATTATGCTGCTGCTAAAAGTAACAAGAAACATGCATGGATCGATGGTGGGAAATGCTTCACTCAAAATTGTCTTATATTCAATACACCAATCACAAGAATGGTGCAGCCAGGCCTGAATATTTAATCATGTTACATTAAATGAACCTGACTTCATGGATAACAGCTCCCAGGACTGCAGGCGTGTGACTTCATGTCTTTAAGAGCATCATAAAGAACGTGGTGGTGGTGTGCAGTTTTTCTTGAAAGCCACTGTTGGTTGTTGACCAGGGCGCCGTGACTTTGTGTGGTTGAGAGGACGCCTGCAATCAGTCTCACAGGCATCAGGGAGCAAAATCAGTGCTGGATAAATACACTAAAGCGCAAAACCTGGAAGATAATTTAAGAAGTATACTCTGGACAGCAGATGCAATGTTCATATACAAAGTAAAATGAGAAGCTCCAGTATCAGTTTTTATTCAGTGTTTATTTTAACGCTGTTTTAATCAGAGTTTAAAATGATGGAGGTTTGGATCCGTTTTACTGCTCTGGGTAACACCTGGTTTATGCTCGCTGATGCGCCAAAACTCACATTAGGACTGTCAGAGTGTGCCATGCGTCGGTGCTGTTTCGTCTGTCGTGCACCTCTGGATTTTTAGAAGTGGGAAAGGCCGGATTAAAGACGCAACAATACAACTGTGTCAGTCTTTAAAGGGATGTTCAGCATTATGTCTGTGCAGGAGATTCTGATGCTGCAAAACACGGAGATGACGATCTCGGAAAAGAAATCTTGATTTCTTTACATTGTGTTTCAGCTGCTACTATAATACCTGTACTTTTTGTTTTAATGAATGACAGCACCTATCATTCATGAGAATGCAGCATGTTTACCATCAAGTGTTGATATGAATGGGTTGTGATGATATTACAGTTAACATGTGACACGACCAACATGGTGACCATAAACTAGGTTAAGATCGTGGGCGATCGTGGCTCAAGAGTTGGGCGTTCGTCTGGTAATCAGAAGGTTGCCGGTTCGAGCCCCGGCTCCGACAGTCTCGGTCGTTGTGTCGTTGGGCAAAACACTTCACCCGTTGCCTACTGGTGGTGGTCAGAGGGCCCGGTGGCGCCAGTGTCCGGCAGCCTCGCCTCTGTCAGTGCGCCCCAGGGTGGCTGTGGCTACAATGTAGCTGCCATCACCAGTGTGTGAATGTAAGATAGGATATTAAGATAGAATTTATTTTAGAGACCTTATAGTTTCCTCTGGATGCTTCCTGGAAACTTATTTAGGATTAGAGTTAGGTTAACCTTCACCCCTTTTCATAAATGTGCGTGTTTTATAAACACCCAAATAAAACTATTGAACTCAAATTTATTTATACAGCACCAAATCACAACAACAGTCACCTCAAGGTGCTTTATATTGTAAGGTAGACCCTACAATAATAGATACAGAGAAAAACCCAACAATCATATGACCCCCTATGAGCAAGCACTTCGGCGACAGTGGGAAGGAAGAACTCCCTTTTAACAGGAAGAAACCTCCGACAGAACTAATCCAGCCCTAACTGTATGCTTTAGCAAAAAGGAAAGTTTGAAGCCTGATCCTAAAAGTAGAGATAGTGTCTGTCGGCTGAAAACATTTATAAATAGAATTATTTATATTGCACAATGACCGAAAGTTGTTTTTAAAAAATGGCCTTTTTGGCACCTGGCCATAAGAAAAAACTGTCCTACACATAACTCTAGTCGGGTTGCAGGTGAACTGGTGACTATTAAGAGCTTAAACCGAGTCAGAAACCTTTAAGACCATCAGGCCACTGAGGATGCCGAGGTTCATTCAGTCAAACATCTCAGTCCACAGTGAATCTCATGATCTCACCTCGTGAATCTCACTGGGTTTTTAGACATATTTACTCGGTAGTCCTCTAACTTGTCATCCAGCGCCACTATGAGGTTGACATTTGTAGTTTAGAGTAAATATCTGCTGGCTTTGACATTAAGCCACAGAAATATTTGAACAATGAATACCGAGCCAAAGGGGAACCACGGCTAGAAGCTCAGTTCTTAACTATTTCTTTGTTTCGGCAGCCATGCTTTTATTCCATCTGCACATGCAGACGCCATTCTGTAGTCTGATGCTCTGCTACCATCACCATCCTCAGTCATGCTCAGAAGTCACAGCATTTCATCCAGGCTCAATAATTTTGCAGTTTAAACTCAAACTGAAGCAATTGAGAAGCCACTTAGCTTTCGATCAGCGAACTGCTGGGTGGGCTCTCACTCTGCTGGACTTGGCTTCAAATTAATAAGCCCCCGAGAAACATTTTAATGGCTCATGACATTAAATGTTGGACATATCATCGAGACAGACTCTCTGGCAAGGCCGATATTGATTATTCTCCACATTCAAGCCTGTTTGTGGGTGTTTAAATAAAGAGAGTAAGAGAGAGGCTGTTAATTGTATTTCTGAATGAAAGAATCATGTATCATTTGACGATAAAGGTCAAATTTGTGCTGCACAGTCGAGTCAAACATCTGCCTTTTTTCCTGTAAGTGCGAGAAAGAGTTAAAGTTTAGCAGCTGCTGCCATGGAAACAGATGTGTTGTTAAGAGTGTAGATCATCCACTGAGGAGGAACACTGCAGCGTGTATGATCTATCAAAGTTGTAAAACCTCGAGTCAGACTGAACCCATCCTCTGCGTCAGCCGCTGACCACCAGGTGAAATACTACACGGGCTAGCGAGTTTTACAGTACCTCCATTAGCGTGTGTTCGCTGCACGCAGCCATAGCTACCTCCTTAATCACCCGGCAGAAAATCTTTCAGGGCTTAAAGCAGCAATTACAGTAAAGTCAATCGATAATGACAGGTTTTAGAGGAGACCAAATGACTTTTAATGGATTTTAAAAAGTGGCATAAATAATGCACCGGCTTAGGTGTATAATTACGGCTGACTGCCAGCTGCTGTTTAACCAAATATATGTAAAGAGAGACAGCTACCTCCCCTGCTTTTTTCAGGAACATAAAAGAAGAATAAGAGCGCCGTATTAAGGTCGACCTCTTTTATGCAGCACTGTGGCTGATGAAAGCCAAGCTGTCACTGCAAATTAATGGTGTCCAAAAGCCAACGCTTCCATTTCAGAGCGCTTCCTTTCTGGACACTACGCCAGACCAGGGCACTGTCTCCATTACTGCACCACAGAGGTCTGAAGCATCAGATTCAGCCGGGCTCATGTCAGTCGGCTCACCCCAGCTGGCCTTTGTGGTGTCTCTTCCACAGAGCGCTCCCTCGGCATGGCTGAAGAAGACTCCCAACAGATGAAACTCGGGTTTACCCAAATGAGTTTCTTAACCTGGCTGCTACATATGAATCAAAATCTTTATTCCTGGGTGAAATGTGTCACTGCTGTGAGTGGTGATGCATTTCTGCAAAAGGTCATAGATCTTATGTGGACGTCTTTACATGACTGAAGTCGTGTCTTTTTCTGTCCCTAAACAGGCAGTTATGTACCTAAAAATAAGCCTTTACTGGAAACTGAAGTAAAACCAAATTTTTGGAGGTTTTGGAGTCAACCTGAGCACAGTCTTGTGCCTCCGTGTCCCCCACTGAATAATACATTCCTGACAGGTTCACTTCACCATTTCAACTTCTTTAAGACAAATTTAAGGATGGAAGATTATTTAACCCTTTAAGACCTACCATAGAACCAAGTCCGCCAGAGCTTATATTATATTTTTAAATGCTGTGGAGCCATTTTTGGGAGCATTTCAAGTTGATATACATCAATACAACCATTATAGCCTAAATTTTAATAATATGTCTGCATTAAGTGCATAGTAATTACATAAATTGCAAAAAAGTGCAATAAACTACAAAAAATTTAAAATCGTTTTTGTTTTTTTAACATATATTTCTAGTTAGAGAAATTTAAGAGGCTTATCCCTCAAAACTGTAAATACAAAAAAGTTGCACAAAATAGTTTCCCACCACAGGAAATTTATTTTGAGTGTCTTCATAGTTTTATTTTTGAAATACACCAATTTTTATACACTGCAGGAAAAACAAAAATAAATATTATAGTGCAAATTTGCAAAAAAGCAGCATATGCATCAAAATAAACTATTTCCAGCAGTGCAATATGAGTCCTAAGCATCCCAGAAACGACACAGAAAGTCATAAAGTCAAAGATAACTTTTAAAAACACCAGTACAGGCTCATGAGGCCCTGATGGTAAAAAACTACATTTCCACAAAAATGATGTCACTTCCGGTTTCATGGAGGACATGCGATAGTTCGCGCTGATGGACATAGGAAGTGTTACAAACAGCTGATCGGATCGACAAAGCGTGTTTCTGGAATATTATGTTTTTGTTGCTGCAAGTGCTTTTTATGCAGTTTCTGCAGCTATATGTGGAAGGAAACTGTGACCGAGGACAAGCTGATGGCAGAAGATGTAAGTACAACTCCTCCGGTTTCATATGCAAAAAAATTATTGCGCTAGCTCACGTGGTTGCAGAGCTACCGGGATTTAAAAATAGTTACGCAAAACAGAGCGTGCCCGCTCCATTTTGCGACACTTTAAAGGGTTAAGTGAACCATCCTCAAGTAATGTATCACTGCTCAAAGCCATTTTATTATTATGTAATTATTACTTAAAAACCCCTCTATAAACTCTTTATCCATGTCTTATTTCTTTATATTTTGATGTTCTTGTCAGTTTTAGCATGAGCAACAGTTTTCTGGGTTCAGGAGGTCTTTCAAAGTGTTGTTGTTGGACACCGGCTGCTTTTTCACTCACTTTCAGTCCAGTGCGTCTATCTGATCACGTTCAGGGGATGTTTCGTTGTTTTTTAAGGTGATTCTGAAACTTGGCATATTGCCTTTGCAATTACCTTTTGTGCAATACTTTGTTAATAGTCAACGGTGCAATAGACTTCCATACTTGAAATGTGCAATTTCACTTGTATTTTTATTTTTATTTTTATTTCTATTTCTATTTTTATTTATTCTATTTATCCCCTTTGTATATTTATTTATATATGTCTCTGTATTTATATATGTGTATATATATATAATATTCTGTAACTCTGTAACTTCTGTCGGTGCTGTGCTTTTTTGGAAACCGAATTTCCCAGAGGAACCCACCCGAGGGATTAATAAAGTTTTATCTTATCTTATATCTCAGCATGCTGTAAAGTGTGTCCTTCAAAATGATGAAGCTAAAAAGATGGAAGAGAAAAGAAGAAGTGGCATGACTAAAGAAATAAAAATAAAAACAATAGGAAACATCTCTCGCAGATGGACAGTATCTGAAAGTCACGTCCAGGAAAAATCCAGTAAAGAATGACACCTGAGCCTTCAGTGTGGGAGGGTGGCTGCCGAGAAGCAATCCTTAAGGAAGGGAAACATGAAGAAAGAGCTGAGGTGTGCGCACACCAGGTCTGATGGAGGGATGGCTGCATTTAGGTTCAAGTGTTTGTCAGTATGTATGGTGGAGGCTCCAGCAGTGATGGAGATGATCAAACTAACATCTGCCTTCAGGCTGATTTCAAGAACAGTACACACTGTGTGTTGCATGTATGTTTGCACTTTTGCAACTTTGGCACAGTGCTGTATTCTATTTAAACTTCAAACAATAAACTATAACCAGACCAAAAGCACAGCAATCAGTCAAACAAACAGTTGTTTGTTTTCATACCTTGAGCTCAGTATTGTTTTAAAGATCAGATGGTTTTCATTTAGGCTCCACACGGTGACTCAGTGTTTTCTCCTGCTTCATTCCCTCTGTGTCGGCTGTGCTCACGAAGCGCATCACCGGGTCCATCAGTGAAGGAACAGCGTTTTCCCTTATTCTTGCTCTTCTTGTTCATCTCCATCGATGCCCAGGGAGCTGTGAGGCATGGGTTTAGATTTACAATAAACATAATATGACCTTAACCTATGCCCCTTAACATGCTGCTGAGCTGTTCCCTCCACGAAATATCTCACTCGCCGTGCGGACGATTTCTACGCGCAGGTGATGGATTGCCAACGGTTCATCGGCGCAAGAAGTCGAGGAAGTGAATAAAGATGAATGTTGCCCTCTGTCTGCAATGACTGCCATCTAACATCAGAGATGTGAGTGACACTGCAGGGTTACCTTTGACAATGTGAGCCATAATGAGATAAAAGCAGTCTCCGTGGTAACAGTGATGAACACTACAAATTTGTCTTATTTTGCTTTAGTTGTACATATGAAACTCAAACTAAATGTCATATTTTTCAGTTCCTGCTTTGCTCTTGATTTGGTTTGAGACGTGAGAAATATTTCCTCCTTGTTTTGCAAAAACAAACAAACAAACAAACAAACAAACAGCAGAAAAAACAAGCTTTGGTCTTTAAACATTACATAATCAAAAACACGCCCGTGTTAAATGACCTTAGAAACAGGAACTGGTTAAAGCCAACATGGCGCTCACTGGCACGTGAGCAGAAACATCACTCCAAGCGAGTGCTGGTGCTGCTCTGTGCCTGATAGATCTGCAAATGTGTAACTTTGTGTCAGCACAGTAACTAAAGTGGCTTCAGTGGACAAAAACGATGTCAAAGTTGACTTTGAAGGTTGTTCTGCTGCAATGGGCTGCAGGCACCAAACACACAAACATAAAACACAAGCTGTTATGTATTATCAAAAATGGAAAAACAAGAACGAGATCGCGGATACAAGCGGCGGAAATGAGCTTCCTCCGAAGGGTGGCTGGCCTCTCCCTTAGAGATAGGGTGAGAAGTTCGGCCATCAGGGAGGGGCTCAGAGTAGAGCCGCTGCTTCTCCACATCGAAAGGAGCCAGCTGAGGTGGTTCGGGCATCTGACAAGGATGCCTCCTGGGCGCCTCCTGGGTGAGGTGTTCCAGGCATGTCCCACCGGGAGGTCACGCTGGAGAGATTATATCTCTCGGCTGGCCTGGGAACACCTTGGTGTTCCCCCAGATAAGCTGGAGGAGGTGGCTGGGGAGAGGGAGGTCTGGGCCTCTTTGCTTAGGCTGCTGCCCCCGCGACCCGGCGGATAAAGCAGATGAAGATGGATGGATGGAAAAACATAAAATACCTGGCAGCATCTCTACACCACGTGTTTTTCAATTATTAGTTATTATTAATCTCCGGCTCTCCTCCGCAGTCTCCCTCCCCTCAATCCCGACTGTTCGCCGCAGATGGCCCCGCCCCTCCCTGAGCCTGGTTCTGCTGAGGTTTCTTCCTGTTAAAAAGGAGTTTTTCCTTCCCACTGTTGCTGTGTGCTTGCTCACAGAGAGTCATGTGATTGTTGACATTTTCTTTTTAATATAAAAATAACAGGAAGTTACTATAAACATGTAGAACAAACAAAACTAGGGAAGAAAAAAAGGTAATAACCACGACCGAGATGACGGTAAATAACAATCTAATTTTGGCTATAGATTAATCTTCAGCCAAAATGTTTGACTCCAGACACTGTTTGCGATGTCTACCACCAGCCTGGCAGGAAAAAGAAAAGTAGCAGAAACTCTTTCTTTACCCAATCATGTATTTCTTCTTGCCTCCCACGATTGCTGACTGACAGTTCTCTCATTCCCCCTTTTTCCATCTGCTCTCTGTTCACCCTCCTCATCAGCCTCTCCATTACCCTTCCAGTCTCATCTCTTGTCCCTCAGGCTTGAGCTTTGATGTGCTGCTGGTGACAGTGTCAGGGTGGAGGATGTTAAGATAGCTTCGAGTGCACCTCTACGTGTTTTCACCTGTTCCTGATGCCACGGGAAACGTCTCTGGTTTATTTCCATGTCTGAAAATCTCAATCCGAGATGAAAGCGAGATGAAACTCCTCTGCGTATCTGAGTGAACACAGCAGTGCTAATTTTCATCCCATGCCTCCCCCAGAGTCTCAGGGACAGTTGTGTCTGTAGTCGATTATGACACAAATGGGCGCAGGGTGCTACAGGACTCGAGTCCTTAGGGTCACTTGAGGTATAGATCAAATGTAGATAAAGGTCTCTTTTGAGTAAATTGACTGGAAGGTATCATGACACGTCAGTCTCCTTTCGTGAAGTCGCACCTCTCTTAAATTAGTCATACAGTTCAGATGGAGACCTTTGACATCGTTACAGCCCCAGCATCTGAATACTAATGTTCACATCACAAACCTGAACAAGAAACTTAGAGGAAGACTTCAAACTCATCCTCTGTGGATGTGACAAATTCCTCTTTAACATAATGCAAGTCTGGATTTTTTAAGTTCTCTTCCTGTCGCTATTATCTTCACTTTCTAGCAAATCTAAGCATCAGTGTGTGTCAGGGTGAAGGTCGTCCGTTTTCACAGCTCGTGCACATCAATCCGCTAACGACAGTTAGGAAATCAACTCAATCAAACGCAAATATTCAAACGTCAATCGGCCGATGCGAGCAGGTAGCCTACAATGAAATCTGCTCAGATAGGGATCTGGCGTTGTCCGTGAAATCCACACTGATAAGACCATGAAATTAAATCATTTAACGATGCTGCACACTCCCTCTGTTTATCTTGATGATGGGTGCAAATTGACATTTCAAACTACATCAACTGTGTAAATCATAGCTCAAGATTGCATCTTATGCAGTGGAGCATTTATTGTGAGCAGAGGACAGAGCACAGGAACGGGGGGGGGGGGGGGGGGGGGGGGGAAAGACCATTAGGACTAATGCATTTGGTGGTGAAGGCAGTTCACTTCTGCCTCATTTATTCTTTGGTTCTCAGTCCGTCCACAAGTGTGTTCATATGTTTTGGTATTTCCTGTGATTCTGATGATGCTTGATGAGCGATCGCAGTTTGACACCAATTCTCGTTTAAAGGAGGCCAGGCGGGAGGCGTCGGGCAGAAGGCTGACAAGTCGGCAATAAAGTGCATGCAAATGAAGCCACAGGTTATTACATCTGCCGGTGTGTGCGTTAAGGTGTGGGCGTGTGTGTGGTCCTGCCTCTTCGGTCATGTTTATGAGCCCGCTGTGCGAGCGCAGCTGTAATGAGACTTGATCAAGCACGGCACGCGCAGTGTGGCGCCTCTGCATGGTCGCTCTGTCTGCCTGTCTTATCTCTCCAGGATCTCCACACTCACCCTGTCTGTCCCCCCTGACATCCTCACACATACAAACACAAAGCTGCAAAGGGAGTGACGCGCTACGGGAGATGGTGCCCACAAATCACACGCATGTTTTTGTAGCCTTTTCACTCTGTTTTTCTTGCAAGGGTTTACTAGTTCTGCTCAGACGTCCAGATTATCGAGACTAATAAATACAAAACACTATTTGGATATCGTGTAAGATCTGTATGATAAATGTGCCTATGTGTGTAATAATGAGTGCATTTCTGTGCATCTGCAGCCATCTGTATGTATGAATGTGTGATCTGGACTCAAATGGTGACAAATATCAGTGTTTTTAGTATAACATGCAGGTGCTCCAAACAGGTTCCCTCAGTAACTTCAATTACCAGCATCCCCACTGACTCTCTCAGGCTGTACATGACTAACGTGAGCTGAAGCAAAATGAAGCCAACAGAGGGAAGCAAGTCGAAAAGCTCACAAAATGAACCAACTCCTCAGTTTAATTGTATAAAAGTATTACTCTTACATGCACACACGTGCACGTGCAGATGCCACTGTGCTGATAGTGTTAGTGCAGCTGTCCCTTTAATAGTTCTGATACCTGGTGACATCACAGGAAGCAGGAAGTAGTAAGGTTTAGTGAAGTTTGCACATGTCCAAGGAGACTGCCATGAATCCACACGCATCTGCGCTCAATCCTTCGTCTTTTGGAGCATCGTCTGTATGTATATTGTTTATTTGATACTTATCTGTAGTTCTGTGGTTGTATTTTGTGACATGAGGGAAGTTTAATGTGTAACTTTGATACGTTGTTGAAGCCACATGTTTAGAGCACGGCTAATGCTTATTCTTGCAGCTAAAGTGCTACGCTATGTTGATTTAGATTATTGTAGACTTGTAGGTACAGTGTATATGTAAGATTTAAAGAATATACTGTAATTGTAATTGTGTTACGGTTGTTTCAGTTTCACACTTTCTACATCATTAAACCTGTGGACAAAGAGTAATGGTCTTCAGAGTCTTGATGGAAGAAAAGTGTTGAACCTTGCTGCCGGTTCCTCTCGAGGCAACTGTTGTTCTGATTTGGTGCCATATAAATAAAATTGAACTGAATCAAACTGAATGATGGATGAAAACAGGAAGTACGAGATCATTTACAGGGCAGAAAACTGTTCTTAGGGGAAATATGACAATATATTTGGAAATTAAACATGTGAATGTGTATCTGCACGTGTGTTTTCCTACCTGCAATCCTGAGGAGGGGATTTGCCGGTGAAACGGACTGTACATAAAACATGGCTACTCCCCGTTACACCACCTAACAGTCACTAGTCATGTTTGTGGAGTCTCGGCGTAAAGCCTTACGTTGAGCGTTTGGGCTGTTGCTGCCTCGCTATCTGAGAAAGCGCACATTCAGTAATGAGGCGGATTAGCTCAGCCTGTTGTAGCTGTTAAGACTTTAAACTAGCACTCGAGACCATGAATAGTGTTTCCTGAATGCACAGATTAGAGGTTGTTTTCCCATTAGGAATCAGAGGAACTGGCCTCGATTATCAGACCTTGAAGGAACATTTACGTGCAATCCAAATTAGTTGATGCTGTTTGAAATGAATTCAGATGACATCATGGATATGGAATATGGAAACATATTGTTTGATCTTACTGGGAACATTATCAGTTTATTATTAGTTTATTTTTAGTTTATTAACAGGGCGATGACCCAGAACAACTCCAGGCTTTGAAGGAGAACATCGATCACAGTAATGGTGTTGACCTAATCTGGTGGAAAATCTTTCAGGCAACGACCTGAAGACGCCCTAAGTAAACAGAAACTACTTTAAATATCTTTATTTTCTTTGTACTGAGGATTTTATAACCTTGGTGTCTGATGAATGGGGTGGTCCACATGTTCGTGACAAGGATTAAGCATCTCATTTCCTGATGCACGTGGAGGCAGCTACCATGGAAGCGTTCGATTAGCTGAATTACATGCGTATGTTATGACTGAGTGGGTGACATAGATATAACATGTTGCTGTAAGTTTCGACATTTTTGGCATTGCTGTGAACAAAACTGGATCCACAGCCGGTGTTATGGTTACCGTTACTGTGATCACAGAGCAGTGTGAGAGCACCAGAAGTCATATTTACATTAAAACTTTTAGACATTTCCCAGAAAAAAAGATAATTTTATTCAAATTTAGAAGTAATTGAGTTCTCAGGTGATTTGCTGAAGGTGTTGTTGAAGGTAAACACTCCTGTGTGTGAAATCAGAACAACTCAAAGGGAAAAATAGCTTCTCAGTGACAAACATGTGAATCCAATTTAAATTATTTCAGCGATTAAAATTAACGAATAAAAATAATTTCAGCTGAATTCCATTATTGGCCTTTTGCACCTACATTGGTAAATAAAACGAGATTTATTGATTATTATTATGCTGCCCTCACAACACGTGACCATGTGAAGCTATGGTAAATGGTAAATGGCCTGTATTTATACAGCGCCTTACTAGTCCCTAAGGACCCCAAAGCGCTTTACATATCCAGTCATCCACCCATTCACACACACATTCACACACTGGTGATGGTAAGCTACAATGTAACCACAGCCACCCTGGGGCGCACTGACAGAGGCGAGCTAGACAGCTAGCGAACAAAATAGACGAGATCTTCCACACAAGGCTTGCTTTTCTTGCTTTTAATGAAGATCCTTTAAAGCCTTATCCTCTCTCACAGCTTCTCCTTACTATTTCTTATTTGTAACTGAAATATACAGAAAGTGAAAATAAATTGCTAGCTAATACACATCTTAATGACAAACTTAATGATTAGCCTAGCTTAACACGTGCGTTACATTAGCATCGCAGTTCACTCCAGGTAAACACATATAAAAGTTGTTTCTGAACACATTAATACTCACAAAGACGAACGTTTCCCAAGGTACAAGCGTGTAGGGCACTTTTAGTGTGTACAGTGGGGCAAAAAAGTATTTAGTCAGCCACCGATTGTGCAAGTTCCCCCACTTAAAATGATGACAGAGGTCAGTAATTTGCACCAGAGGTACACTTCAACTGTGAGAGACAGAATGTGAAAAAAAAATCCATGAATTCACATGGTAGGATTTGTAAAGAATTTATTCGTAAATCAGGGTGGAAAATAAGTATTTGGTCAATAACAAAAATACAACTCAATACTTTGTAACATAACCTTTGTTGGCAATAACAGAGGTCAAACGTTTACTATAGGTCTTTACCAGGTTTGCACACACAGTAGCTGGTATTTTGGCCCATTCCTCCATGCAGATCTTCTCAAGAGCAGTGATGTTTTGGGGCTGTCGCCGAGCAACACGGACTTTCAACTCCCGCCACAGATTTTCTATGGGGTTGAGGTCTGGAGACTGGCTAGGCCACTCCAGGACTTTCAAATGCTTCTTACGGAGCCACTCCTTTGTTGCCCGGGCGGTGTGTTTTGGATCATTGTCATGTTGGAAGACCCAGCCTCGTTTCATCTTCAAAGTTCTCACTGATGGAAGGAGGTTTTGGCTCAAAATCTCACGATACTTGGCCCCATTCATTCTGTCCTTAACACGGATCAGTCGTCCTGTCCCCTTGGCAGAAAAACAGCCCCATAGCATGATGTTTCCACCCCCATGCTTCACAGTAGGTATGGTGTTCTTGGGATGCAACTCAGTATTCTTCTTCCTCCAAACACGACGAGTTGAGTTTATACCAAAAAGTTCTACTTTGGTTTCATCTGACCACATGACATTCTCCCAATCCTCTGCTGTATCATCCATGTGCTCTCTGGCAAACTTCAGACGGGCCTGGACATGCACTGGCTTCAGCAGCGGAACACGTCTGGCACTGCGGGATTTGATTCCCTGCCGTTGTAGTGTGTTACTGATGGTGACCTTTGTTACTTTGGTCCCAGCTCTCTGCAGGTCATTCACCAGGTCCCCCCGTGTGGTTCTGGGATCTTTGCTCACCGTTCTCATGATCATTTTGACCCCACGGGATGAGATCTTGCGTGGAGCCCCAGATCGAGGGAGATTATCAGTGGTCTTGTATGTCTTCCATTTTCTGATGATTGCTCCCACAGTTGATTTTTTCACACCAAGCTGCTTGCCTATTGTAGATTCACTCTTCCCAGTCTGGTGCAGGTCTACAATTCTTTTCCTGGTGTCCTTCGAAAGCTCTTTGGTCTTGGCCATGGCGGAGTTTGGAGTCTGACTGGTTGAGGCTGTGGACAGGTGTCTTTTATACAGATGATGAGGTCAAACAGGTGTCATTCATACAGGTAACGAGTGGGGGACAGAAAAGCTTCTTACAGAAGACGTTACAGGTCTGTGAGAGCCAGGGATTTTCCTTGTTTGAGGTGACCAAATACTTATTTTCCACCCTGATTTACGAATAAATTCTTTACAAATCCTACCATGTGAATTCATGGATTTTTTTTTTCACATTCTGTCTCTCACAGTTGAAGTGTACCTCTGGTGCAAATTACTGACCTCTGTCATCATTTTAAGTGGGGGAACTTGCACAATCGGTGGCTGACTAAATACTTTTTTGCCCCACTGTACATGAACTCGTTCACTCTTTTAATAGTGCCGAAGCACTTTTCACAGCATTAACGGAGAAAATACGTCAAAGATAGGCGAATGATCAGAGCGCTCCCTCGCTCCCATTTCCGCACATACAATACAAAGATCGCTTGTGGTAACAATGTCTCACTCTGAGCAAACTTCGAACCCAGACATTTTAACTGTTTTTAGCATGAATTACTTATAATATTTCTTAACTTTGAACTTATTTATCACTTTGCTTATGTAACTTAATCAGACTATGCACTAACTACTGACTTCTGGCCAAAAGGCATAACAATTATATAAATGCATTTAATGACAGTAAATATTTTGTAACATCACTTTTGTTCTGGTTAATAAACAAACATAAAAGAACAAACAAACAAACAAATACCCTCCAGCATATTCACGTCAGCAGCTACGATCCAAATCAGTGTGCACTCCATCACTGTATGAATATGGATGTGAAAAACAATAGAAAATTAGCACCTCTGAAATAATAAAGAAGTGAAATTAAAGAAACATTTACGATAACATGTTGAATTATTTCAGCGTGTGTAAAACTGTAAATAATCCACATTTCTAGAAAATCAGGCTGAGACTCCGGCTTCTTTCTCAAAACAGCAACCTAATGGATTCAAATGCTTTGAAGAGTTAAACACTATAAAAGATACATTACCAACATAACCATCTGACGA
The DNA here is from genome assembly GCF_056152115.1 of Neolamprologus brichardi. Classification (NCBI taxonomy): domain Eukaryota; kingdom Metazoa; phylum Chordata; class Actinopteri; order Cichliformes; family Cichlidae; genus Neolamprologus; species Neolamprologus brichardi. The sequence continues at coordinate 35,933,965 of NC_142109.1, read as the reverse complement.
TCCTTTGAGGGGAAAATCTCATATGTTTTTTTATTGCTCTACAGGCCTTTGACACATCTATTCAATATAAAACCAAAACCCCATAATGAGTGAGACTCTCAACAAGCCCGGCTGCAAACAGCTACCCCGAGGCTTGAAGCTTAGATACTTTTTTTCCAATAAACATGTCAAAAACATTTTGGAAATGGAAAATATTCACAGAAAGAAAAAATAGTTCAACTTTAAATCTTTGTTTCGTTTTTTTCTTTGCAAATATCCACAAAAAACGTTTTGGCCCAGTGCAGAAAAGAGCCTCCAGTGCAAAATCATGTTGACACTGTTGCTTTAGTCCAAGAAGGGGAAGAGTGAGATGGTGTAAATGGAGCATGTAAGGGTAAAGAGACAAATGGTCTCAGCAGAAACTGCGAGAAAGCAGACACACAAACGAGCGTGCCACAGGGGCACGGTGTGCGCATACGGCCAGCAGATATATTGTTCTTCACTCAAACAACACCAGCCGGGTTATTTCTCACATTTACAGCCGCTGACGTAGTGTCCCAGTTTAGCACTAGATTACAGTATGGCCATATTTCTTCTATTGCTATGCAATTAGAGTTAGCTATATTAGAGTTTTGATATGACATTGGTGGTCTAGATGGCACACAGGGGTTCTTTTTAGGCGCGTGGCTTTGGATAAGGGACTCTGAGGAGGTAAAAGAGGCTGGATCATTGCATAGATGAGATTACAGAGGAGAAAGAGACTCCTTTTCAACAGGAAAATGAAAAGTTATTGGATCCTCTGCTCACTGCCAGTGTGCTCTGGAGGAGTGTGGAGGTTCCTTTATTCCACAGACAGCGTGTCAATTTATCCAGATAGCCTAATAATGACTGTGGATTATATTATCAGATTATTTACCTGGATGCTTTTACTTGTTGGAACGTGTTTATTAATCAGGACCAACAAATTTTATTTATTCATTTAAAAATCACCTCAGTCTGTTTACATGGAAATTGTACAGCGCTTTTCAAGTCCCTAAGGACCCCAAAGCGCTTTACACATCCAGTCATCCACCCATTCACACACACATTCACACACTGGTGATGGCAGCTACATTGTAGCCACAGCCGCCCTGGGGAACACTGACAGAGGTGAAAATGTGGACACATTTTCAAGTTTCTGTGACAATTCAGAGAAGAAAAAGAAAGAAAAAGAAAAGTTAATTTACAAAATAAAATAATATGACCATAAATACTTCATATTATATCATATCTTATAAAACATTGCACATTATAACGACAGCAACACATATTTTTAATGATCATTATTAAAAGTAATATATTTTATCACCATCAAAGCTAACAGTCCTCAGAGAGAAATTTAACACTTGTGTGTTAAGAGTTTATATATTAACTCTCAAAGAGTATTTTAGTTTAACTATGTAAGAGTTATCTTCTAATTAATTCTAAAAAGCGGGAATTTTACTGTTCTGAACTTCTAGAAATTTCTTTTGGAAATAAACATTTACTAAAAAGACGCAATGGTTTTTGAAAAACATTTATTCTGAACTGTGCACCACAATTTCAAAACATTTTCTAAAGATGTAACAGTGTACATGTTCTCACTTTCATTAGAATTTTGTTTATCAAAAGGTCTGACACAGGTGAGCTGGTAAATGCAAATAACAGCATTCTCATCACTTATTTCTTCAATACAATATGCATGTCCTTCATTCATCACTTCGTGGAACTTCAACGCACTTCTGCTCTCCCCCATATTCCATCTTCACAAGCATATCCTGTGTGGAGATTGAATAAAAATTAGCTGACACTAATTAATGGCACAAATCAATTACAGCACAGTAAAAAAAAAAAGGAATCCTTTTTGAGCCATTACTTGTGTAAAGTATTTTCCCAAAAGACAAGGACACAGGCAACAGGTAATACTGCACTAAATGTATAACCTCAACCTTTTTCTCCTTTTTCTCTGCATTGAATCATATCTGTTATTAATCTCTGTCTCTCTTCCACAGCATGTCTTTATCCTGTCTTCCTTCTCTCACCCCAACCAATCACAGCAGATGGCCCCGCCCCTCCCTGAGCCTGGTTCTGACGGAGGTTTCTTCCTGTTAAAAGGGAGTTTTTCCTTCCCACTGTCGCCAAAGTGCTGCTCATAGGGGGTCATATGATTGTTGGGTTTTTCTCTGTATCTATGAAGCGCCTTGAGGCGACTTTTGTTGTGATTTGGAGCTATATAAATAAAATTGAATTGAATTGAATTGAACCTTTTTCATTTTTACCTAAACCGTGTGCACAAAACTCTGGAGGGATCTAAATGCTAACGTAGAACCAGTCAGGACGTCTGCTACTGCTGTTTGCTCGTTTTTTATGGGAGATCGTTTTCAGGCTTCAAGTAGCACCATTATACCAACATTTCACATTCTAGACATTGTTTTAAGTGTATTTGACCAAAACTTTGACTGAAAATTCACATGCAAGCTTTTTTTCAAGGCTGTGGTATTTGCCTGCAAACAAAACCTTTCAGCTAGCTAAAACAGAATATTATGCTATCATGAGCAACATGGCTAATGCCTTTCACACAGCTTTGTCTCAACTCCAAAGAGCCACAGAAGTAAAAGCTAATAATAATAATTGAAACAATCTTTGAAAAAATGACTTACCAAGCATGGCAAACAACTCAAATATGTAGAGCAAAATGTTCTGAAACGGCTTCACTTCAGCTTCGATTGGAGCCGTGCTGGGGGCGGAGTCTGTGAATTTACTCTATTGGTGTCATAGCCCCTGTAGGAGTTCAGAGTTAAGAGGTCAAGAGTTAATGTTTCCATTGTAACACCTCCAGATTTGACATAGAAACACTCATTTTTAACACTCGATTTTAACTACTATCATTTTACACCTCAGAGTTACATTAAAAGAATGTGACTCTACTTAGAGTAAAATTAACTCTAAGACTACTAACACCAAAACATTTAACACTTTTGAATTTGCTGTGTAGCTGTCGTCTTTACTGTTAAGGCCTGTTGTATCATACACCAACACACCAAAGTGACGTCTGTATCCTGCTGCTTTTTCAATAGAAGTTTAAATTGCAGTGACCTCCTGAAATTGTCCCTTGCAGAAGAAGAAGAATGGAAATATTGGACACAGTTTGCATGAGAAAACCGTGCAGTCCTCACAGTCCTTACTCTTTACCATCAAAGCTTTCCACGGCTAAGCTGTAAAATGGGAACGTTTCCCATCTGAACTGCGTCTTCCCATCATCCTGCGCTGTAACAATGTTACAGATAAACATTTGATTGCTACGTTGTTCCGAGGCATGTGATGTTAACCTGCTACCAGCCCAGGAAACACTAATGTTGCTCCAGATGGTAGCTTATTGTATTCATTTGCAATAGATTGAATAATATTTTTTAAATGAGACCATCAGCTGCAGTCTAAAGTTCTGCCTGCACAGTTTGCCTGCAGTTCTCCGTGTAGGTTATGTGTGGGATTTGAACAGCCTGTTCTCCTCAGCTCCTGGAGTGCGACGGGGCCTCACTCCTATCTATCAAGTGGGTAATTAATTAGAATGGATCGATTTAGAGCCTCTCTGATAATGATCTCTCTTGGACATCTCACTTATTTAACTGAAAAGGAGGGAGCGCGCACGCAGGGGGTGTCAATGTGTGGGAAATGTTAATCTCTCGCTTTGACAATGAGAAACATTGTTGAAGATGATTATGCAAATACATGCAATGGAGCACGCACACAAATGCACACACTCACCAAACTCAATCAAGTCACACATCATGCACAGGTAGACGCAGTCCAAACCCAATCAGGAAACATCTGCACGCACACACAGGAGAACACAAACCCACTTATCTTGACTCGGTGCCCGACTGAAAAGGCAACTCTCCTTTTGTATCCCTCAGGTGCTTTTTCTCAGTAAACACCCAGAACAAAGCGTCTTTGCGAGTGAACTAACCCCAATTACAATCACAAGACACATTTGTCATACAAACTTTGTGTACCATGAAATGTACCAGTTCAGCAAGAAGCCTCCTTTTATTTATGGTGCAGGAGAAATGCAGCGGTGTTGATGTATGGTTTGGTAATGAAAGAATTTGCAGAAGGTTTAAAGTTCAGCGCGTCCAAACCCAAACGTACTAATGCAGCGACTATATTCTCATTTCTCTGCCTTTGTGTAAATGCACACCTGCAAAACAGGCCTTTGTACTGCAGAGGAAGCTTTGTGATAGCAACCAGCTTTTAGGACCTGGCAGCGGCGGGCAGTGACGAATAATATAGGTGGCGTGAATGGCAGCGAGCCCTCCCCACTGCCACTGGAGTGGATTGGATGGATGCCCTATATTTGACAAGCTTTGGCACCTAACTATGTGGCTGGTGCCACTTGGCAGCCTGGCACACAGCGCCGGTAGTGTCTTTGAGTCTTTCTCCATCTTTTTTTCTTCTCTTTCTGCTATTTCTGACTTTTCCAGCTTGGACAGAGATCGTGGCGGAGCACTGGCGGTGTGGAGGGGGTGTTGTGAAGGTGACGAATGACTCCAACTTTGCTGTGTCGCTGCATAAGACCACTTTCCAAGCAAACAGAGCGGTTTGCCATGTGCCAGTTTCTTCCACTCAACTCTTCATTCTCAGTCAGCAGCCTGTTTGCCCTCTTTGCTTATTATCTGTGTAGAGCAGCAGCCCTCGACTGCAGGATCGTCTGTCAGTCAGCTAGTCAGCCAGTTAGTCAGTGTTATGAGTGAGTCAGTCAGTCAAGTGAGCTGGTTGTCAGATGTGCTCTTCTGGGATGAACGGCTGAGAAGGCCTTTGCCTGTCATGTGTCAGGTGCTGTCATCACAAACCGATGCTAATGACTCAGGGATGCGGTGGAATAGTGTGACATCGAGGTATCCTCCTGCCTTGTCTTGTTGCTCCGCTTCTCCCCTGACAAACGTTGACTGACAGATCATTTTATCAGTTTTTGAGCACGACAGCTGAAGGTTGACTACATTTTGAGACGTTAATGAATAGTCTGTAAATGGCCACCGTTTTTTTTTTTTTTTGCCTGCTGTCAGAATGTAAGTCATTATCACAGCAAAACAGCTGCGGCGTGACATGATTTATGAGCCGTGACTTTATAGTCAGTTGTAAAGCCTGTGACTTTTAGTGTATGTCACTGCTAAACTGTGATTTTCAAAAGAGGTTCAAAGAGTTCCCGTGTAAACACGGTGAGCAGAGGCAGCGGTTTGTCATACACCATTTATCATGTGTTTAATGTGAGCAAAGCAGCTGAACTTTGCTAATCAAAGACGTGATCTTTGCCGATTATGACGGCGTACTTTATTAGGTTAATTAACCTTGTGTGTAATGTTATTTTTATAAACCCAAAGGAGCAAACAATTAGCTTAATCTCATTTGCCGTGGCTGCTTTTCTCTGTTTAGCATCGATGTTGTTGTTTTTTCTTCTCAAACTGGTTTAAAACTGAAGCGTCAGGACAAACCTGCTCCACAAACCCTTCAATACCACAAAATCAAATGTTTTTTTCATTGATCAGATTAATTTTTTGCCACATTGCTCCGCTCATTAGAACGGTTAAGAGAAGCGCAGCAGATTCCCATGACAGAAGAGTTTTAGCCAAAAAACGCCAAAGGTTCATCGTATTTGTTCAGTTTTATTTACACAGCGCCAAATCACAACAACAGTCACATCAAAGCACTTTATACTGTACAGTAGAGCCTACAATAATAGATACAGAGGAAAACCCAACAATCATATGACCCCCTATGAGCAGCACTTTGGCGACAGTGGGAAGGAAAAACTCCCTTTTAACAGGAAGAAACCTCCAGTAGAACCAGGCTCAGGGAGGGGCGGGGCCATCTGCTGTGATTGGTTGGGGTGAGAGAAGGAAGACAGGATAAAGACATGCTGTGGAAGAGAGACAGAGATTAATAACAGATATGATTCAATGCAGAGAGGTCTGTTAACACATAGTGAGTGAGAAAGGTGACTGGAAAGGAAAAACTCAATGCATCATGGGAATCCCCCGGCAGCCTACGTCTATTGCAGCATAACTAAGGGAGGATTCAGGGTCACCTGGTCCAGCCCTAACTATATGCTTTAGCAAACATGTTCTCATTGTTTACAAGATTTGAATTTCTATCAGTTCCCTCAGTGACAGTTAAGGCTGACCAACAATCACGTAAATCCCACAACATGTTTTTTTCTTTGTTGCACAGGTTATCTTGTGTTGTGTAACTGTGAGAGGACCCACAGCTACAGTTACACAGGACGACTCTCAGGTTTATTTGGAGTTTCTGCCTTAACCTTAAAAAACACTGCCACCCACAAGCCGCCATGTGAAACTGAAAGGCTTTAAAACTCCAACTTTTTTAGCGAACTTTTAGTTCAGTTTTAAAAAGTTTCCATTAGCTGTTCGCTCTGCTTCCCAGTAAACGCTCTGTTTAAATAAATGTTTCTATTCTGTAACAGTTACAGATTTCTTTTAAATGCATTAGCAGTTGTGTTATTTGTTGTAATCAGTTTATTCTAATGTGCATTTTAACTTTAGGATCTGCAATAGAATCATCTATTTTTTTTTTTTAGTAAATCTTGTGAGAAAGATTAGATGAAAGTTATCATCAAGAAATTATTTATTCGCCATTACTGCTGTTGTTGACCCCTCCCTGCGATTCTAGGGGAGGGGTCAAATTACTTTCTCCGGGATGTAATTGAGTAATGTAATGCACTACTTTGTTTAAAAAGTAATGAGCGATGTGTTCTACATTACTTCCTTTTGAGTAACAATTCAAACAGTGATTACCAGCCTGTTTCACACAGGGGATGGTGGTGCTGTGTGAATTAACACCAACTTCAGTCATATGAAAACGAGAAGTTTATAAATTCTACAAGTTTTCAATTTTATAATCATAATATGTATTTTTTAAAGCTAAATATTTTAAAAGAGCACACTTTGTCTCTGAAATGATGATTATGTATAAAAACATACACAAAACATATGATCCATGCTAACATAACCAGCAGATTTACAGAATGAACATTGATGATAAAGCTGCAAACTCTATTCAGTTTCCATCATGCCTCAGATTAAAACATTAGTTTAATGCTCTTCTGCTAGTTACTCTTACTTCTGTGTACTGCAGTTCACAGACTAACTTTGCATATTCAGTGAGACACCGTACTGCAACATCACAGCATGTTATAAATTCCTCCTAGCCTCGTGATGCCCACACTTCGTGGGAGATGGACTAAATTAATGACACCTGTGAGGGTGAATGGAGAAAACCTTTTCTTTTTCTAAACTTCTCTAACAAAATTATTGTAATTACAAAAGCCTTTCATAATTTCCACCTTTACAAAACTCACACTGTGTGAAGTACTTGGGCCTCAGTTACATGATGAGCATTTCTCAAAAGCAGGAAAACACTGCATTGGCTGAAACAGAATAAACGGCTTTGAAAGGAAGTAATTTATTTCAAATTGGTTTTCTGAGCGTAACACGTATTCATTTCACTTTACAGCCGAGTCCTGACTGGCAGATAAGGCAGACAAATGTGGTTTTTGATTGGTTGGTTGTTTATTGTTTATGTACTTCTAAAAACAAAGACAAGAGTTAATGTCAACATTAAAGAACAAACAAACAAGCCATGATAGACTCCTATCTGTATCACCCTGCTGCTATTTATGGTTATCCAAGGTTGTATAGATGAACCTGTCTTATTTATGACTATTAGACTTTCCTCATTTTTTAAAACCTAATTTCTAGAAAAATGTGCTTTATTTGTGCCAATATGATAATTGTTATTTGCGGCGACTAGCAACTTTCAGACGTGGGAGTGGGATTTTCTCTCTGTGACACAAAAGTCGAGCAAAATACTAAAAGTCCAACATTTCTTCTTTTATGGATTCAATTTAATATTATTTATACAGCGCCAAATAACAACAGCAGTCGCCTCAAGGTGCTTTATATTGTACAGCAGATCGTACAATAATAGATACAGAAAAACCCAACAATCATATGACCCCCTATGAGCAAGCACTTTGGTGACAGTGGGAAGGAAAAACTCCCTTTTAACAGGAAGAAACCTCCGGCAGAACCAGGCTCGGGGAGGGGCGGGGCCATCTGCTGTGATTGGTTGGGGTGAGAGAAGGAAGACAGGATAAAGACGTCAAATTCAAGACTTTTTGTGGATTTTGGGTAGTCTTTGGTATTCATCTTTCATCCGTAACCTAGATTCGTGCGATTCCTGCCCGTCAGTCCAGACTTGACATCGAAACAGAAAACACACTAACCTCTATTAGCTTTGACTGCTGTTAGCAAATTCAGTGGGCTATCTTTTTTGGTGTAAAACTGAATTTAGCCTAGTAAATGCTACAAAGCGTGTGGTGCAGTTTAAGCCCCTGGCACACTTGCATTACCTCCACACGAGTCCACAGCTTTGGGGATTATCGCACTACATCTAGAGATGGTCAGACTCTATGCATTAACGAATAGGGATTACACAAAGGACTGATTGACTGGATAAACATATAAAACCTTCTCCATCACTTGTAACTGAAGTATATGTCATGTTTGAATTTTAAATGTGATTTTAGGTCTATCAGATTTTAGTTGAGGAACAGATCGGTGCTGAAGGGCCTCACAGACTTACGCATGGATTCTGTGTCTCTGTGGAGACGAGTTGAAAGAGCTGTCTCTCTCCAGCACCAGCTGCTTGCACAACAACACAGTGCATATGTGTGTGTGACTGTGGAGATGTGTTCATAGGCAGCATTGTGATACATTTGTGTTTTGTGGCTTACAGGTGTTTGCATAAACAAAGTGTTCCCGCTTTTTCTTTGCACATATTCATGTTTGTGTGTATTTATGTTTAATCTAAAAATATTATCCCATATTCAGGATGGTAATGTTTTATATCTGGGGTCTGCGGCCCTGTCCTCATGCTGGGGCGGACAGCCTCTGGTGGGGACAAACGCCTGCTGTCTCCAATCCTGCGACAACCCCGCCCTTGGCTGTTGGAGCTCCAACTGGGGCCACCCTCTTCCCTCAGCTGGGGTGGATGCATCAGGATGTGTGGTCTCAGATCTTCATCTGTCTTGGGTCGCCCTCCATCCATCTCTGGCTCTCGCGGGGTCTCTTATTTACACACACTTACACAGCAAAATTGTATATTTGTCTGTGTACCCCCCCTCTATTGTGTCTTTTTGGTGCTGTGTATTATTTGAGTGTGCTTTGTGTCAGAAGCAGCAGTTGGCGACCCAGCGTGTCTGTTTACTTCACCCTCGACTTTTACTTCCACCCCCATTCTTTTCTCTTTTTTTCCCAATTTCTATTCTTCCTTATCTTCAATCTGGCCTTTACCCCCTGTCTGCTCCAGCAATAATATCCACTAGACAATAATATGAATAATAAAATAAAGTAAATGAATAAAGCAAAAACATTAACAAGAGGAGTCTACGGTGCCCCTACTGGGAAAGCAAACATGCCTGGCAATACAAAGCATTCAGACCGTAATTCTGCTTCTACAACTGCTGGACAAGACAGGTTTAAAAAGAAATGTTTGCGATAAATAGCAATGAGTCATGTATATTGCCTTGGAGGGATTTTGGCTCACTCTTCTTTTTAGAATTCTTTTAATTCAGCCACATTGGGGAGTTTTCAAGTGTGAATGTGCTGTTTAAGGTCACGGCAAAGCATCTCGGTCTGATTTAAGTGGGGACCTTGGCCAAGCCCCTCAGGACCATTATTTATTTTAGCCATTCAGAGCTGGACTTGCTGGTGTGTTTTGGATCCCAAGTGCCCTTTAACTTCATGCACAAACTGATTTAGGGTTTTCTGGCAGAGAGCAGAATTCATGGTTTCATCCATTACAGCAAGTGGTCCAAGTCCTGCAGAAGCAAAACAGCCCCAAACATCACACTGCCACCACCATGTTTGACTCTGTTGGTATGATGTTCTTTTTATCTGATGTTGTGTTAATATTGAAAAACAAACCAACAAGCAAACACACACAAACCTTTTTAGAGAGAGGAGGTTTTCTTAAACCATCAGGATGTAGCTCTTGGGTCTGTTGTTGCTCTGAGCACTTCTGAATTAGATGGAGAATCTACTAGGAAGACGGAGGCACTGGGTTAACACATGCCTTGATGTTCCAGACCACCAAATTGCCAACTATTCTTCTTCCATGGAGGTCATTATATTTAATGATGATCATTTAATCAGCCTTATTTGATTAGCAACACCTGGCTGCCATTTACCCTTTTAATTCCTACTGAAGTACTACTTAGTTCTTTACAGAGTATTGTGCTAACTTTCTTTTTCGCATAAGTGTATATGAAAGCTGTACATAGCCACTATAATAATAATAATCATAATAATAATAAGTTAGATACTTTGTCTTTTGAGATTTTATTTTTTTATTTTCAAGACAGGACTGAATTGTGCTGTACCCGGGCCTTTAACCCTTTAAAGCCGGTTGGCGCAGACACGCTCTGTTTTGCATAACTATTTTTAAATCCCAGTAGCTCTGCAACCACGTAAGCTAGCGCAATAAATTTTTTTGCATATGAAACCGGAGGAGTTGTACTTACATCTTATGCCATCAGCTTGTCCTCGGTCACAGTTTCCTTCCACATATAGCTTTGCAAAAACTGCATAAAAAGCACTTGCAGCAACAAAAACATAATATTCCAGAAACAGGCTTTGCCGATCCGATCAGCTGTTCATAACATTTCCTATGTTGGAATAGACGTCAGCGCGAAGTATCGCCATGACCTGCCCAAAACCGGAAGTGACATTTTCGCGGAAATGTAGTTTTTTACCATCAGGGCCTCATGAGCTTAAACTGGTGTTTTTAAAGGTTATGTTTGACTTTCTGACTTTCTGTGTGGTTTCTGGGATGCTTAGGACTCATATTGCACTGCTGGAAATAGTTTATTTTGATGCATATGCTGCTTTTTTGCAAATTTGCATTATAATATTTATTTTCGTTTTTCCTGCAGTGTATAAAAATTGGTGTATTTCAAAAATAAAACTATGAAGACACTCAAAATAAATTTCCTGTGATGGGAAACTATTTTGTGCAACTTTTTTGTATTTACAGTTTTGAGGGATAAGCCTCTTAAATTTCTCTAACTAGAAATATATGTTAAAAAAACAAAAACGATTTTCAATTTTTTTTGTAGTTTATTGCACTTTTTTGCAATTTATGTAATTACTATGCACTTAATGCAGACATATTATTAAAATCTGGGCTATAATGGTTGTATTGATGTATAGCAACTTGAAATGCTCCCAAAAATGGCTCCACAACATGTAAAAATATAATATAAGCTCTGGCGGACTTGGTTCTATGGTAGGTCTTAATGGTTTAATCCTGTACAAACATGCCTCCCATGTAATACTCTCAATGCATTTGGTCAAAGAGCTAATGTAGTCTTGACCTAACAAGACCTCCTCAGCCGCCTCTATAGTCACATCTATCAAATCAAACTGTATGCCAATAAGCAGCAAACCATCAGCACCACTGAGGCTTCATGTCCTCTGTTTAAATGGAAGCAAACAGCAGACAGGCTCATTAACAGCACACTACAGTCCAGTTTAATAGCTATAACAATGAATTGTCTTAATTGTACCGCCTGCTTAAGAGTAGACTATAATTAATAGCTTAATAATAAAGACTAGGAGATGCCTAGGAGACCTCCTGCAAAAAAAATCAATTCACTGGGTTTAAGTTTTGAGAATAAAAATTACAGCTCTGCTATAAATGGGGCTGGCTATTCCGATAAGGGTAGAGAAAGAGTATCTATTACACACTAAGTCCTTCACTTGTGACTGGCAGGGACACCAACTGTGAAGAGCACAACAGTTATTGTGATGCAGGGCATATTTTCTCTTGTGTCGAGGGTTATTTTGAAATGTCACCTACAGCACTCTTTTAAGCAGCCAGTATGGACTTCATAACATTTGTGTCCAACTCAGGTGGTAGATGGAGTGTATTTGTGGATAAGGGCCGTAAGCAAAAACTCATCTGAGGACTGGTGTTTTGGATGCCATTTGCCTCCCTGTGCATGGGAAGAAAGGCTGCCTTTCTTGGCCTTTCTGAGATGCAAGAAACATGCCACATGGAATTAATGTTGGTGGGGCAACACCCTTGGTTCTCTTGTCCTTGCATAACAGAGCGGTACCTCTAGTGACAAGACAGAAAATAGCTTGCAATGATGTTTCAAATGGGCTTTCTAATACATTTATTTTAAACGAGTTAGATTCCCTGAGAGGTTCAGTACTCAACGAGGTTGGCAAGTGCGAGGGCTTCAGACAGAGCAATCTTTTCGATACACTCGTACACCTCAAGGATGTTTACGCCAACAGAGATTGTTCCCACTGCAAAGAGAATGGATGGCAATCTTCTTTGGTCCCTAAACACCAGAGAGGTTTTCCAACTTTATTTTAAATCGACATGTTCTTTCAGGTCGGTCTCAGTTTGAAGTTATTATACCGTCTACAATGTGTTTGATGCTTTTCTATCATTTACATCACTATAAAAAGAATACCTTTGGGTTTGGACAACAAGAGCATGAATTAAATTAATATGCATAGCTACTAACTTTCTACTTAAGCCTGAGGGAAATACCTGACATTTGCTGCTAAATATTTCACTAGTTTCACCCACTATTCGATATTTGTGTCTCTGTGTTGGTACTGAGCAGAGAAAGTACATTGGGGTTTGTAAGAGCTTTCTTAAAGATGGGGTAGCTTAACATCTTTAATGGAAAAACAGTGGGATAGCAGAAATTTCTCTCCTGTGTTAATTTCCTGAGCTGTTCGCATTGACATTCTTCCTCAATAGATTGTGTTGTTTTGTCATTAAGCTAAAGGAGGTAGTCACCTGAATGCAGAAGTTTTGTGAAGTTTGGAAGGCGTTTAAGGAAACTGTCTTAAGAGGAAAGTCTATTTTTAAAACACGGATAAACCAAAAGGAGCAATTTGTAGATCTAATATGTTCCTGCTGAATTTGACGTTCGACTGATGGATGGGCTTCTACAACATTCAGAGCCTTCAGGAGCTCAGGGTGATCATCCACCCATCCATCGACCCTACTTCCATCCTGGAAGGCGTGACAGTGGCATTGAGGAGATCCTCAAAGTGTCCGCCTGACTGTATCCTCAGTTGAGTTCAACAACATCCCATTGTTCTTCTGTGGTGAACAGTGTGCATCAAACTTTTCAACCACTTTGTCGTACTTATTCCTGTCACCAACTTCCTCAAACTCAAACGTGTTGAAGACTTCAATGGCTTGAGGACCAGCTACCGTGAGCAGCAATGCAATTTTCCTGGCATCGGGTTTAGAGTCCAGTCCCATGGCAGCCATGTACAGCTCAAACTGCTGCTTAAAACACCGCCAGTTGCTGTCCACATTCCCCACCATTTTCTGTCCTTCCGGTGGCTTCAAACGTTCCATCTCAAACAGAACTTTGAACTGCTATCGCTTCCACTCTCCCACTTTTACTCCTGGTACCATGTGTTGTCTTTGTAGAGCTTGTTAAAAATAACACAGCATCCACTTATGCCTTGCGAGCTACTGCTCCAAACATTTTATTGACACCATTCAACCTGTCACACCACAGACCAGTCTTCTTTTATGTGCCCCCCTGGAGGCATTCATGAGCTTTCTTAAATACAGCGCCCCCTGCTGGTAAACCTTATCATTACATGAACACCTACATATAAACACAATCACCACTGTAAACACTGTCGAACGTTGCGTTGACCTCCTGAGTCGTTTGACATTTGCTGGAACCACTTTGAGGCAGACTGAAAGTCTTGTTCCAAGGCGTCACCAAACTCCTCCCACATCCGAGGTTTTTGCATCAGCCACTGTCAGAGCTGCACTCTGCTTGACCTTCTGCCACCTGTCAGCTGCTTATGGAGTCCCACAGGCTAACTACACTCAGGAAAACTCCTTCATAAACCTGAAGGTCTGAGGTGGGAATTGATGATCTTGAGGACTGGGCCTCTGCCAAATATCCCCAGTCCTCACTATACGTTTAATGTGTCTGATGATCGTCTTTCTTCTCTCTTTACCCAAGTATCCAACAGAGAGCCTACATGGGCATATCTGGACTTTTAGGAGGACTACCCGTCAATTGTTGGAGGAGTATGAAAGGGTATCAAGGAAGTTAGCAGACTACAGGAACACCTACACCTCAATCTAAGAAGCGTACATATAGTGATTGGACTTTCTAATGCTTCAATATTTTGTACTTTTTTCTACACAAATTTCATAGTATTAGAATTTTTCATACATCTCATGCACCAGACTATCTTCACGTCATGTGCTTCGTTTGACTGAACTGGGCACACAGACACGGTTCTACTCATTCAGCTACGCTTGCCAAACATTAATTTGGCAAGAACAAGTTCTTTAGCTATAAGCCATGTCAGGCTGCGATACAGTGAAATTATATCCTAGGTGTTAAAAAAATTCTGGATGAAAAAATGGGACTCTGCCAGTTTATTTTTGAGAAGTAATTTGATAGCCAACTATTTTGTATTATGTAAGCATGATTATGGTAATCATGTAATTATTTTTCTAATACGACTGTTCATTAAATGATACAATTTCAGTCCAAAAATGTCCCTAATATCTCAAGTCCAAACTTTTATTTTTGTATTTGTTAAAGACAGACATGTTATTTATTTAAAAAAAAATCGTTACACATTTATGTGACAGAAAGGTCAGCCAGGTGCTTATACTTGGACTAAATATATTTAATAAATGCAAGTATATTTATTGTAAAAACAAACTCAAAGAAAAATTATGCAGTCTGGTTGAAGGTCAAAAACTGAAACCATCTCTTTTTGGATCTGGTTACTGCAGGATTAGTGTATTGGAATTGTGCCCGTAGGTTTATCCAACTATAGTACACCATCAGTTTCAAATATAGTGTCATCTGGTTTTGTTCAAGAGATCCTGGCATTCGTGTTGCAGAGCACCAACAACATATTGCCCAAGCAGGATTATTCCAATACATTCCAAATAAAAGTACTCACAAACAGCTCGAGGAACAGAGCAACAGAACAAGCTGGTATATTAGGACTTGGAGAAATGAGGTATTCATCAAATTTTTTCGAAAGAAGGGACTGCTCTCACAGCTAAAGATTGACGAGGTATAACATAAATGCTACAGGTCAGGGGGGAGATATCATCACCCCCACCTGAGATTTGTACCAAGTTTGAGTGCGAGAGGAACTGACCTGAAAGATCACCTGGACCCCCCGTAGCCGGTTACCAAGATTACGTGAAGTACCCTCAGAAGGTCTGCTAGATCAGTGGCCCCCAACCCCCGGGCCTCGGACCGGTACCGGTCCGTGAGTCGTTTGGTACCGGGCCGCGAGAGTTGAGGCTCAGGTGTGAAATTTATGATTTTCAGGGGTTTTATCGGTTTTCAGTGTTATCTTGTTATCGCTTTTATCGTTTACTCGGTTTTCCTGGGTCTTTTCACGTGTGTTATGAATAAATCTTCTTTTTTTCGGTACCGGTACTAGTTTTATTTTGTTGTATTTATCCGCGACACCTTAAAGGCCGGTTCATGAAAATATTGTCGGGCATAAACCGGTCGGTGGCGCAAAAAAGGTTGGAGACCACTGTGCTAGATGATGTTAATGCAGCACTACGGATGATACCTACAGCCACAATTACCGACACTAACAAGCTGATCTACAATACGGCAGCAGTGATCAGTGAGATGCTTGGCTACAAGTTGAACATGTACCCATGGAGGCTAAGATCAAGGTAGCACTGAGGGAGGTTAGCCAACTATCGGAGTTGCAGAAAGGCGCGATGAGGTAGTCAGAACAAGGGGAGCAGAGGGTCAGGCAAGTCCTGAGGAGTCAGCTGAACGGTAAGAACAAGATCCGGGCTATCAACACCTACGCCCTGCCCGTGATCAGGTACCCTGCTGGGGTAATAGGCTGGCCAAAGGAGAAGATAGAAGCCACTGACATCAAGACAAGAAAGCTCAGTCCTGGATGAGACCACAAATACATCACGAAGATGGCCCCAACTGACAGCGTGCTCAGTGAATACCTCAAGCAGCAGAAACCCAAGAAAGTGGAGGAAGGCGAGGAACCAGTTGGGGTGAGAGAAGGAAGACAGGATAAAGACATGCTGTGGAAGAGAGACAGAGATTAACAACAATCTACAACAACTTATATAAGCACAGACTAATATGGGTTAGTGCATCTGTTTGTCAGGTGCTAAGGTTTTCACACCTTGCTGATATGTCAACAAAGTGCTGTGAGCCTTTGCTTTACTTTTCCTACTCTTTTGATTTTTCCGGTGAAGGTGCTCTTTCACTCTGCTCGCTGTGCTTTTGCCATTTGGTTGTAAATGTTTCATCAGGTTATTTAAGAGCACATTAAATGGTGTTGTAACAAATGTAGCAATATTGTAACATTGCTACATTTTAAATAAGCTCTTTTTCTTCTTTTCATGCACAGACTTGAAAATTAGGAGTGAAACATATGAACACTGTGCGTGACACAGAGCTGCTCGTCTGCTCAAGTGTACTATTGAGGCTATGTTTGCTAGTGTGACATTATTCATGTTGTTACAGGCATGGGGAGTATACACAAGAGAAAATATTGAAAGTACCGTGTAGTTATGGGGGGAGCTAGTTTGTTGTTACTTTCCTCATAAAAAATACAAAATGTTTAACTAGTCTGTTTATATATTTGGTATTTTGTTTATTCTTTTTGTAATGTTACTTTATATAGTTTGCTTTCCTTTGTTTTGGAACTTTTCCCCTGGAAGCTGCTGAGAGCATACACATGAGACCTGCGCTGTGAATGTTTTATTCCTCCATCGCTGCGGATGCTGAGCGAATGTACAGCTGAAAAATTCGATGAATACCTCGTTTCTCCAAGGTTGGTGTTTATGCAGATGGTAGAGACACTGATCGTAGACATTGTGAGTTTGTTTTTATTTTTTTAAGGTTTAGATCCTTTTCATTACCATCTAACTCAATAACCGAAAGATTATATCAACAACAAGGCTGAATTTGAGTGAATTGAACGCTCTGTCTTTTTGGTAGGGGACAAAACCCAGACCTCTTAAAATTCACTTAGCTTTTAAGTACATTTTTCAGACATGTTTCATATAAAATCCATCTTGGACTTCCTAACATGTGAATGTTCTATAAAGAGAACCTGAGAGGTGTCGTATCAGGCTTGGTTAGCCAGCAGAACATACTGAGGAGGCAGCCGATGGGCACCGGCAGGCCAAGCGGACGCCACTCAGGCTGAAGCCAAAACTTTGGAAAGGCTATAGAAAAAAAAGACTTTCAGATGGCAGGGAAAAGTGTTGCTCTGGTGTCAGTGCTGGTGGGCCACTGCCACTTCAACTTAGAATATTGGGCCCTTGAGGCCTGGAGTTCCACCCTTGTGTTAGTTGAACCTCAGGTGCAAGAGGAACAAAGGACCAGCTCTTTACCCTTTCGGGGATATTTGAGGGTGAGTGGGAGTTTTCCCAGCCAGTCTACATGTGTTTTGTGGACTTCGCTTTCACTGCCAGGCTTGGAGTAGAGCTGCTGCTCCTTCACATCAAAAGGAGCCAGCTGAGATGGTTCAGACATCTGACAAGGATGGGCGCCTCCTGGGTGAGGTGTTTTGGGCATGTACCACTGGAAGGCTATCTATCGTCTTCCCTACTGCACTTTACGCTAGTGAAACCTGGCACTCGACAAGTGCAATTATTCAACACCTGAACGTGCTTCAACAACGTGGCCTGCGGCGAATCCTGAGAATTTCCTACCAGGACCGAATAACAAATGAGGAGGTCCTACGAAGAGCAGGCACCCGCCTATTAGCCGATGTTGTTGCAGAAAGGCGCTTCCGCTTTGCGGGCCATATTTTACGCCTACCCCCTCATCGCCCAGCTAAGATTGCCGTGACATGGCGTCCACGCACTGGCAAGTGAAACCAAGGCCAAAGACCACATGGCGTCGAACATTCATGGACGATCTGAGAACTGTCGACATTGCCTGGGACGAAGCTGAAGCAGTTGCTGCTGACCGACATCGATGGAGATCACTAGCTGCCCGATGCGCCACCCGGCGTAGGAGGAACTAAGTGCTAAGTACCACTGGGAGGAGGTCACGAGACAGACCCAGGAAACGCTGGAGAGATTATATCTTTTGGCTGTCCTGGGAACGCCTTTGTGTTCCCCCGGAAAAGATGGAGGAGGTAGTGAGGGCGTGCTTAGGCTAGTACCCTGTGACCCGACCCCAGGAAAGTGGAAGAAAATGGATGGATGGATGGATGCAGTATTAAATAACTAAATTACAGAACACTTGGGTCTCCTTGCCACTCAGCCCCCACCATCACAAGCTCACACTATCCATTATTTGTAGAGCCAAAAATAGCAACTTTAAAGAGGGGTTAAAGGAGACTCTGTATAATTTACAGTATTTAGCGAAGCACTCACTCTGCTCGTTCTGTAAAGACATTAATTGTTGCCTGACTAGAGAGAAAGGATGAACTCAGATTGTCATAATTAACAGTCAGGACTTGCAGATCGAAAATAAATTGTTGATGGAAGAACTTACTTTCTCTGTGTTTTCTCTGTCAATGAAATCTTTCAAATGTGCCTATCGAGAGGGTTTTATCATCAAATTGAATCCTGCGTTGTGTCCTTAACCCGTAAGGTGGCTGTGCTGCATCTTCTACGGGCTTCATCATGAACACTCATGAAAAGAGAAAATTCATCTTTTTTGTTTAAAAGAAAATTCTTCCATTTGCACAACATCTCTAAAGTTAGAAATATCCTGTCTCAGAGTGATGCTGAAAAACTAGTTCATGCATTTATTACTTCCAGGCTGGACGGCTGCAATTCATTATTATCAGGAAGTCCTAAAAACTCATTGAAAAGCCTTCAGCTAATCCAAAAATGCTGCAGCAAGAGTCCTGACAGGGACTAGAAAGAGAGAGCAGATTTCTCCTTTTATCCTGTCTTCCTTCTCTCACCCCAACCAATCACAGCAGATGGCCCCGCCCCTCCCTGAGCCTGGTTCTGCTGGAGGTTTCTTCCTGTTAAAAGGAATTTTTCCTTCCCACTGTCGCCAAAGTGCTGCTCATAGGGGGTCATATGATTGTTGGGTTTTTCTCTGTATCTATGAAGCGCCTTGAGGCGACTTTTGTTGAGATTTGGCGCTATATAAATAAAATTGAATTGAATTGAATTGAAAGAAAATCTGCCGCTTTTCCAGCTGGTGTCATACCGTAGCTGGACATGTTTCCATTTTCATCCCCGTGAACTTGTAAATAAAAAAAAGATCTATTTCATTAAGTTTGCAGTATTTAAGTTGACAGTCCCTCAGGAACGAGTCTAACCTCCAATCAAACTATGGGAAGTTTTCCGTGTTCAGTTTGCCACAGCAAATAGTTTCTATTTTCAAGTGAAGTCAGGGTTTTTTGTGAAAACAAATAAATAAAATGAAGCGTCAACAAATTAATATGCCACTTCAGAGGTCCTCATAGTATTTGCCAATAATTAATTAGTGAATTTTAACAGTTCCCATGTGGGCTCTTATTTATTATTTATTTATATAAACAGACATTTTTCTAACGGAATAAGAAACCGCCCCGGGGGAATTTGGGATGCTTAATTTAAAGTTTTCGTTTTTATTAGTTACCTCTGAATTGACTCGGCTGCTTTATTTGCTATGAAGCTTTTGTAAACGGGGTTATTTAAGTACAAACACGGTTGCAATGACAAAGCAGGACCTGACATCAGATTTCAGATGTGGTAGTCTAGGCGGACGTTTGTCAGAGGTGTGAAATTAATTATTCCCGACTCTTTCACAATGCACCGACTGAATATGAGGCAAAAAGGTCTGCAGTTTCTACTCTACGCTGAAGCAAAGACGCATTATCAAAGAAGCAACAAAGCATTATCATACTTGTGATGCTCTCCTTGCACGATGGGTATTTTAATTCCCATTATATCCCATGCGTCAGCTCCCACGCTGCTACCTCTTCTCTCCGTGCTCCCGAGCCTATTTGGGGACGATAGCTCATTACAAAATGTGATTCTTCCTCTTCTGAGGAACTGCTGTTGCCTGTCAGCACAAAGGAATTGCCTGGCTGCTCACAATCTGGAGATCAAGAGAGAGACAAGAAGAGACTGTCCTCGCCCCTTCCACACGTTACTATGGTGAGAACCTACCGTTTAAAATGGAAACCTACTGATGGCTGACACCGAAGCTCAGCCAGAGGTCATGCTGGTACTGCGGCTCACCTTCTACTGCTTATGAAGAAAACAAAATAAAGTATGATTTCCTGACATTTAGTGTTTTATATATTTATGTATTTTTTGTGTGTTCATCCAAAAATGTAAAACTATTATGACCCTTTCAAATTGTTTTAGCTAAGTGTTAGCATTCAGTTCCCTATTTACACATTCAGCACAGACTGAGCAGCATTTGCATTGACTTGGAGTCATGTTGTATTGCCAATGTCAATGATTTAGCTTTGCTTGATTGAACTTTGCTTGGCCTCTGCCATGCCTGCAGAAAATGGTTTGCTCCTACATGCTCCTGCAGAATCACAAACTAGAGGCTAAGTTTGTCTGTCTGTTCTGGACATTAGTAAGTAGTGTGTTTCTGGTAAAGACAACAAGCTGGTCAGCGAGTTGTAGACTAGCTGTTGCTACCAGTTATTTAGCTAACACACACACACACACACACACACACACACTACTAAAATACTTTACAGATAGTGCAGCGAGGAATGCCCAGACCTCTACATTGGAGAGCCACTTCACAAGCGCATGGCACAACACAGAAGAGCCACCTCCACAGGACAAGACTCAGCTGTCCATCTGCATCTAAAGGTCAAAGGTCACTCTTTGAGGATGCCAACGTTCACATTTTGGACAGAGAGGACAGATGGTTTGAAAGAGGAGTGAAAGAAGCATCTATGTCCACTGTGAGCGACCATCTTTGAACAGAGGCGGTGGTTTACGACACCAACTCTCTGCCATCTATAATCCAGTTTTGAGTTCCCTCCCCAGACGCCTTAACGCCCACTCACATCCTGGGCTATCTGACCTCAGGAATTCGCATGATAAGGTGGGGCCAGGTTTCACAAAGAGCTCACCCAAAACTCTGGCTGATTGGGACCCACACCCAGTTTCACACCTTGGCTCAGGCGATTAGAGGATCATCAGGGGGTCCTTTTGTCCCTCTGTGGGGGGAAACTCCCACTAGGTTTATATCTGGGACTCTCCACCATTTGACCTTAGAACTGAAGAAGCTTCTCGGATGAAGGTGAAACGTCTTCAAGTAACTTAAAGAAGTCCAGACGCTTTTCTGTGCAAGATCCTTTGACAACTTTACAGATAGCTGGTATTATTATAAAGTAGTTGTAACAACTTTGTCTTGGCTTCCCTGACCTGACATGAGTTTCTGCCTCATTCACTAATTTCAGGTGTTTTTAAAGACAGCATGGTGGCCACTTTGTAAATGTCTGTCTCCAGTGGAGTCGAAAACAACAGTAAAATATCCCTAAGCGTGGGAAACAAAAGTCACTAGACAATAGACAAGTCACTGCCATAAGCAATATTTCTTGGTTTCTTAACCAATCCCCCCCCCCCCCAAAAAAAAAATCATGTCAGATTTTAAAACACAAAAAATGTTCATGTTGATATTTTACACAGAGTTGAAGTGAAGAGGACGAACTTGATTCCAACAGGAACACACCTACGGGGGCGATTCATTTATGTGTTAGTTTAAAGCAGGCCAAACAAAAGGAGGTAGAGCAGGTCATCTACTGCCTTATATGTAGATAAAGTTTTGAAATGTAGTCTGATTGAATGTATGTCAAGCACCATAGATAACGTATTGGAATGTGTCACTATTGAAATCCATGTTGAAAAAGCTAACAATATAATTATAAGTTGCATCTATAGGACACCAGGTTCATGCCTTGAGACATTCAATGAAAAACTTGCTGCTATGTTTAGCAACCTAAATGATAAAAAAGTGCAAATAATTTGTGGTGATTTTAATATAGATTTGCTAAACCCAAATGGACATCAGAAAACAACAGATTTCATAAATACAATGTATAGTAACTCCCTTTTCCCTGTAATTATAAAACCAAGTAGAATAACAATTGATACAGCTACATTGATAGATAATATATTCACAAATAAAATTGACCATGAAATAGTAGGTGGACTTCTTATAACTGATATAAGCGATCATCTTCCTGTTTTTGCAATTTTTCAAAATTATTTTGGGATTAAAACTAAACAAAAGAATCAAATATTTGATATGATACGACTTAGAACAACAAGAGCCATTGCTGCCCTCCAGGTGGACTTAAAGGAACAAAATTGGAATGAGGTTTTTGCAAATGAAGATTCAAATAGTGCATATGATGCATTCTTATCAACTGTAATTTCACTATATGAAAAACATTGTCCTTTAATGAAAATCACTGGAAAGCATCACAGATCAAATAAGCCATGGATCACAAAGGGGATAGAAGATGCATGTAAAAAGAAAAATAATCTATATAAGAGATTCATAAAACAGAGGACAAAAGATGCTGAAATAAAGTACAAGTTATATAAAAATAGATTAGTAAATATTATAAGAACAAGTAAGAAAGAATATTACCACAAATTATTGGAGCAAAGTAGAAGTAACACACAAGAAACATGGAGGATATTAAATAGTATAATCAAAAAGGGCTCAAAAAATAAGAATTATCCAGATTATTTTAAAAAAGATAAAGATATTGTGCTTGATAAAACTAAAGACATTGCAAATGAATTTAATGATTTCTTTGTAAATGTTGGCTTTAATTTAGCAAAAGAAATTCCAGAGTCAAGAAATAATAACGACCTAA
Source organism: Neolamprologus brichardi (assembly GCF_056152115.1). NCBI lineage: Eukaryota > Metazoa > Chordata > Actinopteri > Cichliformes > Cichlidae > Neolamprologus > Neolamprologus brichardi. The sequence goes on along the minus strand of NC_142109.1, from coordinate 35,911,046 downwards.
ATAAACATATTACTCAGAATGTGTCCTCCATGTTTATTGGTGCTGTAACTCATAGAGAAATAATTAACATTGTGAAGACATTTAAAAATAAAAAGTCCACTGACTGTTTTGGTATTGACATGATATTAGTTAAAAGTATTATAGAATATATAGTGCAACCTTTCGCATACATTTGTAATCTGTCCTCTCAAACTGGTGTATTTCCCTCACAAATGAAAATAGCAAAAGTTATTCCAATCCATAAAAACGGAGAGAGAAGTCAGTTTACCAATTATAGGCCAATATCACTGCTCCCACAGTTCTCAAAAATTTTAGAAAAGTTATTTGTTAATAGACTTGATAAATATATTGAGAAGCATAATCTCCTAAGTGATAACCAATATGGCTTTAGAGTGAAAAGGTCCACTTCGATGGCAGTGATGGAACTTGTAGAAGGGATATCTAATGCTATAGATAATAAGGAATATACTGTTGGTGTTTTTATAGACTTAAAAAAGGCGTTTGATACGATTGATCATTCTATATTAATGAATAAACTAGAGAGATATGGCATAAGAGGGTTAGCATACAAGTGGATGAAAAGTTACCTGGATGACAGATATCAATATGTCGAATTCAATAATGTAAAATCTAAGCAGTTGAAGGTAACTTGTGGTGTTCCTCAGGGCTCTGTGCTGGGCCCTAAATTATTTATATTATACATAAATGACATATGTAGCATTTCCAAACTGTTAAAATGTGTATTGTTTGCTGATGATACCACTCTGTATTGCTCAGGTAAAAACCTAGAACAGCTTCTGACTACAGCGGAAAAGGAGTTAAATATATTAAAAAACTGGTTTGATGTAAATAAGTTATCATTAAATATAAAGAAAACAAAATTGATTATTTTTGGCACTAGACAAATGAAAAATGTATCTAAAATCAGGGTTAATGGAATTGAAATTGAAAGAGTGTACGAAAATAAATTTCTTGGAGTGATAATTGATGATAAGCTGAGTTGGAAGTCTCATATAAACCATGTGAAAACAAAAATGTCAAAAACCATTGCTATTCTCTATAAAACAAAGCATGTCCTGAACAAAAAATCATTATACACACTCTATTGTACTCTGTTGCTTCCATATATGACTTACTGTCTGGAGATATGGGGTAATGCATATAAAACGAACACTCTTCCTATTTTCAAGTTGCAAAAAAGAGCTATAAGAATTATAAACCAATCAAACTATATAGAACCAACTAACATTTTGTTTATTAATCTGAATACCCTGAAATTTTATGATTTAGTTGAATATAAAATGGCACAGATAATGTATAAAGCACAAAATAACTTGCTTTGCCCCAGTACTCAGAAGCTGTTCAAAGTCAGAGAGAGTCAATATGACTTAAGGGGAACAGATTTCTTTAAAAAAAACAAGATAAGGACAAATATAAAGCAGAGATGTGTTTCTGTTAGAGGAGTTAACCTGTGGAATAGTTATGACAGTGATTTAAAAAGGTGTAGTTCATTTTCCTTGTTTAAAAATATGTTTAAAAATAGAGTATTAGAAAAATATATATATCAAGAATGAAAAGAGCAAAAAAAAAAACAAAAACAAAAAACAGAAAACCTCTTGATTCTTTTGCTTTGATGTAGTTACTTACTAAGGTGGTGGTGTTTTTTCTTGTTTGTTTGTTTGTTTGTTTTGTTTTTGCTTTGTTTGCCTTCTCTCACCCCAACCGGTCGCAGCAGATGGCCCCGCCCCTCCCTGAGCCGGGTTCTGCCGGAGGTTTCTTCCTGTTAAAAGGGAGTTTTTCCTTCCCACTGTCGCCAAAGTGCTTGCTCATAGGGGGTCATATGATTGTTGGGCTTTTCTCTCTGTATCTATGAAGCGCCTTGAGGCGACATTTGTTGTGATTTGGCGCTATATAAATGAAATTGAATTGAATTTTATTATTTGCTTCGAGCCCTGTGTACAGGAGCTGCATGCTAAAAGATCTTTTGTTAAAAGGGTTGGCGTAAAAAGCAAATGCTTCAGCCAATACCTTTTGATTAGCCTTGTCTCATGCTTTCTTGCTTTGTGGTAAATCTTTGTTCTGTCTTCACTGAGATATTTGAATGCTAATCAATAAACATATCAATATCAATATCAATACTGATCGGGAGGTCGGTGGTTCGATCCCCGGCTCCCCCAGTCTGCATGCCAAAATATCCTTGAGCAAGAAACTAATCCCAAGTTGATCTCCGATGCGTCCATCAGAGTATGAATGTGTGTGGATGTTAGAGAGAAAACACTTACAAAGGATAGAAGAAAGTGTGTGTGTGAATGAACTGTATAGAGCGCTGTATAACAATCAGTCCATTTACTGTTTAAATGATGTGGTGCCAGACCTTTGTCCTTCTTCACAGCACAGCTGTAGCATCAGTGCTCTGGTGGGAGAACAAGATTTGTAATGTCTTCAAACCTGCAAGTGCAACATGAAAAAAAATGTGTGGAGGACAAAAAAGCTTTTAAATTTTATTTAAGGTGAAAATCATCAAACTTTATTTATGTTCTGACGAGCACTGAAATGCAGACAGGAGACTTTCATCATGGATGCTGCTTATTCCTTGAGTTGCTTTGAGGTCCCTCTGTTAACTAAAGTGCGACTGATTGTAGCACTTTTAGCTGTTACCGTGCACTTCATAAGATTGGACTTTTATGGCTTTTAATTATTAATCAAGCTTCCAAGATCTCATTATGTAAATCTAATGCCATTTTACATTTGTCTGAATGAGGGATGGAGTCCTTTTTGAATTAAAGTCATAACCACATCATTTTCAGTTTAACAGAAATATGTGATCCGACTGTAGGAGAGGAAAACAGAAAACAAGGACTTTTAGTTACCTGTAGTTTACATCCTCTCAGTGTTGCAGTGCTTTTTTATTTTGTACTGGCATTAAGACTTATTCTTCCCCTTTAACTGTGACACCAAGACGAATCAATTCCAGATGTCTTGGAAAAAAAACAATCCATCATCTGAATCAGGGATTCACAAAGCAGAGCATAGGTTCGGTCGATGCTTCCTGTCCCATCTCATGGTTCCCTTTCTCGCAGCCTTGCCAGGTCGTTGTTTGGTCATTAAGCTGCCTCACCGGTGACTTTCTTGTCTTGCAGAAGGACTTGAACTTCATTTTTATTGACTGCTGCCAGTAAAAGTAGTTCTTGTTCTGCTCTGCAGTCTTGTTTAGCTTGACACATGCTGAGAACCACTCCTCCATCTCCACTTGGTAAATTGCATATAATTTTGCTGGTATATTCTAAACTCGGTTGTTCATAATTACCTGTATCCATCCTCAGCTTAGGTAGTCGGGCATGTGCAGTAATCACAATACTCGTGCAAAGAAACATGTAATTTGAAGGTCAGCTGTACTTGAAAAGCCCTGCAGTCAATAATTTACGGGGGAACTAACCGCCTGTTACTGTTGCTCCTTCTGCTGTGTGCTTCATGGCTATTTTAGTGTGTTTAATAAGCTAACCAGTGTCGAAGACTGCCTATTTAGTAACCTCGCCATGACACCTGCACACACACACACACCTCCACGACCCTGGACTGTTTTCCTCCACAGGACTCTTTCTATTCTGAGGGACGGTCGACACTAAAGGAAAATGGTTTTCTCATTGTCAGCCACTTTCTGCACAGCTAATAGCTGTTATATTTCTTCAACAATCCCTTTTAGGTTTCTTGCTAATATGAATGTTCATGCCCCAGGGAGTTGTTCCATTTTACATTCCTCACTCTCTCCCTGCTCTGACTCCTCAGGTTTCTCTCTCATCTCGGCAACAAAGGCGGCAACAAAGCAACACCTCAGCCATGTCACCGCTCTTTAAATAGGACCTAATTTGTTTGAGGTTTCTCTGGTTGTTAGTCCCACCTGAATGCTGCTGGTATCTCCAGGTGGGTTGTTTATCAATTTTCTGTTTAGCGCCACAGTGGCGACTGTCCTGGTTCCATTTCCATCCTAATTGGTGATTTTAAAGCTTTAGCAGTGGACTTGCTCTGCACACGACTGCTACTTGTGGCTCTTTGCCTGCTGTTTGCGATATCAAAGCTTTCTTAAGCCAGGAAGTGTGCTCAAAGTGGACTCAAAGCCTGACGCAGATGTCCAAAACCCTGCAGAAAGTGCAAATGCCCGCTCTGCATTTAGTTCCATCTGGACTCGGATGGCGTGATGGGGATGGCGGCTAAAGGGGAGAGTCGTTGGAGCGTTTAGTCGGCCCGGTTCAAAAAGGAGTAATGAGAGAGCAACTTTGAAGTGCAAAGTGAGCAGAACATAGAGGAGAGGACCTCTGTCTCTGGAACACTGCTCTAAGTGGGTCATACAGTTTGCCTTTGTTAACAGATGCTGTTTGTTTTAGCCTTCGTCGCGCTCTTCCTCAGAAAACAAACACTGGTGCCCAGCGTGTCTTCTCTCCTGCCACGCTGTTTAGACTTCTACATGGCTGAGTAACTTTATGCTAATTACAACATTATGAACATGCTATTTTTATTTATTTATCTTTTGTTTTTCGGTCTCTGCAGGCTGAATGAATTACTTCCCAGACCACAGTTTTGCACCGAACACAGAGGAAGACTGAACGATTCATTGTTGCAGACTCATAAAGACAGTAAAGAAGAATCATCTATGTCACCTTTGAAGAAATCCAACATTTTTTCTTTTTAAAGTTAAAAGAAAACACTCTCTACAATAAACAAGCAATTTAACAGCCTGTACAAAAACGTGTTTCACCTCTTTGCTTAGTTTCTCCTTTTGTGACACTTTAATCTTTAATAACTCGTCTGTCTGGATAACAGTGTTGGTCAATTTACTTGAAAAAAGTAATCAGTAACTAATTACTGATTACTTCCCCCAAAAAGTAATCCAGTTACTTTACTGATTACTTATTTTCATAAGTAATTAATTACTTAGTTACTTTTTAAAAACACGATTTACAACCTGAATAATTTCAATTCAATTCAATTCAATTCAATTCAACTTTATTTATATAGCGCCAAATCACAACAAATGTCGCCTCAAGGCGCTTCATAGATACAGAGAAAAGCCCAACAATCATATGACCCCCTATGAGCAAGCACTTTGGCGACAGTGGGAAGGAAAAACTCCCTTTTAACAGGAAGAAACCTCCGGCAGAACCAGGCTCAGGGAGGGGCGGCCATCTGCTGCGACCGGTTGGGGTGAGAGAAGGAAGACAGGATAAAAGACATGCTGTGGAAGAGAGACAGAGATTAATAACAGATACGATTCAATACAGAGAGGTCTGTTAACACATAGTGAGTGAGAAAGGTGACTGGAAAGGAAAAACTCAATGCATCATGGGAATCCCCCGGCAGCCTACATCTATTGCAGCATAACTAAGGGAGGATTCAGGGTCACCTGGTCCAGCCCTAACTATATGCTTTAGCAAAAAGGAAAGTTTTAAGCCTAATCTTAAAAGTAGAGATAGTGTCTGTCTCCCGAATCCAAACTGGAAGCTGGTTCCACAGAAGAGGGGCCTGAAAACTGAAGGCTCTCCCTCCCATTCTACTTTTAAATACTCTAGGAACAACAAGTAGGCCTGCAGAGCGGGAGCGAAGTGCTCTAATAGGGTGATATGGTACTACAAGGTCATTAAGATAAGATGGGGCCTGATTATTTAAGACCTTGTATGTGAGGAGCAGGATTTTGAATTCAATTCTGGATTTAACAGGAAGGCAATGAAGGGAAGCCAAAACAGGAGAAATATGCTCTCTCTTTCTAGTCCCTGTCAGTACTCTTGCTGCAGCATTTTGGATTAACTGAAGGCTTTTCAGTGAGTTTTTTGGACATCCTGATAATAATGAATTGCAGTAGTCCAGCCTGGAAGTAATAAATGCATGAACTAGTTTTTCAGCGTCACTCTGAGACAGGATATTTCTAATTTTAGAGATGTTGCGCAAATGGAAGAACGCAGTCTTACATATTTGTTTAATATGTGCGTTGAAGGACATATCCTGGTCAAAAATGACTCCAAGGTTCCTCACAGTGTTACTGGAGGCCAAGGTAATGCCATCCAGAGTAAGAATCTGGTTAGATACCATATTTCTAAGCTTTTCAGCGCCGAGTACAATGACCTCAGTTTTATCTGAGTTAAGAAGCAGAAAGTTAGTGGCCATCCAAGTCTTTATGTCTTTAAGACATTCCTGCAGTTTAACTAATTGGTGTGTGTTATCTGGCTTCATGGACAGATAGAGCTGGGTGTCATCTGCATAGCAGTGAAAATGTATGCTATGTCTTCTAATGATGCTGCCTAGGGGAAGCATGTATAATGTAAACAGAATTGGTCCTAGCACTGAACCCTGTGGAACTCCATAATTAACCTCAGTGTGTGAAGAGGACTCTCCATTTATATGCACAAATTGGAGTCTATTAGATAGATATGATACAAACCACTGCAGTGCAATACCTGTAATACCTACAGCATGTTCTAATCGCTCTAATAGGATATTATGGTCAACAGTATCGAATGCTGCACTAAGGTCAAGAAGGACAAGCACAGAGATGAGTCCACTGTCAGAGGCCATAAGAAGATCATTTGTAACCTTCACTAAAGCTGTTTCTGTGCTGTGATGAACTCTGAAACCTGACTGAAACTCTTCAAATAAACCATTCCTCTGCAGATGATCTGTTAGCTGTTTGACAACTACTCTTTCAAGGATTTTTGATATGAAAGGAAGGTTGGAGATTGGCCTATAATTAGCTAAGACTGCTGGGTCTAGAGATGGCTTTTTGAGTAAAGGTTTAACTGCAGCCACCTTGAAGGCCTGTGGTACATAGCCGATTATTAGAGATAGGTTGATCATATATAAGATCGAAGAATTAATCAATGGCAGGACTTCTTTGAGCAGTTTTGTAGGAATGGGGTCTAAAAGACACGTTGATGGTTTGGAGGAAGTAATTATTGAAGTTAACTCAGAAAGATTAATTGGAGAAAAAGAGTCTAACTTAACATCAATGGTACTAAGAGTAGCTGTAGATAATATTACATCTGTGGGATGATTATTGGTAATTTTTTCTCTAATGATAAAAATTTTATTTGTGAAGAAGTTCATGAAGTCATCACTAGTTAACGTTAAAGGGATGGTTGGCTCAAAAGAGCTCTGACTTTTTGTCAGCCTGGCTACAGTGCTGAAGAGAAACCTGGGGTTGTTCTTATTTTCTTCAATCAGTGATGAGTAGTAAGCTGTTCTGGCTTTGCGGAGGGCTTTCTTATAAAGCAACAAACTATTTCTCCAGGCTAAATGATGATCCTCTAAATTTGTGACATGCCATTTCCTCTCCAGATTACGAGTCATCTGCTTTAGGGTACGTGTTTGAGAATTATACCACGGGGTCAGGTACTTCTGATTAGAGACCTTAGTTTTCACTGGAGCTACAGTATCCAGAGTCGTACGTAGTGAGGAGGTGAAATTATTAACAAGATAATCGACCTCTGTTGGGGTAGCGTTCAGATAGCTGCTCTGCTCTGTGTTGGTACAGGGCATTGACGATGATAACAGTGGCTGGATTATATTCTTAAACTTAGTTACAGCGCTTTCAGAAAGACATCTACTTTGATAAAGTCCACTCTCCACTGCTGCGTAATCAATTATTGTAAATGTAAATGTTATCAGGAAATGATCAGACAGGAGAGGGTTTTCAGGAAACACTGTTAAATGTTCAGTTTCTATGCCATATGTTAAAACAAGATCTAGAGTGTGATTAAAGTGGTGGGTGGGTTCTGTTACATTTTGAGAGAAACCAATTGAGTCTAACAACAGATTAAATGCCATGTTGAGGCTGTCATTTTTAGCATCAACATGGATGTTAAAATCACCCACAATAATTATTTTATCTGAGCTCAGAACTAAATTAGATATAAAGTCTGAGAAATCAGACAGAAACTCTGTGTAAGGCCCAGGTGGACGATAGATGATAACAAGTAAGACTGGTTTCTGAGTTTCACAGCTGGGGTGGACAATGTTAAGCATCAGGCTTTCAAATGAATTAACAGTCTGTCTTGGTCTTTCATTAATTAATAGACTGGTGTGAAAAATTGCTGCCACACCGCCCCCTCGACCTGTGCTTCGAGATTTCTGGTAGTTAGAATGACTCGGGGGTGTTGATTCATTTAAACTAACATAATCATCCTGCTGCAACCAGGTTTCTGTAAGGCAGAGTAAATCAATTTGTTGATCAATTATTAAGTCATGTACTAACAGAGACTTGGAGGAGAGAGACCTAATATTTAATAATCCACATTTCACTGTTTTACTCTTTGGTTCAGATGTGGATACTGTATTGTTCTTTCTTTGTAAATGTTTAAGTTGTTTGTTGCTGGTTTTTAGTTTGTTTTTTGTCTTTTTGGAAGCAGACACAGTCTCTATGGAGATGGGTTTTTGGGGGGGGTAGCAGGAGGAGAGAAGCTGCAGAGAGGCGTGTAAGACTGCAACTCTGCTTCCTGGTCCCAACTCTGGATAGTCATGTTTTGAGGGGTTTAATAAATTTGTCGATATTTCTAGAAATGAGAGCTGCTCCATCCAAAGTGGGATGGATGCCATCTCTCCTAACAAGACCAGGTTTCCTCCAGAAGGTTTGCCAATTATCTATGAAGCCCACATCGTTTCTGGGACACCACTCAGACAGCCAGCAATTTAAGGAGAACATGCGGCTAAACATGTCACTCCTGGTCTGATTGGGGAGGGGACCAGAGAAAACTACAGAGTCCGACATTGTTTTGGCAAAGTTGCACACCGATTCAATATTGATTTTAGTGACCTCCGATTGGCGTAACCGGGTGTCATTACTGCCGACGTGAATTATGATTTTATTGAATTTACGTTTACCCTTAGCCAGCAGTTTTAAATTTCCTTCAATGTCGCCTGCTCTGGCCCCTGGAAGACAATTGACTATGGTTGCCGGTGTCTCTAGCTTCACATGTCTGAGAACAGAATCACCAATTACCAGAGTTTGACCCCCAGCGGGTGTGTCACCGAGTGGGGAAAAACGGTTAGACACATGAACGGGTTGGAGGTGTACCTGGGGCTTCTGTTTAGGACTACGCTTCCTCCTCACCGTTACCCAGCCGTCTTTCCCCAACTGCTTGGGACCTGCCGGTGAACAGCTAGCGGGGCCTACGCTATCTTCGGCTGCACCAGCTACAGGGGCCTGGCTAGCTAAGGGTGATAGCAGGGTGCAAAGCCGAGTCTCCAGTTCAGTAATCCTGGCCTCCAGAGCTGCAAATATGCTACATTTGTTACAGATATCATTACTGCTAAAGGAGGCCGAGGAGAAACTAAACATCTGACACAATGAGCAAGAAAGTGCAGAAGGGACAGGTGAAGTAGCCATGGTGCTAACGGGTCGGCTACGAGCTAAGCTAGCGAAACAGTACAGAGACAGTGAGTGAATACTTTGGCTATAAATTAGGTAGTGAGTACACAGAAAGTGTGCTTCGGATGAAGCACGTGAAGATTATACTGTGAAAAAAGAATGTATTTAAAAGTTGTTAATTAAACTGCTAAGCAAATAAGCTACTCAGAAACACCACTGTGCTTGAGCAGGAACAGGAAGCGATACTATACCACAGAGCGAGCGAACACCAAGTGACAGCGCCACCGACAGGTCAAAAGGATCACACATTCACAGAGTAAACACTGCTGTCAAGGTGTTAAAGTGATAGATCTTTCAGCCCAATTCTACTTTTTCTGCATAATCATCATACAAAATGTAATCAAATGGAAAAGTCTCTTTTTAAAACTTGTTTTATTAGTTTTAATCTTTTAACTTTATGCATCAAGCAAAAATTAAATTATCTGCAACATTCTCTGACTGGAAGAAATTAGTTTAACATTTAAACCTATTTTCTGCACATTCCAGCACATAAAATAAAATATTTTTTGTGTTTACACTCAGTCTTTCAAATAGATGCAAGTAAAACACAGCAGAAAATAAATAAAGTCAAAGACTAGCGGTCCTGTTGCTCTATTTTCACCTGTAAAGCAGGAGTGGGGTAGGCGGAGGTTTACCCTGGTGCAGGTGTGCAGCGGTCAGTGGAAGAATCCGCGAGTTTCTCTGTGAGTTTCCCATTACGTCGTAGCTACTCGGTGCTTGCTCGGAAGTTTAGGGGTTTTTTCGCTGTAAAAATAAGTTTTCTTCCCACGCACAACGGACACTAATGTTTTTGTCACTTTTTATGGAATCAAACTCAAAGTAAGGTCAGTACTTCCACGCTTTAAACGCTGCACGCTCATACTCTCTCTGCACTCGATATATGATCCATTGTTGATCTGCACACAGCTGTTGTCACGAACGTCGCACTCGCTTACGTCACTGTCATGAGACATTCTCGCAAAAAATCACCGTTTTAGTAACGCAGTAACGCAGCGATCCTACAGGAAAGTAACGGTAATCTAATTACCGTTTTTGCAATAGTAATCCCTTACTTTACTCTTTACTTGAAAAAAGTAATCGGATTACAGTAACGCGTTATAAGTAACGCGTTACTGCCCATCTCTGCTGGATACTGCAATTACTGGCATGACCACATTTACAGTTATCAAATCAGTTATTATGCTTTAATTTTCTTTATCTGTCCTTGTGGCTACAGGGATGAAGCTGATGTCGGAGAAAATGTTTGCCTGCATGGTCAGGATCCATTAATTATCCGTAGCCACTTACCACAGTCATTTAAATCACCTCTGCATCAGCTAAAGGAGGAATCCAAACTGTGTTTATTCAAATGATTCAAACAGGAAGTGCCATCTCTCAGTGAATAAGACGGACGCAACCCAGCAGTACAATATCCAAACCCGAGAAATCTTCCTTTGGTAGAAACCTGGACATGTTACTGCGATGAAAACTAGTGCAAACCATTTATATTTCTTCCATCTGCTCAGTTTAACATCCACCCAAGTAGTCCTGAGACGAAGAAGAATCCTTTTTGTCATTATGTGTTCACACAACAAAATGTTGTTTGGTAGAAGAGAAGAGGCACTCAGCTCACCCTGTTACATACATATATATACTATACACACACACACACACACACACATCTATCTACATACATACACACAAACGAGAGACACTCTATAAAAAAGCAGCACTATAAAAGAAGTGAATGCACACTATCTGTGTGTGCAGATGTGCAGAATAAATATGTGCAAAACTCACAGAATTGATATGATTTCACAGCTCTGGGGAAGAAGCTGTCCCCTGTACTGCTGTTCAAAACAGAGCAGCATAAACAGTCCACTGCCAGGGTGGGCGGGGTCTGCAGCGATACGTCTGGCCCTTTTTTGGATCCATCCAGCACAAGACGAGTCCAGCTGTGGACATGGACTTCCCACAATCCCTTGTGCTGTTTTCACCACCTGGGACAAGTTCTTCCCGTCTTGTGCTGTGTAGTTGCTGCACCGTGCTGTCATACTAAGACAGAGGATGAATTCTGTAAGTGTTCACAAGTGGCTTCCTAAGGAAGAAGAGCCTTTGTTGGGCTGTCTTCACCAGGTGTGAAGTGTTCAGGGACCAGGTGAGGTCATGCTCTGTCTTCCTGGACCTCCTCGGTCTCACTGAGGTATGGTAACAACGTGTTACTGCAGCCTTTGGCAGGGTCCCATGCAGTTAGCCATAGTGATGAAGCAATCTGTCCATCAGACTTAGCTGATACTTCACTTTGGCACATATCCGACTGATACTGCAATACCTGCAGCAATGCTGCTAGAGTAGCTAGAAAGAATTGAGCACAATGCGCTACCAAAACGGGTGACCTTCGCTGGATCAACTCAGTAACTTTTTCATATAGAGGCTTAAATTGCTCTTCTTTAAACCCATAATCCCATGTGTCTTTCAGAACTTCAATTTCATATTTGCACCTCAGGGTCATGCCCCGTCTTACTTTTCTTAGAGATAGTCAGGTACAGCAACTTTGGCTCTATGCAGAAAATCCTCACCCTCACAATCCACACCACTCATTGTTCTTTGGCACCCTTTAGCCCAGAGCCCACATTAATTTGACGGTTCTCCTGGCCTTTTCTGTCAAAGGGAGTACTTTGATAGACAGAGGGCCCCGGGAAGTCTGTTTTTTCATTTTTGTTTTTAATATCATCAAAGATGCGTCATGCTGTTGCCATCTCTGCTTTCTGTGTTCATCTCCTGTCTCCCCGTCTCTCCCAATTTCATCTCTCCCCCTTTCTCCCTCCCCCCACATCCAGCATCCGACCTGTCTGCTATGATGACCATTAAGCCAGGGCCAGTGGTGCCGGTGGGCCTGCTGCTTTCCTGCTTGCGTTTCCGTTGCACCGCAGCAAGCTCGCTGGCCTGGAGCCGCTAACAAGCTGTGCATTCAGACAGTTGATGCTACAAATGGAGCTGTGCAGTGGACCAACTACGGAGGAGAACAACTGAAGCGCTGCTAAATCCCTTCAGCAAGGGAGGAAGTAAGGAGGCCTCCCTTTCTCTAATACTGAACCCAAGACTGGTTGCTGACTTGCATTTAGATTTTTAACGCATACATGTGTCACTGTGGCATTTATCACAACTTCATGTACGCTAATATTTTACTTGTATTGGTAAAGTAACTGGTGAAATTCTGGTTAAACTGTCTACAGCCTCACAACAGTGAAAGAAAACTCTGGGAATATTTATAGGAAATCTCAGAGAGAGATGAATGCATAAAGAGGCAACCCAGCAGATAAGCAGAGGTGCCAGACAGCTATAAAAACTGAAGATATGCTTGTAACCTGTAGCGTTTCTTATCCTGCGTCTGTGCTTCAGTTTTATCTTGTTTGTCTGACTTTGTCCCAAACAGCTTTCATTTGTGATGCAGGTAATAAATGAACACAGATCCAAGCGTTTGTTCTATTTGAAGTGTAAGTTCCAGTACATCATCTCTGAGCACGATAAGACATGTACGAAAAATATCGGTTTCTGTTGCTGACTAGCAGAGATGGGCAGTAACGTGTTACTTGTAACGTGTTACTTGTAATGCGTTACTGTAATCTGATTACTTTTTTCAAGTAACGAGTAAAGTAAGGGATTACTATTGCAAAAACGGTAATTAGATTACCGTTACTTTCCCGTAGGAACGCTGCGTTACTGCGTTACTAAAACCGTGATTTTTTTTAGCGAGAATGTCTCATGACAGTGACGTAAGCGAGTGCGACGTTCGTGACAACAGCTGTGTGCAGATCAACAATGGATCATATATCGAGTGCAGAGAGAGTATGAGCGTGCAGCGTTTAAAGCGTGGAAGTACTGACCTTACTTTGAGTTTGATTCCATAAAAAGTGACAAAAACATTAGTGTCCGTTGTGTGTGGGAAGAAAACTTCTTTTTACAGCGAAAAAACCCCTAAACTTCCAAACAAGCAGCGAGTAGCTACGACGTAATGGGAAACTCACAGAGAAACTCGCGGATTCTTCCGCACAAAAATAATATTTTATGTGCTGGAATGTGCAGAAAATAGGTTTAAATGTTAAACAAATTTCTTCCAGTCAGAGAATGTTGCATATAATTTAATTTTTGCTTGATGCATAAAGTTAAAAGATTAAAACGAATAAAACAAGTTTTAAAAAGAGACCTTTCCATTTGATTACATTTTGTATGATGATTATGCAGAAAAAGTAGAATTGGGCTGAAAGATCTATCGCTTTATCACCTATTCAGGTTGTAAATCGTGTTTTTAAAAAGTAACTAAGTAACTAAGTAATTAATTACTTTTGAAAATAAGTCATCAGTAAAGTAACGGGATTACTTTTTGGGGGAAGTAATCAGTAATTAGTTACTGATTACTTTTTTCAAGTAACTTGACCAACACTGCTGACTAGTTCCACCAAAGCCGTTTGGACATTAAAAGTGCAGGACATCCGGCTTTAACTCGATCGTTTTGGCCTTGAAGTCCACTGATTGCCGAGTGCTGCATTTATAGTGTCGGAAAAAGCTCGTGGTCACAGAAGAAATGTGGAAACTTTCACACTGGATTCTCACAGTGCTAAATATCAGCAGCACGATACTCCAGTATTCTTTCACTATGATATAAGCCTCATGTTTGCATGCAGTAGGGCACCGTAGGGCTACAGGCGCCCCTTTAGAAATCACTGTGCCTGCATAAAACATTTGAGAAAAACAGCCTTTGGTTATTTTCAAGTCTGGATTAAAGAATCGGACAAAAATCAGGAAGCACTGTTTGTGTTTTCACTTTGGTCAATTTTTGGTCTATTTATCCAGACACAAAAGATATAAACCAGTGGCTCGCTACTTCTAGTCCAATTACTTTGAAGGAAGTACTACATTGTGGTGAAATTTTCCCTCTGTGGGATTCATAATTACAACCTACAAACCTTAAAGTAGAAACGAGCTCTGACTCCACCAGGACTGAAAGCAAAACAGATCAAAAATCAACCTGAATTTACTTTAATGCAGTCAAATCAAAAAGGACATTTTTGACTTATCTCGTCTCGAGTTTAAAGCAGTTTTGTTTCGTCTTGGGCAGAGACAGACGAACTTTGATTTCAGCCTTGGTCCATTCATTAGCTGTTCTCTAGCTTTTCAGAATTTCATAGTTTGCTGATATTCTTGATGTGGGAATCAACAAATGATGCAGAATTCTTGCGTTCCTGTTCTGCAGCAAATCTAACCAGCTAATAAAATTTGCAGACAACAATAACAGCTCTATTCAGCATTTCACCACCAAACAAATTAATCAATTGTGACCTGATGTCATTAATTCAGAAATTCTGAAACTTTCATTTGTGTGCACAGATCACTAACTGGAACATCCAACAGCACGAATTCTTTCCCAGATTCATCATAAACACATAATCTGACCTGAATCTGCCAAGTTTTACTTTACTTTAATAAGCATGAGCTGCTCCTTGTTACCAAACAGTGCAGAACCATGCAATTACACAACAACTACACATTTGACATTAATGTAGCTGGTAAAATAGCATGAGTGAGGATGGGAGGGCCAACGAGTAAAATAGAATAAAACAAAATGTGGATACAAAGGAAGAAAGGGGGTGGCAAAAGAGGAAGACTAAAGAGAAGAAAGATGAAGCAGTAGGAGTAAGGAAGCATTTGTTTGAGACACTGACACAAGCAACGTTGATGGCTGCTGCACACTTATTTCTCTGTCCTGCAGTCGTTCTCCCACCTCAGGTTATCCTTGTGCAGGTTATTCAACCTCATACTGTCTGACTTGCTGTTTAAAAACATACGCGCACCTTAAACGCTACATGCAACCTTCCACTTGACAGAGAGCAGAGTGTGGACAGCACCCGGGGGAACGACGAGCGTGTTATCCCGAAAGGCACAGTGCTATCAGCCTCTGTAATCAATGGAGGCATCGCAGAGAGTGTAGCTGCAGCTCTCTGGAGAAAATGAACTTCAGGGAGCTGTCAGGTTGGCAATAAAGGAATACAAATAACTTGTTAATTGCAAAAGATTTCATGCCAGAGAGAAGATCAAGTTAAAGAATGTAATAAACGTCTGAAAATGAACTCTTTTTTTTTTTCTTAGCATTGCTAAGTAGAGCTGCTCAGTGAAGAGGCTGCACAGTTCAGACCGGTATGCTCACCTGAGACCTGCGGAGACTGACTCAGGTTTCACAGAATAGTTTCCAATTTCCCTCAATCTAGCATTTACATACTATTAAACGTGATGTGAATTTTTTTTTTACTGTGAATATTGCAATATGAGCTCAGAGCTTTGATGGACATCAGCTTATTATGATATGCCACACAGCAGTGCACATGGTGCAGAATAGGGCAACATCAGGGGAGCTGCCGAGCATATTTTAATGTGCTCTAAATGTGCTGAACGGCCAATTGTGCAAGGAGAAAAGGGCTGCAAAAGCTGGCCTCGCCATGACAACATCCGTTCACTGCAAATCGTTAGGATACCGATAAACAGATTGGCCGCGATGCTGAGGAAACGGTACCCGGCTCTGCAGATTTGTCTCCCTGTCCCGCCCTAATGATTTCTTCCAATGATTGAGGGTAACCTTGAGTCCCACGGGGCTTCTCGCCGCACAATGAAGAAGATGTGTCTGGTAAAATGAGGTTTTTTGCCTACGCTACAATCATTGTCATGTGAGCGTCTCAGGATGAACGTTTTACTCTGAGTAGTGAACTCATTCGAGCTATACACTGAGATTGATTTCGTGCCCTTGATTGTTGATGAATAGGTGCCTGTTTGCATCACTGTGTGTGTGTGTGTTTGACAGAGATGAAGAGAAAACACAATAATAGGCTCTTATCGCTTTATTAATGGACAATACTAGCTTTTCCTTGATGACCTGTCCTCGTATGACCTCAGGTGGTGTAAAGATTTCTTGTCTTAAATTAAAGGCAGGGACTGGAATACAAAACAAGACCAGAAAACCACATTCAGACATGTGCTACGTTTAAAGCCCTTTACAATTGGCCTTCGGTTTAACGTTGTATTCAGAGATATCGATCAAATACTTTTACTATTATTCATTTTTATAGATATCTTAGAGTCGTCGTGGTATTTTCCTGACAGAACACTTAGCTCTTAGAGGCATGGATTCAGTTTGATTGCTTTGTGTAGTTCAGATGGACTTGTGTGGCGCACACATGTGTGTGTGATCACCGTCCAATCATTCTTGTTCATCTCTCTGCCCTTCTTTTCTCTCCTGCAGCTTTCTGAAACTATTTCGGTCTTTTCCTGTTAAAGGGGAGTTCTTTCTCCTCACGGTTGCCTAGTATTTGCTCATAGGTTGATGGTCCTCTCTTTAACACGATCACTGAAATTAATTCCGAATGTAATTTTGCTAAAACAATGTCCCCTCCCCCTCCACAGTTGGGCTAGTAGTTAGTTGCATGTTCTTCTTAAATTGTCGGCTGCCCGAGTGATGTCCCCGAACCCCCAAAACATGTGCTTCATCGATAATTGGAAAACTTTTGGGAGAAAATCTGGTTTTATTCAGAGATGGAATCCATCACACATTAGATGGCACAGCTCTCATTTCTAGAAATCTGTCTGATTTTATTAAACACCCCAAAATGGACAGAGTTATGACCTGCAAACAGAGCTGCAGTCTCACATGGCTCTATGCAAGTTCTGTCTTCATGTCATCACCCCCAAAACCTCGTCCCCACATAGACTCTGTCTGGTCTCCAATAACACCGAAAAACGACAAAAAACAAGTTAAATATAAAAATTCACAAAGCTGGAATAACAACATTCTTAACTCTGCCCAGAGGTAGTTTACATTTTTAATCTTTAATCAATTAATGCTCCAATTACATGTGGACTATTAAACAATAGGTATCTCTCTTTTAAGTTCCTATTACTAAACTATTTAATCATTTATCAGAATGTCAGATTCCTCAAAGCACAGCCTGAGGAGCAGGGATGGCAGCAATCTTTCTCTTCCATGAATCCGGTTTCGCTGGAGGTTTTCCTTCCTACTTTTGCCAAATACTTCTTTATAGGGGGTTGTATGATTGTTTCTTTCTCTACAGGTATTTACTGTAGAGTATAATGAGCCTTGGGGTGACTGTTGTGGATTGGTGCTTCATATCTAGGACTGAATTTAACTCAATTACACTGAATTGAGCCAAACTGGTTTGAACTTAAATTAAATATTTGATTACTAATTAAATTTTGTTTACTTAATGGGTGTGGGGATTAAAGCATCTGCTTATGCTCTGTAAGTCGGGATTGGCGCTGTCTGCGTACAGCGGTGGTCCCCCCACGCATGCATTAAAATCATCGTTTGACTTCACCTGGCCGGATCAGTGTTGTTATTTTGAAAGTTGATTACCTCCTGTACCCCTCCTCAATATTTGAACCCTTACCATTTTGGGGGCTCGTCCGGGATATTGAAAAAGTGTTCTGTGAAAGTGTACACATACATTTTTTAAATTTAAAGTTGAGTAATGAACTAGTAAATAAAATACTTAAAAAATAAAAGCAGCAAACTTCTGTGTTAACAGAAGCACTGTCTCAATAATAATATTAAACAGAGCTAAGCTTGGATCACTTTGAACTGTTCCTAGTAACAGGAATCATGTGAAGATCAGTATGTGTTGCAGAAAGGACCCAGAGTAAACTAAACTCGTCGAACAGGAGATACTGCTCATCATTACATGTTTTTGGTGGAACCGTCACAAGGTTTATGGGATTTAGCCGTAAGCTGAGGTCATCTTTAAACATAATAATAATGGATTGCATTTATATAGCGCTTTTCGAGAACCTCAAAGCTCTGTACAATTCCACTATTCATTCACACACTGGTGGAGGCAGCTACATTGTAGCCACAGCTGCCCTGGGGCAGACTGACAGCGGCGAGGCTGCCATATCGCACCATCGGCCCTTCTGGCCATCACCAGTAGGCAACGGGTGAAGTGTCTTGCCCAAGGACACAACGACCAAGACTGTCCGAGCCGGGGCTCGAACCGGCAACCTTCCGATTACAAGACGAACACCCAACTCTCTGAGCCACAATCGCGATAATAATGTTTAAACAGCTAAAAGCCAACAGAAGGGGAGTGGTAGGTAGCCCAGCCAAAGCCACACTTCTTATTCCATCTACAGTTTGAGAGCTTTTGCAAAGAAGGAGCTGTAATTGTTAAACTACTGAAATAAAATGCTAAAGCTAAGTGCTCTATGATTATTGCTGAGAAATCATGTTGAAATCCCAGTAGACTGAACTGAATGGAGAGGCTTCATGTGTACTTGGCTTTTAGTTGAGTTTTTTCTAAGTCTGAGAGGGTTCATCACTTTCTCGTTGTCTTTCCTTTTGTATTTCATTTTAGCTAACACTTTTACGTTAGCACATTAGACTTTTTTTTATCCATTTAACTGAAAGTGGCCCTTTGACCTTTAAAGCCACATGAGTGAAACTTTATCAGGCCATAATGGTCCAGTTGTTGTGCTCTGATGTGTTTCTACATTCAGGTGCAGATGGAGTTTTGGGTCCTGACCTCAGCTGCTGGTTTTCCTTTGTTGCCAAGTCAAGTTTACTTTCAAGCACATTAAAAGAAACAGCACCCGTTAACCAAACCGTCCACAGTTAGACGAGTAAAAGACATTTAGAAAGATTTTAAAAGTGTCCAATGTTGTCCTGATGTGAAAGGCAGTTTGTTTCACACACTCAACAAATGATCCTTCACCCTCAGTCAACAGGAAGCAATAATTCTGAGTAGCTGAAATGGGTTTATTTAATCATTAAGGTAAATGTGGTATCATTTTAATGTATATCAATCAAGTACATTTTACGCACCACTGTTTACAATCTTTACACACCAAAAATACACAGAAGATTTACATGTACATACATTAAATTAGTTAAAGTCAGCAGTCACAGTATTTTAATGCACAGCATCTGCAGACCTTGGTGATTTAGTGAAAAGGTCAGACAGGTAAGAAGGTGCTAAACTGTGCAACCCTTAAGGCTGATCCACAGAGAGCCACAGATGTTACACTGGCGGTGATGGTAAAGGGTGAATACTATAGAAAATGAAAAGAAATATCAGAATCATCACTCATCAAGAATTTCCCAGAAGAAAAAAATATTGTATAGTTTTTCGGGTTCCTGGGTCGTTTTCAGTGTTTTCAGTTCATCACTGTTTATTTTCCATGTGTTTCCTACCTGCATTATGTTCTGCTTCACTTCCTGTGTCATTAGTTAGATTTGGTACTCACCTGTTTCTAAACATCATCATCATCATTATCATCATCCTCTGTATTTGGGCCTTAGTTTCCTACACGTTGTTGTGTGTTCATTGTCGATCCCTCTCGTGTTCTCAGTTCAGTCTAGTTCAGTTCAGTCTGTCTTCTTCTGTTCACCCTGTTTTCATAATAAATCCTCCGCAGGTCTGCTCATAGGAGCTTGACAACAGAGCTGTGTTCTTGTACTTTTTCAAAGAAGGTCTAAAACACTACGAGCTATTTTAGCCTGTCTTCCTCCTTCTGATCTGGGAAAACATGGCTGAGGGAAATGTGCGTGTGCGAAGGTCATCAGTCCAGATCGGTACCCACATTACTGCAGAACAACACACTGAAGCGAGCACACAGGTGCAGAGACAAGTTCAAAAGCTGCTCTGCTTTAACCAGGAAATGGGAGTTTGCCTCATGTTTCATGTTCATGCGCAGGACTAAACCTTCCACCTGAACTTTGTCATCTTTCCAGCATCCTGTAAAACAGAACTTTTCACCAGTCAAATTCAGAGATGGGCAGTAACGTGTTACTTGTAATCCGATTACTGTTTTCAAGTAACGAGTAAAGTAAGGGATTACTATTGCAAAAACGGTAATTAGATTACCGTTACTTTCCCGTAGGAACGCTGCGTTACTGCGTTACTAAAACCGTGATTTTTTGCGAGAATGTCTCATGACAGCGACGTAAGCGAGTGCGACGTTCGTGACAACAGCTGTGTGCAGATCAACAATGGATCATATATCGAGTGCAGAGAGAGTATGAGCGTGCAGCGTTTAAAGCGTGGAAGTACTGACCTTACTTTGAGTTTGATTCCATAAAAAGTGACAAAAACATTAGTGTCCGTTGTGCGTGGGAAGAAAACTTCTTTTTACAGCGGAAAAAACCCCTAAACTTCCAAACAAGCACCGAGTAGCTACGACGTAATGGGAAACTCACAGAGAAACTCGCGGATTCTTCCACTGACCGCGGCACACCTGCACCAGGGTAACCCTCCGCCTACCCCACTCCTGCTTTACAGGTGAAAATAGAGCAACAGGACCGCTAGTCTTTGACTTTATTTATTTTCTGCTGTGTTTTACTTGCATCTATTTGAAAGACTGAGTGTAATCACAAAAAATTATTTTATTTTATGTGCTGGAATGTGCAGAAAATAGATTTAAATATTAAACAAATTTCTTCCAGTCAGAGAATGTTGCAGATAATTAAATGTTTGCTTGATGCATAAAGTTAAAAGATTAAAACTAATAAAACAAGTTTTAAAAAGAGACTTTCCCATTTGATTACATTTTGTATGATGATTATGCAGAAAAAGTAGAATTGGGCTGAAAGATCTATCGCTTTATCACCTATTCAGGCTGTAAATCATGTTTTTAAAAAGTAACTAAGTAATTAATTACTTTTGAAAATAAGTAATCAGTAAAGTAACGGGATTACTTTTTTGGGGAAGTAATCAGTAATTGGTTACTGATTACTTTTTTCAACTTGACCAACACTGATCAAATTTGGATATAAATGTGACAAAGTTTTAAAGCTCATGACTGTTCAACCACATTAAGCCATTAATCCTCTGGTGTTTGGCGGCACATGCTAGGTTAGGTCCAAAGGTGAAGACACAACCCCGCCCACCCACACACCCATCCCAAATTTGATAAGCTGCTAAAAACTGTATGGAGCTCTATGAAGGGCTGACACGCTGACTGTAACATTTCACTCAGTCTTCTGCAGACTATAGTAAGATTGCATTTTTCAGGGTAATTTAGAACTGTGTAGCATTTATTTCACACATAATGCAGAAATGAGAAGCAAAATACAGGTGGAGAAATATTTAATTATTGGTGTTTTAACATTAAACTACATTTTATGCAAGATTTCTTCTATTATTCCTCCGTGCAACAAGAAATGTGCAGTTACAGTTTGAGTTCATATCATTTAACGGCTTTGACCTATGTGTGTAGGTGTGCGTTTGAAATGTTGCCCCGAGCTGCCTGCATACACTCAATTAAGGTGATAAAGTGTGCTGTGCTGCCACACAAACACATTTCTCTCTTTGTTTTATTTGTTGCAGGGTGCTACACCATGATAAACTCTACCTTTGTTAATAAACCTTGTGGAAGGCAAGCAGGGAATTTAAGCCAACTGTAACAAAATTATTGTTTAAGCTGCTGTAGTGCTCTGACGCATTTATCTTCCCAGTGTTATTGATTTTGTTGTTGTGAAAATGAGCTTTTACAACATTTGTGAAGAGCCAGGTAACGGCAAAAGTCCGTCTGTATCGATAATTATCTTAAGGGATGTAAACAGATATGGTGACACTGTGTGGTTGATGTTCTGGTTATGGTGAGAATAGCTAGTTTTGCAACATTTGCTTATGTCGTCATCAATCCTGTGACCTTTATGTAGAAAGAAAACACATTTAGAGGACGAGACCTTATGTGTTAATAGGAAAAATATCAAGTAGCTTTTCTTCCAAATGGATCTGTCACGTATCACGTTTCGGGATAAAACCGTTAACATGCAGTTGAATGAATTGTGGCTCAATTTTGAGAGCAGAGGGAGAAGGTATGCGGCGGAGCGGCGATAAGAGCGTTTGCAGCACGGACGATTGGAGGAGACGTTCATACAGTTGCTGTCTGCTGAGGGAAGGAGGACCAGATAAGGACTAGAGCTCTTAGGGCTTCTAAGGCTCAAATCATCTGCCTCAGACTCGTTGGATCTCAACAATTTTGCCTCCGAGTGAATTAGATATGTGCAACTCCCTGAAATTCAAAGCAGCTGGAAAAAAGAGACTCTCTTCCCTTTCGGATTTCTGTGACAATTTGCCTTTATGGATTGAATTTCTGCAGGCAGACAGATGGAAGAATAGGGAGCCAGGCTCTTCTCAGCAGGTGTATGCTGGCGCCCCAGTCGCTACAGCTTCTCACTGAACCTGGATGTCCAAGACGAGGTGAGAGGATTTTAAAAAGGGAGGCTTCAGAAGACCAGAGGGAAAGCAGAGACTCTGAGAATATACACATCCAGAAACGCAACAGTGGCACAAACGCATATGGGCTAAAACATTAAACAGTATTTCCATGATCACTATTTTGTCACCATTCAATCATGCTTTTGTTTTTGTGTTTACTAGATTAATAACAGGCAGCCGAATATTGCTTTAATATTTCAGCAGTAAGGACAACACCGATGAATCAAATAGATGCTGATAATGTAGGTTTACAATCCGACCATCATTAAAGAAATCTCTGCAATTCTCATTTATTTATACAGGACCAGATGACGAGGTAAAGACCCAACAGTAAGGCTGTTATTTGATTTATTTCTTTTTTTTTTACACACATGCTCGTTTTCGTATCGTAATGAGGACATCTAAGCGCTATACAAATACAGGCCATTTACCAGCAGTGCTGGGAAGGTTACTTTTAAAATGTATTCCATGACAGAATACAGATTAAATGCCCCAAAATGTATTCTGTAACGTATTCTGAATACTTTGGGTTACTTAATATATTATCATGCTGTTTACAACTACATGAATGTACTATTGCTGTGATTTATTACTGTTACTGAAGGTCCGCGGCTCCGAACCGTAGTAAAGGGACCTCTGGCTAATACGGTGGGTTCTGTGTCGGGCTCGTAGCCGAAAACTAGCTTTACTTTGTTGTCTGGGTCAACTTTGCTAGCAGAGACAGAGAGAGGCGTTGAAAGGCTGCTCCAACAGAACTTATTGTTTCAGAGGAAAACACGAACACGGTGTACAGTCGAGTCTTAATAGCTTACTTACAACTGGGCTCGTCAGGCTCTCTTCTTGGCTGCAGTGGTTATTATTATATTTACATGCTTCCAGCTCCCGTTTCTGCTCGATGACAGCTCGTACTTTTCCTTTTTCTCCCTCCCTCGCTCACAGACACATAACGTGTATGGCAGTCCATTCTCCCTGCAGCACGGACTACACTGCCTATGATGCTACATTCTTTAGAGCTATACCTGTAGCATTCTGCCTATTAGCTTAGCACAACAACAACAAAAAGGCCTCTCTCACCCAGGAAACACGCGGAGAGAGAGCGTCACCCTGTAACCATGGCAACCGTAACGCTGCTGCCTGGAACAACAGAACGTAGCTGTCAAACAAAACCCAAACAGTCCTGACCCGCCACAATATGAAACAGGGAAGTACCGCCGTGTAATCCATTTATTTCAACAAAGTAACTGTATTCTAAATACCACCTTTTTAAACGGTAACTGTAACGGAATACAGTTACTCATATTTTGTATTTTAAATACGTAACGGCGGTACATGTATTCCGTTACTCCCCAACACTGTATACCATTTACATCTAATGAAATAATGCTTGTTGGGTCTGTGTAGCACAGACATATGACGTCTTACGCAGGCATACATGTGAACAAAGAGTACCTTGTCTGTTTATACATATAGGCATGCGTGTGTGTGTGTGTGTGTGTGTGTGTGTGTGTGTGCTAGGAGCCCAGCAGTCCACCTAAACAAGGGCTCTTATACTTAAACAGAGTAGGTGTCCTCCTACCCCATAAATCAGTAAGAGAAGGTACGACCTCTCTCATGACCTTAAGATGTGTGTGTATGCCAGAGTGCTTTGGGAGGCACACAGAGTCTTTGCACACTGCTAAGGATCAGACATCCTATCAATATGCAATCGATTATAAAACTATAAAACTCTAAGCATATATGAGTACACATTTCTAAGCATAAATGACAATCAACAATATAAACAGGCTTTCATCTTTGATGGTTAGGGTCAGCGGCTGGGGAAAGCATTAGCCATAACTAACTGTAACCCTGACACTCAAACCACATTTTGAGCCTCAAAAATGCCTCAAACTCGTGGGGACGGACACTTTGTTCCCATAAATGGCCGTTGGTCCCTACAAATATAGTGGCATCCCAATTTTCAGAAAACCGCTCTTCGAGGCGCTTAACATCTCAGCAAACAAAACCTTTGTACATTTAAATAGTGCAAACACCTTTTCTACACCAAGTTTACGAGGATCCAAGATCCAAGTTTTCACCCAATTTTAAAATAGGGCCCTGACATCACTGCAGATGTGTGTGTGAGGTCCAACATGTTTTACTCATGTTGGACCTCACATCAGCTTTCGACACAGTTGACCATCACATTCTCATTGAAAGGCTGAAAAACTGGGTTGGTGGATCTGGAACTGCATTAGAGTGGTTCTCCTCTTATCTCCATCACCGTTTCCTTTTCTGTGGCGGTCTCCGATTTTAGGTCATCCTCTACCTCCCTTACTTATGGTGTCCCTCAAGGGTCAGTTTTGGGGCCTTTATTGTTTTTAATATATCTTTTCCCCCTCCAGCATATAATGGGCTCTTTTGAGGACATTTCTTATCACTGTTATGCTGATGATGTTCAGTTGTACGTTTCTTTTATGCCCGAGGATTTATCTAAGCTTCAGCGTCTGAATGATTGCTTAAATTTGATCAAACGTTGGATGGCTGCAAATTTCCTCCAACTCAACGAGGGGAAAACCGAAGTCCTCGTATGCGCCGCTGATAGGTTTCTATCGCAGATAGTGAAAGCCCTCGGTCCTCTCTCACTTTATGTTAAATCCTCTATCAGGAATTTAGGTGTCACCTTTGACTCGAGTCTCACATTGGATGGGCATGTGAAATCTCTGGTTCGAGCTTGTTTTTAAGATTTAAGAAATTTGGCTAGGCTAAGCCCGGTTTTATCTCGCTCTAAACTGGAGATTGCTATACATGCATTTATTTCATCACGCTTGGATTATTGTAATTTGCTGTTTATGTGTCTAAGCAAAGGTTCTCTGGATCGTCTGCAGGTTGTGCAAAACGCTGCAGCTAGGCTTTTGACAACATACTCACATGTGACACCGTTATTATCTCAGTTACACTGGCTTCCTGTTAAATTTAGAGTTGATTTTAAGATCCTGGTCTTGACCTACAGAGCTGTGCACGGACTGGCACCAGCCTACATCTTTGATCTGCTACAGCCCTATGTCCCTAACAGGTCTTTGAGGTAATCTGATCAGGGCTTACTTGCTTTAAAAAATACTAAGAGGAGGACTAAGGGTGATAGAGCTTTTGCCACTGTGGTCCTGAGACTGTGGACTCTCTCCCCCAAACATTAAGAACTGTGGACTCAGTAGCTGTTTTTAAAAAACAACTCAAAACTCACCTTTTTAAAACTGCTTTTGGTTCATTTTTTGCCTGTTTTATTTTCTCTTTTTAAATCTTTTTATGACTTGTAATCTTCTGTGCAGCACTTTGTGATTCTGTCTTGAAAGGTGCTATATAAATAAAAATTTATTTATTTATTTATGTTTTTCTGTGTCTCTTTTTTTCGAGGGAAATGTTCAACCTCATTTGGTTCCACGGTGAAGCATTTACTCAGATTTTCTTCCCAAAACAATGATTTTAGTATTTTAGCATTAAAAAACCATTAGGTTTAATAATGTTTCTTGATTTGGGTTATAATTAATTAACCTCCATTATTATTAATTATTTTAATAAGTGTAATTGTTTTTAATGATTATTATAAAATTATTATCTGGATACAAAAAAGAAGCAGAATTTGCTCACATTAATTTAATCTCTTCCCAAATACTTTGAATTTTTCCACGTCCACCAAATGCAGTAAAACAGTCTTTCTTAGACTTTTTGTATTTACAACAGCAGCCTGCTATATATTTATTGTTAAAACCGGTTAGTTTAAACTGGTAACATTAGTTACATATGTTTGAAATAACTGATTAAAGTGTGTTAGTCTGAGGTGTTCAGCATCTGAAAACGAACTCCACGACTTTTAATATCAGCCAATGAAACTGAGCCATGTAAGCCTTCAGCAGATGAGATTTTCTACATCTAAACATGACGTAGACTTGTTGTGTCTTAGGCTGAGGTTTTTAAATCAATTGGTTAGAGCCCTGCTTTTCTACGTTGGAGCCACACCAGTAACCAGTGAAACCGAACCATTTAACTCATTTAAGATAAAATTTGCTGTTCCAGCGACGCTCAGTAGAGACATTTGCTCATATTTAGGTCACGTGTCACCAGCTGCTCCTATTTCTTCCTTTGTTTCCTGGTCTTGGTGTGTTTGTGAAGTTTTTGCCCCACACCTATGGGTTACTGTCATTATTCACAGATAGAGCCCATCTTTTTAAAATCGTGTTGTTCGTCGAAAGCAGTACTTCTTAATGTTAAGGTGCCTCACACTGGGGAACAGTCCTATGTTGGTGCACAGAACACAGTTTTGGAGGCAGCACCAACAGGAAACAGCGGTTCCACTCCAGGTTGTGTCACATATTTTATGTGTACAGTATTAATCAGCCCTGATGATCAACAAACGATGTGCTGGCTTAATTGTTTTGTAATTTCTTCGAATGATTTAATTTGTTAGTAATTGTTTTAAGCAATTACGTTGTTTATTTTTTTCAGTTTAATTGGTTCTTAATGACTTAATTAGTTTTAACATGTCTGACGTTGTGCAGCACTTTGGTTAACATTTGTTTATGTGCTAATAAAATGACTTCACTGCTGCTCAATTAACAGGCTGTTCAGGGAGGCGGGGCATGGAATTAAGGCGTGGTTCAAGAATATTCCAGTCAGAGGAGTCCTAATTGTGTCTGGTGTGCAGCTCTGATTGCCCAGTGCCCTACCTGCAGGAAGCATTTCACATGAAATAAACCAAATGCAAGCGGCGTAAATATTTGATTTAAGCAATCATTATTATTCCCTTTAAGATTATTGTTTATTTAAAATGTTTAACCAGCTTTTCTTATCTGAATAAGGTAAAATGTCGGCACCCTAAGTCGAAATATTAAAAATACAATATATCAGCATCACTAAAAATCCTGCAATAATGATGCTGCAAAGGATTCCATCGACCCCAAATATGAATAAAAGGACAATTAATAAAAACAACCCTGGCGACCCAACAAGTTGGGACCTCGTGCAAGAAATGTACTTAAATCAAACTTATCAACACAAGACCTCATCAAACAGCTTCAGTGGAATCAGGATTTTACTTATCTGCACATCCAAAATGTCAAACTCATAGAAGTCACATTAGTTTGCTTTAGCCTGCCAGCAGGTTCTGCTGCTTCTGCAAGCCCCTTTGCAACCCGCTTCAAACTAGTGATTGGAGCTCTTTTCAGAGATTCGGCTCCCAAATGGCTCTTCGTTTGAAACCTTCTAGTTTGTTAGTCAGTTTTCATAAAAGACTTATGTTTAAGCTTTTACTACTACTAAGGAGAATATGCATAGGGTGTAAGGCCTGGACAAAAGGTTTGAAATGTCTTAAAATGAAAATGGGAATCATCTTTATGACTGAAGCACAAAACAGGTGAAAGTACACAATATCAACGAGTTTAGCATGTGTGCTTTGGAGGCAGCCGTAACAGCCTGGAACACTCAGATGGTCATCGAGTCGGACGTGACATGTGCACAAACGTTCTCACACAAAGCCTTAAGAGTAATGTGAAATCAATTAAACAGGGGTGCGAAACCACAACACACACTAATAATAATAATGGATTGGATTTTATATAGCGCTTTTCAAGGCACCCAAAGCGCTTTACAATGCCATTATTCATTCACACACTGGTGGAGGCAGCTACAGTTGAAGCTACGGTTGTAGCCACAGCTGCCCTGGGACAGACTGACAGAGGCGAGGCTGCCATATCGCGCCATCGGCCCCTCTGGCCATCACCAGCAGGCGGTAGGTGAAGTGTCTTGCCCAAGGACACAACGACCAGGACAGAGAGCCCGGGGATCGAACCGGCGACCTTCCGGTTATAGATACACTTCCCAACCCCCTGAGCCACGGTCGCCCCAATAACACCACAGACACTAAACAGATTTGATATGAATTGAAAAGCCCAGAAAAGTTATATTGTTAGTAAGATAATAGATGTGTGGAAGAAATGTGTGTAAATGATGGCTGTTTGCTTGGCTGTCCTGCCCCCCTCCTCCCTCCCCCGCTCGCTGTTCGGTATCAGCGCCCGCTCAATAGATCAGTACGATTTCCATATCTGAATCCAAGCTCAGTGATATTGTTTCCTGTGTGTCTGTAATAAACCTTATGAAAGGAGCCGTCTCGAGGCCACAGGAAGTAACTTCTGTATGATATTAAGCAGACCACCAATATGTAAAATGTCAGACATTATTTTCAAATGATGCCACGTTTTTTTCTCTTTGTTGGACAGTTTTGTGTGTCGTGAAACTCTCAAGGACATCTTTTCCCCGTTTCTCTAAAACTGCACAGTTCCCTTCGCTGCAAAGGGAAATTGTTTCAATTAGCATTACAGAGGTGTTTGTCATTTGCTTTTGACTAGCTTAGTTTTATCATTTGCTATAAAGATGAAGTGGGCAACACAAACACGACTCATTATCATCACTGGCGTTCTGTGCTCTTAACTATCCTCTCCTTCTTCTGTGGACTATTTGTCTGTGTTTGCTGCCATCTCCCTCAAGATTGAATGCTTTGCATTAAAAACTGGGCCACCCTGGCAGCCTGACAAATGAAGGCAGTGGCATGTTTAGAGACACCTCGTTCAACAGTTATTGAAGTTGATAACTTATAATTTGCATATAGATAAGGCATTCTTACCTAGAGTAAATCTTTAGCATATAAAGTAGGATTGTGTGGCGTTTTTTCTTTCTTCAAGCTGAATTGTACTGACAAAAGCTGGCATACAATTTGAAGGTGGATTGATTCGAAAGTTTGTGTAGCGTTTGGAATTTAGTGAAAGCGCGAGCATCAGTGTGCCACTTGACAATGTAATTACAAATGACAAATACTCATTATGCCTAAAAAAAATGCAAATAGCGAGTATTTTCTCTGTTTAGCAAGATAATATCTACTGTGCAATTACCCAGTCAGGTTTAATTCAGCCCATAAATACTGCTGCTCTGGGATGAATCATGCATGAATCAGCCAATGAAGTAACACGCAGTGGAAAAACCAAATATTAACCACTTTCTGGGAGCTTAAAGTTCCACTTTCAGCTGATATATTTAGCTTGATGCGCGTTTGTGTTTAATACTGTTGCTGCTGGTTTAGCTTGTTCACCGGTCCTCTTCTTGAAGCAGGAATTGCTCTCAAACATATAAATATATATATTACCGGGTGGGTTGGTAGGAATAAGAAGCTCATCAGACACTGCAGGGATAAGCCTGGCTAAGACCCTGTGAACTAAACCTCACACTGTTAATGCAGGCTGCCGTTTCATCGGCTGCCAGGGGCGAGGAAATTGCCACCCAAGTGAAACTGTCAAAAAAAGCATGCAGTTGAACAATTTCAACAGAATTGTTAAAACTCCAATAAAGTATGCTTTAAGTTTTTTTTCTTTATGTGTAAATTATTGCAATTCATAAAATATGACGATGCTATTATCAGGATGCTAAAGTGACAAGTCGGTTTTCACCCGTGAATGTTAAATACGATTAAAAAGGTCACGGTCGTTTTATACTGTAAGTGCTGTGCTTGCTGTACGGCGCCTAGTTACACATGGCTTAAAACTCATCAGCAATTAGTCATGCGTGATTTGGACGAGTCACCTTAAATGGCAGCTGCTACACACACGTCTATAATTCAGAAGCAGGTGATAGTTGTGAACGATGTGCATTTATTTCACTCGGGATTTGATCGACTGTGGCATTGTTGTTTTGACAGTTTCAGACTGTGTGTAGGAAGTGTAGGAATATTCAAGAAACAGAAAAGAATCGGATGTAATCATTCAGAATAAGAAGTAATTTATAACCACATTGTTTTTTCATGTGCATGCTGTCTATAGATAACATGCAAACATAGCGTCACCTACTGGTTTGTTGACCTTTAATTGGTGTTTTGTGACTTTTTGCGCTTCTCAGTCGTCATTTTTGTGAGTCAGAAGTGACTGAGAGCATGGAGTGGGTGGTTATCAGCTATCATCAGAAAGCCTAATTAGCAAATTGAACCCTTAAACTGTGGAAACACACAAATACAGACTCCTGCTAATATCAGCAGCACCAAAAATCAGACCCATGTGCAGGAAACCCAAGACGGAGGCAGAGTAAAGGGTTTAACAAAGGTTTATTAACCCTCTGGGGTCCAGGGTATAATTGGCTGTTTTTGACTACTTTTAATTTTACCTCTATATTTCACCTTTAAAATATGTTTTTCTTGCCTTGTTTGGTATCATTATTTTCAGCACAACCTCAAATGTCTGAAAATTGAGTTATTTTTTCATTTTGGTATACTATATTAGCACAGTTGATCTAAATTCAGACAAAAAATTCAAAATCCAAGTAGAAAAAAGTTATATTTTTTACTGTAAAACCCACAAACATGTTTAACGAATCATTTTCATAACTTGAAATGCAAATAGAAATTGTATATTTCTAAAAATTATGCACAAGTTTTGCAAACAACAAAGTTATATGGTACTATTTACCTAAAAATGCAGCCAAGGCCTCAGGCGTTTTTTATATAACCATTTAAATCTATTTACAGAACAATCAGCTGTGCTGCATCAAATACGAAGACACAAATTATTTGTGCCAGTCCAAAAAATGTAGTTTGTGTTCAGTATAAGACAGAGGAGAACACCACAGGCCTAAACCCTGCAGGTCTGACAGCAGGAGGTGCATCAGTCCAGTTTTCCATGTGGGAACAGCGTTTACACTGGAATCTGCCTTTGACGGCTTTTTTAGAGCAAATATAAAATTCAGCAGTCTAACTGACACACAATACAAGACAATAACGACACAACACACTAACTACAGCCTCCAAACACGCTAAACCTCACTAATGTCTCACATATGAATATTGGTCATGTGATTTTGACGTTCACGTTAGTAGTTGATTTAAGGCTTGATATATGGGGCGTGAGGGTCTTGGCCAGGGGAGAGGGACAAGCAAGGGGACAGGTCCAAGAAAGCAACGGCAGCTGCTGGTGATTAGGTAAGTATGTGCAGGTGGGAGATGGAAGCGTTGAGGGAGAGGTGGTGCGGTCCAGGTGGGTTAGGTGGTGTGTGGCAGATGAAGGTCCTGAGGTGGTGTCAGGGCAGGAGGGCAGGCAGGTGATGCAAGGAGATGATTCCTCACCCCAACCGGTCGCAGCAGATGGCCCCGCCCCTCCCTGAGCCTGGTTCTGCTGGAGGTTTCTTCCTGTTAAAAGGGAGTTTTTCCTTCCCACTGTCGCCAAAGTGCTGCTCATAGGGGGTCATATGATTGTTGGGTTTTTCTCTGTATCTATGAAGCGCCTTGAGGCGACTTTTGTTGAGATTTGGCGCTATATAAATAAAATTGAATTGAATTGAATTGAATTCCGAGAGCTGGCGGGTTAACCAGATTTCCGAGATGAGTGGTTCAGTATGATGGAGTTTTCCTGGAGTAAATGGGGTAGTTGACGAACTGGCGAGGAAGCAGTGTCAGCAAGCAGCTTAAATCTCCAACCTGATTGCCTCAATCAGCTTCAGGTGAGGGGGGCTGTAGGCCCTGCCCATGGGTGGATACCAGGGAGGTCCAGACCTTCAATGGAATTTTACAGCCACACACTCAGACCATGACAGAATCCACTTGAAAAACCTATTATTAACATATAAAGCCCTACATGGACAGATTTCATATATATCAGAGCTCCTGAGACCTTATCACTCATGCAGAATCCTCAGACCTTTCAAATCAGAGGCGCTTGTGCTTTTGAGTTTGTAGCACCCAAACGTTGGAACAGCCTTCCTCAGCCTATCAGGTCAGCAGACTGATTTATTTTTTATAGGTTAATTTTTAAAACACAGTATCTATTTGCATGTATGGAATTGTGTATACTGGAACGAATATAAATCGAATGGTTGATTATGTGCCTGTATGTTGGAACATACACTTTTTATTTCAAACTGTAGGAAATTTGCATGTTTCTGGGCTTTTAAAACACAGAGTTGCAAACGTGATTTTCCTTCATCAAACCCAGAGCACACACTCGCCCGGTGTCACCTCTGGAGACCTCACTCAAAGTCGTCATTCTCCAGTTGATCAGACTGATCAACTGATGTTACTGTCCACATATCTCACAGCTGTGGTCTAATTGGCCATTAAATGATTCATGCAACAGGCTGGAAGCATGTTGACTTCATTTTTTATTTTGTTTCACACACGGTACAGCAGTAATTCGTTTCCTATACACAACCTTCCTTTCAATTAGAGTAACACTGTTTCCATGAAATCTTCTGAAGACTTGGACATTTTAAAACGACAGAGTTTTGGAACCAGCCTCAAGTGAACGTTAAAGGAACTGCAGATTTTGTTGCTTCAGTTGGGGAGGTTAGCGCTTGATTTTTATAATCACTCTACTTCATTAATACTTAGTGTGGAAGAAGGGCCATGCAAGTCTGCTGATCTGAGAGGTGGTCTACAGGAACTTAATGGTTCTGGGCCATAAAAACAAACAAAGGTAAAAAAGAGGTTATGGGGTTCATGTGGCCACAGACTGTGGGTGATTAGAATAAAGACAAACTGCAACAACTCCAATAAAAAGAAACAAAAACCTCCAGCTGTATTATATAAGCAACAAACTTAAAGGGAAACCAAAAGTTGACAATTCTTAAGACACACTCACTCCATAGCTGACATAGTTTTATCTATTCGTTGCCTCACTGCTTCTTGTCAAGTGTAACAGTCTTTTCTGTTCATAAGGTAGTTGTAAGAAAATATTTCAAATGGTAACTTTGTGGCTAACACTTTGTGCCACTGGAATAAACTTCTTTCTAAAAGCCTTTGGGGGGAAAATAACTTGTAAAATAACAAGAACTGAGAAGATGGTGTTGCCGTTGTCCTTTTAAGATGTCACACAGAAAAGCTAATAGTTCTGCAATTTGCTAAGAGACACACACTCTGACTGACAGTAACAAGAATATTTTCAACACAAGCCCTCAACATGTTGTCTGTGATTTCAGCTCCTCTTTGTGAATCAGCTTCTGTAACCCAGGCTGGAAATTAACTTGGATGAAAAGATAAAATGCCAACAAGAATTCAAAGGTACCACCCACTCTGAATTTCCACTACTTTAATGGATATCTTGAAATAAACCAGACTATGAGTCAGTGCAGCTGCAAATAAACCAATGAAAAACATCTGAAACCAAGAGTACAATTTAAATGGATCAAATGGATTCATTTGTAATTGATTTATTAATTGGAATCTTAATTGAACCAAGTACGTTTTAGGTTAGAATTCTTCACGACTTGATCGATTTTTCACGTCTTGACTGTACATTCGTGACTGTAAACGCCACAATCATTGGTGGATTAGCACTCAATGACATGTGAAAATAAAAATAGATGTTCAGTGGACAAAATGCTTGGCCTGTTTGGGTTTCCATGCAGTCACTGAATCAGTGCAGACCAGGAGCTAAAGGGGGATTTGGCATGTGCGAAAACACGGGGACTCCCTTTCAACAGGAAGAAACCTCAGACAGAATCAGGCTCAGGAAAAGACATCCATCTTCCAAACTTGGATGGAGTGAAGATATGACAAAGATATGCACTGGAGAGAGCCAGAGTTTAGAATTATTTACTGATGTTTAAATGTAGACTGATATGTGATGTTCACCATGAGCCTGAGCCTGTAGCAGCATAACTACAGGACAGCTCAGGGTCACCTGATCCAGCCCTAACTATACATTTGATCAAAATGGACAATTTTCAGCCCAATCTTAAAGCAGGTGGAACCACTTTGTACTAACAAAGTGGGGCGATCGTGGCTCAAGAGTTGGGCGTTCGTCTTGTAATCGGAAGGTTGCCGGTTCGAGCCCCGGCTCTGACAGTCTCGGTCGTTGTGTCCTTGGGCAAGACACTTCACCCGTTGCCTACTGGTGGTGGTCAGAGGGCCCGGTGGCGCCAGTGTCCGGCAGCCTCGCCTCTGACAGTGCGCCCCAGGGTGGCTGTGGCTACAATGTAGCTGCCA
Source organism: Neolamprologus brichardi (assembly GCF_056152115.1). Taxonomy (NCBI): domain Eukaryota; kingdom Metazoa; phylum Chordata; class Actinopteri; order Cichliformes; family Cichlidae; genus Neolamprologus; species Neolamprologus brichardi. The sequence continues at coordinate 35,876,386 of NC_142109.1, read as the reverse complement.
TCACCAGTGTGTGGATGATTTTGTATAGTGTAAAGCGCTTTGGGGTCCTTAGGACCAAGTAAAGCGCTTTACAAATACAGACCATTTACTCAAAAACCTGAATAACATGATTTGTTTGTGAAGCAGTAGGACTCAGGAGTCAAAATACAAAGACTCTAAATGGAATCGGTGTCTGTGACATATCACCTTGATGATGCAAAACACACATTTGATAATTTTAAAAAAATGCATGTTTTAATGCCAAAGGAACCTTTAAGGACTAACTGTGAAGTTTAAACATCTTCCAGGACAACACATACTCGTGTAAACAAGCATCCTGCCACATTTTCTCTTCTCTGTTGTGGAGTTTTGTAATAGAGCCTTGAGACAATGATCACTGTGGACTGGTGCTAAAAACCATATTTACTCTCTGATTTTTCTTCTCTCATCCTTGCTCTTCCTCTTGATGGTTCAACCCTCTTGGTTATTGGCTGGAGAAGCACGTTTTCATGCGAACAAGGAGGCAGAGCAGCTTTGCAGCCCCTTCTTCTTCTGCCTTTCTGCTCAGTTGCTCAGTTGTTTTGCTCTTACTAATTATTACTTGAGTTAGGATAGTTTACTGATATTTGTTTTTCCTTACATGTGTTCAGTCCTTTCTAAGTTATTACCATCTTGTCTATCATGTAAAATACTGCCACTTTATGTCATGTTTAATGTGGGCTTCCTTTTAATTGATTTAGGCTTATTAATGAGCATAAAAAAAGATTCATTGACATATATAAACGTCATCCAGACTTCTGGGATTGGTGCTCCTTCCACACTTGTTTGTGCACTTTTCTTCTAATGCATTCCTGCAAACCCATGTTTAACACCATGGTGCTGTTAACAATGGGTCATTTGAATTTTGCAGAAATCTGGATTTAGAGAAAATGTGCATACAGTGCTTCAAATGTCTCTGTGGGCTAATTTCCTGCAGAGCCGCTGAAATCAAAAGCGTCAGGAAGCTGATTTAAAATTATATTTGACACTTTTGTCTGAGCAAAGCAATATAATGCAATTCAAAGTGTTAGACAGGTGGCAAGGCACAAATTTTACTTCTTTCGCTTTGTGTGATATGTTGAGTGGCCAAAGAAACAATGTCTCTTCAGGCCTCATTTTATCACTCTTCTTCTTTTCCCCCTGAGACTTTCAATGAGGATTTTATTGAAGTCTCAACAGTGTTTGCTGCCGACAGTTTTGGAAAAGTTTCGATAGCTTCCCGAATGAAAAGGAATCGCTATCAGCCAACTCTTTCAAAGAGTAACCAGCTTAACTTCTGGAAAACCCAAATTTATTTCCTCTGACTTGTTCGTCTTCACTTTTTACAGTCACATTATTTGCAGCACAGATCAAGTTTTCTAATGTTCCCTGCTTTGCTAATTCAATACAAATTTATATTACTGTACTTAAATGTTTTGTCTGACATATTTCAATACATGCGCCTTACTATACTGTCACAATGGCCACGGGCCGATAGCTAGATCGGACTCGATTGCAGATAACCACAACAGAGACGGCTCAACGTTTTGCAGTGTTTATTATTTAGTCAACAAGTGAATATGTGGCAGGGTGTCGCTAATGATGTAACCGTGTGACAGCGGGGGTGAACGGGGGTCTAGCAGGTTGCGACGGGAACTGAACAGTTGCGTTGGTGACCGGCGTGAACCTCGCTTTGAGGGAGAGGCAGCGATAGTCCAGGGGAGTCGTGGAGAGGCTGGCAGACCTGAGCTCCGCTGTGTCCAAGGTGGTGAGTGAGGCTGGAGGGCAGGCAGGTGAGGGTCCTTGTATTTTTCCTGAATATGAAGATGATCCACGGAGAGCTGAGGTTGAGGGTGATAGCAAAGTAGGTCCAGGGAATCTGAAGCGCATGAAACCAAAGTTAACAAGGAAAAAGTGGCAAGAGCGTAAAAAGCCGTAGAGTCAATACCAACGTGAGGTCGTTGACGAACTGGCGGTGAAGGAGAGTCTGAGGGGGCCTTAAATCCTCAACCTGATTGCCCTGAATCAGTCTCAGGACTGCAGCAGGGATGATGGCTCCGCCCAGGGGTGGAGACCAAGGAACTCAGGTGCCTGATGGAAGTTTCCAGTCGAGTCTCCAGATCCTGACATATACAAGCTTTCTGTTTTTCAAGTAATCGGCTATGAAACTCACCAAGCTTGATATGAAGTCTATTTGAATGATTGCAGCTCCAACAACGATCAATAAGATGGAGACAATCTCTTGTAAATGTACAGCCGTGTCAGACGTACGCTATTGGCTCATAACGCATCTTTATAGCACAAACAGCACGGCAGAGCCTCGTGTAACAAGCAAATACTTTTGCATTACTACCATTTAAGTTTGCACTCTCCTCCACTACATTTTCCATTCCCTTATATGTTATTTTCAGAGTTGATTTAGTCTAGTTAAAGCAGCCCACTCTGGTATAGGGAACGGCTACGCAGATAGAGGAATGAGTGGGAATGTAGCACTTTGCATGACGCGTTTCACGTTCATTACTCCTTTCAGAAGTCTGCAACGGTGCACAGCGACTGTATGCGAGCACAGCTGCAGTTGCTCTTCCGGGCCAGACTGCTAAAGCTGCGGATGCGTTACTGCTGTGACTCAGCTGCATTTGTGGTTGAATCTGTGGCGCTGTGTCGCTCCATACTGTAACTGCTCTCCGCTGTTCCCTTCAACATTACCCATGAACGTCTTACAGTGCCAAGCACAGTTAGCACCTGCAGTTCTTTTATGAAACATGACAAATGTGTTACCATTGCACCACAGGAGTGCAGAAATACTTTGCTTCAACACAGCACTCATTCAGCACAACAATGTCATTGTTCACACTCACACAAACAACTTATTTTATAGACACAATCTACCAAAGTACAGCAACAGAAGTATAACTTTGTCATGTCGTAGCTGCAGTCACGACCGCGGATACACTTTGTCTCAAACCACGTCGGCACCAGCTGCTGGCAGAACATGTGGAACCGTTTCTATAGCTACCATTTTAACTATAATGCTACAGACGTCTGATTAAGCAGAGTGCATCCACTCGGGTCATATTGGTCTATTCTCAAGTTATTGACAAAACTGAATAAGTGATCATATCGACACAGCTGAAAGAGTTCCTGTTGGACGGGGGCTGACGTTAAACTGTTACAGTCTGTTACAATTACCACAAAATCTGTTCCCTTATTGGTCGACTGTTTTCCAGCATCAGTACATAAAAATCACTAATTACAAAAAGTATGTTTGGAACCTGAAACACTCTGAGAATGCAGGAGAATTACCTCCAGCAACGTGTAAGTAGTTTTAAGTTTGATGGTCTATGTGTAGGATGTTTGCATCCAGCATGAGACTGTTTGAAATGAGATTTCAGAGATTCCTGAAGCGATTTATTATTCTCTTCCCCTTTTGACCTCTGAGCAGTATGTATCTCACCTCTTGCTTTCAGAAGATTCAGGATAAATTAACGATGCTTTAATTACTTAACTGAAAGCACACGGAAACCATGATACTTGGATTTAATGTTTTCTGAAAAGAAAAACTTACTGTACCGCAGCAAATGATTTACATGCACCATACTGATGACTCTTCAACTGGAGAGTCTAAAGGAAACAGGCTTAAAGGTGTCGGACTTCATTGGACTGACCTGAAATTTATTCTCCATCTGAGCTGCTGACCGGCTGCTGTGTGTCCTCAAACTATAGGGGAAAAGGAGCACTCACACTCTAAAGCTAGAACGGTATAATGAGGCGACCCGGGAACACTGGTTTTATTTCACAGCTAGGCTCTAAAAGGTTAGCCCAGCCCAATTAATTCTGCTAGTTAAAAAGGTCAAGGCTCTGTGTTAAAGGGCTTGGGAAAAGCTATACAAGGGCCTTTCACTGCCACCTCATTACTTAGGCTTCATCATACTTCATTATAAAGTCGTGGACATTGTTTAAACATGATTGGAATGAGCCAAACGAATGGCCTGGACTTTAGCTGGAAGCTAACACAGACTTAGATTTGAGTCGTGGTCAGAGAGAACAGGTTTTGTGTTTAGTTGAGGCCGATTGCAGAAACAGCAACGTCCTGTAAGAGCTCAGTCATTAGCCACTGATAACAACACCTTCTCTCAGTTGCCTCACAGACCACTCTCATGTATTTCTACATCAGTATGAAAGTACTTTTGGGTGCATTTTTGCAAAAAAACAACAACAAACAAACAAAAGAATGTGCTAACCACACAATAGCTACACTTTATTGTGTTGAAAGAAAAAAATATACATTGATAACATGGCGCTAATGATTCTTTCACCTCCTGTGTTCACCGTGCTGTTACAGCTGTTTTATAAAGACTTTTATTTTCTGTTGTAGTGAATCTAAATTCTAAAATCTTTCCTTAATATTAAGAGAAATCCTGACCTTTGCCCAGAATATAAGAAGTGACAGACCTTACCTGTAGTCCTTGAATTCACTACCAACAACCAGTTTCAGAGTTTTTCTTTTTCCCAATTTAACTAGGACACCCTATCCTCACAAAGATAACAAGCCCAAAAGCACACATGAAATACATTGGATGCGTAAAGACGCCAGAGGCACCGAGAGATCTGGGTGGAAATCAGATCAAAGGGCAGAAGCTGAAATAATTAAGAGTGATCCCTCAACTGCCTATGAAAATGAATCCATCATTTTTCCACCACAATGAAATCCCTGCTGTGTACTCTCACCAGGGTTTGTTATCAAAGACCATATTAAAATCAGTAATTCGAGGGGAAATTGGAAGGAAAGTTGTGCAAACTGGTTAATACGATGCTCCCAGTCCAGAATAAATTTGCATACAAAGGAATAATAGAGATCGAGCATATTTTTATGTGATGGAATATCTACGGCACTCACTTTAATGTACCCGAACCCACTCGGTGTCGTCCCACTATAAAGTGACCTGCTGGAAACAGCCACGTGAACTAAATGAAAGGAAGATCAGAGGTGCAATTCAAAACAGCTAATTACATAAACTGCTTGAAGAAGGTGAGGCAGATGCTGCCGTGCAGATCTTCTGTGCTACTTGACACCTACCTAACCACAATAATTAGCCAGAGCTGCTTAGCGACACACGGAGTAGAGAGGAGCCGGTGCACTATGAAACGCTAGAGGAACAAAAAGCTTTTTCTGGCAGACGCACAACATTTGTTCAAAGAATTTGAGCTCCTGTTACTTTCTGTCAGTGCAGATTGTCTGTAAAGCACCAAGGATGAGCAGTCGCTCATTACATTTTCACATCCTCAGTCTATGAATGCCACAGTCAAACATTTGTTTTGGATGGCGTGCTTTTGCCACAGATTGGATGGGAAGCAGTTTGCAGTATCTCACGGTGCTCTGTTACAGTTTGAAAAAGCAAAACATTGACATCAGTTAGCGTCTTTGTCTTCCTGAAAATCCTTAATTATGTCAGTGACGTCTAGTTAGATGCTTAAACTGTGTTATTAAAGAAAAACAATATCAGGAAGGATGGAGTGTTAACGCTGAAACTGTTCACTTACTCCTCCTACATTTGTACCAGCAGTGACTAATATTTAACATCTAGTCATTATCCCACATGCGTCTATTATGCAAGTTTCTGCTGAAGCAAATAAAGGTAACTGCTATGTAGTGACAGCTTTGTCTGTTTATTTTCCAAACTGTAAAAAGAAAAAATCTTCGATGGAAAATATATTTTCTCTCTCTGTTGAGTGTCAGTAACCTTACAACAAGGGCCGACTGTAAAATAAGAAGTATTCTAATCAGCTCCACTTCATTTGTTACTGTTACAGTGATGTTTACCTAAGATTAGCTGAAAAGTAACCAGCAGAGACTGCAGTGGTGTGTCCAACACTGTCACAAACCAATCACAACTGCCTGTCTTCTCATTGTGACCTTTCACTGAGCCTGAAATCAGCCAAACGCATCCCAGGGCTGGTCATCAGCTGCATCTGCTCCCTCTGGCTTTACCAGCAGAGTGGTGGGGTTTGTAATTAGAAATAATGCTGCAACAATCAAGGAGATGGTACCTTTTTATATTTTATATGATAACTGCACATCGCTTCAGCCACATTTAAACTTCTCACATGTTTTTACAATATGAAAAAAATGTGAGAAGGTTCTGTCCTTCAGTGTGTATATTAAAGAAATATATAGTACTGCTTTCTTGCACGTGAGCAATTTCTCTAAAATTAGAAACATCCTGTCTCAGAGTTACAGTGAAAAACTAGTTCATGCATTTATTACTTCCAGGTTTCTAGATTATTGAGAGGAGAGTGAGGACCCAAAAGCAGACACACAAAAGCATGGTGGTGGTGAACTATAAGTGAGCCTTTTATTCAGGCTGAAGACCGAGTGAAACACAAAATACAAAGGAGGACTGAAAAATGAAACTTACTCAAACATACATGAATGAATGAATGAATGAATGAATGAATACTAGGGCCACCAGAGCCTGTTGTGTGCTGGAAAGTGAGACTGAGACAATGGTCGTGTCCAAATTCATGGGCTGCATCCTCCTGAGGACCCGGCCTTCTCAGTCTACGTGGGCCGGGTCCTCAGAAGGTCGGGTAGGCCGGAAGTAAACGGCTGTGGAATTGGACGGTCCAGCCTTCTGATTATCTAATCTAATCTAATAACTTTATCTCAGCCAAACCGATTTACTCACGAACAAATAAAACACTGAATATGACTTATGTGACTTATATATTATGTTTAACCTGAGTAGCGAAACTCTGCGGTGATCTGAAAATGATGTGCCGGGAGTTGTGCCGTTCTCGGCCGCATCAGTGACCCTCGAGCTCCCGGCTTGCTATCGAGCTGGTGGGTAGCAGACGTCTCCGAAAACGTTGAAACACTTTTGCAAATATGCGATATCTTGATAAACCGAGCAGATATTTGATGTTTACACAGCTACCTTCTCGCCTGAAAATATGTTAAAAGTTTATTTTGTGACCCAGAAAGATTAGTAAGAGTAATTTTAAAACTTAGTAGCGGCCGCCATTGTTGGAAACTGGAGTTTGGCTGGGCCGCGCTATGAATTCTGAGATATGGTAGGCCACGAAGGACACACCCGACCCATCCTTCAAATTTGGGGAAAAGGAGGACGCATTTGTCGGCTGCATTCGGAGGAGTCTACCAATTTGGACAGCCTTCGGCGCTGTGACGTAATCGGTCTACAAATGCGGCCTCAGGAGGATGCAGCCCATGAATTTGGACACGACCAATATATGCACAGCTGGGGAGCAAGACACAGGAGAACTAAATCACAGTAGATAAGACAAAGGAAGCAAAACTAAAGGTCGAAGGGCAAGGAAGATAAACTATCAAAGTAAAACAGGAAGGGATAACTAAACAGGCAATACACAGACACATGAACGAACTTAATACAAGAGACTTAACACAGGATGGAAAAACTCTAAAGGAGGAATAAACTGTGATGTAGTTTAGATCAGAAAACAAAGCTAAATACACTTAGAGGATGAATAAAATGAGTAATGTGAACATTAAAGAACTGTAGGCTCTAATAATAAATACACAATAGTAGAAAGTCTATGGGTCAACTGACCGAGGACCATGACAGCCTTCAGTTGATCCAGGAAAAACTCCCTTTTAACAGGAAGAGAGCTCTGGTAGACCCAGGATCAGGAAGGGATGGCCATATGACTGGTCAAGGTGGCAGGAGGCCCCGGTGCAGCTTCAGGACACGCTGAAGAGATTACATCTCTCGGCTGGACCCCGGATCTGCTGGAGGAGGTCTGGGCTTTTCAATTTAGGCTACTGCTGCTGCAACTCGGCCTCAGAAAAGTGGAAAAAAACTAGATGGATTGATGGATAGAAGACCAAGGGTATAACAATTATAAATAGGTGATGCAGATGCACCTCACCCCCAATAATAGTAACAATAATAATAAACAATGAAACAAAGAGGAGAGGATAAGAAAGACATAATGTAGGTAACACCAGAAAAGTCTTCCCAGTTGCAATGTTGTATTTATAGTCGTGTAGCATTTTTGACACTTTTGATTATACCCATAACAGAAGACAACAGAGATTTTAATTTTAATTATAAACACAAACTTGCATCATGTTTTTCTGAGCTGGAGCGATGAAATATGAATGAAGACGCATAAACAGCCAGAAATCATTCTGAAAATGAAAGAGTTGTTGTGCAATTAAAATGTCATTATGTAGTTAGTGTGCTCAACTCTGGCTGTGTTTGCACTGTTTCAGTGTGACGCACGGAAAGTCTCGACTGGTGGAATCATTCAGCTGATCAATAAAAGAATCTTTCACTCTTTATTATTTCCCACTTTAACCTAAAGCCTTGTGCGTCTGTCAGGATCTTATTTGAATGACTTCATGACCTGGTTGGTCAGGAGTGGAGCTACTGACAAATTTAGATCTGGGTCCTGTGGGGCTGGGCGGTCCTGCTGCGGTAGGCCCCGGTCTGGATGGGCCTGGGCTCCCTTGCCTTGGTGGGTGCCGAAGGACGGGGGTGCCTTCTGGGGTCAGCGGGGGAGCTGGCCCCAGGGAGGGGCATCTTGCTCCTCCCTTCTTTTCCTCCCCATCCCCGGCTGCCTCCCTCTTCCCGCTCCAACGCACCCACCCACAAAAGTAGGGGCCTTGGGGTGCGGGTGTTTCACCAGGGTGCAGGTATGTACCAGCTCACTCCCGGTGACTACTTGGTGGGGCCTGGCGCCTGTTGCTCGGTCAGGCCTCTTCCGGGGCAAAGGGGGCCCTCGGGCCTCCGGCCTCTGGGCCTGCAGCTCGGTTCACTCTGGCACAGCTGGCTGCCGGTAGAGCCGGCGGGCACGCCACTGCAGCCCCCTCTGGCTTCTGCTCCGTGGCTACTGGGTGACCCCTCATCTGGGGCTCTCCTCAGCTCTTCCCAGGAGGATGGCACGGATGCCCCTCCGGTGGTCCTCCTTGGGCATTCGCACTCTGGGGCCTCTGGATGTCTGGATCTCCTCCATGCCTGCTTCATGCCCTGGGGGCGGGGCTATGGCTCTCTACATCCTCTTGCAGACCATTACATGGGGAAACCTTTTGACTACAAGCGCGCCGATCCACACAGGTGTGCACACAGGTGTTCACTGTTCATAGACATAAACTACACCTCTATTGGCTGCTATTTCCAAGCACATTGTGCGCTGTCTGTCCTGCGTGCTACACAACAACATTCAATATTTAGTATTTACTGCTGTTTACACTTAGCTAGATTAACGTGATGGTGTTGTGTTTAGTATGTTGCTCTGTTGTTTTTGCTTGTTTTCTCTTCTTTTTCTCTCAACAGGTGATCCAGGAGATTTTTTCCCTTCTTTCTCTTTTTAAGTGCCCTTTCTCACTGTCCCTCTTCCCTTCTGTTTTTCTTTTCCTTCATCTTTCTTTCTCCCTTTCCTATCCCTCAGTCATGTCTGTCCCGTCTGTAACAACTGAAAATAAAATAAAATAAATAATAACAACAAAGGTCGATCAAATGGACCAATACGGCAATGCCATGATGATCCATTTGGCAGTGAAGTATGAAGTAAATCCATTGTGTCTCCTTGTTGGTCTTCAGACAATAATTCTGACGGCTAAAGAACCGAATGGGACAGGCAAAAAACAGAAAAACAAGTCCTTCAACCCTGTCACTGCACGTGATCAGTTGTCTACATGTTCTATTGATCACGAGCACGTTGGGTGTTTGTGTCACTATAGTGGTGCAGATGATAGCACATTAAAAAGGGGGAGAGAGGGTCTCGAGGAATAAGTTGAGGAGTTGAAGATATGCTTCCAGGTTACTTTGTTAAATTATGCTTTACTATCTTTCCCCATCCTTTTTACATGCTACTAGCGTCTGATGGGAAGGATGAATGGCAGTGATAATGAAAATGAAGACCTCTATACACTTTTGCAAGGAGGCCAATTTTATGTCATTTTGCATGAAGTCCAATTTTATGTCATTTTGTGCTTTGTGCCTACATTATCATTTGCTATGGAATAATACTGCGTTTCTGCACGGTGGTAAGTCAGTTGAGCCATACAAAGCTGCAATTAGCCCCGCCCCTCTGGCTCGCCGACTCTGTGACAGACAAATTGTGTCATTTTGCTGAAATAAAAATATTTTTGAGGACCAACTCAAACCCAACCCAAAGATTTGGTGATATTTGCCATGGAAATGACAACAGTCAGAGTTCTCTTTGGGCTCCAGCACAATTTAAACGTCGGTCGGTGTCATTAGGAGATCATGGCTGTTGCTGTTTCTCAGTCGGTTGAGAGCGGTGCGGCTCGCCTCAGCTTGGCGTGACGTTCCCCTGCTGTGTAGCTGTATGAAAACATAGCGAGACGCATCTCATATCACAGAGGGAGCAGTTTAGACCCTGGCTAGTGGAACTGATACTAGTACTCACAAGTCCTTGGAGCCAGCCCCCGGCAATGTTTCAACTAACTGGTGTCTGGATACAGAAAAGTCCTTTTCCAGTGCCGACTAAAACAATACTCCAGAAATACTTAGATATTCACGACACTTTGAACATATCTTTATCATACTTGACTCTTTGCTTTGTGCGTTTAAAGGTAATTATATGCAACAATACTAATTTATAATAATAACAGTTCTAACGCTGCATTGCCAGTTATTGTTACTACATTAGCAGGACGGACGATCTGATATCCTCGTGTTGGTGTTGTTCCCTCGTCATCATAAATAATGTTGTTCCAGGTTCAACATTGCAAGTGACCAATCACCTTCTGCTAATGTCAACTGCGACCTTGAAAAAAACAAACGGCTTCAAAAAATCTACTTCACTTGCGAGAAGAGAAACCGCCTCTGTAAGGACAATATATATAATGCTTACCGTTTATTAAAGGAAAGTATCCTGAAATGCAAAGAATTCAAGTTCCGGGATCGGCGGACAGAAGCGGTTTCTCTTGTCGCAAGTGAAGTAGATTTTTTTAAGGCGGTATTTTTCAAAGGCACAAAATGGGGACGTCACAACAATGTGATTGGTCACTTGCAATGTTGAACCTGGAACAACATTTATTATGATGATGTGGGAACAACACCGACACGAGGATATCAGATCATCCTAGCAGGACAGTTGCGTCCGATCAGATGTTTGTTTGAAGGTCCTCGCTGTCACATTTCTGTCATCATCTGTTCGAATCGGCTAAAAACATGAAGAATCGTCTGGCAGATTTGTGGGGTCTCTGCCACACTTTAGTGTACATTTCCTTAAAAGCTTGTTGGCACCATATTTCCATTAATATTTATACTTGCGTATGAACAGGAGGAAAATATTTCTTTTTCCTGATATTTCCATTGCACTATTGGCTGCTTCTTTCAATTATCAGTGAGTTGCACATTCATACACACACACACCCACACACAAGCAGACACGCAGGCCTGTCTTACCAGCTGCCACGAACCCAGTGTTTTTGTCCTTTCGTCAAAAAGGGCAGGGACTTTCACTTGAACAGGCCTGTGAAAAATATTGGATGATGGGAAAGTGAAAAATGGCTCCTCAGCCCAGCAGTGATTGCTGCTCGAATCTCCCTCTTTGACTCGGGCTTCCTACTAGTTAAAACTGCTCCAAGCATTTAAACAAGATCTACACAACGGGAACATCTAGTCAAGGGAAGGGGGCAACAACACGAGAGGAACTCAGGTGGAAAGAAAGGAGTTGTTTTGCTATTTTTTTTCTGTTCTCTGTCACAACTCATGTCTAACTTGCAGAAGGATACTGTCAGGCATGTCAGTGAAATCACTGGCCATGGAGGGAGAATTTCTGTTACCTTTTATTTTGGTGTCTTTCTCTTTTGTCTGCCCCTTCCTCTCCCTGCGCCTCCCCTTCCCCATGTTCTTTAAGACAAGAAAAAGCTTGAAACGGTGCACTGTCTCCTCTGCTCGCTGAAGCAGCCACTATGAGGTGCTTTCCACTTCACAACAGCATTACACATCAATTATTCAGAGGCCCTGAAATAAAGCAGTTTGCCTCTTCTATCTCTTAAGAAGGAAAGGGAGAATTGGAAATGAAAAGGCACAGAAGTGTCGACTGTTCCGACGGTCGTGCAATTAAAAACGTTGCTCTTAAAGGGTTGAAAGATGAACAAAAAGGACAATTTCTTTTTAAAATAAACACCATCAGACAAAAGGGAAGAATTAATTACAAGTTGAATGTGTAGGAATCTCACACTGCACATGAAGATGGCTTCGTTTTATTAATCACCTGAGTGAGAGTCTGTGTTGAATAGTAGACTGGGAAGCTCTCTTGTATCTTGGGCAAGAGAAGAGATGTGTTAATAATTTTATCAATGAAAAAGCTCCTGGAAGAGGTCCATATTGACACTCTGTGAGATCATTAATTATATTGAAAAGAGTCCTGGAGTCGGGTCAGTTCTTTTCATTAAGTTCCTCAATTACTGTTGTAAAATTTCTCATAGAGCTTCAATAGACTGTTCACTCAGCAGCTAGATTATATCACCTTGATCTTTAGTATATTTTACCTTGCAGCATCTTACAAACTATTCAATTCAATTCAATTTTATTTATATAGCGCCAAATCACAACAAAAGTCGCCTCAAGGCGCTTCATAGATACAGAGAAAAACCCAACAATCATATGACCCCGTATGAGCAGCTCTTTGGCGACAGTGGGAAGGAAAAACTCCCTTTTAACAGGAAGAAACCTCCAGCAGAACCAGGCTCAGGGAGGGGCGGGGCCATCTGTGATTGGTTGGGGTGAGAGAAGGAAGACAGGATAAAGATATGCTGTGGAAGAGAGAAAGAGGTTAATAACAGATATGATTCAATGCAGAGAGGTCTGTTAACACATAGTGAGTGAGAAAGGTGACTGGAAAGGAAAAACTCAATGCATCATGGGAATCCTCCGGCAGCCTACGTCTATTGCAGCATAACTAAGGGAGGATTCAGGGTCACCTGGTCCAGCCCTAACTATATGCTTTAGCAAAAAGGAAAGTTTGAAGCCTAATCTTGAAAGTAGAGATAGTGTCTGTCTCCTGAATCCAAACTGGAAGCTGGTTCCACAGAAGAGGGGCCTGAAAACTGAAGGCTCTGCCTCCCATTCTACTTTTAAATACTCTAGGAACAACAAGTAGGCTTGCAGAGCGAGAGCGAAGTGCTCTAATAGGGTGATATGGTACTACAAGGTCATTAAAATAAGATGGGGCCTGATTATTTAAGACCTTCTATGTGAGGAGCAGGATTTTGAATTCTGGATTTAACAGGAAGCCAAAACAGGAGAAATCTGCTCTCTCTTTCTAGTCCCTGTCAGGACTCTTGCTGCAGCATTTTGGATTAGCTGAAGGCTTTTCAGGGAGTTTTTAGGACATCCTGATAATAATGAATTACAGTCGTCCAGCCTGGAAGTAATAAATGCATAAACTAGTTTTTCAGCGTCACTCTGAGACAGGATATTTCTAATTTTAGAGATGTTGCACAAATGGAAGAACGCAGTCTTACATATTTGTTTAATATGTGCGTTGAAGGACATATCCTGGTCAAAAATGACTCCAAGGTTCCTCACAGTGTTACAGGAGGCCAAGGTAATGCCATCCAGAGTAAGAATCTGGTTAGATACCATATTTCTAAGCTTTTCAGGGCCGAGTACAATGACCTCAGTTTGATCTGAATTAACTATGATTTAACGTATCAGACGGGGCTGTTTGTAACTTGGTGCATGAAAACAATGAGTTCAAATTGGATACAATTAAAGCCGAGAGAAACTGAAGAATTGTTCAACCAGTCATTTATTTCACCTTTTAATCAACATCAAAAGAATAGTCATTAGTGTAAGTAATTAGTAAGTCAACAGATTTAAAAAACAAGCAAAAACATATTACTTGAAAACATAAAGAGATCAATACAGTACCACGAGTGCGGGGTAACCTGAAATGATGCCCTTTATAACTTCACAGACAAAACCGAATAGATTCATATTTGTGAGGCGTCTGCCTTTTAAAAAATCTTTTGTCAGATAATGAAGAGATTGGCAGTCGCTGTGCACTCCAGAACAAAACAGGTCTCTTTCCTCTGTTTTCTTGATTCAACCACAATGTGCTTATTGTAACTCTCAGCAATCGATGATATAGACTGCTTTCCAATTACAAACAGTGAGAATGTGCACGCTTATTTCTTCTCTTTATTGAAGCCCCCACAATGAAGCAGGTGTGCCTTTTGAAGAGATAAGAGCAGCCGAATGAGGCTTCTTGTACTTTGTATTTCTTTTACAGAGATTACGTGTGATTCTACACTGGAAGGGCACTTTAGAGGTGCATTAGTAGAAAGAAATACAACCAGGCTCTTTTGGAGTTTGGCTTGTACTGAGGACTAAAATCTGGCACATTTGTGTCTCTGTATTGATCGTGACCATCGTCGGTCCTTTACAAATCTACGGACGTGAAACCTTTCGTATAAATTGGGAGCAAGTGTAACATTTTTTGTCTGATCAGGTCACTTTTTATAAAGAATTTCTAAAAAATCACTTATACAGCCGTGTTTTTGCTTCAGTGGAACAAAATGAACACGTTGGTTATACGAAACATCTGCAGACACACAGTAGCTGCTCTGTTTTTGTTTTGTTTGAATTTATCAGTTTTTCTGTTTTCAATTAGAAAATAGATACATTTTTGCAACATTTTTTTATGAAACTTGACCTCTAAATTCAGTTTGTTCAGGTTTATGAATTAGTTTGAATATTCGGTTGTTCCTGTTTGCTTCATAATACTGATTCAATACTGTGGAGAATGCTTCGCGAGGTGATAATAAAACAGTAATGAGAGCCTCTTTGTGTGCCTGTGAAGCTTTAAACCAGTCAGCCAAGCATTAAAATCACTGACAGGAGAAGAGAAAAACATTGATTATGTCATTTCAGCAGCTAGTTTCGGTGTTGGGATATATTACGCACTAAATGAACCGTCAGTTTGTAAAAATGAAGGAAAAATGGGACGGCACAAGAAACCGAGTGACCAAAATCACAAGTCAGAGCATCTCTAACCCTCTTATGCCATGTTCCAGTGTGCGGTGGTTAAGACCAGAAATAGTCTAAGGAAAGAAAACTACTGTGTGGGTTCCCGTTAATGCAAGTTGTCTGGCATCATAATGCTTTGATGCTGTGACGGGTGTGAGAGAACAAAGCATCACAGCCTTAGGCTGCATAGATGCAAACTGGGAACTGAACAACTGGACCACCAAAGAAGAAGGTGGTGAACCTAATGAATCAGGTTTTCGTTTACATAATGTGGGCAGGTGTGCATCATTTCCTATGGGGAGACCTGACAGTGAAGGCTTTTAACAGAGGTATAGATGCAACTTTGACACATAACACCTACCTACACGATCTTTCAAGGTATGTGCTTGGTCGGCAACTAAGACTTCAAAGTATTGACTTCAAACTTGGCTCTCAATCCAAAGTGCTGCAATTTCTTAGATCCAAGGAGGACCCACCCAAAAACCTGACTAGATTTAAAGGACCTGCTGTTACTGACGTGTTTGTTTTTCCCCCTTAAGGAACTACAAGAGAACTTCTATCATTTAAAAGATTTAATTTGCTTCAGCAGTTGAAATGAAGTTACAGCACTCGACTTTGGTGTGGAATCAGCCGTCTGCTTTCACACAAAGGATGACCCTCAGAGCGGGCCGTACAGTTTTATACCACAACAAAAACACGTCTTCTTCTGGAAGCGATGTGGCGGTCTTGCCAACTCCCTGCGGATCTTCTCCTCTCTCCGTTCGTGTCCGACCTCGTCTCGTATCTGCTCCTCTTTCTGAAAAAGACAGAAAAACACCTTCCTCATCTAGCCTTGATCGTTAGCCTACTGAAGTTACTTATTATCTAAGTTTGGGACATTCTTGGCCCAGAAAACATCACCCTGACTTGTGCAAGCATGTTTGCAAAACCCTCTGCACTTCTAAATGTCAATCACGATAATTCAATTCAGTCATAGCACAGCGTTTGACCCTTATCACATGGAGTGCCAACTCTTTAATGAGCATACAGCTTTATTCAATCATTTTATTCATAGCACTACAGTTCGGTGCCTGATACTGCAGCACTGCTTCAAAGGTCTTGTAGATTCTATTCATTAACACATCAGAGCTGTTTCAGTGTAACAAGAAGAACTAAAACTAATATTAGGTGAATATAATGTTAGAATTACTAAAGTATATGCAGATATACAGGATATTATTTTTATAGTGAAATATAAGCAGTGTTGGGGAGTAACGGAATACATGTACCGCCGTTACGTATTTAAAATACAAAATATGAGTAACTGTATTCCGTTACAGTTACCGTTTAAAAAGGTGGTATTTAGAATACAGTTACTTTGTTGAAATAAATGGATTACACGGCGGTACTTCCCTGTTTCATATTGTGGCGGGTCAGGACTGTTTGGGTTTTGTTTGACAGCTACGTTCTGTTGTTCCAGGCGGCAGCGTTACGGTTGCCATGGTTACAGGCTGACGCTCTCTCTCTGTGTGTTTCCTGGGTGAGAGAGCGCCTGTTGTTGTTGTTGTGCTAAGCTAATAGGCAGAATGCTACAGGTATAGCTCTAAAGAATGTAGCATCATGGGCAGTGTAGTCCGTGCTGCAGGGAGAATGGACTGCCATACACGTTATGTGTCTGTGAGCGAGGGAGGGAGAAAAAGGAAAAGTACGAGCTGTCATCGAGCAGAAACGGGAGCTGGAAGCATGTAAATATAATAATAACCACTGCAGCCAAGAAGAGAGCCTGACGAGCCCAGTTGTAAGTAAGCTATTAAGACTCGACTGTACACCGTGTTCGTGTTTTCCTCCAAAAACAATAAGTTCTGTTGGAGCAGCCTTTCAACGCCTCTCTCTGTCTCTGCTAGCAAAGTTGACCCAGACAACAAAGTAAAGCTAGTTTTCAGCTACGAGCCGACACAGAACCCACCGTATTAGCCAGAGGTCCCTTTACTACGGTTCGGAGCCGCGGACCTTCAGTAACAGTAATAAATCACAGCAATAGTACATTCATGTAGTTGTAAACAGCATGATAATATATTAAGTAATCCAAAGTATTCAGAATACGTTACTCTGATTGAGTAACGTAACGGAATACGTTACAGAATACATTTCGGGGCATGTATTCTGTAATGGAATACATTTTAAAAGTAACCTTCCCAACACTAAATATAACAATACTTCCCCCCCCCCACTCTGAGTGGCATAAAAGATCCATTGTTGTCAGTGAGCACTGAATTTGGGGAACACAGTGGCTGAGATTGAGCAGATTTGTATCCAGACTAATTCTGGTATTACAGTGTGAAGTGTTTCAAAGTGTTAAATGATTTGGGCTTTTAATGGAATCTTCATGTTTTCTCAGTGTGTCCTCATTTCCCTCTCACTTTGTCTACAGGGACCTGGGTTTGGAAGTACACACAAACATCTATAAAAATATGCAGAAAAACATCTCAGTCCTTCATTACTGAGATTTTCAGTCACTTTTTATAATTTATTGTACAGCGGGTTATTTGTGCAGCGGTGTGATGAAATGTGTACATGTATTTATTGTATTGTGAAATATTTAGTGCTGCATGAATTTAGAAATATGAGCGGTTGCCACTGCAAAATCAAACTGTTGCATCTGCTGGATTTTCTACAGTACATGAAAACATGCTTATAGCTATGACACAGAGGGAAGAGGCTGCCGTTATCAAGCTACATCTATCTGTATGTTCATTTTAAAACGTCTTGGTCGTTGACACCTAAGCGAGAAGATCGTTAATGTCTTGCTGTGAAAAGGCAAACAGGATGAAGACGCCTCTTTGACGTCTGTCTCTTATAAAAATCAGCCTGTATTTCAATACATTTGAGAACCAAACATAGTAAGTTTGCACAAGTCTTTGAAATGAAAATGCTTGTTATTGGTTCCATACTGCACATTAGTTCCAGCTAAGCTTTGGTAGAAAAAAGTTACGTTTTTATACTGAAGCGTGGAGGTAGAGGCCACGAGGTACGGCCGTGCAGCGCCAGTAATGAGTAAAACTCTGAAAATGACTAAAGATGTCCTCCTGATTAACTGTTATTAAAGCACATTAACATTAAAA
Source organism: Neolamprologus brichardi (assembly GCF_056152115.1). Taxonomy (NCBI): domain Eukaryota; kingdom Metazoa; phylum Chordata; class Actinopteri; order Cichliformes; family Cichlidae; genus Neolamprologus; species Neolamprologus brichardi. The sequence continues at coordinate 35,858,298 of NC_142109.1, read as the reverse complement.
GTTTTCCTCAAACCTGAACTCCTTTTCCTGCAAATCATTGGACGTCTGAGTTGGTAAATCAGTACAAGAATTCATTGTCTTGCTGAAAGCATGAAGTTCTCCAGCACAAACAATGATGTAAGTTTTTTGTTTCTTCCCTTAAATATGAGGAAAGTCTCACTAAAGGACACTTTTGTCATTCTTCTGTTAGAACTTCTTATATTTTTAAGGTTGTCTTTATTTCCTGTGATTACCGTAAAGGTTGTCACTGTTGTGTTTCTTCGAGCTTCTTAGTTTCTGTTTTATTTTGAAGACTGTGTTTAGCTTAGTTCATGCTTTATAATCTGGTTTCCATTTATGTTTAGAATTGTTTGTTATGTTTCTTACTCATTGAAATTTATTTCATTCTTTTTCATCATTTCTGTTTCTTAGTTATCTCATATATTGTGTTCAAGTCTGTGTCTGTGTGTTCTGTTTCCACGTGATGTTACTTCCTGTTTGATTTTGTAAATATCCTGTCTCTCACTGCTGAGCCATGCTGTGTTCCTGCTGACCCATCTTTGTCAGATATCTGTTTCTGTTTGGAACTACAATAAATGGTTTGTGATTTTGTTGACGTTTTCTGCATTTGGGTCTTCAACCTGTGAAACGTGACAACTTGATTATTAAATAAAGTATGCAACACAGCCAAAGTGGTCCGGACATCAGTGCTCTTCTTTCCTGATGAAACTCAGTAAGGGTACCTCTGTCATAACATAGTCTAAGGAGCTTGGAGAGAAAAGCGTCTGGACTTTTACTTTCTTGAAGACGTTTTATCTGAGAAGCTTCTGAGAAGAATCCTCTGCCTAATCACAGCAGGGCCTCCTCCTGAAGTTGCCCATGTGGGCGTGTCCTACCAGCTCTCCTGCCACCTCTTTCTATTGTACAGCTGACTCCCATCAGCAATTAAAGGTATTTTAGCCCAGAGAAAGGTGAGCTCCACTCTGTGAGTGGTTGCAGCTAGTGAGTTGTATTTTGTGATTGCTCGCTTCTGCTCGGTGGAGAGGAGTGTGTTTGGTCACTAAACTCTTCTTTGCTTTTCAGTTGACTTACCGATGCCTGAGTTTTTGTTTGTTTCCTTAAATGGTGATAGCGGCTTGCCCTTCTCTTATAGTTGAGCTATTAATAGAAACTCTTTAATTTAACCATTTTGCCTCCGTCTGCTTTTCCTGACCCGGACACATTTTGTTACTTCCCCCTCATTGCCTGGACCCCTTTTAGGGGAACATAATAGTGTGAAAACAGGTGTGGGTCACAATCAGCCAAGGTCTCGGGTGGACCCACTGTGAAAGCTAGCCCCTCCCTATCATGTGATTTACTGAGGTTAAAAGGCCCAGGATGTGAGTGGACGTTAAGGCGTCTGGGAAGGAGTTTTTTCAACAGTGGATGTAGATGCTTCTTTCACTCCCGTTTCAAACCATCTGTCTTCTCTTTCCAAAAAGTGGACACTGGCATCCTCAAAAGACTGACCTTTTGACCTTTAAATGCAGATGTGGAGGTGGCTCTTCTATGTTGTGCCATGTGTTTATGAAGTCTCTCCAATGTAGAGGTCTGGGCATACCACGCTGCACAGCACAGCATGCACTACGTTTTTAACTTTGTGTTTAGGAGTTTCTGCTCCTCAGACTACAGTGACGTGGATGACAGAGAACAGTTACAGGCATATCTGTCATAACATGTTTTATTTTTCTTTCTTCCTGAATCATAACTCTAGAAATGCTGGCTAACTTCTAAAATTAATCAGCCAGAACGCATCGCTTTGTTGACGTTCGAAGAACTGCCCTCGTGTTTCCTGTTCCAGCACCAAAAGTGGTCCAAAAGTAGGAGGGTAGTCACCTGAAATGCCCTGTTTATATTCAGCAAAGTTGTTTGTTTGGGAGAGCGGCTGCCTGTTGAAGACCCTGAGGTGCGAAGATTGATATCCTTATCCACTGATAGGGGAACAAACCTGCCACAGGCAAGCACAGCTGTGACAGCGACAAGGCACTGACTCAGCCATTGGAGGATCCAGTAGCTGCCTTAACCGTCAGTCTCTATTTAGAATTAAAGCAGCAATCAATAGAGCAGCCATTCACCCTGCCTCTCATGCCGCCTGCTTCCAAATGGGAGGTTTTTAAATCTAAAGAAGCTGAACTTATGGTTTTGAAATTCTTCTTTTTATTTTAAATGTTCTTACATCCTTCTCTTTAACAGATGACATTTGCTGCAGTGATGGCTCAAGGCTGCTGCAATTAGTCACAAAAAAACAACAGTGTTCAGGGGTAGATTTATCACCTGCAGTCTTCCTGAAGAAAAATAACACACAAGAGCAATACGAGTAATTAGGGTGCCTGATGTGATAGTAGAAACAACAAGCAATTAGTAGACTGATCCAGTGATAAGTGATCTGGAGAGAGACACGATGGGAAGTATTTAGAGTATTAAGAGAAAAAGATAACTCCATTCTGCTCGGTCACATACTTAAAGAAGGAAGATTTATTTACTTTCACTTTTATTTTCACATTTACAGATTTTAAAGTGCAGGAGTACGTAATGACGCTCTTAAATCAGATATAAAAATGTCATACAGCTGTTGGATGTTTATGTACAGTAGCAGGGAATTCATCACCGTACCACTCTGATCGGACTTTCTATTCTAGACCAGAAAATCTGCTCCTCAAATGCACAAATATTTACTATTGTGGGATTTGTATAAAATATGTGTCTACGACTAGGGATGCACCGATACCACTTTTTTGGAAACGAGTACGAGTACTTGCATTTCAGTACTCGCCGATACCGAGTACTTAATAAAAACATGATTTAAATTTACAGGTAACAGCTTTAGTCCTATAATTTAACAAAAAACAAACAAACAAGAGACTAGTTTGGAATTAAGAACATTTATTTAAAATGAAAAGCATGTTGTATGCAACATATTACAGAATAAATAATTATAAAAAAACAAAATTTAATTTTAAATTTGTTCGTCTGTTTCTCTGTTTAGAAGTCTCACTAGCACAGTCACAGCTGGGATGACATCAGAGGCTAGTGCGTCGTAGCTGCTCACTTTTTTAGTTAGTTCCTCAAAGGGGGCGAGGATGGCAACAGTCGTCTCCATAAGAGCCCATTGGTGAGCGGTGAGATAGTCAGGGAGTTCGTGCTCGGACACGCCCAGCACTCGCTTTTGCTCAATGAGGGACTGGAGCATGTAATACGTGCTGTTCCAGCGCGTCTGTACGTCCTGCTGCAGTCTCTTTATTGGCTGGTTGAGCTGTCCCTGAATGTCCTCGAGGCGGGAGTAGGCTAAGGCGGAATGTTTAAAATGCCCAACTATTTTCTGTCCCACTGCTATAGCATCAGCTATGCTCCTCTGTGCTAATAAGCGTGGGTAAACTCTTTGTACTCGTTGTCTTGTTGGGATTTTGGTGCTTGATTAAATTGCTTGTGTTAAATGCGCTACCTTTTGAGCCTCCTCTGGACAATTTCACTGAGCACAATTTGCAGTCCGCCTTTGTTTTCGCGTCTTCGTTCACTTTGAAATAGTTCCACACGGCTGATATGTCTCGCCTCCCCTTCTCCCCGCTCTCAGCTGCAGCCGGGGCCTGGGGCGGGCACTCGGGGCCTGTGATTAACCCCTTACGTGCCGCTCAAACATAGACAGGTCTCAGATCGTGGTATCGGTCCCCGGTATCGGGGGACTTTTAACGAGTACGAGTACTTTAGAAAATGTGGTATCGAGGCTGATACCCGATACCGTTATCGGTATCAGTGCATCCCTATCTACGACCTGTAAATGTTGGCACAGAGCCCTATACAATGGTAATATTAATTCAATTGTATTTATATAAAGCCAAATCACAACAACAGTCGCCTCAAGGCGCTTTATATTGTAAGGTAGACCCTACAATAATGCATTACATCAAACCATCAAACTATTACATAGTGTGATGCAATAGACTCCAGTAAATCCTCACTGATATGGTGAGGGCTCTTTGAGAAAGTGAGTCTGAAAAGGTGATCAGAGGTTAACTTCTGTCCCTCCTCTTTAACGTCTTTGTCTGTCTCAGCTCTCCGAGCAGTTCTCTCCAAAACAAATCATTGAATCAGTGACTGACTCCAGTCTTTTGCAACGATTTGACAATATAAAAAGCAAATATCATCTTCTGAAGTGCAATATTTGTCTCAACAAGCGCGCAGTGTAAAATGCAAGTCCAGTCAATTATCTTCCTTCTCATCAAAACACTGAGAGCATTATTTATTCGTTATTATCGGCTTGTACTCCAGTTGATTTAACGAGTTGTTCTGGAAGGACTGGAACTAACTGTACATCCGCTCAGTGAAAAAAGTACATGTAAAAATCATTTATATTTCCATACATTAAACACTTGTAGCTGGAGACATGGTGCATTTTATTTTTAGGATACCAGCATCATGCAGCACGTGCAAAGACATAAACAACGATTCACAATTCACTTTAGCGTATGTGCCACATAATCCCAGCGTGTCTCATGTGGGCCGTACGTACATAAATAACAGTTATTTGGTGTAAAGATGCATGAGTGCAAACTGTTGTTAATGTTGGAGTTGTAGCTTCAACCAAACCCATGACGAGTAATCAGTGACTGCAGCATGGTGCCATCACCTGCTGGTTTGCACTAAGACTGAATTAAAGCCTTGAAAATGGTGCTACCTTTTACATAGAGCAGTTACTGTTGCTGTTTAGAGGAAGTGGAACAGCAACAATACACTGAGACATCAATTTAAATAATTGGCATTCAGCTGGAGCTGAGGTCAAACATTTCTTCTTCTTTTAACTTTAGTCTTTGTCGACTTCTTGTGCATCTGCTTTCTTTAGCTGATAAAAACTCAACCAGGTTAGCTTTCTGCATGTCATTTTTGAGTTTCCATTTAGCTGAGCAGGTTAATAAAATGCTGTTTGTAGCTGATGGTGACAAATAACTGAACATCATGGTTACTATGGGCTCAAAGATGCCAAAACACCAGTAAAACACTGGTAAAAGTGAGGAAAACTGTTCATCACTACAAACATCATAATTTATCCTGTTATTGGATTGTTGTTGTCCGCCTCCCTGATCTGCACACCTGGAAGCTGTTGGTGATTTTCCACCCGTGGGCGAGCTGCTAATTACTGACCACTTACTTCATTTCATTTATTCATTTATAAAGCACATTTAATAACAACAGGGCGTTGACCAGAGTACTGTACAACATAACAATTAAACAGTGGCATTAATAACAACAACAGATAAAAATAATTGGTAACTCTCCTACAGTTTCGAAAGCCAGAGTAAAAAAATATGTTTTAAGATGCGATTTAAAAAGAGTAACAGTCGGGGCCTTTCGTAAGGAGCAGGTGATCACTTGATCGAAGGGCTCTAGAGGGCGTATACAGCTGCACAAGGTCAGACAAATAGTCCGGTGCCTGGCCATTTAGCACTTTATAAGTTAAAAGTAAGATTTTGAATTTAATTCTAAAACGCACTGGAAGCCAATGAAGGGAAGCAAGCACCGGAGTAATATACTGGTGTTTCTTCACACGAGTCAAAAGGCGAGCTGCAGCATTCTGTACAAGTTGGACTGACTGACACCCACATAAAGTGAATTGCAGTAATCCCGTTGAGATAAAACAAACGCATGAATGGTTCGTTCTAAGTTTCTAAAGGATAGAAAAGATCTCACTTTGGATAGGAGCCTTCATTTAAAAAAGGACCGCTGGACAACTGAATTAATTTGTTTCTCAAATGTAAGTTTGCTATCCAAGAAAACCGTTACATAAGTCCAAATCTGGGGCATTGAAATTACCGCTCGGTCCAAAAAGAATTACCTCTGTTTTATCCTCGTTGACGGTAAGAAAATTTGAGGCCATCCAGGTTTTAACTTCGTCGAGACATTTGACTAGCGATTCCATGGGCGTAGAGGTGTTTCTATTAAACCGAAGATAAATCTGGGTGTCATCGGCATATGAGTGAAAGCAGATGTTATGCTTCCTAAAGATTAGGCCTAGGGGCAACATATAGATTGAAAAAAGAATTGGGCCTAATACGGATCCCTGCGGGACACCACAAGTAAAAGGAGCTGGGGAAGAAATAAAATCATCAAGGCTCACGGAAAAAGTCCTCTTGGAGAGGTACGACCTAAACCGTTCCAAGGGGATACCTTTGATACCACTTACTTAAGGCTGAAGAGTTGTTTTCCTTAGTTGCTAGCAACAAATATTTCTGCAACCACTCCACAATCAAGGACCCTGATGAAGGCCATATGCTGAAACACGCTAGTCACTTAATAAAGTTTTTTCCTATTACTTTAAGTGTTGCAGGAGTATCCACATCATTTTCCTTAGTTGCTGGCAGGCTGGTAGTGTGGTTGTTTGGGGTTTTGTTTCACTTTTAGTGAGAGGATCTGGTTTTTTGGAGAGAGGCCTACGTAGAAAGGAGAAAACCTGCTTGGAAAAATCCCTTGGACCCTTGTTTGCCCCAAACTCAGAGAAGAGAAGCTAAACAATTCTCAAGCAAACCTTTACCGACTGTTCTGACCACCCGTGACTGTGATAAACATGTCGAAATTTTACCCTGGTGTTCTCGGCTTGTGTCGAGATCTGGTTTGGTTCTGGACAATATTTGTTCCTGTAGCCACACATCCAATCTTATTAACAAACGATTCAAAGGTTCCAATGTGGAGATCCTTTTTCTTTAGACTAGTTATATTTAAATTTTACTCTGCTGACATAACGATATAGTAAAATCTGCTTAAAAATATGTCCACCATTGAAAAAAGTAAATTCTAGAAGGACTTGCTTTTCTTCGAACAAGCAGAAACTCTTCGTCTCTGTGTTCACTTGCAGCTGTGATGTCACTGCCTCCAATGTGGCACCAGGCAGGATCTGAATAGCGCTTGCCTCTGAGCTGTGGCTGATCTTCAGATGTGTCAGGCGGCTTCCTTTCAAAGATCACATGACTGACAGCTGGTAGACTCTAACTGACACTGCATTAAAGCAGGGACGTAATCCCTTTTATTAATCAATGTCTACGCCTAATTTGTGGCTCATTCATATATCCAAAGCTAACACAATGTGACAAAGTTGCTACAATTCATTTTCACTTAGCAGAAATTCAGTGATACTCACTGGTGTGTGTACCCACGCTGATTCCCGTTGAAAGGTTGCTAGGTTACAGGTTTCAAAAGGTAAATAATACAGAGTGATGCTTGTAGTGCTAGATCATGTGATACTGGGACAACGAGAGACTGTAAGTCAGTGTTATATAATGAACATCACTGTACTGCGGTGGTTAAGAGAAAAACAAGGATCACCTAATGATGAAGACTGTGACACAAATCATTGCTGCTTAAAAACCATCAGTCCTGCTGTTGGGATGTTTTGAGACATCGCATCCATCTGAGTATTGTTGAAGACCAAATACACTTCCATCAAACAGCAGCAGGTTTCTGAGACTCCTAAAAACGATGACAAGGAGCATGACAGTGAGTCCCCCGGTACCAAATCAACCAAGCCTGTGCACGAACTAGCTCCACCCTGTCCTATTCTGTCCATGGAGGGTATACGACAGAGCCTACAGGACCCAAAGGACTTGCTGAAACATTCTTACTATCCAGCACTGCAGTGCAGTTCACAGAGGAGGGGAATAAGCCACAAGTACAGAAACTGAGTGACAGGAATGTTACTGGTATCTCTCAAACCACCTGGAAGGGAACAGTTACAAAATGATAAATGGAAAGATTATATGTGACAGGAAACATCCAAGTGAAGTCACTGACGACAGGGTCGGAAAATTAAAGCAAAGCCTTCGTTTTGCTGGGCTAAAGACATGAAAATACACCAACATATGCTGGCTTGTGCCTTCCTCAGGGTGTAGAAATGCACATCTGCCTTCAAACACATAACTGGTGGCGTGCTTTCTACCACTGCGTCTGAAGCTTTGCACTGTGCTTGGTGATGTAAGGCTTGGGTGCAGCTGCTTGGCCATGGAAACCCTTTCCATGAAGCTCTCTTTGCACAGTTTTTCAGATAATCTGGAGGTCTGTAGCGATGGAGACCTCTGCACACTATGCAACTCGGCATCCGCTAACGATGCTCTGTGATTTTACGTGGTCAATTATTCCCTAGTTGAGTTGTCATTTCACTTTGCCTCCACTTTGAGGTCTGCCCTAAGGTTAAAAATGGTGCCCACTGGTTTTAATGTTGTGGTTGATTTGCATATTTGTGTTTATCTTGCTTTAATCAGAGCCCACCGCTTCATCATGAAAACTAACCAACATTCAGTGGCAAAAGTAAGACAGCGGCTATTTTATCACAAAAAGGAGAATCCCACAAATGGGATGACCAATATTTTATTTTCACTTGATCAATATTGTTCTTAATCGAGTCATTTTCTTGGTTAGAAAATCCACCACAGTGTTTTACTCCAGTCACCTCTGACGAACTCTGTCCTCTACACTTAGCGCTTACTACTTAATGACTCCCTGAGCAACTTGGCTAATTATATTTTAAAAGAGGCGGATGATGCCCCTATAGAAGCATATGTCAGTCTATGCCCTCCTATCAAAGAGAAAGGTCGATTACAGTTGCGTGTCCAAGGACTCCCTATCATAGCTTGACCTTTCAGCTGGATGTGCGAGAAAACCCACTGGAGCCTCATCCAAATGTCACGTTTCCTGACAGCACTTCCATCCCCCAGGTTGGAGTATTTACTGTGTCCCCTGTGCATCGAGTGCATAGGCATCATACTGTACAGCCGCACACATGCAAACATAATCGCAAACACACACTTTAGTTTCGTGTGAGGCTATGAGATTATTTTCCAAAGAATAGCTTGAAAAGCTTGATTTATTAAAACCACGGTACATGTGTATGTAATTCAGTCAAAGTTAATTTGAACATCGATTTCATCAGTTGCTTTGCTAACGACCACGGGGTCACTTAAAGTTATTGTCTCAGTGTTTTTGTGAAGCTCATATTTCAGCTTACTTAATGATATAATTTACAATCTACGGTAAATGGAAACGTTTGAAATGGCTTTTCAATTGAACGTTAGCTGCGGTCGTAGGGATCAGAAAATAGTCTCACAAATATGTTTTGGAATTGCTTCTCTCAGCAGCGTTTAAGTAATCAGATCTTAATAGTAGGCGGCCCCGATAGAAACACTTGGAGTAAAAGTGACATCACAATCTTCTTGGAGGTTGAAAAGTGACTTGAAGTGAAAATATGCTCCGAGCAGAGGAGGCACATTGTGGAAAACTTTAGCTTAGCTTCACTATATCTGGGAAACCCCACTCACAGCTCACCACAAGACGAAACACATTCCCACTGACGCACTTTGGTGTTACTTTCTAATCTGTGGGTTTTAGAAACACATGCATCTAATGACAGACTGTGCAGTTTGTCTGCTTTCTGTAGTATGGTGCACACAAGCAGGATTTAAAATGTATGCAAGTTTCAATCAGTGTTATGAACATCAAACTGAACAACCTGATAAAAGAAGCCAAAGTTTTCTCGTTCAACAGAAGAAACTCTCTAATTTGGCCAACGCACTTTAAGCAAAACACATTTTTTCTTCTGTAGCCTTCAGCAGACTTAGAGCAGGGCAACATAGCGAACATCAATATGGATCGATGACAAACGGCTCTCTTAAATACGCACGCCGTCTTTATGACGACCGCGCTCTGTGAGGAATCGAAGCATCACTTACTCGGCATAAAGCAGAATTCAGCACTCGCGTCACAGCTGATTGAATCTTTGGTTTTCAAAGGACGGCGCTGCTGGAAACTGCACTGATTTGTTTCTTTACGTTCCTACTAGCCTGACAAGTTAGTCCTGAAAGTTTGCGGGGGTGCGACGGTTTTCCAGGAAAACAAATTTAAATAAAAACACAAACTGGCTGCAACAATTTCATCAATTATCCTGCAGAAAAAATCTGATATTGTTCAAAGGAATTGTAAAATTAAAATACAATGCATGCCAAAAACAGGACAGAGAGGTACGGTTAATAAATCGGTAAATAATGCTGTATGTTTAAGTCAGAATCATAGAGGTTGACATGATGGGCTGTAACCAGCACATGTGATGTAAATGTCCTCCTTGATCTTTCTCTGGCCGTCCGTTGACTCCAGGCTGTAAGACGAGATTCATCCACAGTAACCTTGTCGCTGCTTTTGGTTCACCTAGATGGTCACGTTTGATCCTATTCTTAGCAGGTAAAGGTGTTGAAGCAGTGTGGGTGCTCACTTTAAGACTGATCTGACAGCTAGGCCAAGTGGCGCTGAAGTGCCTGAGATGAGCTCTGTTAAGCTGAAGCGCAAGGCCCAATTTCTGTTATCCACATCTGAATCAGCAGCATTGGATTGTTCATCCAACAATGGGAAATCAGAACCTTAACTGATAGCGGCTCTCATGTTTATTTCTTTTTTTTATCATGTGGAGTTATAAATATTAGACGAGGTGCTAAAGTGTAGGGGAAAGTACCCAATCAATAAGACTGAGGCTTGTTGTAAAAAGTGTTTTGAAGTGTTACCTATCAGTTTATTTAACAAATGGTTATTCGACTTGCTGTTGCCTTCCTATCAGGTCAAAGCAGTCGGTCCATTCTCCTCTGACCTCTGGCATCAACAAAGCATGTTTGTGCAGAGAGCTGTGTGTTTTCTCCTTTTCTGACCATCCTCTGTAAGCCCCAGAGACGACTGTGTGGGAAAATCCCAGTAGATCAGCAGTTTCTGAAATCCTCAGGACAGCCTGTCTAGCCCCAACATTCAGTCACTTAAATCAGCTTCCTTCACTGCTGTGCTGCTCACTGTGAACTTTGACAAAGTCGTTGAGTTGCTGCCGTGTACTTTGGCTGATTATAGCTCTGCATGAAGGAGCCGTTGAACAGGTGTGCCTCATAAAGTACATATAGGGTCCAATTTTCTCACTGCCACTGGTTTTGTACTGCTTTTGGACATGACTGAACCCCAACAGAGTCTCAACATTGACATTTTTTAAAAATATTATTGTCACTGCATGATCTCTGGATCACGTCCGTCAGAAATGAGGATTTATGTCACTTTGTTATACATGAAGCACTTCTTCCTCCAACTTTCTAATGTATTGAGGCAGAGCTTTCATTTATTTAAGCGATCTCTTTCTGAAGATGAATCCTTCACCACATTGTTTTGGGTCAGTTGTTTCACTAAAACCACAGACGTGCTGAAGGATGCTTTCACAGCAGCCCGTGCAAATCAACTCTGGATCTTGTATTCTGGTGTGAAAGCTGCCGTTCAAACTTTAGCTTAATGAGTTACAATCTGCTGAATTTTACGGAAGCGTAGAGCTGCCACCCAGGCAAAAGAAAAATACAAGTGTATCACGTTATAACGTGAAACGTTTATTGTTCTAACAAGATACTTTTCACGTTTGTACAATATACCTTTCACGTTTGAACAACATAATATCACGTTATTACAATATACATAATTATCACGTTCGTACAATATAAATATTATATTGTACGAACGTGATATTTATATTGTACGAACGTGATAATTATATTGTACGAACGTGATAATTATATTGTACGAACGTGATCATATATTGTACAAACGTTATAAAAAATACCATTACAATAACATTTTTATTGTAAGAACGTAAAACGTGTTGCGTTCGGAAACCCAAATCCATGGTAGGTGTGGAGAGCTCACGCTCTTCAGAACTGGCACTTAACTTTGAATGCCCTGCTTTCAACATGGACACAAACACTGATAGCCCACTTCTGAGATTTCTTCGGAATCGTGGTGTACCTGAGGACTGTCTCTTACGAATGCTACAAGAACGCGTAAGTGCTCTCGTGAGGGGGAAATTTGTAAAACTCGCTTTTTACGAAGTTACAGCGTCTAAAAATATGACATATTGCTAAGTTAGCAACCACAGCGGTTTTCGCTTCTCTCGCTTTGACTGCGTAAGGACGTAAAGGTAAACTGCATTGGTGTGGATCTATATGGAATGGAGAATGTAGAACAAATTAACCCGCTGTATAAAACTGGGTCGTTGTATGACCACGTTACTACTTAACCCATATGCAGATTCCAGGTTTCTTAAATATATCGCTATATTATGTGATGCACTATGTTTCCTTGTTTATCTAAAAACAAATGAATTAAACTGTGTTTATATTGATATTTGGCTTCAATTTAAAAAACCAGTGAGTTCAACCCTTTGTGCTCTGTGCAACTGAAAGATACGTGAATACTAATTTACTTTTTCAAAAGTGGGCGTTGTATATACTGTAATATTTCTATTAATAACATGTTAGATAATCTCATTAATGTTGCTGGCATAGAGAGATGAAAAGAATAAATGCTAAATATTGATGGCTGCCACTAAAATAATAACAGACAATTATCAAAACACATGTGAAATGTACATACATTTTTTTAGTGAGGTACCTCATGTGGTGTGGCAGCAGGTATACCTTGTACTTCTGTATAGTAATAAATATCTCTGTTATTACAGATTGATGCCACAGTGATTGATTTCATGGATGACAAGACCCTGTCTGGTTACATCCCAACATATGGTGATCGGATAGCTGCCAGGCGGTTCTTCTTGGAAAACAGTGGTGCAAGTACTAAGGAATCAAGAAAAAACTCATTGCTTGAAAAATTGAAGGAAAAGATGGGAATCAATGAAAATGAGAAGAAACCTGATCATGAGGAGGCATTTGTTTCTAAGAGAAAAAGAACATATGCAAAAAACAACAAATGGGCTGAGAAAAAGACTCGAAAAATTGAGTTAGGGTGGATCCATGAAGGTAAGCAAGTGAGAAAGCGCAGAGGAGGAGGAACAAGGACCTTTGATGTGCCCAAAGACTCCAAAAAAGCTGACATATTACAGTATGCTAAAGATCTTTTCTTTCCAAGTGGAAAAAGCTAATTTGGAAGATGGGAGGTGTTCAGTCATAACATATTAGACTATCAGGAAGAGGCCATATTTGATGAAAATGTCACAGTTGGAGAACTCTACTCAGCACTTAAAATGGGAATGTTGAGATTTTACTTGTGCACAAGAAGATTTTCCAATGATGAAGATGATGAAGAAGTTTATGATAGAGGGAAAACACATGTAAACAATGTTACACAACTGACTGACTCACATCAAGGAGATGAAGAAGCTTCTCACACTGTTGTGATCTCATCATCAGAATCTAGGAATGCTGATGAAGATGTATTATTCGACACATCTGAGGTAATGATTGGACCCTACCTTGGAGAGCCTCTGCCTTGTCAACTTGATGACACTGTAATAGATGAACCATTCCTGCAGTTTGAGGAAGATGATCTGGTCATCACATCCATTACACTTCCTCCAACAGACACAGCAGTCAGTAGTCCAGATACATCTATAAGCAATGAAGCAATAAGCTCTGCAGGATCATATGATGTTGTCTGTGTTACCATCAAACTTCACAGGGTTACTATTCTGGAGGAGATGATCAGCCAGTTCAAAGATCCAGCACTCCTCATACACCCTCTAAAATACACCTACATTGATGAAAGAGGAGCTGATGCAGATGGTGTATCAAGAGATGTGTATGCTGCATTTTGGTCAGAGTTTGTGGACAACACAGCTGAAGGAGAGGAGTTCAGAGTGCCATCACTGTCTCCTAAATGGCAGGAAGAAGAGTGGAAATCCATGGGTAGAATTTTACTGAAGGGATTTCAAGACTATGGATATTTCCCTTGTCGCCTTGCTCCTGTTTTCACAGTGGCACTCATCTTCGGTGAGAATCAAGTATCAGATGATCTGCTGTTTGAAAGTCTTCTCTTTTACCTAAGTCAATCAGATAGAGATCTGATAACAAGGGCACTAAAAGAAGATCTTTCAGATGAAGACAGGGATGAAGTGCTGGATCTCATGGATCGCCTGGATGTATCAGTGCTTCCAACAAAAGAGAACTTAAAAGGCCTTCTTCTGAAAGTCGCACACAAACAATTAATCCAAAAACCAGCATATGCCGCAGAGAAAATGTCCTTAGTTGCAAGCCACTTCCTAAAAGAAGCTTTTCAAAGCCCACAAGATGTCCTACAAATGTATGAAGATAAAAAGCCAACAACGAGAAAGCTTTTGAAGTTGCTTACTGCCTCTCCCACCACTCAAGCAGAAAAGCAAAGCTTCAGATTTCTGCACCAGTACATCAGAGGACTTGACAATACAGGGCTCAGAAGGATGTTCAGGTTTCTTACTGGGTCAGATGTCATCTGTGTTGACAAGGTTGAGGTACTGTTCACGCCTGTGGATGGACTGGCACGACGACCTGTGGCACACACATGCGGCCCTCTTCTGGAACTACCATGGACATACACGTCCTACCCAGAACTACGAAATGAACTGGACAATGTTTTGGCTGCTAAAAGCTCTTATGAGTTCAGCATAGCTTGATTAAAGTCCATCATGTTTAAACCAAGAATGAAAGGTTTGCACTAACAATGACTGGCTATGAAGCTCTAAAGTTTGTTAAACCCACAAACAGGGAACACATCATTGTATAAAAAAAGAAAGAGCTTAAATTTCAGGGATATTTGAATTTATTTTCAAAAAATTGTGGATAACATCAATTTGTTTCCACCATGAAAAATGTAAATTTCAGTTTAAAATTTCATACTTAAAAGTTTTACTAGTTTAAATGTTAAATAATTATGTTTAATAAGTTCATATGGTTAGCAGCAAGAGGTGAACTATGCTTATTATTAGTTCTATCTATCATGTGTCAAGGTCCTTTTCCACAGGTCTGTGGTACAGTTTTGTAGGATACAACATGTCTGCTAGAGGGGATGTTTTGTTTAGTAATAATTCAAAAGACTTAATATTAATTATTTTCAAGTATATATATTTTTTTACCTTTCCACCAGTCATTTGTTTAGAACATATTTAAAGGGAATAACTTTGGAAGGCAATGTGTTTGATGCAATAGTTGACTGGAATAAAAGACAGAAAATTGGCACATAAGTTAAGTTTTGTAGTGTTTATCAAGAGTCTGTGTTTTCTTCTCCTTGAACACAAATAAAAGGGAGGCTAACATCTAACAGTGTTTGTTAATTATTAAATAATGCAGAATTTTTACATTTACCAGTTTACAAGAAACTGTTCGTGGATGAATAGCAGTTGCACAGTGTGTTCAGTAAAATTGAAAACAATATTTCATGAATGAGAATGTATAGGATCAGCAGTTTAAAAAATGTTTTTTCGACAGTCTTAAAACAGAAATCAGATATAATAGAAATTCAGTTAAAAAATAATTGGAAATGCCAAAAGGTTGAGATTATTCAATGCAAGTCTTTCTACTGATTTATTTTTAAAACATTTTGCGTATTCAAGCATTTACTTCAATGTTCTCATTTCAATTAATAAACAGGTGTCAGATGTTTTCTTTAGATGGGAAGCAAACGCCTGTTTTTTGCATAAATGCCTCAGTCAAAATATTTAAAAAAAGAAAAGCAATACAAATACAAGGACCTGCTTTAATTTTGATTCTTCACTGGAGTACGCAGATTTGGTTAAATAAATTTAGACATGCTTGCTTGCTACTATCTTCAACCGAAAATCCAAACAAAATAATAATGATTGTCTTTTCTATTGTTTATTGCACAAATAAAACATTGTACCAAAAAATATGTGCATAAAAATTCCCAAAGCCCAATTATATTTAGGTTTATAAGTCCTTCAGTATATAGGTTCTCAGGAAGAGATACAGTTCAATGGATTCATCTGCTGTGCTTGGTGGAAGTAAGAAGTTCTCTGACATTATGAGGCAACACAAGCTGAAAACGGTTTCATCACAGGTATAAGGTCCTCTCTGTTGACATTCTTGCTTACAAGCATCCACTGCCTCCCGAGAAACCTCTTTCAGATGATCCTGTCCTCCAAAGAGATGAGGGATGGTGTACATGAGAATCGGACGTCCACTTGGAGCAACTGCATTTCTGCTTCTGCGTATTATGTGGGTGTTCCACATATGTGCAACTTGCTGCAGCTCCTCCTATTAAATATTAAAAATTAAAAATCTCATATCAGTAAAAGAACACATTTCTCTTGGCTCAACATGTTACCCAAAACGGCGCTGGCACGGCTGGCAGCCTTAACCCAATTTCCCTCGGGATGAATAAAGTACGATCAATCAATCAAAAGCACCACACAGTGACAGTCAGAAAAACAGAGTTTATCAAAAAATAAGACAACAACAACAACAACAACAACAACAACAAGAATAACAGTAGTAGACACGTGATACTGTGTAAAATTTAAAGTAATTATTAAACGTGAATTGTTTTAGACAGTGTGATTTTATGTTTCTGGCCAGTGAAATATGCATTCTTTCATATCCTGAACGCAGTGATAATAGGGACGGTGCATGGTGGGTGTTAAAGCAAACTTTTTATTCTCTCTCCGTGTCTCTCTTTCTCTCTAACACACACACACACACACACACACACACACACACACACACACACACACACACACACACACAATGACTCATTAAAAGAATATAAACATGGTTACATACCTCGATGACGTTCAGGCACGTAAACAATATGAGCTGCTTGTCCAAAAAACATCCAGAAAAGCAGTCATGGTCTTTTAGTTCCTGGAGACGATTTATCCAGTGCTGAGCATGATGTCGTCTCAGAAAGGCCCACCAGCCTTCAATACGCTGATTGTGATTGCTGGATCCAGTAATAAAACAGTTTCTGACGTTCGGATCCATAGTCCAGCGCAAGAATCGTTGTATCTCGGCCATTATGACATTTTCTGTTCCCAAATCAGAGCGAATCCTAGCAGGTGTTCCCATCCTCTTTTCAACTTCTGCTATGAAATATCCAGCAATGACTTTGGGATCATTGTTTGTTGAATAGGCATGAAGCCAAATCATAACTCTAGAAAAGCCATCAATAGCTCCATTTATACAGATTCCAAAAGGCTTCAGTTTGTCATAGGAGTCAACATGCCACATGAAATTTGGTCCAGGATTTACATACGTGCGTCGCATTAGGCGATTTCTGCGTCGTTGCTCAACACCGTAAGGGTCAAGATATTTCAGTAAATGTCTCACAGTACTCTGCGTGACAACATAACCTGCCTGAATGCAGTTCAGGTGGTGTAGTTTGTATCCATGGAGCCTCCCGTGTCCCTCCAGTTGATCAATAAGAAATCGTGCCACCTCAATCGGATCGGACTCATTCTTTCTCCTGTACAGTCCCATGCGTTTTAGGTTTCTTCTAAGTGTCCGCATGCTTATCACAATACTACGGAAGCGTAGAGCTGCCACCCAGGCAAAAGAAAAATACAAGTGTATCACGTTATAACGTGAAACGTTTATTGTTCTAACAAGATACTTTTCACGTTTGTACAATATACCTTTCACGTTTGAACAACATAATATCACGTTATTACAATATACATAATTATCACGTTCGTACAATATAATTATCACGTTCGTACAATATAAATATCACGTTCGTACAATATAAATATCACGTTCGTACAATATAATTATCACGTTCGTACAATATAATTATCACGTTCGTACAATATAATATTTATATTGTACGAACGTGATAATTATATTGTACGAACGTGATAATTATGTATATTGTAATAACGTGATATTATGTTGTTCAAACGTGAAAGGTATATTGTACAAACGTGAAAGGTATATTGTACAAACGTGATAGTATATTGTTAGAACAATAAACTTTTCACGTTATAACGTGATACACTTGTATTTTTCTTTTGCCTGGGTGGCAGCTCTACGCTTCCGTAGAATTTGATTGTTACAGATCTCTCATGAAGTTATTTACAAGATTAACAATCTTAACATGAGCACGAGTACATTTCTTTAATCTTAAACATAAATAACTGATTGTATATTAAACCTGATGTTTTTATTCCTATGCCCAATGCCATTTATTGTAAAGGTGTCATTAAAAAGTACCACAGAGACCAAACATCCATTCAGTTGTAATATCAGCAGGATGTCTGTTTTTTTATTCTGGTTCTGATCATTTGTATGATGATCTTGAGCAACACCTAATTCTTCCTGTTACGGCTCAAAGAAAGCTGCAGTGGGTTACTGTGAGTCACACGTATCAGATTTCCCCAGATGGGCGCGTGCACCGCTGACGATTCTGAAAATAAATCAGAGTTCAACACTGACACCGTGTTTTATTAAAGTGGACCAAAATTAGTGTATTTTCTTTTAAAAAAAAAGATGATTACAAAAGAGGTGTGAGAATTATTGCAACTTTTTCACACTGACAAACAATCTTCCCTCTAATGTTTCATGTGTCTGAGCGAACACACAAACTCCCTGAGCGTCCCCTTGGGCCACTGTGAGCGACAGCAGACGTGTGCACTGTGGTCACGCCAGCATCCAAGTTACATGTTTATTAAAATAATCAAATTACAGCGTTAATAACTTGAACTCCAATTTTGAAAACCCAACTTTTTTTTTTACAAAGCTCTGACTTGTATGATGAGTCTGTGGTCTGGGAGAGAGTCTGTAACTCTGTCTGCAAAATACAGTAAAAAATGACCAATGTTGGGCAATTAATTATATAGTTACTTCTTCAAAAAAGTATCTGAGTTATGCAAACAACAAAGTTTTTTGCAGCTGTTTACCTAAAAATGTAGCCAAGGCGGTTTTTAAAATAAACATTTCAAACTATTTACAGAACAATCAGCTGTTCTGCATCAAATCTGATGCCACACAAATTATTTGTGCTGCTCCAAAAAATAATTTGTGTCCACTATGAGATAAAGGAGAACAACAGCCTGATACCTGCAGGCCTGACAACAGCAGGTGTATCACTGCTGTAACACCTGTAACATTCAGCAGTCGCCTCATTGTTCTGACACACAACAAAACTATTGACTACACTACACACTAACTACACACTAACTACACAAGATTTGCGCTAAACATCTCAAATCTCTCACATCTCAAAACACGCCGTCACTCCTAAAACTTCCCCCTTCCTAAACACCTAAATGCCAAGTTGCCACATCATTTTTTGATTGGTCGACATGGTACATTTTTCGACCAATAGGAAAGGGTGGGCGTGTTTTGCTTTCATCTTTGCTCACAGGCTTTCGAGCGTTTTCCTTATAAAACGCCGTTTTTACCGTTTCTTCCCGCAGTAAATATAAACAACGACAGTATTCAGGAAGAAAAACAAACATTGCAGATATTTTATCATAACTCTGGTTTTACAGCCGATCAACACAATTTAAAAACTGGTATAAAGTCCACACTTTTCCGTCAGTTGTTCGTCTGTCCTGCTCACATCTCCAATGGTTGTACACGTTGTCATTAACTTCACTCCACATCAGCCGCTTTGCTAAAACACCGGTGTCGTCACATAAGGACGCTGTCATAGCCTGTCAACGACGTTGATTAGCTGCATATATACGAATGTGAATCGCATCATCGGCTGGACTTTGGGATAAGGTGGCATCGTTCTGATCCCATACCGGAGCAGCCAGTCACTGACTAACACTGCAAAACAGAATTGTTAACTTATTAATTTTAATTTCAATTCAGGTTAGATTTTTTTTTTTCTGCGCGCAACACAGATTTTCTTTGCGCACAGACCGTGCCAGCAGTGCGCAGCTTAGAGGGCTAGCTGTGCTTGTCTAGCACACAGTCATTACAGTACAATCATATTTCGATGCCTTCTTCCTTGAATTAAATCACAAACAGACTATAAAAAGCCATCAGCGCTGAATATTTGATTTTATGAGTCTTGAACATTGGTGGTGCAAACAGGCTTCATAATTTCAACAATGTAGCCCCAGTGCTACAATTCAGCCACATGTATACAATTGTGTCTCGACACCCTGAGATGATCAATTTGTAATTGTTAACTTTTTCCTGTTAATTTAGTTTGTTTCTATCGAACAGTGTGTTCACGTTGCCACGGTGATGCTGCATCATGAAATGTTAAAGCTTTGTAACTCTGGTGTGTTTTGCCCAGTTTGTGTAGCCAGCAGCTATACGTCTGTCTAACTGTGACAGTAATCACATGAGATACTGGAGACAGGAAGTCGGTGTTATGTAAAATATATTTGATCCATTTAATGAAATATGCATGGTGTTTTTACATGCACATGATTTACAGCAACATGGTTTTATGATGTCACACAGTAGCACGGGCATAGCAGCCCAATTAAAGTCTTGAAATGTGATCGATAAACCTCAAAGTGCACAAACACCTGAGTGTCACTATTTTCTGTCTTATTTTTCAAAGATTTTGTTTCGAACTCCTTTAGTTTGATGCTTAAAGATGCTTAAAAAAGTGATATTCAATTCAATGCTTTTTAAATGATATGATGAAGATGAAGATTTTTAGCTGCTTGGCTGCAGGGAGGACAAAAAGGAGCGGCTACAGATCTGCAGCCCTGGTTCAGAGAGGACGTGAGTGTCATTCTCAAGGACACTTGCTTTTCATAAAGGGTGGTCTCCCGTCGGTGTGTTCACAAAGACACTTCTCCAGGACAGAAAATGGACGCTGCTCCTTTTTGCTCCTTCAAGTAACAAAATACATCTTACTTGGATGTTTGATTGATTTGAAAAATTCCATTTGATTTATTGTTAAAAGGGATTAATAATTTCCACTCCATTAGTAAGCCATGGTAATTGATGAATGGCAGCATCAGAAGAGATGAGAAGTTTCATTCACTTTCATTAAAATCTCATTACATGTCCCTCTGAAATAATTCAGTCTTGGCAACTGGTCCCCGTTACAGAGTTGATCGGAGCTGCTTGAAGCTTTTCTTCGGAGATGGTCGGTTTAACAAAGTCCTTGTAAGGCAGGAGTGGAGAACGTGGCCTGCAGGGCGGTGCTTCACACACTTTAGCTTCTGATCTTTTACCAAATGCATAAATTCAGGTTCTTGCCTTGAGTTAAAAAAAGAAGATTGATATAAAAGTTCTAAATGTTTGATAAATATATAGTTAGTGTGAGAAATCAGTTAGCTGAGCATATATGTAGACTCGGGGGGGAACTAGGCACAACTCAGGTGGCCTGAGGTAACAAAATGTAGCTGAACATACATTTTTGCCTTCATCTATACAAAAAATCAAGGCCAACTGTCTGTTTGGATCAGTATAAAGTATAAGCTAAGCGAATCTTAATATCTATAGCATCTGTAGCGTAATAATAAGCATCATGACAGCTCAGTCTGACACTAGGCAAGGAAGCAAAAGAAGCATATAGCTCAAAAATGCCACACTGTCAAAGTATTTTTGGATAATTTGGAGGGAAAAATACTGAACAATGCATAGGATGAAACAGACGTATGTACTGAGAACAGGAAATAAATCCTGCTTATTAGCTGAGAATGCTCCAGTGTCTTTACCAGCTCTCTGCAGACTCTGTGCATGCCGTGATTGTCGATGTGACTGTGGGCTTTTGTGGTATTGCAATGAAATGATTAAATGAAAAGAATTTCCCAGAGCATTTCTCAAACAGCTGATAGAACAGCTCCAACAGCAACTAAGCACCTTGTTTATCAGCTTTAATCATCGGAGGTTTTTTAAAGACATAAAACGCTCCCTGAATGACGGAGAATCATTTTTTCCCCCAATGCAAAAAAGTTAAAAACAACAATTCAACAAAACAAACAAACAAAAATCCTTCAAATTCATCTACAAGCAAGATATTTTCATTTCCAGTGAGCAGATGGTGTCCATGGCAGGACAGTATCCAGTACATATTCATGTGCTGAGCCAGCTTTCATAAAAGAAAAGTATGAATAACACAGAAAGCCATAAAATGCGAGTACCTTACATATTGTCTCAATTTAAAAAACACTGAAGTCATCGCCCCAAACTAACCAAGCAGTGAGTGAAGGTGACCTGCCTCTGACTCTGCAAACATCTATCCAGCCTCCAAAATTGCCCTTGTTTGCTTTTCAAACAGGACCGCTGTCTGTCAGCAGCTAATATCGCCATGGCAGCTGGGTCAAGGCACCGACATCAAAGAGCACCTGATTCGTCTGTGGGACAAGAACATGTTGGACACAAATGAGCTTAAAGCTGAACTCCTGGGATTTTAGGAAGATAATAAAAGTAGAAACTATACAAATGTCTGAAGTCCTGCATACAGTCCAAACATGGCTGGCAGTGGACTCAGGTTTTTGGTTAAAAAATTGAGATCTGTGCTGACCCAGTTAATCGTAGAGGGTGGCTGAGGATGTGGGACAGTAAAGGCTAAACGAGACATCGACTTGAATCAGCGTAAACAGAACGTGAGGCGTCTCCCGTATTAAAATACAGCATTTGTTCGTCCTCATTTGCTCCTGCGGCACGAGGCACAGATGTAAAAGCAAAGTCTGGTAACCTGATGGCTCCTTTTTGCACGAAATATGGGGCAGTGTTGGGGAGTAACGGAATACATGTACCGCCGTTACGTATTTAAAATACAAAATATGAGTAACTGTATTCCGTTACAGTTACCGTTTAAAAAGGTGGTATTTAGAATACAGTTACTTTGTTGAAATAAATGGATTACACGGCGGTACTTCCCTGTTTCATATTGTGGCGGGTCAGGACTGTTTGGGTTTGGTTTGACAGCTACGTTCTGTTGTTCCAGGCGGCAGCGTTACGGTTGCTATGGTTACAGGGTGACTCTCTCTCTGCGTGTTTCCTGGGTGAGAGAGCGCCTGTTGTTGTTGTTGTGCTAAGCTAATAGGCAGAATGCTACAGGTATAGCTCTAAAGAATGTAGCATCATGGGCAGTGTAGTCCGTGCTGCAGGGAGAATGGACTGCCATACACGTTATGTGTCTGTGAGCGAGGGAGGGAGAAAAAGGAAAAGTACGAGCTGTCATCGAGCAGAAACGGGAGCTGGAAGCATGTAAATATAATAGGCAAGGCAAGTTTATTTGTATAGCACAATTCAACAACAAGGTGATTCAAAGTGCTTTACAGAGACATTAGAAACAAAAACAAATAAAAAGCATGATTTAAAATTGATTAAAACAAGCAAACAAACTAACTAATTAACAAACAAACAAACAAACAAAACAGTATATAAAATCAAAACAGATAAAATCAAAACAGATAAAATCAGTAGTTAAAAGCTTTAGTTTAAGCTTAAAAGTGTGGATTTGGTGCTTTATTCAAATGCAGCTGAGAACAGGTGAGTCTTCAACCTGGATTTAAATAAACTGAGTGTTTCAGCTGATCTGAGGCTTTCTGGGAGTTTGTTCCAGATATAAGGAGCATAAAAGCTGAATGCAGCTTCTCCGTGTCTGGTTCTGACTCTGGGAACTGATAAAAGACCGGATCCAGATGACCTGAGGGATCTGGAAGGTTCATACTGATGTAGTTTGGTCCTAAACCATTCAGAGCTTTATAGACCAGCATCAGAACTTCAAAGTCTATCCTCTGATGGACAGGCAGCCAGTGTAAAGACCTCAGAGCTGGACTGATGTGGTCCACTTTTTTGGTCTTAGTGAGGACTCGAGCAGCAGAGCTCTGAATGAGCTGTAGTTGTCTGACTGATTTTTTAGGTAGACCTGTAAAGATGCTGTTACAGTAATCAAGCCTACTAAAGATGAATGCATGGACTAGTTTTTCCAGGTCCTGTTGAGACATCAGATCTTTTATCCTTGATATATTCTTGAGGTGATAGTAAGCTGATTTTGTTATTGTCTTGATGTGTTTTTCTAAGTTTAGGTCTGCATCCATCACTACACCCAAATTTCTCGCCTGGTTTGTGGTTTTTAGGTGTATAGACTGAAGTTCTCTGGTGACCTGTAATCGTTTTTCTTTGGCGCCAAAGACTATTACCTACCTATAATAATAACCACTGCAGCCAAGAAGAGAGCCTGACGAGCCCAGTTGTAAGTAAGCTATTAAGACTCGACTGTACACCGTGTTCGTGTTTTCCTCCAAAAACAATAAGTTCTGTTGGAGCAGCCTTTCAACGCCTCTCTCTGTCTCTGCTAGCAAAGTTGACCCAGACAACAAAGTAAAGCTAGTTTTCGGCTACGAGCCGACACAGAACCCACCGTATTAGCCAGAGGTCCCTTTACTACGGTTCGGAGCCGCGGACCTTCAGTAACAGTAATAAATCACAGCAATAGTACATTCATGTAGTTGTAAACAGCATGATAATATATTAAGTAATCCAAAGTATTCAGAATACGTTACTCTCATTGAGTAACGTAACGGAATACGTTACAGAATACATTTTGGGACATGTAATCTGTAATCTGTATTCTGTAATGGAATACATTTTAAAAGTAACCTTCCCAACACTGATATGGGGAATGTGTTTATGAGTGGAGCCTCATGCTTTGAGAGCTGAGACTGAATCAAAAAGGAAGATAGCTCAACAATGAGCTCAAACTTTTGAAAAACCTCTGTCAAGCTGAGGGGCGCTTCAGATTCAAGTGATTATTCTCTGTAGGGTTCACATCTTAACAAATTCTCATTTACATTGTCATCTGCATCTGTAAATGTATAAAATGTAGCTATTTTAATCGACACTGACAGCTGAGTTGCTTCATACTCCTTAGATTAAATGTGCACACGAGCTCTGCGGCAATGCGAAAGATTCGCATCACGCCTTACTATGAATCCTGCACTGGTCATGCTTTTTTCACACAATGTGACGCATCTCCTTCCTCTGCTGCTGTCTTTCTCACACTGATATGATTGGGAATTTGTTGAAATTCAGGCAGAGTCCCCTGAGTTTTCCCTGATGGGCAATTTGTGGGCAGTCAGGTTGATAGACAAGGACACAACATGCTGGATTGTTAATGAAGAACCGTGCTGCACTTAGGCACACACCCTCGACAAAACCCGCTCCATCAGAAAAACTCCCCCCCACAGTTTTCCAGCACTATTTTTTTATAACAGTTTCATCCGCGCTCTGAGTCCTTGATGCGCAGAAGGCGCTAGCACAATATCCCAGCGCCCCCCTCCCTCCTTCTCTCATTCTCACATGCCTCTAGGCACTGCCTTATTTCCCCCCAAGGAGTGGTGCAACTCCCTGCCAATTCATCCCAATCCATCAGTGAGTGTTCTCCCCCCTCTACACACACACACACACACACACACACACACACACACTGACCTGCCTCTTTTTCATTTTTCATGTTGTTGAGACAGAGACAGATTGGCATGCTGAGTAGGGACATACAACACAAGCATGGGGAATGAGAAGCCAGTGAGTGCTGCTGACTGGTTCGCTGTGTCCGTGTAAAATCAGGATAAATTTCACCTCGTTAAAAAGTAGTAATAGTCAGAATAACGACAACAATAGTAGCAAAGTTTAAAAATGACTTCGTTTTCTGGTCTGCCTTTTTATTTTAGGACTCTCCCACGTTAGCTCTGCGTGCGTAAAGCTGAAAGTAATTCAGATTTATCTTAAAGTGGACAAAGGTGCAGCTCCTTAGTTATTCCTCTGTCTGAAACAAGCTGTTTCCTGCTCTTTAAAGCCGTCTAGAGTTAAACTCCGCTTTCTTGTAATTGGCTGTGACTTGAAAACAGAATATTTGAACAGCAGCTGAGCGTGTGTGTTCCCACTTAAAAAGTTGTGTATATGAGTTGACCATATGAGCGATATCACTTCTGAGTGACGTCATACAGAGCCAAGTATGTGTGTGAGTGTGTGTGGGGGGGAGGGGAGGAGCAAGGGGGGGGGGGGGGGGGGGTTGAGCGTTTAGAGGTTCATCAATTTATGAAACTAACTAACTGAGCGGAGCCATATCTGTAGGCACGGTGTGGTTATTGAAAGAAATCCGCACCCAAAATAACATCAGAATCCAGAGTCGCTTATTAGGTGAAGATCAATAAGAGTAAAAAAAAGGCCAATTTTACTGACGCCATGGCAACTATATGATATATAAAACGTGTGATAATTTATGGTAGGTGGCATACAATGACCATGTTGTATTTCTCACATCTAAACAACTTCAAAGAGCTGGAGGAGACTCAGCACCACGGACAGCGCCCAACTCTCTCTCCCTCTCTCTCTCCCTCTCGCTCTCTCTCCCTCTCTCTCTCTCTCTCTTCCGGGCGCACACTCGGCAGCTGGCTGAGATACAGCTCCTCCTCTCTCCTGTGTGGTGGCTTTCCCGACCAAAGATCCTTGGACGTGAACAGTTTCGCTGAAGAGCACTTTTCTTTCCTCCAAACGAGCAGACGGACAGCCAAGCGTCAGTTCTTCCACATCGACCTGAGACAAAGGAGTTAAGGTGTCGGATAAGGTCTCCAACCGTCCTTCACCCCCCAAAAATCTCTGTCAGCGATGGAGACTTGGGCTGGCTTCTGCCCAGGCATGCACTTATCTCTGGGTATCTGGGTGATGATAGCCGCTCATACCCTACAAAATGCCAAGGCGGAGATAAGTTGCGCATCTTGCCCGACGCCAGTTCAACTTCACCAGGAGAAATTACAGCTGGGGATACGCGCCGACCCGACAGAGGAGCTTGCCACCCTAAAAAACATCCGAGTAGAGTTTAAGGAACTCGGAGTTACCGACCAGGATACTGAAATGGACGGCGACCGTGAGGCGGGGATTTCTGCCGAGGGTGCCCCCCAGTTCCCCCAAGATGTCAGTTTGGATGGAGTTAGCACGCAGGAAGGTGCACCCGGGTCCAGTGAAGAAAGTCGAAGCAACAATGATAAGCGAGAGACGGCTGAGGACTCTGCGCTCCGGAGAGCAAAGAGAAGCGGTCATGAGTTTGCCGAGTTCAGCGAGAATGGGTGGACCGGAGGGGCCGGCGTGGATGTGGGCTCTCCGGATGAGCGGGGTTCTATGTTAGACGCGCACAAACAAGGCAGGTCCGAAATCAGGTGGAACAGGGACGAAGGGAGAGGAAATACCCGCCAGGATGAGCCCAAGCTCACCAGCAGCACTTTCGCTCTGACTGGAGACTCTGCGCATAACCACGCGGTGGTCTACTGGTCCGGACAGAACAGCAGCGTAAGTACAGCCCCGCTTTAATATCTGCCCAGTTTTGTTTTCCTACTGGTTCCCGGTCACACTCCAATTCCACGCCAGCTGTGCCGGCGAGGCACTCCGTGGCGCGCAGAGCTCAGACTTTGCGCCGCGGAGTTTGGGTTCGCTGTTAACAGGTGCACCCGTGCAGACGCAGCTACAGACGCGCACCCGTGACGCGCACGGGCTTGTTGTGCTGCACCGTATTCCGCCTCGACCTTTGACTCTACTGTGAATTACACATGAACCCCCCCCCCCCCTCCCCCCCATCAGTTCTTTCTTGTTTTCTGCTGTTTGGTGAACAAACACTGCGTAGCTTTACACTCGTCAATCATGACTTTAATACGGATTTTATCCTGATTTACTGCCGCAGTGGGGAAAATATTTATGACTTATTTGCAGCATATCTGAGATATGCGAGTGCATGATTCATCCCTGTGACGCGAAGGTTTTCATCCGAATTAAATGTGGAGGAAAGGAAAGAGGGAGTCGTAAAAATAACGCAACCCTCGGTAAGTCCCCAAATTCTTTAGGCTTCGTGTTTCTCCACTGGAGGACAGTTTGTGCTTCACCTGAGTCACCGAAGAATGAATGAATTAGGTTTACAAATATTTATAAATGTCCATCCTTTAAATTAGAAATGAAGAAAAACATGCCCTGTTGGGTCACCACACAATTTGGAGGTTGGGAGGTGAGGTTAGGTTACACCCCCCACTGCAATATCACGTATGAGATGTGTGCCTCCTTGAAACAATAATGTATAATGACTTGTTGTTGTTGGTTATTGTGATTTATTGTCGTAACAACTAAACATAAAAAGGCTAGATGGTCAATTCAAGACTGTTTTGGAACATAACAGGTTGTTTGGCTGTAGAACAACATACAGTGTTCTAATGTAAGGAGTCTGTTCAGGTCAAAGCCAGGGGGAGGCTGCTGCCCTGCTGTGTGAAGCTGCACAGCAGCGATATAGTTCCAGAGAACCATTTACTTAATTCTAAAATGACACTGACCTCGTCCGAGCCTATTTATGCATATGAAATATATGAAAATCCTGCTCTTCTTACACAAGTGGGCCCTCATAGGAAGAGAATAATGAGCCAAAATGAATGTAAGTCATTTACACAACCGTGTAAGCTCACAGGGCGCCGTTGGGCTCTTCTTTGTGGTTTCACAAGCTTAATTTGTTGTTATGGCTGCTCCTCTGTCTTTACTCCGTTTGTAAAAGAAAAAAACAGAAAAAATCCCACATATTCAGTCTTGTCTGAGCTGATTATAACACGGTGCATGAACTTGTTTTTTAACCCGCAGTGAAGACCGGGGCACTATGAGGGGAACGCGTGTGTGTGTGTGTGTAAGTGCATGTGTGTGTGCTGGATGGAGAGGGTGAGGAGGTTATTGTGTGTGGCTGCCCCCAGCTTTAAATCTTCAATAATTATCTCAAAGACTTAGGCCACTGTTTCAAAGTCTCCTTCGCTTTCATGGCGAAAAAAAAAGGAGGAAATCATGTCTGGCCTCAAGAGCATTGTTCAAAAGAGAGGAGATCTGTTCCTTAATCTCGATTTGCTTTTGGTGCTTGATCTGCTGATGAATGGAGGGGAGGGAACGAGCGATTAAGCTGCAAGGCTTTTAACCAATCTGCAACAGTGGTTCAGTTAGAAAACGAGTAAGCTGGGCAGCTAGGACTAACTGCTTGGATGGATGACCAGGCTTATTCAGCCACTTCAATCTCGACTGTCTGCAGCCTCATTTATTTTTCATCTCTTTGAACTACAGAGACAGTCCTCACCAGAAATGTACCCACCTTCGCTTGCTTTACACACTCAAATTCTCCTGAGCTCCCGTTGGCCTCGTGGTCAGGACACAGGTAGCCGCAATATTGACTCTTACCTAATATTGTGTCGTCCTCCTTGTGCTGCCAAAATAGCTCTGATGTTGGGCTCGTTGGCCCTCTGCGGACTGTACTTCTTCATAACTTTGAGGAAATGATGGTGGAAAAATTGGTCTGCAGACCACTGCTTCCAGACTTTGTCTTTCAGTACTGTTTCCCCCATTGACTACAATATTTTGTTGACTTTTATCTTTTAAAATTAATACACGTGTCTCTTTCACATTGATTGGTAGAATCTGTTATAATATAGAAACTAGGCCACCACTTCAGGCACATTTTGCTTGTCACATCTATTTATCATAAACCTTTTAAGGGGTTAGAAGACATGTGCTAAGGTTAGTGTTGAGGTCACATGAGAGGCGATGTCCTGCACAATATCATCTGCACTGTTTTTAGCCTGAGCCGAAATCAAATATCCAAATAACAACAGCCAAATACTTGATGGTCAGAGACTGATTTCATGTAAACAGCTGATGATTCGAATCTAAATTCAGACCAGAAGAGCCCTTCTCTGTCTGATATTTGGTAAGATTTATTAATTATATTTTAACAGTTAACTGCTATAGTATTTTTATGTCTTAATCAGGACCATTAGAGATTTTGATTTTCACAAATTTATATTTGATTGAAGTGCTGTCTTGGGGTAGAGGTGGAGAAAGCAGCAACGAGGAGCTGCATTGGAGGTGGGTTGCAAAGTGGCTTGCAGATGTACAGCAACTGAGGGCCTATGCAAGATAGCTGGATGATTTGTACAGTATGAGCTGATGTGGGTGTTGTGATCAGCTGGAGGACAAAGAAAGGACTGGCTGACCTAAAAAAAAAAGAAAGAAAAAAGAAGTCGACAGTAGATGATCCACATCTGAAAGTCATTTCCTGGACCCGATGTTCACTGAAGCGTGATCAGAAACAATCTCAGTGGAAGTGTGGCTGTCAAGAAGACATTTTTAAGGAAGGGAAACAGGAAAAAAAAAGGTTATGCCAATAACACAAGTGCTGTGCTGAAAATCAGTTTCTTGTGGAGTGATAAATCCACATTTGAAATTCTTGGTTCAAATTGTGAGCATGTGAAGAGCGAGTCAGCAGAGCGATGCAGTGAGGCGAGAGCCATCTGTAAATCACAGCAGAGGCTCTGTCATAGTTTGATAGAATTATTTTGATCCAGCATGTCATATCATCTGGGAAGCATCTGATTGGCTTAATTTTTCAGCGTAATAGTAAAAAGACACAGTGGAGCCAGTCATGGATTGGCCTCCACATAAGGCTGGATATCAATATTACTGAGGCTCTGTGTCATCTTAAAAGAGAACAAAATATAGAGACGCTTTGAATGTCTTTGCAGAAGTCTGGAGAACTATTCCTGAAACTACAGAACAAAGTTACAGAAAGCTGCCTGATACAGTTCAGGCTGTGTGCAAGAATATAGGTGCTCATGTCAATAATTGACCTTTAGGCTCATTAGCATTGCACAAAGTCTGTTTTTACCTTACATACTGTATTCTCATGTAGATTTGCACGTTTCAGTAAATCACTGCACATGTCTTTAGAGTTTCTTTGCAAACTAGCAAACACCATGTATGTGTAAGATGCAGTCATTTTGATGTAATTATTTGATGTATTAATCCATGCATTCATCCAAGTTACATAAAATTACCTCTATAAGTTATATATTGATCATAACATGAGTTTAACCATTAATAATGGAGGTTAGTAATGTCAATCTAACTAACTGATAAAGAGTATTAATGTAAGAATTCATATATTCTTTGAATTCCCTGAATGTTTATTTTTTTAACATATTTTCTTGGGTCGTTCTTAACATTAAACTATATTTGGCTGTTTGATGTTTTGCTAAAATTAGACCTATTTTATACTTGTGCTTGTTTTGTATATTTTTAATATGATTCAGTTCATGTCTGTGTGTGAGAATAAACACCAACATTAACAAGTTCATGCACAGGTTTCGGTATAAAATGTGCAGCACGGTTTTTTACACGAAACATTTTGATTGTGAGATTTTTGCTAACTGAATTTATTATTTTTAAGGACGATGCATCCAAGCAGTTTAAGCATACTTACATTCAGTCTACTCAATATTCAAATAAATTATAATATTTGAAGAGAAAAAGTCTGCAGAAACCTGGATGCAGTAATTCGTCAAAGCCAAAGGCATCTGCACCAGGACCATCTGCATCATGTGGTTCAATGCAACCGGCCTCCAGCTTTAGTCGTGGTCGGGCCACTGTTACTAAAACAGATGCAGAATTTCGTTGTCCTTTTTTTCTGCTGCTCAAATTTGGTTGAGTTGCAGCAGAGAATTTTTAGAACAGGCTCCATAAGATCAGTGTTTACTGACTCATTGTTATGAGGCTCATATTTACTCTCTGTATAACAGTTTTGATTAGGCAGGAGAAAAACTGTCTGCTTTGGCAGAGTTTTCATATCTTTCTCTGTTTTTTTGATGGGGACAAGAAGATTTATTGGATTTGAAAGTTCTCCCAAGTGTTTCCTCTCTATAGAGCCCAAGGTTATTCAGTAGTTACTGACTGGACCGAGGGACAGTTTGTCTGGATAAAATTAAAAACAAGCTGAAGATTTAAGTAGTTAATCAAAAAGCAGCCTGTGGTTAGTCAAAGATGGCTGCCACAGGAGGCCCTACTTGGATAAGGTTAGCAGTGGTTATGTAAGTAAGTAAAACTTTATTTATATAGCACCTTTCAAGATAAAAATCACAAAGTGCTTCACAGAAGCTAAAACCTAAAAATAAAAATCAACCAAAAGCAAGTTTGAAAAGATGGTTTTTAGCTGTTTTTTAAAAGTGACCACTGAGTCCACAGATCTCAGGCTCAAAGGGAGAGACTTCCACAATCTGGGGCCACAGTCACAAAAGCTTTGTCGCCTTTTGTTTTCAGCCTCGTGTGTTGGACAGCAAGCAAGCCCTGGTCACATGACCTCAGGGACCTGCTGGGAATGTATGGATGTAAAAGTTCACTTATATATGTTGGTGCTTGTCCATGCAGAGCCCTGAAGGTCAAGGTCAAAACCTTAAACTGGATTCTGAATTTAACGGGGAGCCAGTGCAGCTGGATCAGCAGGGGTGTGAGAGGGGAGGACTTGGTCAGAAGCTTTGCGGCAGCGTTCTGAACAACTTGCAGACGCTCCAGAGAGGCTTTACATAAACAAGTAAACAAAGAATGACAATAGTCCAGACGAGATGAAACAAATGCATGAATTCACATCACATGCTTCACCGTGGTCTCAAGGAGATTCTCAGGGAGATAAGTCTTCCTGCCAACAACCAAGAACACAGCACATGTTGATCACTGGAACCTTTTCTGACCAACAACTGAGCAGAGCCTGAGCCAGTGACCTTTAGCCAGCTTCTCACCATTTTGAATTCCTCTGGATTAAACGCTTAAATGAAAATGCACCACAGCTGGATGACTGGTGTGCACTTTGGCTTCACAACAACTTCACAACATTTGTGGTTCGGAGACTTTCTCTCAGCCTTACTTCAGACAGATTGCTCGGCTGTGTCTTGCACTGCGACTACCTGTGGGGGGACTTGACACTGCTGTGGATTCCCCAGGGGTCGGTGGCGTGTCCACACGCAGTCTGTCGCCGTGTGTGTCTTAATGTTTCTGTCTCAAGCTTAAGCAGGTTACATCCAAGCCTTAACCTTAGATATTAACTGGCACTGTAGTGGTAGCCATGTTGAGAATAACTGTCGTTTCTAATATTCATGAACATAATTCCGATGATGCATTCCTCCGGTGACGTGACGAGTTCTTTCCTGGAGTATTTCTGAGCCAGTGTAACCTCCCAGCCTCAGCAGTCGTGGGCATAATGGCATTGTGACTGACAGCTGGAATACAAAATGGAAAGCTTTAGCAGCGCCTCTTCTAGTGTGATCTTGAAACATTCATCTCTTCTAAGGGAACCTTGAGCTCCTTACCCATCAGCATAATCTAAATGAATATATTCCTTTAAGGAAGCTGTGACCATAAGTACCGGCATCGGGACGCCGGCTTTCCGGCTGCTGCATCTTTGCTCCTTGATGCCTGTTTCATGTTCTCTGGCACACGGTGCTCCCTTTGTTGTCCTCTGTGGGTTTTAAAGGGGTTATTGAAGAGTAGTATGGGAAATTAACATAACCCACTGTGGGTATTGCTCGACTTGAGTGGTCTTTAAAGTCGTGAGAAGTCATGCCGAGGCAGGTCGTCCGTATCTGGCAAGTCATCAATAAAGCTGCCTGCGTGCGTTTGAAATTCTCAAATCCCTCTTGAGAACCGAAGGAACGCGTGCAGAAAAATGTCATGCAGCAAACACGCACACGCATACATGCACCCGCATACACACACGTACATGCACCCGCATACACACACGTGCATTCTGGGTATCTAAGACATTAAATGCTATTTCATTTCCTCTGCAGGGTATCAGATTCTTCCTGCACAGGACTCAGAAAAATTTTCTCTGTTTTGAAAGAATCTTGCAGAAATGTTTTGAGGAGACTGCTTTTGCACGCTCTGATCTTTCTTTGCAGCACACTTTGTGATAGAAGGTGCTATAGACTGACCGACAAGGATGAAGCATTCGCTAGCGCCATCTCTGCTGCGAGGGGAGGTGATTTAGGATGTAGAGACAGGCCGCGTTCCCTCTCACTTTCCATCAGCCCATCCTCCCCCTCAGCCTAAATTACTGATGCTAATACATTATAAAGTTGTTTCTTTTCTTGCCTCTCTTGCTACCCCGGTGCCTGTCTGCTCTGGAGGAAGAAGAGGGTGAAAAACTAGAATATCATAAATAATGAAGCCCTTCCAGCGAGCCCCAGCTCCCTCGTCCCTCCCTCCTTCCCCTAATCCCAGTCTAATTAGTGTCTACAAATTTGTTTCTCATCTCCTGTTTTCTTGGGTTTTTTTGCAGTGGAAGTATGATGTTATGGCAAGAAGCCATGTGCCACAAAACATGAATGGCGAATGGGTCTTGACACTGGCCTCCGGAGCTCGACTCTTGGCCGCAGTTCCCAAACAGTCGGGGTCAGGCCGCCGCTCGCTCTTGACCTACTGATTTCACGCAGTGTGGTTTTAAAAGCACGTCGTGTTGCATAATCCTCTCACTGGCTTCAATGTGTAGAATGAGTCACTAATGTATGTTGGGTCATTGCCGTTTATTCTACAGAGCTAAAATCACATTCAGGAATGAAAAAGAGAAAAATTATTTGCATGGGATGCGAGCACAGCTGACTGTTTTGAATATATCCAGAAAAACCGGATAAAACGAACGCACACATTCCCATCAGCAACATCTTACCCTCGCGACTGCATGCACAAAACTCCCCTTGCCAGAAGTTAACTAGGTCAGCACAGTTTTAGCATTTTCTAACTTCTGCTAAAGGTCACCAGATGCACTTAAAGGTGTCACATAATGTTAAAGCTCTCCTCGGCGAGGAAACGCTGCCACATTAAGGCAGCCATTCAGGAAGCCATCCAATCAGGATGCATTGCACCTGCTACTGCAGCACGCCGCCGATCTTGGATCACATCGAGCTGCTAAAAGGCTTTGAAGCTATGAGCGTGTGCGGAGTAGAAACCCAGCCGGTTGCACAAGAGGCTTTAAAGGCTGCGTTCGCCAAACCTAATAGCCTCATTATGTTTCCTGTGTGATTGCCGCGGTGGCTGAAGCGTTGATGGAAGCCAACTGTCTACGACTTCAGAGAGTTGTGTGTAATCATACGCTTGGCCACTGATCCCGGTCGGCAGTACAAGGGTGCCGACGTTATTCGCACGAGTCAGAGAGAACGAAACTGATACATGCAAGAGTCACGATTGATTTCGTCTCATTTCTATTATACCCCGTGGCTTTTTACCATCTGGAACATGCAGAGCATTTGGGGTATCGTCTAAAAGCGGGGAGCAGCTTCGTCCCACCGTCCTTCTCCTCGAGCTGTGAGTGCGAGTCTTTCCGGTCCCAGAGGCACGCCGCATCTTGACCTTATCCAGTTTTTTTCCGAGCCAAGTGCGATACCTTGTAATGTTGATGTCCCTTGCCATTTCCCAAACATGGGCAGGCCAGGGAGAGCAGCCAGGCGATGAACACATAATAATGTCAGACCACAGCGAAGCGACAGACCGCACGCTGCGTTTCTCTCTCCCTCTCTGCCTCGCCGTCTCTTATCCTCTCTGTCCTGCTTCAGCACGGTCTGTTTCTCCCACACACTGATATACATTCATTAGGTCACAGATGCACAAAACTGCAGACGTCCAAACCCACACAGCGTACCTAAAAAAGAAAGCCCGTGTAGCACACACGCACCCTCAATCAGTCTCAGTATCATGTCTCACTCTCGGTCGGAGTGAATGGTGTCGCGCCTGGAGGAGGTTGTCATTGATGGAGACTAATGTTGACACATCACACCCCGGACCTGCAGTCAATTAACACATTGTCTAATTAAAGTGATCTACTGGTTTATCCGTGAGAGATTGAAAGTGGCCGTAAAACGTGTCCACACTGCGTTAATTTTACAATCAGGTCCGCTTCTTTATTTCCATGGTAATAACCGGCTTAAACACCTCCTATTACCCACCAGATTGCGTAAGCGTCTTTCACCCACGGCGGCGGGAGATAGATATCCAAATTCAGGGGCATCTATTTCCTGTTAATACCCCTTTCAAGCTGCATCAAATACTCCAGTACGTGACTGAATTTCTGACTGTCCACAGTGTTTGGTGTGGAAGTCGGCCTGAACGTTGCCCTTTAAATAAATTATCCTTCAGCTGACTATAAGTCGTTTTTCTCCCCCCCAAGGTTTTCGTCTACTTCCTTCCAATGGGGAACACATTACGTTTCTATCAAACTCAGTAATTGTCTATTTACCCAGCCCCCACGCTGAGCGGCTTTTAAAATTTTAATGGCGCTGTAAGAGTTGTTTGGACCGCTTGACGGGTACGGCGCTAATATAAGCCTGTCTTATAAAGGAGAGCGTGAGTGGTCACGGATATCAATGAATTATTAATCCTGCGGCTCTTTTATAGGGATATTCTGTGAGGCCGAAACACAAAGTGCACCGCCTCCTCACAATCCTGTCGTGACAAATACCGCGAGCCCGAGGTGTCGCTAACGATCCCTTTGGTTAGTCAGCGAATAGAGGTGTCACTTACACCTCAAGGTTGTGGCATTTATTTCCCACTGAGGCCGCTTACAAAGGTAAGCGCTCATTATATTTACTGTGATGGTGATGTAATGAAGCTCGTTACATTTTGCCTGTTCCCCTGAAGGTAACGCCTTTCACCTGCACACTTTGAGGCTGCACAGGACTTTGTGGTGAGCTGCATTACAATTAGTGATGTTCCTGTTTTTATTATACTTTTAATTCACCCCAGTGGCCTCAGAAGCTCCTGTTTATATTGTCAAGTTCCACTTATTGAGTTCCATAATGGTGCATTTAAAGACAGGTTAGTAATAATATCAGTCTACTACATAAAAAGGCAAAATTCAATAGACCCAGGGTCAGTTTGTAAGGGTACCTGGGTCTTTGTCCCAGTGTTTAGTGTGTTTTGGTTCTTGGATACTGATTTATTTTGTTATGTCTCCTAGTTTTGTCCTCTGAGAAGTTTCAGGACCCTTTAAGACCTACCATAGAATCAAGTCTGCCAGAGCTTATATTATATTTTTACATGCTGTGGAGCCATTTTTGGGAGCATTTCAAGTTGCTATACATCAATACAACCATTACAGCCCAAATTTTAATAATATGTCTGCATTAAGTGCATAGTAATTACATAAATTGCAAGAAAGTGCAATAAACTACCAAAAAAATTGAAAATCGTTTTTGTTTTTTTAACATATATTTCTAGTTAGAGAAATTTAAGAGGCTTATCCCTCAAAACTGTAAATACAAAAAAGTTGCACAAAATAGTTTCCCACCACAGGAAATTTATTTTGAGTGTCTTCATAGTTTTATTTTTGAAATACACCAATTTTTATACACTGCAGGAAAAACGAAAATAAATATTATAGTGCAAATTAGCAAAAAAGCAGCATCTGCATCAAAATAAACTATTTCCAGCAGTGCAATATGAGTCCTAAGCATCCCAGAAACCACACAGAAAGTCATAAAGTCAAACATAACTTTTAAAAACACCAGTATAGGCTC
Source organism: Neolamprologus brichardi (assembly GCF_056152115.1). Lineage (NCBI taxonomy): Eukaryota > Metazoa > Chordata > Actinopteri > Cichliformes > Cichlidae > Neolamprologus > Neolamprologus brichardi. The sequence continues at coordinate 35,821,241 of NC_142109.1, read as the reverse complement.
ATGAGGCCCTGATGGTAAAAAACTACATTTCCGCGAAAATGACGTCACTTCCGGTTTCGGGCAGGTCATGGCGGACATGCGATAGTTCACGCTGATGGTGTAGGAAGTGTTATGAACAGCTGATCGGATCGGCAAAGCGTGTTTCTGGAATATTATGTTTTTGTTGCTGCAAGTGCTTTTTATACAGTTTTTGCAAAGTTATATGTGGAAGGAAACTGTGACCGAGGACAAGCTGATGGCATAAGATGTAAGTACAACTCCTCCGGTTTCATATGCAAAAAAAATTATTGCGCTAGCTTACGTGGTTGCAGAGCTACAGGGATTTAAAAATAGTTACACAAAACGGAGCGTGCTGGTCTGACCGGCTTTAAAGGGTTAAGTAGTACTTCTAGTTATGGTTGTCTTAGTATTTGGTGTCGTCTGGGTTTTCCTCCCCAGCATTTCCTGCCTTGTCTTCGTGTCTTTGTCTAGTTGCCTGTTTCCCATAGTCACGTCTCTGTGTGCTCCCATTACTTCCTGTTTTACTTTGGTAGTCTCCGGTCTGGGTGAGCTCTCTGCTCACTCGTCATTCTTGTGTATTTAAGTCCTTTTTCTTCCGTCCAGTGTCCGCTTTGTGTCCTACTTGCTTCCTAGTTTCATGAGTATTCCCAGTTTAGTTAGTTTTCTGTTTTTCTGCCGTTCAGCAATAAAGCTACGTTTTGAGTTTATCTTTCGCCTCCACAAGTCTGCGTTTTCCTGCCGCACACATACCTGACGATGTTACCAAGATTCTGGTGTCTAACTGACATCATGAATCTTCTCTTTTTGTACTGGTGTCATCAAGTGTTATTACAGCAACTACTGTCTGTGCTCCCACAGAGAAAGGCTGAAGTTAAGTCAGGGAGGAGACATCGTTCAAGTTGTCAGACAACAGATGAAGATTTTGGCGCCACTGGACACCAAAATCAAGACAATTCTACCAACTTTCAGCATACTGTCTCTGTTTTTAGCTTTTAGAAACGATGTTCTGCGATAGCACACCATGCCAGACGATGCGAGGGGAGCTGCTGTCACATTTCTATATTTCTTTCCGCTGTATATTTTCTAAGGCATCTGTTCATGTTACTGCTGATAAAAATGCAGCAGAGCAAACCCATTAGTGCCGATTTGTTTGGTTTTAAATTTAAATAAACATAATTTATCGCAGCATTATTGCTGTTGATCACATTGCTTCTATGCATTTTTGTTTAAGGAACACATTAAAATAATAAGCGGCATTTAATGTGTTTTTCAGCTCATAATAGCTCGGATCTCTGGGAGTTGGCACCTGGATCCGACAGACAGCAAACTGTTGCCACCTGTAATCAAGTTTGTTTAGCTAATGCACAGAGGAATGAGGCTGTGGCATTGTGCTGCTAGTCAGCGTCTGTCTGTTGTCAGCATAGAGATGAGAGGAGATTGTATTTGTCCACGTGCGCTGCTCTTGTTTGCTGCCAGGTATGGCTGCAAAGATTCTGGAAAATACACTGCAGCTGCCTCAGGCTGTCACATTTGTAGTGATAAACGGCTTAAATGTGTGAATGTGGGTGCTTTGTGCATTTTTTTGCATCGTGCATGCACATGTGCGTAACTATGTTCTAACGTGCATTGATGCTAATGGATGTGAGCCACAACTAATGCAGAAAATAATAATAATGAGAAGAAAAAGAGTTATTAGCAGTGGATTATTTATCCGACAAAGCAAAGTTGAAAACTTTGATCTTTATTTTTTCCCCCTGCGGGTCCTTTGTTCGCCACAGCTACGGTAAATAACTAAAGGTAAAACTCTGAGGTGAAAACATGCTGTAAATGGATATATAATCATACGTAGCAACACCATAATGAAAAAGAAAGTGCTGATGTCTCCTCTACTTTACATTAACCTCAGCAGCTAAATAATTTGTCTTTTCCTTGCTGCCGTAATGAAGTCGTCCCTGAGCGGCCCCACTCCGACCCTCAACATTCATTTTCCCATTTCCTGTGTTTGTTTCTTAATTCGCCGCGTCTCGAGTTAGGGTTGTACAAGCAGTAATGTTGAGTAATGAGTGGTAACAGGCACGCAACTAAATAAATAGCTTTAGTCTGACACTTTTTACGTGCTCCGGCTTGTGAGCCTCTTTTTGCCTGCGTCAACAGCACAGTGATTTTCTGCAGTGTGGTGGCTCGTCGTGCTGAGAGCAGCACATTAAACGGCAGCCTGGTTCTTTTTTTAATGTAAAGCCACCTTTTTTTTTTAAATAATTAAAACGAGCCTCTTGAATATTCACTTTCATTGCCGTTTCATTTGTTGATAAGCACGTTTACTGATCTCGCAGTTCTTAGTAAGTTTCTCGCCCCAAAGTAGAAGCTTAAAGCTTTTAAATCCCAGTAATTCACAGTGAAGGTAGCCACTGTGCTGCCCCAGTCCTGTCACAGCGAGACTGATAGGGAGCCTTTACAATCAATGGTGCTCAGTATCATTTCTGGTGTGTCATATAGCTTCAGGCTACAGTGAAAATAAGGCGAGTAACAGTAGAGTTAGGCTGAGACTATTTTCTTGTGGTTTAGCAAAAGTAGCAAGCATTTCTCAAGAAGTCTGACACCAACAATGAATCAAATCACTAAAACTTAACAAGGTTCAGCTCCAGCGCTGACATCAATATAAATTAGCTATCAGAAAGCTCTCTGCACAGCCTATTGGCTTCCTTCTGCTCATCACCGATGATTGCTCGGTGGTGGTGCGATCATTTCCAAACCCCAAAGTTAGCAAACAGCTTAGGAAGGAAGTTTAATGTGCAGTGGATTTAAGACCGCCCACATGTTTGCTTAGAGAAACCAAAAGAGCTGAAACACCAAAATATGTCACAAATAGATTAAATTTGTATTTGCATGACAGCTTTAAACTGTATTGTCGATGTCATGGGGAACTAGTCCATGCTGCGACTTCAATTCAGTTCAGTTTATTTGCAGCACTGTGCACGAGTTTCACGAATGCTTCAAGAATGCTTTCAAAAATAAAAGTGTTAATCATTTATTTTCATCAATCTACGGAGCCCCGCAAGGGACATGGGAGAAAAAAAAATTTAAGACGGACTTTTGCGAGATCTCGCAAAACTAACTCGGGATCTCGCAAAAGTTTTAGCTCGAAGTTTTAGCTCGAAGCTAACGGGAGGTAGAGACCTCCCGTTAGCTTCGAACTAACGGGAGGTAGAGACCTACTACAGCCGGGAGGAACACCGCTTTCCCGGCACATCGTGCCTCGACCTCCCGGTCGGCTTCGAGCCAGCGTCCGAAGAATGCGGCTAAAACGTTTGCGAGATCTCGCAAAAGTTTTGCGAGATCCCGAGTTTGTTTTGCGAGATCCCGCAAAAGTTTTGCAAGATCCCGAGTTAGTTTTGCAAGATCTCGCAAAACTTTTGCGAGATCTTGCAAAAGTCCGTCTTAATTTTTTTTTCTCCCATGTCACCTGCGGGGCTCCGTATCAATCGACAAAATGCAGCGAATGAACAAAAGAGAAATCTAAATCAAATCAATATTTGGTGGGACCACCTTTGACCTTCTTCTAGGTCCACTTGAACACAGTTTTTGAAGGAACTCAGCTGGTAGGTTGTTCCAAACATCTTGCAGAACTATCCACAGATCTTCTGTGGATGTCGGCTTCCTCTTCTGTCTCTTCATGTAATCCCAGACACACTCGATGATGTTGAGATCAGGGCTCTGTGGGGGCTGTACCATCACTTCCAGTACTTCTTGTTCTTCTTTATGCCAAAGATAGTCCTTAATGACTTTGTGTTTGGGGTCGCTGTCCTCTGCAGAATACATTTGGGGCAAATAAACAATCATTTATATTTCTGAAAGCATTCTTTGTTTGCAGCATTTTTTTCCACACCTAAACTTTTGTACAGGTCTGTATATAGCGCTAAATCACAACAACAAATGCCTCAGTGGGCTTGATTTCCATGACAGATTCATGCCTGATTTTAATGCAACTCTTTCAGGACATCACAAACATCACTTTTCTCCAGAATCTCAGATATTTTCTTTATTTTTGGTTGAATTATTCATAATTATTAATAAACAAAAAAACAGGGTCATGGCCTAAGAAATGAGTGAAAAAGTGGCCAAGACCTTCAGAAAGCCCGGAAAACTAAAGTCTGGTTATTTGGAAGCAAAAGGTAAAGAAATCAGGGGTGGATCAAGATGTAAGCAAAGTCTGTGGGCTGGTATGAGAACAGCTGATTAACCAGGACTCCTGGCAGAACTAATGCTGTGCTTAGTTAGACCTACGTTGCACCAGGTGACTCCAAATACATGCTAATGCTAAGTCTTTTAGCCACCTGCAGTCACATTCTGTGTCCATGTGTTCATCCATGGTGGTGTCATTGCAGCCCTCCTGAGACTATTTTCAGACAGTGAAAAAGTTGAAAACAAGGCTACATGTTGGCTCTGATTTAAAATCCAGGAGCAGACATCGAGTGTGATTCACTGTCCTTTCAGACACAGCTCACAATTTGTACATTTTGAGGGATACTGTAGGACAGTGGTTCCCAAAATTTTTTTGCTAGGCCCCCCTTTGTTTTACAAGAAAAATGTTCGCCCCCCCACCTTCTCGCACGTGCACGCCCATATTTTGCTCCATTGCGGTTTCTTTCACACCTCAAACATTTAGTAAACAATTAAGCAAATACAAGTAATCTGCAATAAACTAACTCTTTTACGCTGCGTCCGCACCTACACGGGTATTTTTGAAAACGCAGCTGTTTCATCCACACGTAAACGGCGAATCACCAAAAACGGAGATTTTTTAAAACTCCTTTTTTTTCCGTTTATACAGAGTTCATCATGTTCATCATGTGACGTCAAAGGTATGTGCCTTTTTCCACGTCACGCTGTGGCCACGTTATTGTTTACATGAGATGAATTGCAGAATGGCAGATAGAGACACAATACTGTTAATCTGACTGTCTGCAGGTTTTACACGCAGTTACTGTCCCTCCATTTACAAAGGCAGAGGCGTCAGAATGTAATTATTTTATGTGTAGTTGTTTTTCTTCCTGTGTAATAATATTCAACATTGCTATGAATGCATTTTTCAAAAGATGTCTCTCTGTGCAAAATGCGTTTAAAAACATAAACAGCTGTGGGATACTGTTTGTCCGGGATTTAAACAGCCCAGCGCTGCTCCCGACGAGGGAAAACCAATTGTGCAGGGGAGACACTTGTGCACGATGTGACCTCGGCACTTGTGCAGGTGAAGCCAAAGGGCAGATTTGCTTCACCATATTTTCTAGTCTTTGGTTTAGAATGAAGTTGGTTTGGAAACATATTCAGCGACGCTTCATCTCCTGCTTTGCGTTTCTGTGGGCGCCCCGTGCTAGCAGTGTCCAAGCGTTTTGTTTTTTCCCCCCCGGAGCCATCCCCCTGCCATGGCAAAGTGTGGGGCCCCCCCTAGGGAATGATCTCTGCTGTTGGAGATGGAGACCCCAAGTCAATCAAGCTGTACCGCCCTACTAGCCGACCAGCCTTGTGACAAGCAACCAGGAAAAATGAGGATGAGGATGTAGCCACTAGGGGTGTACCTTTTCATACCGCGCCCCCCTGCAATGGCTCTGCGCCCCCCCCTAGGGGGTGGGCCCCACACTTTGGGAAGGTCTGCTGTAGGAGATGGAGACCCCAAATCAATCAAGCTGTACAGCCCTGGTGGCTACATCCTCATTTTTCCTGGGCTAAACCTCCTGAAACATTTAGCCTCCCGATGGCATCTCCTTTTTTCTCCCCACAGGCTACAAATGGCTCCCAATTGAGTCACGCAGCATGTTACCAGTAGCAGCCATATGCCGAAGCCATTTTAATTATCACAGAGGTGTCACAATATAATAGCAGGAGCACCGGCTCAGGGTTGACCTTTTCACGAGCGAAGCGAGCCGGCTCGCTGCTGACTCGAGAACACCGGACAAAAACCTGTTGGACATCGGTGAAATCATCTTTAGAGTCGGATTCACAGCTAAACACACTTCACAGCGTGTCTCAGACAAAACAGCCGGGGAACAAGTTCATCTCGTCAGGGACGTCACTACAACAAAGCCGGTTGACCGTGGCGCTCCCTTCAACAACGAATGTTATTGTGTAATCTTCAAAAGTAAGTCAGTTATATAAAATTTAATGAATTATGAATAATGTCCCATTTTCACCGTGTGGCCGGCCCAGACTCTGGCAGTATCAATTAAATTTGAAGGGAATAGATCTCATTTCAGTCCCTATCTGATGTTGAACATGTCAGTGTAAAGACATAATGGAATTTAAATTAGACCGCTCAAATCGAAGTAATGATTCGCTGCAAAGAGAGAGGAGCTTCGTTCCTGCCGTTCAGCGTGGCGCGTTGACTCCTCGCTCACCTCGTGTCGTTTCTTGTGTCGCATCCATACATTCAGCTCGATTCCCACTCGGATATCCTTCAAACGGACGCATAATTTGATATGATAATTGATAGGTTACTAAAGCAACAGACCGGGTTGTTTTCTCGCTCGCGGCATTTATCATTTTACCGCTGATAAGTGCTACGAATGCAGATAGGAAAGTGGAAGCTGTGTATAATTATTAACGTTCGCAGAGGTAGGGCTGCGAGTGAAGGCATCGCTACATCATCTGGACCAGCGAGATGGATGAGGGGAAGATGAACCGAGGGAAACTAGGCCTCGCTGGGAACCTGCAGAGTGGCGTGCGGCTCTGAAGAAACCCAGCCCGAGCAATTATTACATCGCGCCACATTAATACAAACGAACACGCTTCTTCGCAGCGGAGAGCAGTTTAATCAGCTGTGACTGTTTGTATTCCTGTTCGTCTTCGTCCTATTTCTGGTTGCCTTTTGGGGGGTTTTCGGGCCTCTTAACACTTTAGCCCGCCACATTTCCTGAAACACAGCGTAACACTTGCATTCAGTCATTTTTAGCAGGAGCGAGCGTTCTGTGTGTTCTCGTCGAACGAGCGTTCCTCTCAGTCTGCTGCTGTCGTTCCCACCAGCGTCCAGCTCACAGCGAAGGAGGCCGACTCTTCCTGTCATTCCCTCGGTTCCACATTTGCCGCCTGCCTGCTGGCTGATCCTTAGGCAGTGCCTTTGTCCATCACTAGAGGGAGTGGGTAGCCTAAAGAATAATGCAATGTAATATGAGCCATAGGATGAGAGGACAAGGAGAAAAGTGATTATTTATTACCCTTACTTTACTGTAGCCTCTCAGTGCACATGTGACTTCAAAGGACACGGCTACGAATATGCTGCATATGCACACTGTGCTGGGAGGATATGGCTGGCTTAATCACAGACAAATGTCACGCTATCTGGCCGATGATAAGAGTTTGTGAGTTTAATTGAAATGAACAGATATGGGTTCGGTGTGTGACATAAAAGGGAAGGTTGGGGTGGGCGCGAGGGCACAAAATGTCAAATTAACTGGTGGAAACATGACAGCAGCAGGCATATGCTGAGTGATAAGGAGACACTCTGGCTTTCTTGGACCCTCACAAAGAAGCTAGTTGGATGCATGCTAAATATTGCAGCACATCTGCGACAGCATCTCAAATCTGCTCCCTCCTCTTCCCCCCCCAGAAGTAGATCAGGCCCCGCTCGTCTCTCCCAGCTGCAGCCTGAGCCTGTTTGCTGCCCTTTCACAGCTCACTTGCCACACATGAAAATGTTTATGTGGCCCTAATTGAATTTAGAGCTACACGGTTTACCAGATAGAAAAGCATTTGTAGAGCCGGCTGCTACAAGAGAGATAATCCGGCTAGTAAAGATTCCCCGCTTCTGCAGCCCATCTCTGCTTTTAAGGCGCTTTAGTTTTAGCCATCGTGGTAGGAGGGAATTTAGGTGGAGCCAATTCTTAGCAGCGCTGTGCTTTCTGATATAGTTGTCACGGCGTGGCAGATTTTGCAGCCGTTTCATCCACTTTCTCATCCCTCGTTCCTCTTCTCATCAAAAGGTAGTACACACTCTTTTCTTCATTATTTTTACTTTTTTAATTTTTTTTCTCACTGGAAACCTCCAGGGACAGAAAAACAAAGCTAACAAGGAAGTGCTGAAAATTGCAGTTCCTCCAGTGGCCACTTCAGACTGGCTCCAAAAGTGGAGCCACACTGTAACAACATAAGTTGTTACAGTGTGGCTCCACTTTTATAGCCACACTGTAACAACTTATGTTGTTACAGTGTTGCAATCACCAAACTCCACTAGTAAAATAACATGTTACTGAACTGGACCCTATATTATTGATTTAACTGAACAAAGACTGTGGTCTGCTGTGAAGTTTGAAGTTTTGTTGACTGGAATTATATTTTCATGTTACCAGGGAACAAATATCTCTGTCTCACAGTTGCACTATAAGTGTGCCACCCTCGAAGCTCAAAGAGACCATATTTGGACCAAAGTGTTTATTTTTCTGAGGCTGGTCATCAAAACTGATTCAAATAGCAGAAGGAACAGTGTGCCGTCTGCCCAAAATCACAATTAAACTGTGAATATCAGCCCAGTAAAATGAATTGGTATATTTTTTTCTGTTCATCTGTACCTCAGTTCATACAACACCAATTCCAACAAAGCTGGAATTCTCTGGTAGAGAAAAACTGAATGCAATGATTTTCAAATGTTGCAAAGTTAAATTTGATCAATAATCAAATATGAAAACGGAGAAAACAAAGTTCATTTTTGAGTTTGATGGCAGCAGCACGAGAACAGACGTTTTGTCCTGTTGTTGCCTGATGGACAATTCTAGCTGCTTTGCAGTCCTGCAGCATCTTTGTTGTAGTTTCTGTCTCATGAGCCAAATTCTCTCATTTGGTGAGAGGTCTGGATTGTAGGCAGCTGGATTCTTCTAGGAGGAGGCCATGCTGAACTATGTGCTTTAGCATCTTCCTGGTGAATATGGGGCTTCCCTGTAACAGACGTGTTCTGGATGGGAGAACATGTTTCTCTAAAATCTGTATGTACCTTTTCAGCATTGATGGATCTTTACCAGGTAACATCACAGAGCACTAATACTGAGCCGGATGACTTCTGTTCTCTTTTGCGGCGTCCACGAGATCAAAAACTGTTCAGACTTCAGTACAGGTTTAACCGAGCTTTGGTCCAGAGACGGCGGCGGCTTTTCTGGTCACATTTGGCGTTTTCTTTGCATGATGGTGCTTTATAGAGGTGGGGAATCACCATACATCCCACGATACAATATTATCACAATACTTAACGCACGATATTATATTATTGCAATTTTTAAAACATTTTGTGATATTCAGATTCTGTACATAAAGGTAAACTTTATCAATATTCATTTTCTCTAATATCAAAGTCTCACACTCAGTCTTTCTCTCATTTCAGTTTGATTGTTGACAAACTGAACGGTTTGTATTACAGTCTAGTCCAACTTAACTGAATCAACCATCTGGTACAATTATAGCTATTCTGAACTATGCAGTTTATGAAAACTATGCAGCCCCTTCAGCAACTGAAGAATTTGAAAGTAAATTAAAACAAAATAGAATTTTACATTAAATAAAAACGTTTTAAACTTAATTAAAATAAAACATGTCTTAAATTAAAATAAGTAAACTGTCATGTTTATTGCTGCCAAAACAAGTTAAACACATTTGGACAGTGAAGGAATGTCAGGATTCTTGCTCAGAAAAAGGATCAACATGCTCTGAAGTCAGAGCACAAAAACCTTTTTGTAACAAAATATCGATTTCTGCTGTCCCTGTATCCATACATTATTAGCAAACAAAGTATCACGATACTACAAAGTATCGATTTTTTGTGCTTTAGTCTTAATTTGTGGATGGCATGGCGAGCTGTGCTTGCAGACAGTGACTCTGAGCCCATGCACTGATTCCCATGACAGAATCATGTCTCCGTTTTATCCACGGCTGCCTGAGGGCCTGAAGATCGTCCCTTGCACACAGAGCTTTTTCTCTCTCAGACTTTGTTGGTGAAATTATGTGCCGTAGATGATTCGATTTTGGAAGTTTTCAAGGTTTTTTTTGTTGAGGAACATTTTTCTCACAATTTGCACGCAAATGCTCCTTTTAGTTGCAAAATGTTTATCCAGCTGTTTCTTTTTAGTATCACTTACTTTTCAAACTTTTTGTTGAAACATGGGTTTCTGGGATTTGCTTTCTGTGTTTTCAGAGTTGGGATCGTACAGACATGAACTACGATACAATCGCAGCAGAACTGTGGTCTCACACTTTGCAATTTTCATTAGTTTTTATTTTTATTTAGTTTTGACTTCAGATTTTCAATTTTATATCAGTTTTAATTAGTTTTTACCAATTGTTTGCTAGTTTAGTTTTTATTTTAGTTTTTATTATTAGTTTCAGTTATAGTTTTAGTTGTGTTTGCAATAATTAAGTGTAACAAAATCCCAGTTTCATCATATCAGTCATTCTGCTCATCCTTGGGTATGTTGCTATTCCAGCTACCATACTGCACCCTCGACAGGTCGCCTGTCTGTCGCAGGGCTAACACGCAGAGACAGACAACTCACATTCCCACCTATGGGTTCTTTAAATAAATAAATAAAGGCAGATGAACAACCATTGATACCAGGCAACTATAAAATGTATATCTTGGCCCCAATGAGACTATTAACTCTCGCAGCACCGGGTGTTCGTAATTTTGGTTCAAGTGAATTGATAAACTTTTTGAAGGTAATTGACTCACACAGTTGTGTAGATATCCCCGTCCTGTAGTCTCAGGATGCATCACGCTGCCTTGCCTGGGGTTAGCTTCTGTTTCTGGGGATGAGGGTTGAGTGTGCTCCCTTACCTTCTCAAGCTAAGCTAGGTTAGCCTTCTTGTGTGAGCTTTTCAAGTGCACTTTAAGGTTTGTGGGATTTTTTCCCTTTAGAAATGTCCCTCATAATTTGTCTGTTTCCACTACAAGACACTTGCTTTATCCAAAACACAGTCATATTCAAAGTAATCCCAAATTGGACTCTGGCGCTTTCTCCCGACCTTTCCTGACATGATTCTGCGCGTGGACGGAGCAGCGACACAGACGACTCGACTAACGTGCTGCCACCTGCTGGCATAATGAGACACAGCAAGAAAAAAATCTGGAAACTAAACTTCATTTTCACCCTTGACTCTTGTATGACACGCACACATCAATGACAACTAAACACATTTTTGCTATAAATTCAGTTAATTTTAGTTAGTTTTGTGAACACTCATTATAGTTTTAGTTAGTTTTCCTTTTTTTGTTTTCATTTTTATTTCCGTTAACGAAAATGTTTTTTCACTTCTAGTTTTCGTTATTTCGTTATTTCGTTAGTTTTCGTTAACGATAATAACCTTGGTGAGCGGAGGATGTACTGCATTGTTTTGTTAAATTAAACCCTACGCTTACAAACTGAAACAAACATCTTACTTATCTTTATTTCAGACGACAGCGGTCACACAGGGGCACGAAGTTCCGGTGGGATTCCGTCCTTGACCCGTGGCGTCCCAAATATGGAACTTGCCACTTCACTATCTTTGGGCAGTTTTTTTCCTCACAGGTTATTTTAAGGAGTTCATGCTTTGCTTTGCTGCTTGGTAGCAGATGACAGAAAGTGACAGGAAAGGAGAAAGAGAGGAGGAGGGGAGGGGCTGACGTCTCAGTGTCTGCATTTGACACTCAGACACATAATAATGACTCACTTGTTACACTCAGCTTCATCATATAGATTGTGCAGCTATTGCTATGGTGACGTATCCATGTGCAGACACACTGATGCAATCCTCCACATGACAAACACACATTAATGTAGCACAATAGCATCGGGATATTTTACAGATAGTGTGTCACGTCTCGTTTTCCCAAACATGGAAGCAGCTTTTCAGCTTTTTCTGTCCTTACTTAACATGTCATTGCAATGCCAACCAGCACACACGAGGCCCCACAGCAACTTGAGGTGGTTGAATTGTCAACACAGGTTCAAAGGTCAGTGGAAGCATCACAGTGATGGCCACCCAGAGTATTAAACGGCTGATCTTAGGGACTGACAGACGATCAGGGAGAGAGGTGCGGTTACAGAGCAACCCAAATTATCCACAGAAAATGTGAGTTAATAAAAGCGCTGCAACCTGCTTATGCACGGAAATTAAAATAATCTAAATTAAAATCTTTCCAGTTATTCCACTTGGTAATAGAACATGTGCATGTTTCATAACTGTAAACGTGTGATTTCCCGAAATGACGAACTAATGAAGTGATGTGCTGAGTTAATGCAGTCTGCAGCATCTAAATGAGGATCAAACCACGCCAGAGCAAATTTTAGCATCGTGGTCACACGAGCCCGTAGTTGGCTGCCTATCAGACATTTCGCTGCCGTGCTTGTTTTCACACCTATGCAGTAAATTATTCTTCAAAATAATAATTTAATCATATTTTCTTATCGGTTGGATATCAAAGACCCTTGATCCATAACAGGCCATGTTCCCTGTGTCGGCTGTGTGTGTGTGTGTGTGTGTGTGTGTGTGTGTGTGTGTGTGTGTGTGTGTGTAATAGGTGGGGGGTGGGGATCCATCTGAAAGAATCTGAATACACGGGAGTCTGGGGAGCATCATTTTTTGCTCTGCTGCATCGTGTCATCATGGAGTGGATAATTCAGCCGAGTGGAAAGTGTTCTATCAGGAGGCAGACAAAGAGCGCACCAACATTGCCAAGCTCCCACTCAAACCTTAGATGCAACATCAAGCAAAGATTATAGATAATTAGAGCAGGAGCATGACTGGGAGCAGTCTGAAAAGGTGCAAAAGGAACGTAGTGGTGTGAAATACCTGCAGTTATCTGGAAATATGTCGAATCTGCAATCAGACACATTTGTGCAGTTGCACTTTCCCGTACACGTGTGCTACATAGTGTGTGCGTAGGTGTGTGCATGCACGTGCATACGTGGGGCCGGCGTAGATGGCATACTCACAGGTTTTGTGTTATTGAGAGTGACATGCAGTGTGGGTGGATTCACAATTCGGACCGTATCTGCTCCTCGGGCTCTGATGTGCGTGGTGGGGGCTGGGACCGAAATTACTGAAAGAGCCCACTCCACGTTTCTTATTGCTCCCTCGGGGGCCGCCGTTGTAGTAGCAAACTTGTCTCGCTGCAGTGGCGTGTTGTGGCAGGAGGCAGTTTGAAGGAACTATAAAGAACAAAGTGCAAACTTGACATCGTTGCAATATCGCAGCATTTGCTGGGTGTAAATAATCCGCCGTGAATTCGGGCCAGTAAGCAGAAGACGGGCGGAGGGAGGCTGGAGACTGTGCGTGGACCCATGGGAAACATGCACGCTGCAAGGAAAAGAGCTGGTGTTGGGGGTTGTGTGAAGTAGCCCCACCCATGAAAGAGGTCTGACTACACAAACTAACAACAGACGTAGAAGTCGTTTCTTTTCTTCTATGATCTGGATTTAAATCTCTGAGCATCAAGTCTTTGCACTCAGGGACATCTTATATATTCATTTACCTTTTTATGGTCAGTACAATAGTGACATGTTGCTTTTTTTAACAAACCCCAAGAGGAGAAAATAATTAACAATTAAATGAAGATATGAATGCCTGTGGCATTTCTGCTTTTACGTAAATAAATGCTTCTAATACTTCTCTTACTACTAATTCCCTGGATTTGCCTGAGTTATGCCGACAGAATCAAATTTAACTTGGAAACTGAGACCTATATAGCTTCTTTTTATTAAAGTAAGTGCCACCGGGGCTCATGATTGGATTAAAAATTTCCATATTGTAATTTAATATTTCTTAGTGTCACAGGCAATAATAGATACAGAAAGTAAGAGAGCGCTGAGACGATAATGCTAAATGTATATCACTCGTAAGTAACATTATTTATGCCTCATTTAGTCCACCAGCTAATGTCCACCATAAAAACCAATTTCTGCCATGTGAACAGATTCCAAAAGGCCTAAGAGGTGGCATATGTTTCCCCAAATTAAAGGCCTGTTAGAGCGTGTGAATTGGCTGCGCTCTCAGCGACTCCCCAGATGGATGGAGATTTCCCCGAGGAAAGGAACTTAAACCATCTCCACAGCTCCTCCACCTCCTCCTCTCCTCTAAGGAACCTCCTGTCTGCTACGACTATCGTAGCCTCGCTACGTGACCTTGAAGATACCGCTTCCTCTCCATTAGCCACGAAGAATATTCGGAATATTCCCTTCAGTCTGAAAGAGGAGAACACACCGCGGGGAACCGGATACTTCCCCTTCGTACTTGGACAATGTTTTTAATTTCTCAGTTTGTCTTTTAAGGCTGGAAAATGTCTCTTTTCACTCAACGGGGACGTGGGATTAGCTTTCAAAAACACTGATATAGAGGTAAAATTGAGTTTAATGAATCTGCAGCCTTGCCTTTGGCACAGAGGATGATCGGTTTGTTGCCATCATGAGTACCTAACAATGAAAATCTCAAAAATCCCCTTAGAAGCCACAGTTACAGCAATTAAAAACAAAGCATTTGTTCCCTGTAGTCTAATAATAAAGGCTGGGAGGCAAAACCACGGTGTATATTTGCTTCAGCCCCGGGGGAAGCAATTAGAGATCTGCTCCTGTTTTTAGATTCATGGTCATCCACGTGCACTCAGTAGTGATTTATTGATACATACAAACTGTGTTAATCTTGATTAGTAAACAGCTCGTGTGGTGAGCGGTGTCTGAAACCTCCCAGCGTGGACGGTGGATGACAGAGCTCCTCGGGCCATTTCCGTTTGGGTCTGGCAGCCCTATGGCAGCCGCGGGCCGTGTCTCCGTAAATCCAGTGTGGATGAGGGATGAATGCTGATCAATCGGGGTAATGCATTAAAACGCTCAGGCTGGAAGAAGATGGCGGCCGTACCTCGCCGGCACAGATGTGAAAGCACTGTGGGGTCCGTGCTGTCATTTATCTTTTTCTGTGGGAGAAAATATCAGCAACAGTGTTACCACATTCGATTATTATTCTCATATGTGAAGTTTTCACAGCAGATTGTTTTTTTCCCACCAGAATCAAACAAAAAAAAAAAAATCACTATTTGCTCACAAATATACTGAAGAAAGAAAATGGAACAAAGAAAGGTCACGTAGGTGATTGAAACCATGTAAAATTACTTCAATGTTCATGTACGTAAATATATTTAGGAGATGCTGGCAGAGTGGGTGTTTCTGATGAAGCACTAATAGAATATTAATGAACTGCTGAGCTGTGAGGTGGAGGAGTTCACCTTTTAAAATGCTCATAAGCCAAAGACGTGTTGTGGAAGATCTGATGTTACTGTTTGTGTAACCCTTTGTTGCCAGTCAGTGCAGGCATGCTCCGTTTTGTGTAACTATTTTTAAAGCAAACCGGAAAACTAACCGGAGGAGTTGTACTTACATCTTATGCCAACAGCTTGCATAAAAACTGCATAAAAAGCGCTTGCAGCAACAAAAACAGAATATTCCAGAAACACGCTTTGCTGATCCGATCAGCTGTTCATAACACTTCGTATGTTGGAATGGATGTTTTTATGTTTGTATGTCATCATCATTGTATGTTTGTATGTTTTTTTCCTAAAGGACATTAACAAAAATATGCTGGTGTTTTTCAAATTAATTTTTGAGTTTATGCCTTTTTGGGCGATCGTGGCTCAAGAGTTGGGAGTTCGCTTTGTAATCGGAAGGTTGCCGGTTCGAGTCCCGGCTTGGACAGTCTCGGTCGTTGTGTCCTTGGGCAAGACACTTCACCTACTGGTGATGGTCAGAGGGGCCGATGGCGCAATATGGCAGCCTCGCTTCTGTCAGTCTGCCCCAGGGCAGCTGTGGCTACAACTGTAGCCTCCACCAGTGTGTGAATGTGTGGATGACTGGATGTGTAAAGCGCCTTGGGGTCCCTAGGGGGGGCTAGTAGAAGTGCTATACAAATACAGGCCATTTACCATTTCTGTATAATTTCTGGGATGCTTAGAACTCAAATTACACTGTTCATGTTGATGCTGGGTTTTTTTTGCAAATTTACATTATAATAATATTTATTTTTGTTTTTCCTGCAGTTTATAAAAATTGGTGTATCTCAAAAATTAAACTATGAAGACACTCAAAATCAATTTCCTGTGATTGGAAACTGTTTCATGCAACTTTTGCATTTAGTTTTGAGGGATAAATTTCTGAAATTTCATGAACAAGAAATATGTGTAAAAAAAATACAAAAACAATTTTCAGTTTTTTTCTAGTTTTTTGCACTTTTTTGCAATTCATGCAGTTACTATGGACTTAATGCAGACATATTATTAAAATTTGGGATATAATGGTTGTATTGATGTATAGCAACTTGAAATGCTCCCAGAAGTGGCACTACAGCATGTAAAAGTATAAAGATAAGTTCTGGCGGACTTGGTTCTATGGTAGGTCTTAAAGGGTTACGGTATGAACACGATTTACATGATTTCAGGTGTTTTCTCTAAGACTACAACATCTAAAGTCCTCTTCTGCTTCGTGGATGCTGTGGGTGCATTTTGCTTCAGCACAGTTAGCGCTGTTGCTTCACAGTGAGACGGTCCCGGGTTCAAACCCAGCGACTGGTTTGTTCCTTTCTGTGTGAACTTTGGTGTGAATATGCAGTGTAACCCTGAATTGGATAAGTGGAAGAGGATGGATCGACAGACTTTTCTTATGTTTTTCTAAGGCTCATGGGGAGACACGAGTGTGCGATTCGTCTTTCTACTAAGTGGACATTCAGGGAAATACGTGCGGTAACCTGATGATCTATCTAGTGCCACATTTATCCTATAATGTCAACTTCTAAGCCCTCATATTTGCATACAGGAGTGTGTTGCATGGATGAAGAGCACTTCCACTCTAGGTCGACTTTCTATGGCAGTACTGAGCCAGTAGAAAGAGGATGTAAAGTAAGTACCTTCTCATCATTTTTGACTGGAGCTTCTCTCCTGATGGATGATGACTGAGCGGGTGGAGAGGAAGATGAGAGTTGTCGGCTGTAATCTTCTTTCTTTTCTCTGCTGAGCTCAGGTAAAGGACAGATAGGACCTCTCTAACTGGACAAAGTAGAGCATCATTTATTTTCCTCCTTCACCAGGACACTATATGAAAAATACATAATGATACATGACTAACCAGAAGGGCTGAGCCATGTCATACCGTTCACGGTAACACCGGTATAATGTTGGGCAATGATAAGAAAATGAAATATGACGATAGAATATGGATAAAACGCGCATGCGCAGTGTCTTTGTTTTCATGGAAAAAGCATGGCGGCGACGGAGAATGAGAAGGGCGAAAGCAGATCATTGAATGAAACAGATGAAACAGAATTGGTTTGTAAAAATGCTGCAGCTTCAGTGGTGTGGAACTGGTTTAGCTTTCGTCCGTCAGATACACAACAAAGCACTATTTTTGGTAGAGCATGCTAGCGGGCCGTCGTTATTACCGTGTTGTTTGGAAAATACGGCGCACTTAAAATCAATCCTTTGATTTTCTGAAAGTCGACAGAGCCCCTTATAATCCCGTGTGCCTTATGTATGAACTCTGGTTGTGTTTACTGACCTCGAAACGATTTTATGTGCACGGCGCTCGAAAATCTGTCAAATGTTTTAGTACGACTTTGCTAAGCTACGAAGCCGCACCGCTTGATGGATTGTCGGAGCATTACGGCTATCGTAGGCGGAGCCTCGCGGAGTGATACGTACTGTGCTTCAACATAATGTTACCGTATTGTGTGTGTATAACCTCTTTTTAAGTGTTGTGGATATTATACATGGTTATGCTGAGGATATGTCGGCCAGTTTCCACTTGAAATGTCTTTTGGTTAAACTGTCAGCAAGAAATTTGCATTTGCACTGTTACATTTTTATATAACTTTAATGCACATAAAAAACAGCTGCTTGTTTAAGTGAAAATACATTGATGTGTTTTTTTTGCACTAATAAAGTTGTGGAGTCGTAAAGTATTTTATCTAGTGTCAATTATATCATCAGTTATATCGTTATTGCAAATTTTCAAATGTATATCATGATAAATATTTTTGGTCATATCGCGCCGCTCTACTAACCAGGCATTTCAAAGTCCTGGGAAAACCACGTTTGCATTCTGACTGGCCCACAAAAAAGGATTTCAGACAACTCAGGGAAAAAGTTGGAGCGTGTCATCTTTATTTTTAATACAGTATGATAGATTCTTTATGATGGAGCTGACATTCTCATTTGACCTAAGGTTAGAGGATATGACGTTCATCAAAAGCTGAAATGAAAAGATCGACTGATTCAAGTTGACATTTTCCCAAAACAACAAGAGTCAGGATCAAATTTGTGACTTTTCCAAGCGTCGGAGCAACTCAAAGAATTTAAGAAATGTTTTTCATTCAATCATACGTGTACCTGATTGTGTGCCCCAGCACCATTTACAGGTAATCACCTTTTGTGACCGAGTTCTTTCTGCAGTATCGACGGCGTCAGTTTCTACAGGATGATGAGAGCTGATTACAGCGGGAGAGGTTGATCTGCACTAGTCTGGTTAGTTATGGATGCGATGCATAAGTGCAGGCCTTCGAGGGCGCCGAATAGGCTGCCATGTGACAGAGCATGCGGCTGATAGCGTACAGAAAGACTGGAACTCAGCGGGGGGTAGAGATTGTTTTGAACTGTAGCGCTAATTAACAGCCCTCGCACTGAAAGAAACTCTTCTCCGAGCCTGTCTAATCAAACTCGCGCCCGCCCCTTCTGTCTGCCTCCTGATGTCTTTTTCCTTTTTCTCACTCAGTAATTTGCTCAAGTCTTCTAACCTTATCTTTCCACTTTTAATCCATGAATGGTGGGGAGCCAAATAAGGGATGCTATCCAAGCATTTTAACTAATGACCATCAATTGAGCAGAGCTACAGATAAGTGACAAAAACAATAAAATAATAAAAAAACTAAACCTTTCACTAATGAAGTGATGGTATTCACTGTTCTTTTACACTGAAGCAGTTAATTTTGCTGGCGTGGTTTTGGTCCATTAGTCTCTTTAGAGGGAAGCTTCAGATCGTTGCGTCGAGTGATCGTCTTTGTCCTGAGGTGTCATCTTCGACAGTGACAGGAGCGCTGGCATCTTCCAGGACAACCTGTGAACTCGTCGACTAGTCTGCTGACTTAGCCTCTTCTCTTTGCCGGCTTCAGCTGCGCGTCTTTTAACAGGTACGAGAATCCATGAACACATCACTCCAATTTTAGCCAAACTACATTGGTTCCCTGTTAAATATTACATAGATTTTAAAATTCTTTTGTTCACTTTTAATATTCTGAATAATTTAGCGCCCAGCTATCTTTCTGAACTACTCCACTTATACAATCCCAACAGAGCACTTAGATCGTCCAATCACAGGCTCCTAGCACAACCTAGGTCTCGAATGAAGTCGAGAGGTGACCGGGCCTTTGCATCCGTGGCACCCAGACTCTGGAATAACCTCCCTGCTCATATTCGTACTGCCGAGTCGATCCAGTCTTTTAAATCACGTCTGAAAACTTATTTTTTTACTTTGGCTTTTGATTCTGTCTAGTTGGCTGGTCTAGCTTGTTGTGTTGTTACCAATTGTTTGTTGTCCTCTTTTATTGTTTGTTTTAATTGCATCATGCTTTCATTGACTGTGAAGCACTATGGTCAACACTGTTGTTTTAATATGTGCGATATAAATAAATTTTGATTTGATTTGATTAGATTAGCCTCTGGAGGCAGCAGCTTTTAAAGCTTTTAAACATAACCTTTGAGAAGGATTGGATCATCTACCTTAAAAATCCTTTGCACGCAATGTTAACCCAAGTTAAAGATTTCATAGTGTTTGGCCTCTCTCTCTTTTTGTTTTTTGGTCACCCAAAGAGAGTTTAAGGCACTTTCACGTGGGTCTGACTCCCCAGAGTCTATGTTCATCTCGTCTCTACTTTATAGAGTAGTTTGATATTTAGTGGTATTGCTCATTGTTGAGTATATTGTTCTGTTTGCTTTGTTTTGTTATGTGCAGAAAATTGTCAGAGTGTAATTTTGGTTGCCTACTTGTATTATCACAGATAGGGGGCAGGTGTCTATAAGAATTTATTCTTCTTCCTGCTCCTTTTCATGCATGGAAACAGTGTTATTTTAATTGAAAGGAAGGTTGTGTATGGGAATGAATTACTGTTGTACCATGTGTGAAACAAAAAAAATAAAATAAAATAAAAAATATACCATCTCACAGTATGTACATGATGGCAGTTTGACAATTTTGTAATATACCAAAACGTCCAATAGTTACAGCTTCTTTATGCAACAATAATGGTAATTATTATTTCAGTTCAATTCAGTTTCTACAGTGCCAAATCACAACAACAGTCACCTCAAGGTAGACCTACAATAATACATACAGACAACCCAACAATCATATGACCTCCTATGAGCAGCACTTTGGCGACAGTGGGAAGGAAAAACTCCCTTTTAACAGGAAGAAACCTCCAGCAGAACCAGGCTCAGCTCTTTAATATTAATATTATAATCCCCCATGCTACCAAATATAAAATCTCAGCTGAAAATACATATCAGAATAGGTATGTATTTTAAATAGATGAAAATAGATATCATATTGTAGACTTTATAAAAGTACGTTTTATGTTTACATCCTAAATTGTTGACACAGTTCTTACTAAAGAGTTTTACACTGGCTCAGTGTCACCTCCCACATTTCATGTATGTAGCTGTAAATATTTGATAAAGTTACTAAACCGTTTGCTGTATGCAGTCTTTATTTCATTGTAGTTTATTATATTCAGATAGCATTTTGTTAATACCTATGAGCTGCTGAACTCGTAGGACACAAGACTGAAGAACCAGCTGCAAACAAAGAGAAACCAAACGCAGTAATTCACCGCTCATTATTTCCTTCTAAGCCACAGATTTGCAGTCAGCTGGTGGCGTACTGTGGTGAAGGTGAAGTGTTTGAAGCTCTTTGTTGTCTGCAATTAGACTAAACGGCGAGAGCTGCTGCTGGCTAGCTGTTGTGCTTGTTGGTTTGGATGAGTAGGGACTGTGTGTGTGTTTGTTCACACAGACAGTGTCGAGTTTTGTTATGAGCTGCTACTGATATCTTGAGATCATAAGACGGTCAAAGGTAAACGACTGTTGGCTTCATATCCTGCAGTTCAGCTGCTGAAGAGTCACAGGTCCTGTCACTGTGCTACAGATCAACACGGCAATTTCACCTGAACAAGTCATAAGATGAAAGTGGAGTTGGCAACACTGGTCATAGCTTTGAGCTTTTCCTGAGGTTTATGCTGGGACTTGCTTATTTAAGATCTCATTGTTATGCAGACGACTCACAGATTTACCTGCCAATGAAACGTAAATGTGTGAGTCTTCTGAAGGTGTTACTGGATTGTTTGGAGGATGTTGAGGCATGGATGGCTTTAACCTTACTTAATTTAAATGAACAGAAAGCAGAGGCCACTGTGTTTGGTCTCTGTGTTTTAAATGAAAAAAAAAAAAAACCTTTGCGATAACTTAGGAGGAATTTTTGACGCTAACCTAACGTTTGATAAACATTTGATTAATGTTGTAATCAAAACTAGTTTCTTTCCTCTCTGGCTACTTGCAAAAGTGCAGCCATTCGTCTGTTTTAGAGACTTTGAGAGAGCTATCCATGCCTTCATTTCATCTCGACTTTTGTAAGAGTCTTTATTCAGGTGTCAGTCTGTCATCAGTTAGCCGACTGCAGCCGGTCCAAAAAGCTGCAGCACTGTGCAAGTGAGACCACACATCTCCCATACTAGCATCTTTACACTGGCTTTCAGTTAGTTTTCAAATAGATTTTAAGATTTTATTATTCATATTTAAGGTGATCTTGCAGGAGCGTACCCGTTCAAAATATAAGAAAGGTATGAGGATGCTGAGGTTTGCAGGCCGAATGTGTCATGAATGGCTGTGTGCAAGGAGGAAAAGAGAGGACCCAAACGCAGACGTGAAGGCAAAACCTTAATTCAAAATGCAGCTTTATTGCTCAGAATGGAAAACATGATACAAAAACTATACTGGAAACATAACTAAACACATGGGGAAGAACACAGGGAAACGCACACCAGTATGAGGGCAATCGCAATGCTGGAGAGAAGAAAACAAAAGGCTTAAATACACAGGGAATGACGAGGGAACAGGAAAGTCATGGGGAACACAGCTGGGGATAATTACACACAACGAGACAGAGGACGCAAAGCTCAACATAACACGTGAGACGAGGTACCTTCAGAGTAAGAGAAGCAAAACAAAACATGGCGCACACAGACAGGAGACTACCAAAGTAAAACAGGAAGTGACGGGAACACGCGCAGAGATGCAGACAGATACACAGAAGGAGGCACGGAGGACAAAGATCTGTTAGGATTCTTTTCTTACATTTTGTCCTGTCGTCCTATGTTTTCATCTCTTTTGATTATCTTAAATGTACAGCACTTTGGTCAACAGTTGTGCTCTTTGAATAAATTTGACTGCTACATTATCGTTTTTATTGGATGCAGCAGGTTTTGAATGATTGAAGTGTAACTTTTTGCTTCTTCCTTTGTGCACTTTCCAACAAATTTCAATTCCAACAAGTCTGCACGCAGGGTTTGGATGATGTTGTGTATTTGCTGGCATATGCACTGCTCTACACAGCGACTCCTGCACTTTGTGGTGTTATCCAATCTCCAAATGCTAAAATTGTCCTTAATATAATATACGCTTTCTTCATATTACATATCATAACTTGCACACTGGCGTATTTTCTGAGCAGCAATAACCGTAAAATAATATATTTGTAAACAAAGCCATTGTTGGACTACTATTCATTAATTCTACATTGTGCTTTTGTCATTTTGGTTTTCTCTGCTGAGCATCAGCTTAACTGCTCATGGCTGACTTGATCTAGAGGCTGACTTAACAATTTGGATGTTATTTTCTTTTTTCTGAGCAGGTTCAATTCCTCCAAGCATAATGTTTGTGTGAGGAGCCACAATCTCTGCGCCTGGGTAATGTTCCTGCTGAGAAGCTGCACTTTTCTAAAGCTTTTTAATGACAAGAAATGGTAAAGAAAATAAAGTGTCAGATTAAAAATAAAATCGAAATATCACAGACGGTCATTTTTTTGTGGTTGCGTTTAAAGTCTTTCTCTTTTTGGATTACAAAGCTGGTCGATGTTTCATAAAAATACTGTTGAACAACCAATCTGTGCAAAAATCCTAATTACTAATTCGCTCTGTTTCTATTGTACTTGCACTCATTTGGCTTTTATTGCTTCACCAGCTGCCAAGTGTAAAAATGCCTCCTGATAGCAAAGTGCTCTATAGGATGTATACAACGTTAACTGTCTTTGTTCCTTTCTCTCGATGCTTTTCCTCCGTGGCTTCACTGAAAGCCACTGAATAAAAGCAAAAATGGTTGCCAACAAATCTTAAAGTGAATTCTTTTCACATCTGCGGGACAATAAATGCCGTTCTTCAGCTGAGTATTTAAGCTAATCTCTTTGGCCTGTTGCATTATATCCCATAAAAACGCTGGAAAGCGAGAGAGTCGACCTAAATGACGCCACCATTTAAAAACGTCACATCAACAGCAGCTTCCTGCTGCGTTTGCCAGCATTAAACTTTTGAAACGCACCATTAATCTTCACCTGGTGTGTCTCAGCCCATCAGCTAATAAACTCGACTCTTTGTTTGCACACAGCATAAACGGATATGTCAGTTTTGTGTATTTTTGGAAAGGCTACTCGAGACACTCTATAAATTATACAGTGGGTGCGTGTTTCCCCATGTTGTGCTCCACTAGGAGTTTGGCGTCACGTTGCATTTGTAACCCCGCTCTCGCCACTGACCCATTTTTGCCTCGGTTTGCACAAACTGCAGCGGCCCGCAGCGTCAAGCTGACCCAGTAACTCTTGGGACACCTGGCCGGTGGGGCTCTGGAAGCCGGACAAGAAGTGTAAAATACAGAAGCTTTGAAATGGCTCTGATTTAAAAGATTAAGACACCTGATGTAAATTTATATCCCGAGCAGTAAACATGATTAAATCTGATGCAATACTGAACCACTAATATTTCAGCCCTGATGTTTTTCAGCATTAAATTCCTTCATTTTCAGTCTGTTTCAGCTTTCATGCTGTTTTATTCATCACAAGCACATCTACATGTTTTTTTCTTCATTATAAAAAGACAAACACAAAAGAATAAACATAATTCCAGGATCCGAGATGCTGGAGGATGCTGACACAAACACGGGTTCGATAATTTCATTGTTTATCTCAGTGTTGGGATTTTTAAATCCACTCTAAGCAGTTCCAGAAGAAGATCCATCACTCCACCCGGGGTTTCCCTGCCTTGAATCTTGACCTCATCCTGCAGTAATCTCTTCATGCTGCGTTCCAATTTGGCCACTTCGACCTCGTCCACTTATTCTGCGCCGGCTCTCCGAGAGAACTCGTTTGCACGGTGTGGAAAAAGGTCACCGTCTCCGAAGCGGCACGCTGATGCAGACCTGTCATGTTTGGGAGTCGGCGAGGCATTTTATTGCTGTAAGATGTGAAAAGTGTCAGTACTTGGACAAGCCCCTTCGTTTAGTGCGACCTTCCACACGGCAATATCAGCGCTTGGCAACACTTTGGTTTTTGTCACAGGGGATACATGTGGGCAAGGGCACAGTGAGAATGAGCTCTCAGAATAGTCGAAGGGCATGTTATGTCACGACGTTAATTGATGAGACTAACTGATGACATAATGTAATGATGGCAGTCTTCCATGCCACTTCATCACCTCTGGCTTATGAGAAATGCAGGGAGAGTTTGCACACCTACAGCTCACGGAAAGAAAAACGGAAAATAGCGCACACATGCAAACATTAGCAAAGAGCACGTGAACACACATGCACGCTGTACGTCCTCCCCTCGTGTTTCTCTTGCTGTTTTCCCCCCCTGATTGTACTATTAAGATCAGTGCAGCCATTATTTAACCCTTTAAGACCTACAATAGAACCAAGTCCGCCAGAGCTCATATTATATGTTTACATGCTGTGGAGCCATTTTTGGGAGCATTTCAAGTTGCTATACATCAATACAACCATTATAGCCCAGATTTTAATAATATGTCTGCATTAAGTGCATAGTAATTACATAAATTGCAAAAAAGTGCAATAAACTACAAAAAAATTGAAAATCGTTTTTGTTTTTTTAACATATATTTCTAGTTAGAGAAATTTAAGAGGCTTATCCCTCAAAACTGTAAATACAAAAAAGTTGCACAAAATAGTTTCCCACCACAGGAAATTTATTTTGAGTGTCTTCATAGTTTTATTTTTGAAATACACCAATTTTTATACACTGCAGGAAAAACAAAAATAAATATTATAATGCAAATTTGCAAAAAAGCAGCATATGCATCAAAATAAACTATTTCCAGCAGTGCAATATGAGTCCTAAGCATCCCAGAAACCACACAGAAAGTCAGAAAGTCAAACATAACTTTTAAAAACACCAGTATAGGCTCATGAGGCCCTGATGGTAAAAAACTACATTTCCGCGAAAATTACGTCACTTCCGGTTTCGGGCAGGTCATGGCGGACATGCGATAGTTCGAGCTGATGGACGTAGGAAGTGTTACAAACAGCTGATCGGATCGGCAAAGCGTGTTTCTGGAATATTATGTTTTTGTTGCTGCAAGTGCTTTTTATGCAGTTTTTGCAAAGCTATATGTGGAAGGAAACTGTGACCGAGGACAAGCTGATGGCATAAGATGTAAGTACAACTCCTCCGGTTTCATATGCAAAAAAAATTATTGCGCTAGCTCACGTGGTTGCAGAGCTACCGGGATTTAACAATAGTTACGCAAAACGGAGCGTGCTGCTCTGACCGGCTTTAAAAGGTTAATAAAACATTACCGGTCAGCATATTATGGCGAATATAAAGCAGAATTCCAGCTGATTGTTCGTTCCTCACAACAGCCACAACTGGCTTCTGTTAAACTGCAGCGCTTTGCCTTTGGGCTCCTTTTTGTCTCGTCTTGTAGTTTAATTAAATCTATAAACATTCACTCATAAAATCCCCCCCCCCCCCCCTCCATATTTAAAGCTTCTTCATCAACAGTGCAAACTTGAGGCTTTGTGTGCTTTAAGCTTGAGGGGTTGTATGGCAGCTTTTAATTTTGCTCTTTGTTATGTAGACCAAACAGAACGAACGCTCCTCAGAGAGCCCGGGCAGAGATGGGATGCGACTCCTCGGGCCCTGAATCCTA
Source organism: Neolamprologus brichardi (assembly GCF_056152115.1). Taxonomy (NCBI): domain Eukaryota; kingdom Metazoa; phylum Chordata; class Actinopteri; order Cichliformes; family Cichlidae; genus Neolamprologus; species Neolamprologus brichardi. The sequence continues at coordinate 35,794,991 of NC_142109.1, read as the reverse complement.
ATGACTTGTAAATAAATATATAATGTCATCACTTCATTAATTGTACCGCGGATCCCACAGCGAACGTGTTTCCTCTCACACTGAGTCACCCCTTCAAACCACATGGGGTCTTATGCGAGTTGCCAGACGACTGCGCACGAGTGTGTGCTCCTGTTGACACAAACTCATAAATCTAGAAGCAATGTTTCAGCTGAAATCAATAGATTTATTATAGGGTCTATGTTATGTGGCATCAATCAATTGGAATACTGTATTAAACCCACACAGATGAGTCATAGTTCTTATCGCCAGGAAGAAACAAAGGCCGACTACTGGATGCAACAGCCTGCATGTCACTCTGTAGTCATCCCACACTCCTTACGAATGAATAGAGTCATGCCACCTAGGTATGGGATAAATGCGCAGTGCATTTCTCGTGATATAATGATCCACGAAGCGGCTTAAATATGGATTGTTTGCTTTCCTGGCCGGGGACGGACTGACTTTAAATAGCCCAATTAGTATTCTTGGCTGGGAGGCAAGACAAAGCTGGCAACGTCTGTCCCTCAGTCTGGAAAAGTGCTCCTCCATGCTGAAGATACAGCTTTGGTCTCATGCTTCGACGGTGGAACAGACTGTACACACAGACACAGATGAAAGTGGCGATGTGAAGAATTCCTTGATGGAGAGTTGCTGGAAAATCCCCTTTTAATTCAGTCTGATCCCGGGTATTACACTCGAGGAGCTTTGCCAATTGTCGCTTAGCTCAACTTGATTTTCAGGTATTTAACACTCTTAGAGGAAAATCTGCATATTTCCAACACTATTATAAAATGTCAGTGTTGTGCATTTCACAGCCGCTGGGAATGAATGGATGCGTTTAACGGTAGCGTGGATTAGCTTCGTACTGGTGGATCTTGGTTCCCAGCTTGAGCCGGTGCCAGTACATGCGTGCGAACGGCGGCTGAAAAGGAGTTTCACGTGCAGAAAGATAAAAAAAAATACAAAGGTTATGAGTGACAAGACGTGCCGTACGTGACAGCATCGCACTTTGATCTGATTCCCTTTGATTTCTTTTTAAGGAGAAAACTTACCATTATCAAGTAAATGTGACAGTGGATTAGAATAAAACCAGTGAGTTTTAGACTGGTTTCACAATCTCCCGGGAAAAATAAAGGCTTGAGTTGCAACATTGTTCCATCTTCCATTGGAAGTGATAGTGAAAATAAATCTCTGACCCTTTTCATGATTTTTTATTTTCTATTTTCAGCAGTTGGTCCATTACATATGATTCCTCTAGTAGCAGATGTCTATGGATGATCTTTAAAAAGATGTTTCTGCCTGTTTTATATTGTCTGTTTTACCCTTTTATTATTTGTTATCTTATGTGCAGCACTTCTTCTGTCTAGAAAGGTGCTATAGAAATAAAATTTTATCTATTTATTTATTTATTTATGTTGCTTTACGTAAATAGAAAAAAGCAAAAGGTTAAAGTCAGTTTTTTCAAGCTATTAACCCTTTAAAGCCGGTCGGAGCAGGCGCGCTCTGTTTTGCGTAACTATTTTTAAATCCCGGTAGCTCTGCAACCACGTGAGCTAGCGCAATAATTTTTTTTGCATATGAAACCGGAGGAGTTGTACTTACATCTTATGCCATCAGCTTGTCCTCGGTCACAGTTTCCTTCCACATATAACTTTGCAAAAACTGCATAAAAAGCGCTTGCAGCAACAAAAACATAATATTCCAGAAACACGCTTTTCCGATCCGATCAGCTGTTTGTAACACTTCCTGCGTCCATCAGCGCGAACTATCACATGTCCGCCATGACCTGCCCGGAACCAGAAGTGACGTCAAATGTAGTTTTTACCATCAGGGCCTCATGAGCCTATACTGGTGTTTTTAAAAGTTATCTTTGACTTTATGACTTTCTGTGTCGTTTCTGGGATGCTTAGGACTCATATTGCACTGCTGGAAATAGTTTATTTTGATGCATATGCTGCTTTTTTGCAAATTTGCATTATAATATTTATTTTCGTTTTTCCTGCAGTGTATAAAAATTGGTGTATTTCAAAAATAAAACTATGAAGACACTTAAAATAAATTTCCTGTGGTGGGAAACTAGTTTGTGCAACTTTTTTGTATTTACAGTTTTGAGGGATAAGCCTCTTAAATTTCTCTAACTAGAAATATATGTTAAAAAAACAAAAACGATTTTCAATTTTTTTGTAGTTTATTGCACTTTTTTGCAATTTATGTAATTACTATGCACTTAATGCAGACATATTATTAAAATTTGGGCTGTAATGGTTGTATTGATGTATAGCAACTTGAAATGCTCCCAAAAATGGCTCCACAGCATGTAAACATATAATATAAGCTCTGGCGGACTTGGTTCTATGGTAGGTCTTAAAGGGTTAAGAAAACCTGGTTTCAGCCAGAAATTTACCCACTGAGCACTTTCCATATTTGCATAAATATAAAATAAAGCTAAAAAGTACATGGTTGTCGAGGCAAGTGTTGAACTAAATTTGATATATAAATGAAGACCTTTTAGACCTTTTAAACGTCTGAATAGCAGCAAGTAATTGTTTCAAATTTGCGGCAGCCATAAAGTATCAAGCTGCTCTCACAAACGAGTGTGGCTCGGTGGTGGAGCAGTAACCATTGTTTCCTCGCAGCAAGGTTTGGGTTTGAGTCTGCCGGTCATCATGCTGTCATGGAGCAAGAAGTGTCACCATCCATTTATTCATGAATACGAAGTCTAAGCTGTTGACAAATGACTGAGCTGAAAGCTGCTAAAATCCTCCACGACGCTAAAAGGAAGCGCACGAGGTTCGCAAACACGTGTTTCGCCATTTCAGTTCAAGTTAGTGTTTAACTCACTGTTTAACCAAAGAGTCACCTTATATCAGTTTAAACTAAACTCATTATGTGCATTAAGATGTTTTCTTTATTCTTTAATTAGACAAATTCATTCTGTAGTAAATTAGCAACCTAGAAACGCAAAATGAACACAGTAAAAGTGTGTTGATGAAGACGACTCAGAAACCAGAACATTGGGAACAAATACAGAAACGTTCGCGTTCATCGTTACCCGCCGACCTCGTGTTATCTTATGCAATAAGATTTGCAGTCCAACATCACAAAGGAGGTCAAGGGATTCTGATACATGAAGTAACCCTCAGCTCGACGGCGTACACACATTAATCTCAAGGTTAATCAACTTCTCCTTCATAAATCCACCTTTCTTTTCGTCGGTTGCTTTAATTTAGACCTAAGGTGAACATGCAACTTCAGGGTCGCGATTAAAACCCATGGCAACTCCACGAAGCAAGAATGTTTGCCTTCAGCTGGTTATTAGTGTATGCAAAGTACAGCATGTTGGCTTCCTCGAGGTTGAAGTGATGTTTCTTTTACTATTAGCTCTGCCGCTAGTTAGCAGGGCAAACGTAATAGACGCATTTAGTGGGTTTTCATTAAGCTCGCTCGTGGGTAAACACGCAGCCGAGGCCACTCTGGTGTGACGCTGAGCACAGGGCAGAAGACATTTTTCTGTCTGTTTGACCCCATTTGACCCTCCGGTCACCTCACAGGATAAGGGCATTTTTTTTCATCATGCATGGCAGCACAATTGCACACAGAGGACTAACTATAAGCATAATGACTCTCTGGGCTGAATTCACTTAAATTGAATTCCTCAGAATAATCACCCCACAATATAATGAGCCATTACCCATTTACAAGAACTGTCTCATTCATCTTCTAAAAGGCCTATTAATTTGCCCGTAATGTATTATCTTTACCATCAAGTTTAAAATCAGGAATTTGTTCATGAACATATAAGAGTTGCCATTATGTGATGGTAGAAATTCAACTCTTTATTTTAAAGACATGACCCTCTTTGCTTTAGCTTTGAAGGTAATGCAAAAAACTGCTTTTACAGAGCTGCACCAGTAGGCAGTGTTGGGGAGTAAGGGAATACATGTACCGCCGTTACGTATTTAAAATACAAAATATGAGTAACTGTATTCCGTTACAGTTACCGTTTAAAAAGGCGGTATTTAGAATACAGTTACTTTGTTGAAATAAATGGATTACACGGCGGTACTTCCCTGTTTCATATTGTGGCGGGTCAGGACTGTTTGGGTTTTGTTTGACAGCTACGTTCTGTTGTTCCAGGCGGCAGCGTTACGGTTGCCATGGTTACAGGCTCTGACGCTCTCTCTCCGCGTGTTTCCTGGGTGAGAGAGCGCCTGTTGTTGTTGTTGTGCTAAGCTAACAGGCAGAATGCTACAGGTATAGCTCTAAAGAATGTAGCATCATAGGCAGTGTAGTCCGTGCTGCAGGGAGAATGGACTGCCATACCCGTTATGTGTCTGTGAGCGAGGGAGGGAGAAAAAGGAAAAGTACGAGCTGTCATCGAGCAGAAACGGGAGCTGGAAGCATGTAAATATAATAATAACCACTGCAGCCAAGAAGAGTGCCTGACGAGCCCAGCTGTAAGTAAGCTATTAAGACTCGACTGTACACCGTGTTCGTGTTTTCCTCTGAAACAATAAGTTCTGTTGGAGCAGCCTTTCAACGCCTCTCTCTGTCTCTGCTAGCAAAGTTGACCCAGACAACAAAGTAAAGCTAGTTTTCAGCTACGAGCCGACACGAACCCACCGTATTAGCCAGAGGTCCCTTTACTACGGTTCGGAGCCGCGGACCTTCAGTAACAGTAATAAATCACAGCAATAGTACATTCATGTAGTTGTAAACAGCATGATAATATATTAAGTAATCCAAAGTATTCAGAATACGTTACTCTCATTGAGTAACGTAATGGAATACATTACAGAATACATTTTGGGGCATGTATTCTGTATTCTGTAGTGGAATACATTTTAAAAGTAACCTTCCCAACACTACCAGTAGGCACCAATAAAAACTACTAAATATATACATTTAATATTTATTGGTTTTAAAGACATCAAAAGTCTCCTCACACGGAACAGCAGTGTGTCCTGTTTCGACTAGTGTGCTTCCGTGGAAAAATGTGTCCTGGAAGCTTGATTGTGGATTGATTCCACTGGAGCTGATTTAAATACAAAAAGAGCAAAATCTTTGGTTCTGACCTTCTTGGTCCATGGGCAGGATGGAGATGTAGGACATGTGATGATAATGTGGAAAATGTGGGTTTTGTTTCTTAGATTGTTGCTAAGTGACAAATACTAAAATGATGTGTTCTGCCCCTTAAATAAAACAAACGGTATCCACTCAGCTTGCTTACTGTAGTTTAGCATCAGTGCAGCAGTAAAAAAAATCCTGCCAGCGGATGTTTTAAGATTTTATGTTAGTGTACTTGTGTGTGTTTCACCGTGCCTCTGTGCTGGTCTATGGCTACGTTCACACTGCAGGTCTTAATGCTCAATTCTGATTTTTTTGATCAGATCAGATTTTTTTGTCTGCTCGTTCACACTACAAATAAAATGCGACAGCTCAAAGCAGCCCGCATGCGCAAAAGAAGACGTCACACACAATGCGCTCTGTTTAGACCCAGAGCAACAGTTTGTTTGACTGATGGTCCTTAATATAAAGACTTCAGACTTCACGTTTCCCAATTTTTGCTTTAAGTTATTTTGTTATTTACATAATAATGTAAATAACCTAATAATGATCCTTATTGCTGTTTTAGAGGAGCGCTGCTTCAAAGAATAGCTGCAGATTTCTGTCAGAATCTGCAGATTATACAGTACAAATAAAATGTTCACGTTTCTCCAACGTTGTCTTCCCAACAGTTTCACTGGATGGCCAGGAAGCGTTCACGATGTCTTCTCCGGCGCTGATAATTGGCGTCTGTCTTGTGTCAGTGACGTAAAAGACGGATTTAGTGCGACATGACCATCAAACAGCAGTCGCTTTCTGAAACATCAGATATGTACCGGATTCAGTACCACATAGGAAAGTGACCCAGATCGGATTTGAAAATATCGGATTTGTGCCGTTCACACTGTCACACCATGATCGGATATGGGTCGCATAGGGTCAGAAAAGTCGGATTTGATGCTTTTTTGCATCAAATCCGACTTTTCAGTGTGAACGTAGCCTAAGTGATGTGTTGTTTAGTTCTTAAAGCTAAATGCTAAAGGGCGTCGAAGCTCCTTTGGCGCCCCGATGAACAGTTTCCACTATGCGTTACATTTACTGTCTGTTTTGGCTTTTTAAGTTATGTTTCCCTCGTTTGTTTCCTCTTTGCATCTCAAAAAGGCTGATGAAGGTGATTCTGTGAGCGAGACATAATCGATGCTGTTTAAATGCCAAATGAAACCAAAGACAACTAATTTATTTGTGGTTCACTTACAGACGGCTCGATGACATAAGGAGAAAGATGTTCTTAAAGTAGCTTAGTTGCCTGAAGCACTCTCAGAGAATCAGGTGCAGATTGTGTAGCAGCACTTCATATGAACTATACATTACATGAAGCGTGAGATGAGTGGCTCAGTCTCAGTAAGATGATGTGAGTTCCCTGACTGCTTGATTAGTAGACTTGCCTTGACTGGCTTTGTTGTTTATTTCATACAGTTCGTGTTAAAGAGCTAAAACGTTCTGCTGAGCGTTTCTGTTGAGTTTCCCACAGCTGTTTGAAGGGAAAATTGATAAAAGGCTTTTGTGAGGCGGTAATTAGGCATGTGTTGAGAATCAAACTGTTTAACTTTGATAGTTTGTTGCCTCCGATTTCCTTTTGACACAGACAAATAAACGAGGTGACAAATGAATGGATGGCACCGCCCAGTGTCACAGGGCGGTGGTTGTAAACTTTCATAAAGACTTGGTTTCTCTTATGAGTGAAGGAAAGAAAGACAGAATTAGTAGAAAGTACATGACAAAAGAGACAAAGGCTGATCGATACACAGGAAGAACCTGAGAGGCTCAGTTGGAGTCGGACATGGCTTGGATCTTGAATTCCTGTGGCCTATTCCATCCTTTATCCAGCAGACAGCGCAATGATTAATCTCACAGAAGAAAAGGAGCCTCATTAGATACTAATAATATGGAGGCAGATTTATTATTAGATCATTAGATCATGTCCCTAATATAACAAATCCAACATTATTACCACAGTTGTGCACTGTGCTGATCCTGCTATCGTGATATTTCTGTTTTCTGTGGCATTTGGACATTTCTACTCTTAATGCACAAAGCTAACGTGACACAATTCCTCATCTGTATTTGATCTGGCTTTGTAAAAACCATTCCACATATGAAGTGAATCTGCAAAACATGATCGGTCAGAAAAAGCAAAATAAGACCGAACTGCTGCAAAATGATCACAGAACAAGTCACCGTCTGGCACCTTCTATTTGTATATATTCATGTTTTGTATATATATACTTCTATTTCATTTCAGTCAGTCTGGTAGTATAAAAATGATATAAATAATATGTAAATAAAGGTTATATAAAACCATGGAAGCCTGTTTTGATCCATAATAAATATGCTGGTGTTATGTCAAATGGTGCTTTGACACACTGGGTTTAGGTACTTGGAAGCAGATCAGTTCATCACATGTGGTTGCTTGGAAAGAAACACCTGACATAACAAATGTCATGTTTGCACCGTGTTGGGTCAAACTTTGAGGGTCTAACTCAAACTGCAATCTTTTCCCAACCTTAACCAAGGCAGTCAAGTTCATCAGGTTCATGTTATCTGCTGAGGATCAGCGTCTGGCTGCCGAGCTGGGGTCAGTATACACTTGACTGTAGGTTCTTGGGTATTTTCTGTTAGTATGCTGTGCAGATGTTTGCAAAGAACCAAAGTTGTGTTAGCAGCACAATGTGGTTGTTTCTTTTCTTGTTACAGTTTGCATTTTACCATCACGCTTGTTTTATGTCTGTTTTGCAGTAAAGGTAATGTCCACATCTGGATTGTAAGCCGCTGCACCGTCCTGCACTTCCTGGACACAAACTGAAATCAGCTGATTGTAGTGCAAGTGTGCAGGAAGTAAAGTGCATGTGTTTTACACACGATATAGAACAACTTTATAGAATTATATTTGTTCGCAGATGTTGGCAGCTGTCAGCGAATAGTTATCAGCTATTTTTATCCATAACAAGAACACCATGACAGCAAATGAACTGTACAACAGAAAATGCCAATGCTATTTATGGTCTCCTCACAACAATGATAAGAAAAATAAACTGGGCCGATATGGCATGTTTGTTAATACAGAGACACACCACCTTTCATTGTTTATACCGTTACTGAAAAAACAAACAAACAAATCCATCGGCCCGTAAAAATTAAAAATTACCATCGGCCCACCGGACATATGCCCAGTATGCCTGATGGCCAGTCCAGCTCCATCAGTGCCATCAGTTAACCCTTCATGCCCAGGGTTGCCGACCCTTGATCTACATCATTTGAGGACCATGAAATGAGCAAAACGTGGAAGAGAACCATCATATTTTCACCTTTGACATCAAGTCTTATGATAACAGTTGTCTTCATCTTCACTCTTCATCGTTTTTCTAGGTTTCAATACTCACCGAGGCTTTTTTCTATCCCAACTCTTTCTTGTACATAAACACACGCAGCCCACTTGTGTGATTGTGCATGTGCGAGATGTTCTTAAACTGCCACGCTGTGTCTAATGTGTTACATTTAAAAGTTCGCATGCTGAACACCATTCAAGCTTGTGCTGCTAATTGGTTTCCGAGTTAAGAAATCCCTCTTTCACAGCGTGCACGAATCCACAATCATGTTAGGAAGCGTTTAGGGAATAGAACAATTTTGAAGATAGTTTCTTTTTGTTGATTCTTTTCCGTCCTTGGAGACCAGCTGGCATGAGATGTCAAAGCTTATCCTCAATATTAGGCTTGAGAATAATCATATTTGGTATTCTGTGCTGATGAAAGGAGACACGAAGCAAGGCCCAAACTAACTCACTCGATGTTATCTATCTCAGCATGCCTGGATGAATTGTGAGCACTCAAGCTCTCCCGCACTCAGGCTTTCTCGTAAGGTTGTTAAGGAGGCGGAAATCATTATTTCATCAGCCAAACGATATCACTCTCCAGGTGAGGACAGTTTTCTGCAGGCGTTTTAAAGTGCTGATAACCTTTGGAAAATTTCCTAATTACACCAAATCCAAAGATATATTGGATCTATCAACTAGTAAATCCCAGTTCAGACCCAACAATATCCCTGAGCAGTCATTACTATGAGCTAGTGGCAGCTCACATCCGTCAATTCTGACTGACTGTGAAACAGAGAAATTTAGAGGGAGAAAAAGAGACTCCTGTAGTAGTTTTGGAGGCTTTCTTTTAGCCATCTCAGCTATTACATGGCCCATTTACCATACAGTGTGATATTGCCTGCTATGCTTCATTTTGGTGACACGTGCCCTTGTTGTGAACCGTGGTAGAAACTTCTGACTTTTCTAAAGCTAAAATCACAAAACATCTGTCGACGTATCAACGTTGGTCCTAAAGTACTGAGCGCCTTACTGACTTCTAAAGCTGCATCATTAAAACTAGTCATGGAGTCAGATTTACTATGCATGCATGTCAGTACTTGTTAAAAAAAGAATCCCGAGGGAATGATACTGTAGACTTATTGCATCCATCCGCTGTGGAGGGCGGTGTTCGTGCTAAAAACAAATACACCTCTCATGTCGTAAGGCACTTTGGACAAAGTTGAAAATGGTCCATATGGTATCTTTCCATCTGCTTAATGGTCAGTCAGAGTATGGGGCAGTTTCTCAGGGAGTGCTGTAGAAATGTGTACTCGATGTGGATGAAGAATGTAGAGAAAACAGCTTGAAATTCCGTTTATATTTATTGAGAATAGTTTAGAGTTGAATGGAGGAAAACAAATTCCACAACTTGGAATGAAAATTGAGATGTACAATGTGCCCTTTGTATTCATTGCATTCATATCAGCTGACCAAAGATACTTTTGGCTCGAGGCCCTTGTTTAAAAAGACGGATTAAGAGCAGGCAGTTTTCCGTTTCTATTTTCCAGTGTGCATTTCCGTACCCTAATCACTGAAAAGTCTGAAGAAAATTGCTTACAACTGAAACCAAATCTCTCCTTTGGATGTTGTCGGGATAAAATGGCTTTAATGAGTTAGTCTATTTCAGTTGAGTTAATTACACTGTGGTACACTCTGCAGGTGCCCGTGATAAAACGCAGTATTAATCAATAAATTTGTAAATAAATAAAAGCCAAGTTTGTTTGTTTTTACTTTCTTTTGTTTGTGACAAAGTGGCTAGGACAGAATTCATTTGCCATTTGTCACTTGCATATGTTGTTATTTTGTGTTCTGTTATTTTACAGTCAGCCATAATGCTTTAATTTAGACATTGCTGGTGTAACTTTTCTTAACACACACCATCCCGGGTTTTGTTTGTGGTAGCAGTAGTTACATCCTTTACATCCATGCATGTGTTTTAAAGCAAACAATACATGTCTGGTAAATTATGTTTCTTTATGTTGCTTTGGTTACCATGGTGTCCATGTTGTGTATTCAGGTCCTATGTGTGAGACAGGTGTATGGGAAGGGCCGCCCACTACTTCCTGTTTATATAGGGTCATGAGGTCACTGGGTGTAACCAAATGGAGGGTTTTTCATTTTGTATAGTATTGTTTGTTTTCTTTAAATTAGCCTTTTGAGTTACATTGTATGCAGTGTTTTACTTTACAAACCATTTAGTTGAGTAAATGAGTTTGTCAGTTTCATGCATGACTTTATTCCTGTTCTTTGTTTAGAATTGTATTATTTGGTTTGACCTATTTGTTTCAATGGTAGGGACTAACGAGGTCAGGTGTGGGCAAAGTCTTGTATAAAGCCAGTGGGATTTTTGCATGCCTGATTGATTGTTTTATGGTAAAATGGAGATGCCAGCAATAGAATATGCTTAAAAGAACTTCAATCGTCTTCTAATGCTATTTACTTATCACCTTCCTTGCTGCTTAAGTTATGCTACATCACATTGTTATGCAATGAATAATTATACATACATAAATACACTGTATATTTGTAACTTATGACTAAATGTGCAGATGAGGAACCATGTGGGAAACATACATATCAACACAATCGTTCTTATGAACTGTGTGAATTTATTGCCATTGTGGTTTAAAAAAGAGAGCCGGAAATTACCGAACAGGAATTGCAAGTATCCCACTCTCGCTCCCATGGAAGCAATCAGAAACCAAACTGGGAAACATATGAGCCGATTATGTTTTTGCACTGCCATCTGTGCACAGTTCCCAATATTATTAACTATGTGGAGGCAGGCATATTTATAATTGTAGTAAAGCTCTAGGTAAGTGTACTTGACTCTGATGGGATAACGAAGCGACAGGACTCTGGCTTAAGCCATAAATTCATGTGAAACTATGCACACGCTTACATGCTTGGTGCAGCTCCTTCTTACCAGACTTGCAGTTTTTATTGTTTATTGTATTAAGAGATGGTTTTTCTGGTGATACAAGACGCTGCAGATGGATCATGCAGATGTGGGTTTTACAGTGATAAAAGTGTACAGTAGTAAGTTTTCAGGGCACCAACTTCCAAAAGAATCCAAAATATGGGATGTGGGGCAACATCAAAGACCTCTTATAGTTTTACGTAAACCTGAGAATAGTCAGAAAGTTTCAGGAGTTATATTTTCTGACATTTATAATGAAGAAGAAATCCTTTAGATTCTCCACTTTTCTAGGTCAGCAGTCCTTCTGAAACAGACTAGACATCGACTCTGATGACTGCTCTGTACAACATGTCTGATTTACCCGAAGCAGCTCGCAGGTGAACCTCAGGTGGATTTGATTGACTCATTAGAGTCTCATTCAAGTAAATCCACCTTGATATAAATGAATGTGAGAGTGAATGAATAGTGGTATTGTAAAGCGCTTTGAGGGGTCCCGAAAAGCGCTTTATAAATGCAATCCATTCTTCTTCTTATTATTATTATTAAATGCAGCCGTACCTCACGTTTCCAACATAACAAAGACAATGCATGGCACTTTAAAACCTATTGTGAGCAGAGTAAAAGATGGATTTGGAGGCCATTTATTGTGTAACATTTCTACTCCAATGTAAATGGTAATTTTGCTCCATGTCTACTAGACAGTTGTCCTTTTTTTCCTTATTAGCTGATACGAGTGACAAAATTAATGAATTATTACTGCTTAAGGATCAAGGGGAAAACTTTCCTGACCTCTTTTTTTAAATTATTGACCTTTTCATTAAAAGTCCCAAACCATCAAGCACCCTAACAAAGTGCTTTAGGTTGCTCAAACCTAACCAAAAAATACAAGCCATACTTTAGTTGCTGCCTATCCGGTGTTTAAGTGATGACGTATGAACCGTACTTCCGGGTCCAAACGACTCTGGATGTTGTGTTTTTAACATGTTTTAATGCTTTGTATCTTGTTCTATTTAATCTGAACAAGCCCCTAAAAAGCCCCTCTCGGTTTTTATTAGCACTGTTCATTTTAAAGCTCAGCTTTTAAACCCTTACGATGTAACTACAGTCCAGCCCATGCAGCAGTATATTAATGACTAACCTTATATTACAGTTGTTCTCCTTAAAGCATCCTGCCATGCGATTGCATTTGTCCCTAACCATCGGGAATCCTTCACGTTAACTTTTATCGAGTGGAAAAAAGTTAGCGCTCATCCTCCAGCTTCACTGTGCTAATGCTATGCTAACATAGCTGTTTTGCTAGCAATCACGTAGCACAACATTATATAGCAGCTAGCCCAACTTCAGTTACCCTACAAACGTCACGGCTGTTTAGTTTTCTGTCTTCATTTATGTTGGAAGTGATAGCAGAGCTGTACGTTTGAATTTTTCAAAAATCCATCAGTCAGAACATGCTATATCATGTTTAGGTTTAAGCTAGCGAACTAACTTCCTGCTAACTTTGAACTCCGTTAAACTTCATAAATTCTGTTTTCATGGATGCCTGGTTGTTAAACTTAATTATTACACCTGGTAAAACAGCAACGCTGATCATTTTATTAAAGATGAAAGAATTTAGACAATTTGTAGCTCTCAGTGATGCCGCAGTGTTCATTTGACTTTGACCTGAAGCAGATTTTGGACCTGGAAACGGTTAATGATGTCAGACGTAAAGACCGGATAATCCACGTAGTGTTTGGTCTTTTTCACTCTTTTTTGAGGATTTCGAGGAAACCGAGATGGAGAAGCGGTGCATGTCCATCCCCTCTGAAGCTTGTGAACGTGTATAAAAAGACAACAGTCCAGCGTGTGTGACAAACACTCAGTCACAGTATTTAGCATTAAGCTGCCACATCAGTGCCGTTGAAATGACAGGTGCCATTAATAACCACTCTAGCGTCTGTGTTGTTAGTTTTATCCTGCTGAGAATGCAGCATAGAAATGTCACGCTGACAAGCTGTTGATGGCCTTAATAAGGAAATGATCTAATTGCAATGACTTTCACAGTCTCACAGCCTCTGTCCATATGTCCATTTTTAAATCCCCCTGTGGAGTGACAATATGTAACAGCAAATTACTTGACTATTAGAACTGGATGTCATGCTGGCAAGTGGCTTATTGACTTAGAGAAAGTTTCATTGATGAGAATTGAAGCAAGTTCTTAAATTGAATCCTTGACTGCCCCACAGAACGACACAGGAGGGAGAACAGAAAAGCTCTGCAAAGCTTCGACAAAGGTGACATGTATTTTTCTCTTTTAGGAATGTGCACTCTTGCAAGAGGTCAGGGCAAAAATGTTCATGGACCATTTACTCCTGAACACATCAGTTCCAACATGCCATCTGTGTTTTTTCTCCAGGAAGAGATGAAATCCCAGAAAGCACAGTAATGTGACAGAGGGAGAAATGTCCTGGCAATGTTTTTGCGAGTGCAGAGCTGAACATAATTAGATTCCAGACATCCACAGGGAGTTACCAAACACACAGCTCTAATGTCATCATGACTGGGCCTCTGTTAAGGCCAATGGCACTGTCAACAAGCAGTTTGTGAAAACGTTCTAATCTTGTGTTTTTAATAATGCTGAGGATGGCGCACTCAAAAGATCCGTATTGAAAGGTGAATATAGCAGAGGAAGATCAATGCTACGGACTTCAGCCAGTTGGTTGAACATTCAGAATCAGACTGAAGGCTCCCGGCAGATGTTGGGGGTAGGGATCAATATGAGTTTTACATCTGTCGTTCTGCAGGACTGACAGAGCTAAAATCTAAGCTGTATATAAAATTCAAATGACATCATCCACTTGTTTGGTCCTATTTCATCTTTGGATGAGGGAGCTGAGTGCTGGTTAGCAAGCAACACAAGAACCTTGACATGGACACTGATAGGGTTACCTGCTAATTAGTGACACTTAAAATCCTGCACTTTGTTCAACAGAAATGGATCACAGACTCGTTGATCACACTGTTAATACAATTACCAGCGCAGCACGTCACGTTATTTCTTAGAAAATTCTATTAAAAATCTTCCAAAAGGCACCGACACATACAAGGTGGAGGGATACAGTTCAGTGACACCAATTAGCTGAGGTGAAGCCAAGCAGACAGCTAGAGGGGTGTTGGTGTTTATCTGCCAGTCAAAGAAACGGCGCCCCTCATAACGCAAACTAGGTCTTTATAATGTTTAATGCAATACAGTACAGCAAAAAATTAGTTTTTTTGTATTGTATTGACACAACAACTGGGTGGATTGCATTTAAATATAACACATACATGTTTTTCTCTGTATAAATTAACAACTAATGTCTTTTTCTTAGGTCAACATTTTCAATTTCCTTTTACACTGGTTCACAATTAAATGTCAGCAGTCTTTTTCTTTCTGTGTTAACTGGCAAATGCTAACGTTATATAAGCTAAGATTTCAAAGCAGTGAAACGTTATACCTGCTAAACTTCACCGTTCTCTTTGTTAGGATGTTAGCATATAGCTGAAAGCACTGCTAATCATACACTGGCAGAACAGCCTCGCAATAAGATTGTACACAGTCTTGTTTCGCTTTATTAAACCAAGGGTTAACCCTGTTACAGTCAAGTCAGTTGAACAACTGCTGCTAAGTACTGGAGGGAAGGATCTTTTTTCTATGTGAAAGCGTGTGAATAATAGTCATTGCCCTGGTGAAACATGAGGCAGAATCATAGTCAGAGAGTTGAGGGTGGGTGGTGTGCAGGGACAACTCAAGTGAAAGAGGGAAAGAACAAATTGGATTACACTTCAGACTGTGGATACAGATTGTGTAACAGTTTAGGGAAGATGTGAGGAACCTCGCCAGTGTGTTGTGGGGGGAAAGCAGACAGCAGATAAGAGGGGGTTTGAATTGAGGCAATCAGCACTGAAGGACCTTGTTTGGGGCGTCTCTGCTTCTTGTTTTCATTAGAATGCGAAGCGGCAGATGAAGTCTGGGGCCCAGGAAGTGGGAGTGACACAGAGGGGGGAAGAAAATAAAGGTGGTGAGGGGGGAAAAAACAGCATGCCAAGTTGAGGATAAGGACGATGCTGGAAATGACAAAAGCGGGTTGCTGTGATGTGGTGACAAGTGCATCAGAAATAGGAATGATGGAGGGAGAGAGAGATAAAGAGAAGGAAGAAAAATGACTCGTCTTAAGTTCGTGATAAATTTTGGATTTCTCTGTGCTCAGCAGAGCAATTAACCCTTTAAAGCCGGTCGGAGCAGCACGCTCCGTTTTGCATAACTATTTTTAAATCCCGGTAGCTCTGCAACCACGTGAGCTAGCGCAATAATTTTTTTGCATATGAAACCGGAGGAGTTGTACTTACATCTTATGCCATCAGCTTGTCCTCGGTCACAGTTTCCTTCCACATATAGCTTTGCAAAAACTGCATAAAAAGCACTTGCAGCAACAAAAACATAATATTCCAGAAACACGCTTTGCCGATCCGATCAGCTGTTCATAACACTTCCTAGTCGGAATAGACATCAGCGCGAACTTTTGCATGTCCGCCATGACCTGCCCGAAACCGGAAGTGATGTCATTTTTGCGGAAATGTAGTTTTTTACCATCAGGGCCTCAATGAGCCTATACTGGTGTTTTTAAAAGTTATGTTTGACTTTATGACTTTCTGTGTCGTTTCTGGGATGCTTAGGACTCATATTGCACTGCTGGAAATAGTTTTTTGCAAATTCGCATTGTAATATTTATTTTCGTTTTTCCTGCAGTGTATAAAAATTGGTGTATTTCAAAAGTAAAACTATGAAGACACTCAAAATAAATTTCCTGTGGTGGGAAACTATTTTGTGCAACTTTTTTGTATTTACAGTTTTGAGGGATAAGCCCCTTAAAACTAGAAATATATGTTAAAAAACAAAACTGATTTTCAATTTTTTTGTAGTTTATTGCACTTTTTTGCAATTTATGTAATTACTATGCACTTAATGCAGACATATTATTAAAATATAGGCTGTAATGGTTGTATTGATGTATATCAACTTGAAATGCTCCCAAAAATGGCTCCACAGCATGTAAAAATATAATATAAGCTCTGGCGGACTTGGTTCTATGGTAGGTCTTAAAGGGTTAAATAATTTAATTGTGACACTGCAGATTCTTGGAGTCGACGATGGCAGACACTTGCTGTATGTTTTCACCATATTGCAGAATGGAGATGTTTGTGTGAAGGTGCTGCACTGTATTTCAGCTGAACGCATGACTGCTCATCACACTGGTCTTTGAAGACAATAATGGAGAACAAAGGGCTTCCAAATGTTTAACTGTGCAACCTCAGGGCAGGATATAGTGAACAATTTCAGGGACATACTGTGGATACATGGGGTGTGATAAGTAGAGACACCAGAGCTTTTTTCCTCAGTGTAATGCATTCTTTACTGCTTTGCTGACATTCAGGCCCGAGGCAATATTTAGTCATTCCATTAAAACAGAACACAAATGGATGGTTGTGTAGTTTTTGCTTCATTAGACCCAAACACTGCCACTGTCTAGCTGCTGTGTGCTAAAGATGCAGATTTCCTTCAAGAAAATTAATTTCGGCGTGTGAGATTACTCTTGTAGCAAATATATGAATAAATGATGTCAAAATATAACAGAGGGAGATTAATTACTCACTTTTTACCTTAGTTTTTCCACTTTATTGTTCTGCTCTTGAGTGCTACTATCATTACAATTCTTTTAGATTTTCCAAGGCTGCACAAAAGCAGAATGTAAAATACTTGGTCAGCCATTAGCACGTGGTCTTCACATCTGTTGCCATACACTTTGAATTTAGGGATTTAAGTTGCTAATGAGAACGGACCAAAGTCAGTCTGGTCACTTTTTGAGTGCTACTGATGGCACCAGTTCTGTCATAAACTGTAGTAACCAGACCGAAAAGCAGCGCACATTTCGGTGCTTTATTTCGGTGCTTTTTTTCCCCTGAGATGTCACACACTTTGGATTCTAGCCAATCATTTTAGGTTTCCGAGGATAGTAGGCGGGTCCAGGTACGTACGTTCTTTTAGAGCAGAGCTGCAGATTAAAAATGCCCAAGGTGAAGCGGTCAAAGTCTGTCTGTACTTCACAGCAAAAGATGCAAACTCAGCAGCTGCAACAAGTGCTTTAAGCTGATACTGTGATACTGTCAAAGGAGGTAACACCTCAAATCTGATGAAACACCTGGCGACGCATAGCGTTTTTTTAAAAGCCGAGAAATGCGCCGTATTTGATAGCTTGCTGTGAGACCTCACACCGAGCACATCTACTGCGGGTGTGGTGCCTGTTATCGGACCCGGAGTTAGCAACATCCCCCAAAAACCCGAAGAGGAGAGTCCTGGCCCCTAGCCCTGCCAGTGTAGCAGAAATGATGATGATGAGGATGCAGCAGCAGCCGTTCTTCTCTGCGTGAGTAGCTTAATGTTGTTCGTGTGTAATTTACGTTGAGTAGGCTAACCACGTTACTACATTAATGCATGTAAGGTGAACTAGCAAACATCATCATAGCTACATGCGGCTGTCTTCTTGTTTGATGGCAGATACTCCCTTCACCCTGGCCAAAAAGGCTAAAATGACCAAAGAAAAAGTGGAAAACAGTTAAACATGAGAGGTTTTTGGACAAAGTTTGTGTTTTTTCCATTGTTTAAGCTGCTTCCAGCCAAGAGTGATACCATATATGCCCCATAGCTGCAGAAAAGGCTAACATTGTTATCTTTTTACAAAAAAACAGCTGAACATGAGAGGGTTTTGGACCAATTTTGTGTTCTCCATTCTTTAAGCACCGGTTTGAGCACTGTTTAAGCACCGGCACCGTTTCAAAAGTGCCGGTTTGTTACCGGTATCGGATAAAACCTAAACGATGCCCATCCCTAGTGAGGACCCTTTCACATTTAATCCATCCTCTAATCGTTTTTTCGAAACTCAGACCAGTCCAATTCAATATTTCTTTTAATTCATAATATCATACATAGATGCCATGAGAGTGCAGTGAAATGTTCGCCCTAGGTTTGCAAAACTGCATCTGAAAGAACCGCAGATGAGACCAAAGTGAAAATGTTTAGCTACAATGCACAGTGGTGGGGTGGTGATTCAGGTTTGTTTTGCAGCCACAGGACCTGGACACAGTGCGTTCATTGAGTCAACCGTGAACTCCTCCGTATAACCAAGGATTCTAGAGTGAAATAACAGGTCATCTGTCTGACAGCTAATATGTGGGTGAAACTGGGTCACGTCACAAGACAATGACCCAAAGCACAGCAGCAAATATACAGCAGTCATCCATTCTCTTGTTTATCTAGAGAAGCATCTTGGCGGGGAGTCTATACCATCTAGCATGGGCGCGAGGAGGAGTAGACCCTGGACATGTCTTCAGCTTCTCATAGGGCTAACACAGAGACATAGACAACCATTCACAGCCTATAGGCAATTTAGAATCACCTATTAACCTTACCCCACTAACTGCATGTCTTTGAACTGTTGGAGGAAGCCAGAGTACCCAGAGAGGACCCACACGGGGAGAAGATGCAAACTCCAGAAAGGCCAGATAGGGAATTTGAACCGAGGGCCTTCTTGTTGTGAGCCAACAGTGCTTACAACAACATAATAGCTGAAAAAGAAAACAATCAAGGTGCTGCAATACCCCAATGAAGGTCCAGACTTCAACCAATTTGGCATGATGTGGTGGGACCTTGAATTGTCAGCTGGTGCAAGATGGAACTTTTGTTTGACTCTATTTACTTTACACATTTCAGATGTCTTATTTTTGCATTTTTGTCCAGCGTTGCATCCCTGCCTAGATGTCTTCTCTTTTTTACTGGCTATCAAAACTGTAATGGATGATTGCAAGAGTTGGTGAATTGGAGCTTGACTGACATATTGCCATCGCTGCTGGAAGGGATCTCTTTGTTTGCGAGGTTTTCCTGGGATTGGACGAGTCTCCTTGCTTCCTTCTGTTTATCATCAAGTGTGGGCATCTACCGTTCACTCTACTGTCACAGTAGGAATCCTGATTTCCTGCACAGGGGACAAATACATTCTCATAAAAGTGTATTTTAAAGAGCTTTTCCACTCTTATTTTAAGAGTCTCATAAATAGAAATAAGAATAAATCCCAAGGTGTTAGTTGATACTGCTAGCAGCATTGTTTCTCTGCCACCTCAGCATGCTTTGATACTGTCCAATTCTGGCTATATTTCTTTTCTCTCTCCATTCGTGAATAAGGTTATGGCCCCTCTCCATGAAGATGGCTGTCAGTGCCTGAGTCTTTTCCATCATTATTTATGTCTGGTAAACAGTAAAAGGGACTAATACTTACACAGTATGCTTTTACTCAATTTCAGCACTCAAAGTGTTTATTTAGACTAAATGGTTTTCAAAAGCAGCACTCCACTGAGACTGCTCTGTTAAAAGTCTATAATGAACTTTAGAGACTTCTGATACTGGCCTTTTTTCCGTACTGACCTCAGTGCTGTTTTTGATAGTGTTGACCATCATGTTTTACTTAATAGCTTTGAGGTTTTGCTGGTATTTGTGGGTCAGTGTTTGACTGGTTTCCCTCATATTTATCTTAACCTTACCTTAACTCGCTGTTAGGGTGAGCAAATTTTCTTTTACCACTTTGTCTTTAACCTGTGGGATTCCACAAGGTTCAGTTCTGGGTCTGTTATTATTTTCTTTCTATATTCAGTCTTTTGATTTCTTCTCATTTTTATGCGGATGGCATTCCCCTGTAGCTTGATAGTTGGTTTTGCATCCCAAAGTAACTGTGTGACTGCCTCTTCAACAATTACACTGTTTTAAATTCCAACAAGGCAGACGCCGTGATTATAGCTCCTCCAAAACAACAATGAAGAATCACTCGAGCTCTTGCTTCCTTTTTGCTCATCTGTTAAGTCTGACATTCATAATCTTGGGGTATTATGTGATTCTTCTTCCATTTGCATGTAAAATTTATTTCACATTTCTGTTTCTTTCATTTAAGAACCATTTCTGAATAATGGTTTCCTCGGGTGAACTGTTGTCATTGCAGCTAGATTATTGTAATGCCCTGTTTACTGGCTTGGATAGATAATCATTTTCACACCTTCAAGCTATACAAAGTGCTGCTGCCAGACTCTTAACCCGTTTTAGTCGCATTAATCCTGTTTCATAGTCTTTACATTGCCTCCCAGTAGATTTGAGAAATGGTTTTCAATCCTTGTACTTAAATACAGCGCACTAAATGGACATTTATCCAGGCTTTCTCTTTAAATTCTTACTGATATTGCACATTAGTTTTGCAGTTTTACATTTATATTTACTGTTTTTTATGTTTCCTTTGTATTTTATTTTGCTCATTCCTTGTTTTTATTTATTCTGTCATATACATTTTTTTAAATGCATGTCTCTAATAAAAAAGCATTACCTACTTAAGAGATGTCTGCATTAAAAAATGCTCCCAAACCTCAGAAAGTAAAGAAGAGTGGCCTCAGATTCCTTCACATCGACACCGATACAAATCATACAGGAAACGACCACTTCGAGTTATACCTGCTAAATGTGATTCTACAAGACATTGAATCATGGGGTGCACTTAGTTTTTCACAGTGCAGCATAGAGTCCTGTGAAAACTGTGATTATTTTGGTGAAAAACTGTGAGACGTTCAGTGATTTTTTATGATATTCCCTCTTTGCAAAAATGCCAAAGGGTAGCATATGGCAGAAACAGCTCAGAAAGGACATATATTTGATTTAATGTGCTGGGACAGTGCAGAGATAGAGGATACCCTCTGGTGGTTTGCAGAGGAGAACAGGAGGACTCTGCAACCAGTGTGATAGAAGCCTTTTATCAGAGGATGGAGGCAGGAATCCAGAAATGTGTTAAAGAGGTTCCAATGGAGTGCTAGCAGGAATCTGGTCAAGCAGTGAAATGGCCTGAGTAACATAAAGGAAACAAATGTGCCCAAAAATGGAGCCCCTGTGAATGGAGCACAAAGGTTAATGAGCAGAGAGATGCCCGATGAGGGAGGAGAGGAGGAAAGATGGCTGCATAGGGCTCAGAAGTTCACAACGAGCGGAGACTCCAACCTGTTTCTATTGATTTTCCAAAATGTCGTCGACTAATGTGGCAGCCTTATCCCACTCGGGTGAAAAGGTTAACAGGGTGAATTTAAACTCTAAAGAGACTTCTTTGAAAAGCAGCAAAAGACTCAATGAGGCGCCTCAAGGCCCTGTTGTGTTTTTGATGCTACATGTCAGGAATACACGAAGCTGTATATTCCCCTCCAACAACATGTGAACACCCATGATTATGTTTCCTTATCATTCTGACATTTAAACTAAATTCACTTTTATTTCTGCTTGAATGCAACGTCACTCCCGAAGAGAAGGGTGTCTCAGACGTGTCTGCACCTCCACTGCAACAACTGCATTCCCTCGTTTTCCCCCTTTTCCGTGCACCGTGCAAGTACAAAATAAGGAAAGAAATAGAGACAAAATAAACACACACATC
The DNA here is from genome assembly GCF_056152115.1 of Neolamprologus brichardi. Taxonomy (NCBI): domain Eukaryota; kingdom Metazoa; phylum Chordata; class Actinopteri; order Cichliformes; family Cichlidae; genus Neolamprologus; species Neolamprologus brichardi. The sequence continues at coordinate 35,773,072 of NC_142109.1, read as the reverse complement.
ATGCCGCCTGGCAAGATACACAACCTCTCTCACCCTTGCGCGAAGGTTCCCCTGCAGAAGTAGTTGCCAGATTGCTGGAGCATGAAGCACTAACAGCTTTGCCCAAGGCTAACTTCAACCTTTTCCAGCAGAATGGAATAGGAGATGTCTGGTGAATTTCTCATTGTTTATAGTCTCATTTCATGAAGAGATTAAGAGTGAGTCTCTTGGTTGGTGAAACAAGGGAAAACCAGGGAAGCGAGAAGATCATTTACTTTTCTGACAAAATGAGCTTTCCTCTTAAGTGAAGCTGTGTGTGATTTAAGGCTGGAATTTAGCCAGAAGTAAGGCATAATACAGAGTAATTGTACCTTCTGCATTTTCTCACTGTCAAAAAATGTTGGAATTTATTTATACCAGGAAAAAGTCTAAAACTGAAAGTGTAGAGCTCATTCACAGTTATTTCTCAGACCCTACAGGAGAAGGTAAGTATGTCACAGACACTTTACTCATTTGTGCTTTCAGCACAGAACAAAAGCTGAATAGTAATCAGTCAGAATGTCTTTCACAGTAGACTTCAATCTGGAACTGTTTGTGTGTGAAATGCTGTTTTTATTCCTAACGACAAACTACCATTTTCCAGAAACCAGTGTCAAAATGAAAATATGAAGTCTCAATTTATCCCTGGCTTGTGTTCGTGTCAGTGTTGGGTTCAATATTGAGTAGGGGTAGAGGAGGTAATCAACTGACATAATAACAACACTGGTCCGGCCAGGTGAAGTCAAACGATGGTTATGGGAACTTTACATGCCCATAGAAGGAACTGACTGTGACAAGTGAGCACGCAGAGAGAGAGAAACAGACGAGTTAAACTCTAGGCAGATGAAGCAAATGGAGGTTTTAAGAAAAGAAATGAAAACGATATTAATTGTATGCTTTAGTGTGGACTTCTCTCAACCTGGAACCTTGAGTACAGCGGCAAAACATAGATTAACATTTTGGGGGCTCGTCCGGGATATCCAGAAGGCCAGCACGTACGCATTTCAGATTATAGATTCAACTCAACAGTTTAGAGTGGTTATACTGCACCTGTAATAAAGGCTAATCGGGTACCAGTATATTTAAACATCTGAATACAATATCAGTGCTGTAGATTATGTTATTAATGCAATGGTAATGATGATGATGATTAACAATAGCAGCAAAATATATCTCTAATTCCTCACATCAGTCACTGGCAAATCAAGTCACCAAAGGATGACGTCAGTTTAGGTGAAAGTTTAGTTCTCTTGAAAGGTTAAAACTAAATTGCAGAAGCACTCACTCCCATTTCAAGTGCATAAAACCAAAGAGGATGTGAGTGCCGGCAAAGTGAAAGCAGTTGGATCATGCAAACAGTCTTCTGTTCCTTCATGTAATCCCAGACTGACTCTATGTCCGGATCGGGGCTCTGTGGCAGCCGTGCCATCTGCTGCAGGACTCTTTGCACCTCTCGAGGCTGAAGATAATTCTTTATAGCTCGGGCTGGAAAGCTGAGCTCGTTGACCTTCTGCAGAATTAAATGGTTACGAATTTGGATGCATATTTCCTTCAGGAACAACATGTGTGAGAGACCAGCCAAAATCTGCACGTGAGTGACATGAAAATGAGTGGGAATGTGGGGAAAATGAAAGAAATGGTGGTATATCCCTTAAAGCCCCCCTGAGAGAGGTGATGATGGACAATCCACCTTTCCACCCCAGGCACACATCAAACAGACTTAATGAATACCTCACTGAGAAAGACCTTTTCTCAGGTTAACAAAGAGGAGAAAAATGCAAAGGAGCTGAAACGTGTGGATGAGTTAAAGAGCAGCATGCCTTCAGAAAACCGAGCCCTCATCAGGTGTTTGTCTCTCAATCTCTTTTTTCATAAGCTGGCAAAGATGCTTTGAATTTCCAGAAAGGCTCAGAGCTGCTATCATATTGTTGTGTACTTGTGGAGTCGTAATGATGTGGCGCACTCCTCTTGATGCTGTTGTTTTGGATGTTTTACAGTCACACAGACTGTTTGCACTCCGCTCTGTGAGGCTCCCCGTCTGCCTGTTTTCCAGACATGGAAAGCAGGTGTTTGACAGCTGATGGGTCTTACTCTGCAGAGAGCACCCGGCTCATCTCTCCTCTAATGAGCTACATGAGACGGATTGTTTCTTTATCCTTCATTTGACTTTACAACAAAAGTGAGTGTCTTAACAAAACTGTTTCGCTGCTGACGGGATATGTTTACCTCTTTGAGGTAAGTTGCCTCGATAAGGTCTTTGAAGGTGGCTTAATGATTTTCCTAAATTAATGTTTTGGCACTTCCACCGTCTGGCTGCCTCTGCGCTTTGCTCTGCTTTTATTGCACGTTTTAGTTGCTGTGTGTTCAGTTTGGAGAATCGCTGGCATTTAGGTAGTGTGAGAGTTATTGGGTGTAGATGTTGGAGAAACATGGAGTATTGATTATCGCTGCTGCAGCCTGTGTCACTTTTGATAATACCAGCACCTGAAATGTTGAGTGGTTATCAGGGTTTTGTTACGGCACAGTGCACTCTGCTATTCTTATACAGAAGTGCAGCTCATTGGCACATTGCAGTTGGCCTTTTGTCAAACCCGGGATGATCACATGTTTTCACTGAAACAAATAAGTCAAAAAACAAAATAATCCTCCCATTAAAGCAGGTGCGAGAGCGAAGTGCTCTAATAGGGTGATATGGTACTGCAAGGTCATTAAGATAAGATGGGGCCTGATTATTTAAGACCTTGTATGTGAGGAGCAGGATTTTGAATTCTGGATTTAACAGGAAGCCAAAACAGGAGAAATCTGCTCTCTTTCTAGTCCCTGTCAGGACTCTTGCTGCAGCATTTTGGATTAACTGAAGGCTTTTCAGGGAGTTTTAAGGACTTCCTGATAATAATGAATGACAGTCGTCCAGCCTGGAAGTAATAAATGCATGATGCATTTATTATACGTGTATAGTAAAAAAAACTGGCACTACAGCATATAAAAATATAAAGTAAAGCTCTGGCGGGCTTGGTTCTACAGGAGTATGCTGCAGACATGACACCGTTGTTCAAGTTCATATGGAGATTGTGATTGCACACAGTTGCATAGGTATGTTTTTTTGGTCTATACCAACTCCAGAGGGAAACATGGACCATTAGCTGCTAAATGCTCCACCATCTTCACCAACTAGACTGTAACTGTGTCTGCCTGTTTGTTGGCTGAGTTGGTAGTGTACAGTGGGTAAATAGTGCTCCTTTGCTAAATAAGAGAACCTGCTGTGACTGAAAGGAACAGCGTGAGAGCAGTGAGAGTGAGGTTGTGTGGCAACAAGCTAGACAACAAGCTGGAACTCACCATAAAGCTCTGTAAGTCGTTTTGCAGATCAGATTTCTGTGTCAGAACATTCGTTCATAGCTGCCACACTCACGTCGTATGTATTTATGTGTTCAATTTTTATTACATTTTTCCATCATTTTAAGGTATTTCCCAGGAATGTAGAGTCATCTACAGTATACTGAGGTGCCCACAGTGGTGCATTTACATCAATATCTCTGGTTCTCGGTCATCCAGGTCATCGTAGTCAAAGGAGCTTGCAAAGAAAAGCGTCTGGACTTCTTTAAGTTACTTGAAGACGTTTGAAGCAACTTGAAGCTTCTTCAGTTCTAAGGTCAAATGGTGGGGAGTCCCAGATTTAAACCTAGTGGGAGTTTCCCCCCACAGAGGGACAAAAGGACCCCCTGATGTTCCTCTAATCGCCTGAGCCAAGGTGTGAAACTGGGTGTGGGTCCCAATCAGCCAGAGTTTCAGACCCAGCAACACGCTCAGACACAAACTGGTTCACCCGAAAGACAAAACTCCAAAACACAAACTTAACAATGTGGTGTATGCTGTACAGTGCAGCGAGGAATGCCCAGACCTCTACATTGGAGAGACCAAACAGCCACTTCACAAGCGCATGGCACAACATAGAAGAGCCACCTCCACAGGACAAGACTCAGCTGTCCATCTGCATCTAAAGGTCAAAGGTCACTCTTTGAGGATGCCAATGTTCACATTTTGGACAGAGAGGACAGATGGTTTGAAAGAGGAGTGAAAGAAGCATCTATGTCCACTGTGAGCGACCATCTTTGAACAGAGGTGGTGGTTTACGACACCAACTCTCTGCCATCTATAATCCAGTTTTGAGATCCCTCCCCAGACGCCTTAATGCCCACTCACATCCTGGGACATCTGACCTCAGGAATTCGCATGATAAGGTGGGGCCAGGTTTCACAAAGAGCTCACCCGAAACTCTGGCTGATTGGGACCCACACCCAGTTTCACACCTTGGCTCAGGCGATTAGAGGATCATCAGGGGGTCCTTTTGTCCCTCTGTGGGGGGAAACTGGGACTCTCCACCATTTGACCTTAGAACTGAAGAAGCTTCTCGGATGAGAGCTGAAACATCTTCAAGCAACTTAAAGAAGTCCAGACGCTTTTCTTTGCAAGCTCCTTTGACTACATCAATATCCTTTCAAGGTGTTCTAGTAAAGGCCTGTTTGAATGGCATCCCAAACACAAGAATAGGTCTGTTCTGTTTCTTTGGACAGTCTGATTGTTTCGCTTTGATGCATTAGACTTGCTTTTTTAGGCCAGTGTCAAACAGCTGTGAGGAGATTCTGGTGCCAAAAAAGGTGAGATATGTGACTCAAGTAAAAAGATATGTACTTTTATAAAACATGTACAAAACAAAAGACATCCTTTGCTTCTACAGAATATTATCATAAGAGATGCTTTTTGAAACAAAATTGAAGCTGAATGAACCAATAGTCAGATTTTTTATTTTTAATCTCAAATTTTAAGCCATTCGAGCTCATTGTTGCCTCAAAATTGATGTGCTGGATTTCATTTTAGGAGAACCTATTTGAAGGACTCAATCTATGCTTTATATTTACTCAGTAAGTCAACAACGTGCTTTGCATAAGAACGTGTTCATTAATAATTCACAAAGAACTCCTCCGTTTTCTCTCGGCTGGATAAAAAGAGTTAATTCTTATTGGAAGTAACTTCAAAGACATATATATACATATATATATATATATATATATATATATATATATACATACATTAGGGGTGCAACAATACTCGTATCGATATTGAACCGTTCGATACAGTGCTTTCGGTTAGGTACGCATTAGGGGTGCAACGATACTTGTATCGATATCGAACCGTTCGATACAGTGCTTTCGGTTCGGTACGCATATGTATCGAACGATACAACATTTTTAATTTATTTTATCAACTTTCCTTCTGACGATGCTGTCTGTGTTGAGCGCTCAGTGGATCTGCGCTCGACAGTGCAGCCTAGGCGGAGTAGTCGAACACAGATTCACTGAGCGCAGGGCAAGCTAGCTAGACAGAAGTTAAGCTCGTTGCAACATGGCAAATTGAACCTCCCCCACCCTCATTCAGATCTGGCGTTTGGAACTATTTTGGTTTTCATGTGACGTATGACCCTGAAGGTAAGCGTGTCATGGACAGAAGTAAAACAGTATGTTGGATGTGCCAGCAATGCTCAATTGGTGGGAACTAGTGTGTTAGCGCAGTTAGCTCGTTAATGTGTTGACGTCTTCCAGCCCCACTCATGAGGCGATCCGCGGTAGCTCGTTAACGGAGATTTGCCGTGTTGTGACCTTAACGTCATTTCAGATTAACGCTGACAGCACTAGTGGGAACACAACGAATATGACTGCACATTTACTCCGACATCATCCTAGTGCAAAGACAAGTGGAAGCAGACAAAAACAAGCACGCATGCTACAAACTTTACCCGAGTCATTTAGACAGCCGTTAGCACATGATTCTCCTTATGGGGACCTGATATGTTTAATATGCTGCTGAGAATATAGCCCAGAAGAAGCGTATAGTATAGCTTTTATTTTGGAAAGAGACATTTCTCCATAATAAACTCTCTTTTCCAAAGATGAGTGATTCCTCAATCAGATACAGGGCTCGCAAAATCGCTAGCCCGACGTCCTGGGGCTTTTTTCCAGTCGGGCTACCAAAATCTATCTCTGCCCTGCCCGTCGGCCTATCGTAGGAAGGAAAAATATATGTCAATGCTTTTGCATTCTTTCGGAAATGTAGCTGGGTAATTATGTCATTGGCATCGGCCACTGTCAATATGTGACATATTGAAATCGCGTTTGAATTTGCGCTTGTTTTTTGCTTTCACTTTGCAATCGCGTGAACTGTGTATAGAAAGCTACAGTACTGATTGGTGAGTGATGATAATTTGCGCACCAATTCCTCTGACATCGTCTTACTATGCAAACATGACAAGTGAAATCTCCCGCAGCAAGCTTAAACATGTGAGAGGTTGATCGCGCAGAGAATCGCTGAGCGTTATGTTAGTGCGTGTGTAAAAGCAGCAGGATATATATTTTAGTTCTGCTGAGCCAAATAAGACAGGTGAAGAAGTGACAAAACGGAAAGGTTATGACAAATCAGACTATAAGGCAAAAAGAAAGTGCAGCTTTATGGTTTCATGGACAAAAGAATTTCTGTGGCTGCAATATGACGAGCTAAATAACCAGGGCTGCACATAAGTGGTCCGCAGGTGCGCATTCGCTGTCAAAATAAAAACCCGCACAAGATAAGAAGTTGCAACGCGTGTTTGCGTACATAAGATTTTAAGGAAGAGGACAGACATTTGTTTAGAACTCTTAAAGATGTCGAAGAAGCTCCTTTAAGCAATTACTGTGATGTTCCTCCACCTCCAAAGAAATGTCAGAAGGAGTCCGAACCACAAAAGAAGCACGTATTCTCGGAAAAGTGGTTGCAGGAGGTGAGCTGGCTTCAAACAAATGATGAACGCACAGAGATGTGGTGCAGAATGTGCCGTGAAAATTTAATAAATGACAAATTAATAAAAAGGCATGAACATTTTTTTTGTATCGAAAAAATATCGAACCGTGACACCAAAGTATCGAACCGAACCGAACCGTGAATTTTGTTGTATCGTTGCACCCCTAGTACGCATATATATCGAACAATACAAAAATTTTTATTTAATGTATCAACTTTTCTTCTGACGATGCTGTCTGTGTTGAGCGCTCAGTGGATCTGCGTTCGACTACTCCGCCTAGGCTGCACTGTCGAGTGCAGATCCACTGAGCGCAGCGCAAGCTAGCAAGACAGAAGCTAATCTCATTGCAACATGGCAACTGCCTCAACGCTACTGGAAATTGAACCTCCCCCACCCTCATTCAGATCTGGCCTTTGCAACTATTTTGGTTTTCATGTGAAGCATGACCCTGATGGTAAGTGCATCATGGACAAAAGTAAAACAGTTTGTCGGATGTGCCACGCAATGCTCAATTGGTGGGAACTAGTGCGTTAGCGCAGTTAGCTCGTTAACGTGTTGATGCCGTCAAGCCCCTTGCACGGGGGCGATCCGCGGTAACTTGTTAATGAAGATTTGCCGCGTTATAGCGTTAATGTCATTATATGTACATATCATATATCACATTCATGTCTTTGAATGTGATATATGATACGTACACACACACACACACATATATATATACATATATATATATATATATATATATATATATATATATATACACGTAGCAGCACAGACAAAAAAAAGTAAGAATACACAGTAGGAGGCAAGGACAGGACGGACCCTATTATTTTCAGTTCATTCTATCTTTTCTGTTATTTTTTTTAGATCCGAGTATTTCCCTAAGTGGCTTGCTCTGTATCTTGTCTATTAATAACAGGAGGTCAAAAGAAGCGGGACAGAGAGAGATGATTCCAGGGAGGAGGAATGTTATTCTAGAGAAAGCATATGGTGCTTTAAGCACACGTGGAAGCTGAGGAAGCTGAGCCTGAACAGAAGATGATGGATTATACCGCGCAGGCAGGGAATGGTACAAATAAGTAACAGAAACCAAAGTGGGGTAGGAGCGTGCTCACCATTCCAAGGGGTGATGGAGTTTGTCATGTTGTTGACGGCAAAAGGTATTGTACAAACTATCCCGGCTCCAGTAGGTGTTTTAGTGGAATAGAGTTGAATTATCCATTTAGTACCAGAGGGGGAGTTCATGACCTCTTCCTCTTCCACTCCCCCGCTCCTCCATCAGCCGCCCACAGTGGCAGCTGCGGTCAAGGTTAGCTCTGTGGCTATTCTGCATTTTCTGCTCGGCTGTTTGGTGAGCGAACGGAGAAAGGGAACTCTGCCAGGCAAGTTTAGCCTGAATATTCTCTGGTACCGAGATGGTTTCAGGGCGGACTTTCATAACGCAAGAAAATAATCAAGATTTTTTTTGTTGCCATGGCGCCTGCACATCTCTATGTATGAGTATATCAGAAAGAGATTTTAAATTGTACAAAGAAGAAAAAAACAGCAGGAGGGCTGTACAATTTGAACAGGAACTAAGAATCCAAAAATAGATGGGATTTCTTCAGCCAATAAAGCAGATAACAACACAGAGAAAAGCTGTGTTTTATAGAAACAGAACACAAATTGGTAGCTAATCAAATGTTCATCAGTACTTTTTTTCTTTCATTGCCAAGAAGTTAGCTTTTCATCAAGCAATGAGATACAGACTGTTTTGAGAAAATACATAAATGCTCTGCTAAAAATGGTGCAGCACAAATTTGCTTCGAACACTCGCAGATTTCAAACACCTAAAACGATGTGAGCAACCACGAGTGAATGTTGTAGATTATCAGCACAGAGGATGTAGTCTGTGTTTTTACCGTCCTTCATCAGGAGACAGGCTGCTAGCAGATGCAGTAATGCAGTCCCTTTTTTTAAGGCGAAGAGTTGTTGCTGTTCCAGGATGTTATTCTGCCACATCAAGCCTAAAAAATCAAAGTGTGAAAAGCAGTTCAGGGGCAAAGTTTCACCATCCAGATTCCTGGAGTTTGGTTTCCTGTAGACTCACACATTCAGGTCAAGAAGCTCGACTGTGGGTGAATGTGTGGGTGATTTTATGTCACTTTAAAAGCGACGCAGAGTCTTGCTGGTTGACGTAAGCACATAGATCACGGGTCAAGAGCAGCAACATTTTAATGCCATGCAAGATGACACCTATTGAACATGTGTAAGTGGTGATGTACTGACAGGAAATCAATAATGAGTGTGCCATGAATATACTGTTTTACTTCAGTTTTATTTATATAGCACTGAATCACTACAGCAGCCGCCTTAAGGCAGTTACTGTAACTGTGTTTACATATCTTTGTGGGGACCAAAAACTGGAAGTTTACTGTACTTGTGGGGACCAATAGCCCTTATGGGGATAAAATGCCGGTCCACAGACGTTTGAAGACATGTTTGAGACTCAAAATGCGGTTTTAGTGTCAGGGTTACAGTTAAGTTCAAGTTCAAATTTTATTCGCCACATGCAGTGGCAGGTTGCCCTGCAGTGGAATGAACCCGCCCCCCGACCATACACACACAACACAAGTCAGAGAACGGTTGCATTACAGAAAAACCACTGAAATATACACTACAATGGGAAAGTACAAGAGGAAAAAAAGAGACCTCTATTCATGCTGGGCTCCTGGGAGGACAGCATGAGAACAGGAAACAAAAAAACTCCTCTGCACAAAAAAAGCACATAAATGTCCACAGAACAACATTTTAGAGCACGTGACCAGCAACAGGGTTGGGTAGGGGATAAGGAGTAATCCCAGGCAACACAGCAGCCATCCTGCCACTGCGCCGACTCTCCAGCGCGGGCTCAGACCCGCCTCGTGTTCCCAGGAGGAACACCAGCCTAAACCTAGTTATGGTTAGGTTTAGGCATTCTTGTTTGATGGTTGGGGAAAGCATTATATCAATTAGATGTCCCCACAAAGATATGAAAACACGATGTCTGTGTTGGTTTTCTTTTGTTTCTCATCTAAAAACTAAAGGTCAGCATCACAGTTTGACGCTTGCAGTGGTCTTATCACCAGTCTCACACAAGGTCAGGTGTGATTGGAAAAAAAAAAACTTCTGAAAATTAGCCCACAGAAACATAAAACTGTAAGTGATGTAGAAAGATCTCTAGCTCAAGAAAACGTGTGATGAAACGATTAAACACAGACCACATTTATAAGCATGTTGTCACAATGGCCACGGGCCGATAGCTAAATCGGACTCGATTGCAGATAACCACAACAGAGACGGCTCAACGTTTTGCAGTGTTTATTATTTAGTCAACAAGTGAATATGTGGCAGGGTGTCGCTAACGATGTAACCGTGTGACAGCGGGGGTGAACGGGGGTCTAGCAGGTTGCGACGGGAACGGAGCGGTTGCGTCTGGGAGGAAAAGAGAACAGGGTTAAGAAGGCGGCAGGTGCAGGGTATCCAAGCAGAGGTGAAACTGACTGATAGTGCTTACTGGTGACCGGCGTGAACCTCGCTTTGAGGGAGAGGCAGCGATAGTCCAGGGGAGTAGTGGAGAGGCTGGCAGACCTGAGCTCCGCTGTGTCCAAGGTGGTGAGTGAGGCTGGAGGGCAGGCAGGTGAGGGTCCTTGTGTTTTTCCTGAATATGAAGATGATCCACGGAGAGCTGAGGTTGAGGGTGATAACAAAGAAGGTCCAGGGAATCTGAAGCGCATGAAACCAAAGTTAACAAGGAAAAAGCGTAAAAAGCCGTAGAGTCAATACCAACGTGAGGTCGTTGACGAACTGCCGGTGAAGGAGAGTCTGAGGGGGCCTTAAATCCTCAACCTGATTGCCCTGAATCAGTCTCAGGACTGCAGCAGGGATGATGGCTCCGCCCAGTGGTGGAGACCAAGGAACTCAGGTGCCTGATGGAAGTTTCCAGTCAAGTCTCCAGATCCTGACACATGTTCAGCTGATCAGCTATAGTGCAGATTTCCCCTTTTGAATGATGAAGATTAGCTGTAGCACCTGCAGCAATAACTTAACTCAGGGGACTCCAAGTGTATCATGAACTGACTGGACATTGTTAGCACACATGAGGTTTTGCCAAGTTCTGAACGAGTCTGTCAAAACACAAAAACCTGATTTAAGTTTTTCCTCAAGGTCACCGTGTGCTCTGCAGTTTCATCAAGAAACCTTCTCGGTGAGGTCATCATAATGCTTGATTAATTAATTATGAGGAAAAAGAATTATGTAAAAAATTGCAGCTCCAATTTTCTGAATCACATTTTTTATGTGCCTAATGTGGCTGAATTAAGTAAAGTGTTTTAGTGAATGACTCAAAGCAGGTGTGATGGATTGTATCCATTTTATGGTGTTAAATAAAATGATGACCGTTATTGCCATTCGTGACTATCGCGTATAATAAATTAACTTTGATTTTTTTACACAACCCCTAATAAAAACCCGGCGCTGTATGACTGAATGTGTGGCACCCATCACACCAGACATGACGAGTTTATGGTGCAACATTAAATGGAAACAACTAAAAAATTCAAATTCAAATTTTATTTGTCACATACACAGTGCGATATGCAGTGAAATGCTTAGACAACTGCTCGTGACCTAAAGAAAAAAAGAAAAGGCTATGAATAAGATAGGAAATAAATATGAAAATTAAAAAGGGTAAATTTAACTAGGAAGGAATAAAATAAAATAAAATATAAAAATTAAGTTAAAAATGAAATAACTGTACAACACAAATTAGAATGAAGGGTAAATTTAACTGGGAAAGAATAAGATAAAATATATAAATTAAAGTTGAAAATGAAATAACTGTACAACAAAATACACAATACACAGTGTAGAAATATATAAGAATGTATGAAGAAATATAAATATATATATATATATATATATACACACAATAACAGCAGCTGTACAAGTATTAACTGGAAATGAGGAATATAATGTCCAGTGTTGTGCAATCCACATTATTTAGTGTCTTGTGCAGTGCAAATATGCTTAACCCTTTAAGACCTACCATAGAACCAAGTCCGCCAGAGCTTATATTATATTTTTACATGCTGTGGAGCCATTTTTGGGAGCATTTCAAGTTGCTATACATCAATACAACCATTATAGCCCAGATTTTAATAATATGTCTGCATTAAGTGCATAGTAATTACATAAATTGCAAAAAAGTACAATAAACTACAAAAAAATGTAAAATCGTTTTTGTTTTTTTAACATATATTTCTAGTTAGAGAAATTTAAGAGGCTTATCCCTCAAAACTGTAAATACAAAAAAGTTGCACAAAATAGTTTCCCACCACAGGAAATTTATTTTGAGTGTCTTCATAGTTTTATTTTTGAAATACACCAATTTTTATATACTGCAGGAAAAACGGAAATAAATATTATATAGTGCAAATTTGCAAAACAGCAGCATATGCATCAAAATAAACTATTTCCAGCAGTGCAATATGAGTCCTAAGCATCCCAGAAACGACACAGAAAGTCATAAAGTCAAACATAACTTTTAAAAACACCAGTATAGGCTCATGAGGCCCTGATGGTAAAAAAAAAAAAACGACATTTCTGCGAAAATGACGTCACTTCCGGTTTCGGGCAGGTCATGGCGGACATGTGATAGTTCGCTCTGACAAGTAGGAAGTGTTACAAACAGCTGATCGGATCGGCAAAGCGTGTTTCTGGAATATTATGTTTTTGTTGCTGCAAGTGCTTCTTATGCAGTTTTTGCAAAGCTTTATGTGGAAGGAAACTGTGACCGAGGACAAGCTGATGGCATAAGATGTAAGTACAACTCCTCCGGTTTCATATGCAAAAAAATTTATTGCGCTAGCTTACATGGTTGCAGAGCTACAAGGATTTAAAAGTAGTTTCGCAAAACAGAGCGTGCTGCTCTGACCGGCTTTAAAGGGTTAAAGTGATTTAAGTGATGAAGTGAAAACAATGTCCAGAACCAACTGGACATTGGACTAAGCTGGACTAAACAACCAAACGTTAACTCTCCTGTAGATTTCATTAATTTATTAGACAGAAACAGCAGAGCTAAATATCACTGACAGCACAGAAAAAGTCTGCTCCATCCTTACATATCCATTGTGATGTATAACACAATGTCTTCTTTTACATTTCACGTCTCAGATAATTCAGGCGCTGTTTGACACGATCTCGTCATTACTGCTGACGTGTCCTTCAGAGCTGAGTTGATCAGCAGACATTTAAAAGAAAAGGAAACCTTATTGTATATGCACTTTTTTGTGCTCCTCATCAGCCCAGCACAGCCTTTACAAAAAGACGTGGTGTGCAGGTCCACCAGTGCTTTTCTCTTTTAATCTGCAGCTTCTGATCAGAGCGAATCGGCCCTTTGAAAAGATGCTGCCAGTTTCCCATGTGCAGATGATGTACCATTAGTGAGCAGAATGATTGATTTCTTAAAGTGGATTTGTGGCGCTAGAGAAGAAACATTTACCCCTCAGGCGGAGAGTCAGTATTAATAAAACATTACAGGGAATGAATCGCCAGCTCTCAGAAGCCCGAGTGTTTAATGACTGTTTTCCTCTCACTCTCTTCTTACATGTTTAAATGTTGTTCATTGAGAATTGTTAGGCTCCTGAACTGTTGGGAGGAAAGCAGGCTAACTTTGCAAACTTCAACATCTGACACAAAGTTGCCAGTCTCAGGTGGTGTCATGTTGACGGCGTTCCCGTTTCATTTCCCATCACAATCTCCTTTCCGTAAAGTCACTTGTAATTCTAGTCATCGGCGGTGCCAGTTTCAAATGTTTCCATTAAATCTGAAATGGTAGGAAATTACTGCCAGTTTGACGCATTCATTCAAAGCCAGGGGCTGATATTCCAAAACTGCATTACTGTTTACCCGACCGTGATTTGGACTTAATTAACTGTGCTAATATTTCAGATGTAATCTGTATTCATTGTCCAGACTGCTGTCTCTCGTTTGTTTGTTTGTTTGCATGACAAGCACCATCTCATTTAACGACGAGACATCCTCCCCGTGCGTTTCCTTTATTTTAAATATAGATCAGGCATTTGTTCTGTGAAATGTTGCATTTGATGTTACTTTGCTGTCTTATATTCTCGTCCGTTTCTGGAGAATGAAAGTTTTGGAGTGAGGATTGCTTCACTACACACTTAAATATCTTCAGCTTGAACGGTTGTTGAAAAATGATCCAACATGCAGACAAGACAAAATAGACAAAGCATGTAATCTTTCTAACTATTTGCCGCTTACATCACAGTAACAAAGAAATCCTTCTATCCAAAAATGCCATTTCAATTATTCTTGATTTGTGCTACGTAGTCTTCGAGGTGGGGTTCAGCGCACGATCTGATATCCTCGTGTTGGTGTTGTTCCCAGATCATCATACTAAAGGTTGTTCCAGGATCAACATTGCAAGTGACCAATCAGAATGTTGTGATGTCATACTTTTGCGACTTCGGGAAAAACCGGCGTAAAACAAAAAAACTGTACTTAAGCTGCGAGAAACCGCCTTTGTCCGCCGATCAACGGACCCTAACCCTGACCCTAACCCTTTAACCCTTTAAGACCTACCATAGAACCAAGTCCGCCAGGGCTTATATTATATTTTTACATGCTGTGGAGCCATTTTTGGGAGCATTTCAAGTTGCTATACATCAATACAACCATTACAGCCCAGATTTTAATAATATGTCTGCATTAAGTGCATAGTAATTACAAAAATTGCAAAAAAGTGCAATAAACTACAAAGAAATTGAAAATCGTTTTTGTTTTTTTAACATATATTTCTAGTTAGAGAAATTTAAGAGGCTTATCCCTCAAAACTGTAAATACAAAAAAGTTGCACAAAATAGTTTCCCACCACAGGAAATTTATTTTGAGTGTCTTCACAATTTTATTTTTGAAATACACCAATTTTTATACACTGCAGGAAAAACGAAAATAAATATTATAATGCAAATTTGCAAAAAAGCAGCATATGCATCAAAATAAACTATTTCCAGCAGTGCAATATGAGTCCTAAGCATCCCAGAAACAACACAGAAAGTCATAAAGTCAAAGATAACTTTTAAAAACACCAGTATAGGCTCATGAGGCCTTGATGGTAAAAAACTACATTTCCGCAAAATGACGTCACTTCCGGTTTCGGGCAGGTCATGACGGACATGCGAAAGTTCACGCTGATGGATGTAGGAAGTGTTATGAACAGCTGATCGGATCGGCAAAGCGTGTTTCTGGAATATTATGTTTTTGTTGCTGCAAGTGCTTTTTATGCAGTTTTTGCAAAGCTGTATGTGGAAGGAAACTGTGACCGAGGACAAGCTGATGGCATAAGATGTAAGTACAACTCCTCCGGTTTCATATGCAAAAAAATTATTGCGCTAGCTTACGTGGTTGCAGAGCTACCGGGATTTAAAAATAGTTACGCAAAACAGAGCGTGCTGCTCTGACCGGCTTTAAAGGGTTAATAAACGCTAAGCAGAATTGATATTGTCCTTGCAACATTGGAATTTCATAAATGCACGAATGGGTTGGTGCGCAAAAGAATAACGTCACAATAATGTGATTGGTCACTTGCAATGTTGAACCTGGAACAACATTTTCATGATGATCTGGGAACAACACCAACACGACGATATCAGATCATCCCTGTTCAGCAGACATCTAAATTTCAGGGAATTTGGAGCTGTGCAGCATTCTGGATGCCTTTGCATTGATGTCAGAATAAAAAGTATTTCTTGACTGAATAAGCAACGTCAAGTTCAAGATTTAACAATATGTTGGCACTTCCTCTGTGTTACTCTGGCTTATGCACTCCCAGGGACACACACAGGAGACCTTCTGGGAACTAGCACTCTTGTCTGACACCCTATCAGTCACGAGTTCCTGTCCCTGATCTCTATACAACACTAGAAAGGGCTGTCAGTTAAGACTATCCAACCTTGTATAGAGTCATCTCCAGGCTAATCTCCTCCACCACCAGCACCTGGAGCTTTCAAGTGACCTTGGCGATCTCCCCCAGAGGTCTGGCTCAGCAAAGACAGCAGTGAAAGCTTTTCATTTTTGTCTGTCTCGATGGACGACTCTGTAAAAGGAGACAGCAGCGCTGTCTAAAGAAGTTCCACATCATTTCACAACACAACACTGTTTTCAGAAAGGGGGCAATCGGTTCATCGACACTTTCACTCCTGTCCACCAGTAGGTGGCGTTTCACTAGCCCATGCATGTCACCATGTGGGCGATAGCAGCCTTATTTTGTTCCTATGAGTAGAGTCTGACGAGGCCATCGCATAAAAGCTTTACCGCAGGCGCTCATCGGTGAGCTCTGCTGCTCCAGCAGGGAGTACTGGTGTTCCAGCTCCAGGTGGGGTCACTCTTTCCCACTTAAGCTCATTTACAGAGGTCTATGAATCACCTGCCCCCCCCACTTGGGACCAATTTGTCTTCAGAAAACCCACGAAGAGCTTTTGCCCCAGATGCCACAGCTCCCAGGGTAACTAGGCCATGCAAACAATTCCACATTGATAAGGAAGCGGTGGTCTTAAGGGACTGAATCCCCACTAATAAGGTGATTTGCTTTTCATTTGCATTCATGAGGATGCTCAAATCTGTCTCGAGAGCGAAAAGGGGGATAAGCCAGTGTGAAGAAGAATGCCACAGGTTGATCACAACATAATGAGGAAGAGCGGGAGTGGAATCTGGCAGCCTTTAATAGAGGGGGATTTGAGTGAAGCCTGCAACAATGTGCAGCGGCTGGCTAGGTGCCACCTCCGTGCATTAAATAAAGTGCACTTGTGTGCTCTCTTAGTGGGTTAACAAGGCACTCTCGAGTGAATCAACATCCCCCAGAGAGAAGAGAGGCTCATTCAAAACTCAGCATTTCCAAAAACTCAAACTATTCAAAGGTAAAAAAAGCAGAAAAACAAAACACACACTTGGTTTTCATATCTTTGTGGAGACATCTCATTGATATAATGCTTTCCTTAGCTGCTTACCCTAACCATCACAAATGAATGCCTAATGCTAACCCTCAGCCTAAACCTAACCGCAGCCTAATTGTAACCCTGACGCTAAAATCACAGTTTGAGCCTGAAAAATGCCTTCAGACTGGTGAGGACGGGCACTTTGTCCCCATAAGGAGAGTATCTGTCTGACTTACTGCAGCCTCATAGGCCCCCTAGAGCTCTTAGATCAGGTGATCTTTTGCTCTTGGCTACACCAAAGTCGAGGTGATCGGGCGTTTGCGGTCGTGGCGCCTAAACTGTGGATGATTTGCCTCTCCACGTTAGAAAGCCCCGTAACGTCAATCTTTTTAAATCCTATCTCAGAACGCATTTTTACTGGCTTTTAACACAGTTATTTACCTATTTACTTATTTAACTGTTACTTGGTATTCGCTATTTGATTTTGATGCTATTTGATTTTGTTACTTCATTTTATTGTGTAATTTCTATGTTTGTACAGCACTTTGGCCAACACTATTGTTATGATTAAATGTGTTAAAGAAACGTCCAATATTTGGTCCCCACAAAGACATCTAAACACAAACACACACATCAAATCTCTCATACATTTGCATCTTCTACATATGGAAAGGATATCTTTGGTAACAGGTTGTGTTTTAGTATCGTAATATCAGCCATCCTGATGATTCCTTCCCACACATCCTGGTCTTGGTAAGAGATCACCATGGCGATCATCCACCAGCACCATCATTAACTCACCAAGGTGAGTTAATAGTGACAAGATGCACCTTAGACTTTGCATATTAATTGCTTATCAATTAAAAAAGCCACTCTGGGAGGTGGACGAATCACGCTTCACTTAACCCGCCCCCACACCCGTCAGCAGGTTTGTCCTCTGTAAACCTGCTGACTGACAGCGGCATCCTGGTTTGAGGCAGGGATTAGTGACCACCGCTGTCAGAGGTGCAGTTTGAAATCATTGCCCAAAGAAAACAAAATCGAGAAGAGAATGCAAAGGGATGCAATATAAACACAAAATACAGAAATAACTAACAAATAAAACATAAAATAATTGTAATAAGTGGTGAGGTGCTTTATGTAATTACTGTTAAAACAACAGGATGCTACAGATTATACTATGCCATAATCTAAGTGGCAAAATTATTCATATCTCAGTGATAATCTGTTAAAACCATCCATTTTATTTTTCTTTGGTTTCATCTGCAAAAACGACCCAAACATCACTAACCTTTCTGATTATGGACAATAATGTTGTTGTTGTCCATAGCCACAAATGCATGTATGTATATCCTTGAATAAATACATATAGAATAGTTATTAACGATATATGTATTGCCATGTTTTCATGTCATGCTTCTAACATTTCAGTGGCACATCAGAGAAACTAAAATTGATACATTTATTGATACGACTGATTAAAGATTCTTATTGTCTACAAAAGTAACTGATCAGTGTCGTAAACTGTGCTGCTTTAGCCTTTTTTCCATACAGTCTCAATGAAACAACATCAGACTGAGACCGAACAAAAACATTTCATTCTTCTTTTGCATCGTGTTGTGGAGGTTTTCCACTTAAATAAAGCCTGCAGACGAGCGGTGAGCGGTAGCTAACATTCTTTAATCAAAACACACAAAGACAACATACAACCAAGCTTGATGGAGAGCCTACATGACCACAGGGCAGGGTCAGCAGAGTCTCTCTGAGCCTAGCATGGCTCTCAGTTAAATACCTTCTCCAGAAACAAAAGGCAGTACACAGCTGTTTCACACCTTAAGGTTGCTACTTCCCAGAGTCCTCGAGAGACAAAAGACTGGTCCTCTGGAGTTCCTGTTTCCCCCAACATCCTTACTACACCCCCTCTTAACGTATGAGTGTCAGACATGTTGAAATCCAGTGGCACCAAGGCATCATACAATAATGTGATTAATACATGAGTGAAAGAAATTCCTATACAATCGGCAGCTGAATGTGTGCAAATCCCAATTTACAGCTGCTCGACATCCAGCTGTGTTATTGAGATGCCCCTCGACAGGTTGCACATATGCTAACATAGTTATATGACATATAATAAGACCTCTAACCTGTTTAGGACCAGATTATGTGTTCAGCAGGTGTACAAAGACACATACTTTCATGACATAAACTTTGAGCTTTTCGTCTTTCATAAGCTGCACGACTATTATTTGAGAACTTGCTCTGACTTCTGCATTCACACAATCCGATGCACTCTGACAGGAAATGACATTTGGCCTTTTTCCAGATGTTGTACGTCAAATGTAAAGCGACCACATCATAAGCCTCGGGGCGTTCAAAGGGTTAAAGTAAGAGGGCTCGCAAACACAGCTCTGCCTCCTTGACACTTTGTGCCTCCCGCCCCTCCACCCTCTCCTCCAGCTTGACTGAAGAATTACTGTATTTGGTGCAATTTGATGGACTGCTGAACTGTGAATATGCTTCAGCCCCAGACAGCTGTCTTGCCCAGAGTAAAATGTGATGGATGGGCAGGAGAGCAAGGGGGACATATGGAAATGACCGAGCATGAAAGGAAAAGAAATTCTGTGCGCCTTTGTTTCATCAACCCTCTGACCACACACAGGCACCGGCTTGCTTTTCCCCCTTTCACTGTTTCAGCCTTGTCAGGATTTTTATTTCACTTAACATGTGCCTTAATTTCCCGCATCTCAATCAGACTGATTTCATCGAGCAAATGCAACGCTTCTCTTTGGGAGACCCTTATATTGATCAAAACAACCTCATTAGAATGCATTCATCACACCCATAGCGGCATCCGCTCTGTCTCGCCAGGCAGCGCCGGGTCACCGAGGCGAGCTGGGTGGTGCTACGATGACAGCAGCTACAGATTAGGATTGACAAAGTGGATCACCAGTGCAGATAGAGTGGCAGCTAGAAATAATTTCCCAATAACTCACCATAGTTGGCAACGTCTTAGTCAGCAGAAGGCCCGCGGGCCATCAATCCAATCTGTGCAGATTGATCCACCGAGTGTGTTTGCATGTGACTGCGTGAAAACAAAGAGGGGAGATAGCAGAGCAAAGAGAGAGAGAGCCAGCATCTGAAAGGCATGTGACCGCACGCATAAGGCTGGCAGGATGTTGAGACAGTTTTGTGTGGTTTTATTGTGTGACAGTGCGAGCAAACCAGTGTGTATCTTCTGTGTCATGTGCATCCAAAAAGAGACACGCTGGAGCTGGTGGGTGTCGGGGAGCCTTCAGCGGAGCCTTCACACGGCATGTTAAAGCTGAAGGGGTGACTGGAGGCTGTTGTGTGCGTGCGTCTGTGTGTGTCTGTGTGTGTGCGTTGGCCGTCTGAAAGGTCACTGGCTGCTCCAGCCCCCGACAGACTCCTCTGAGCCGGCTAAAAGCACTGAAATGCAGCAGGACCTGACAGATGCTCCTAAATATATAATTTTCCCAGAAAAGAAAAACAGATTCAAACAGGAGTCGGATTCAAACGTTGATACAATGAATAACGATACACAACAGGTTTCTGAGTACACAGCAGCTCGTTTGCAGACTAAATATAGTCTGTATAATGAAGAGAAAGGAAATGTTCTCACACACACGGATGAACAAATGGACACAAGTGAACTAAATATAAATAAATGAGGAGCTACAGTAATATCCTTGTTCATGTTATAATGAGTACACGAGCGTGTGATTCACCA